>NC_133504.1:47406428-48049642 GCF_049354715.1 Callithrix jacchus
TCTTAAAATTCTTTTTATAGAGACAGATGTCTCACTTGTGCTGTCGAGGGTGGTCTCAAACTCCTGGACTCAAGTATTCCTCCCACTTCAGCTTCCCAAAGTATTAGGATTGACTTATTTTATTGTTGGAGGTATGTTTTACAGGTCTACAGCTGCTGACAAAATACCACTCCAGCAATAATTCATTTAATTATTGTATGTAGCACATAGTAGGTACTCAGTTTGTTCAACAAAAAGAATAGCACTCTGCTATGCAGTGAGTGTCTGGGAGTTGCAAAAGGGACATAATTCTGTTTTTGTGGGGTTTAAAGTTTATTGAGGGAGGTGGTTGTAAATACATGAATAGTCATATGTACTACCAAGTGGTGCTGGGAAGGATATCAGGATATCACAGGGTATCAGGCAATGAAATACTTACTGCAGAGTCTGGGTAGGAGTCGGGTTTCCCCCACAACATGCCTTTGGGATGAGGTAGTTTTGGGTAAATCCTGCATTGGTTGAATGAGCTGCATCCCTAGCTCCTCTGAACCTGATTCAGCCTCCCTCTTCCTTGGAAGGTTGCATAAACTGCTAGTGCAGCAAACTCAACACAGCAGTCTCTCTTGAAAAGCTTACAACGAGGTTACATCTGATAAATCTACCATACATTGTTGGGTTTTTCAGGATATAACCCCACCATATGTTGAGAAGTATACTAAATGTGTATCACTTTCACACCATCATTATATTGAAAAATTGTAAGACGAATCTTATGTTAAACTATCCTAAGTTGGGGATCATCTGTATTATTCAATGATAGGGTATTCACAGAATCGTACAACATCACCATAACCTAATTTTTGAACATTTTCTTAATGGCAAAAATAAATCTTGTACCCATTAGCAGTCACTCCCCATCCCCAACTCAGCTACTATTTACCCCCATCCCTTAGTCTTAGGTAGCCACTAGTAAACTTTCTGCCTCTATGAGTTTGCGTATTCTGGAAGTTTCACATAAATTGAATCATACAATATGAGGTCTTTCATTACTTCTTTGACTTAGTATAATGTTTTTGGAGTTTATTCATGTTGTAGCATGTATCAATACTTTATTCTTTTTTATTACCAAATAATATTCCAGGGTGAGGACAAATCACATTTTTTAAAACTTTTTTTGGTGGCCTCTTCGATTTATTTCATCATTGTTTTATTGTTTTCATTACACAGATCTTTCACTTCTTTGATTAATTCCTAGGTATTTAGTTTTTTATGTGACTATTGTAAATGGGATTGCTTTTTTGAAATTTCTTCTTCAGATTATTCACTGTTGGTATATAGAAATGCTACTACTTTTTATACATTGGCTTTGTATCCTGCAACTTTATTGAATTTGTTTCTCAGTTCTAATAGATTTTTGGTGGCATTTTTAGGCTTTTCCAAATATAAGATCATATCATCTGCAAACAAAGATAATTTGACTTCTTCCTTTCCAATTTGGAAGTCCTTTATTTCTTCCTGTTGTCTGATTGCTCTAGCTAGGACTTCCAGTACAAAATTGATTAATAGTGGTGAAAGCAGGCATCCTTACTGTGTTCCAGATTTTAGAGGAAAGGGCTTCAGATTTTCCCCATTCAGTATGATACTAGCTGTGGGTCTGTCATTTATGGCTTTTATTATGTTGAGGTATGTTCTTATTTTACTCAATATTTTGAGGGTTTTTATGGAGAGATGTTGAATTTTATTATATGTTTTTTCAGCATTAAACTGATCATATGGTTCTTGTTCTTCATTCTGTTGATATGATGTATCACATTGATTTATTTGCATGTATTGAACCATTCTTATATCCCAGAGATAAATCCCACTTCTTCATGATGAAAGATTTGTTTTTTCTTTTTTTGAGATGGAGTTTCGCTGTTGTTACCCAGGCTGGAGTGCAATGGTGCGATCGCTCACCGCAACCTCCGCCCCGTGGGTTCAGACAATTCTCCTGCCTCAGCCTCCTGAGTAGCTGGGATTACAGGCATGCGCCACCATGCCCAGCTAATTTTTTGTATTTTTAGTAGAGACGGGGTTTCTCCATGTTGACCAGGATGGTCTTGATCTATTGACCTCGTGATCCACCCGCCTCGGCCTCGCAAAGTGCTGGGATTACAGGCTTGAGCCACCGCACCCGGCCCATGATGAAAGATTTTTACAATGTACAGTTGAATTCCATTTGCTAAATGAAATTTTTTAGCAAATTTGGCTAATTTGATAAATATTTGTCAATATTTATCAGAGATACTGACCTTCAGTTTTCCTTTTTTGATGTATCTTTGTCTGGTTTTGGTATTAAGGTAATACTGACTTCCTAGAATGAGTTAGGAAGTATTCCTTCCTCCTCTATTTTTTGGAATAGTTTGAGTAGGATTGGTATTAGTTTGTCTTGAAATGTTTGGTAGAAATCAGCAATGAAGCTGTTGGCTCCTGGGCCTTTTTTTTGTTGTTGTTAAACTGCAAGATTTTTTATTGTGACTTCAATATTTTTAATTATCAGTGGTCTGTTCAGATTTTGGGTTTCTTCATGGCTCAATCTTAGTAGGTTGTATGTTTCTAGGAGTTTGTCCGTTTCTAGATTTTCCAATGTTTTGGCTCATATTTACTCATAGTAGCTACTAATGATCCTTTGAGTTTCTGCGATATCAGTTGTAATGTCTCATTTTTTATCACTATTTTATTTATTTGGATCTTCTCTCTTTTGTCTTAGTCTAACCTAAGATTTGTAAGTATTGTTTAAATTTTCAAAAAAAAACACATAACATTTGTTCTTTGATCTGTATTTTCTTCATTTTAGTTTCATTTATTTTGGCTCAAATGTTTATTTATTTTCTCCTATTTTTGGATTATGTTTGCTTTTGCTTTTCTAGTTTTTGTTTGTTTGTTTTTGTTTTATTTTGTTTTTTTTTTTGAGACATAGTCTCATTCTGTTGCCCAGGGTGGTGTGCAGTGGCATTTTCTGAACTCACGGCAACGTTTCCCAGCTTCAAGTGATTCTCCTGCCTCAGCCTCCTGAGTAGCTGGGATTACAGACGTGCACCACCATGCCTGGCTAATTTCTTTTTGTATTTTTAGTAGAGACGAGGTTTCACCATGTTAGCTAGGCAGATCTTGAACTTGTGACCTCGTGATATGCCTGCCTCAGCCTCCCAAAGCTCTGGGATTACAGGCGTGAGCTACCGTGCCCAGCTGCTTTTCTAGTTTTTTTTTTTTTTTTTTTTTTTAAGATGAATCGTGGAATTATTTGAAGTTTTTCTTCTGCCGGGCATGGTGGCTCATGCCTGTAATCCCAGCACTTTGGGAGGCCGAAGCGGGTAGATCACGAGGTCAAGAGATCGAGACCATCCTGGTCAACATGGTGAAACCCCGTCTCTACTAAAAATACAAAAAATTAGCTGGGCACGGTGGCGCCTGCCTGTAATCCCAGCTACTCAGGAGGCTGAGGCAGGAGAATTGCCTGAACCCAGGAGGCAGAGGTTGCGGTGAGCCAAGATCGCGCCATTGCACTCCAGCCTGGGTAACAAGAGCGAAACTCCATCTCAAAAAAAAAAAAAAAGAAGTTTTTCTTCCTTTCTGATGTAGGGACTTATAGCTGTAAACTTACCTCTTAGTACTGCTTTTGCTATATTCCATAGGTTTTGGTATGTTTTGTTTTCATTATCATCTTTTTACATTTAATTTGCATATTAATTTTTAATTCACCTGCTGGTCATTCACAAGCATACTGTTTAATTTAAATGTATTTTATAGTTCCCAAAATTCCTCTTGTTATTGATTTCTAGTTTTATTCCACTGTGGTTAAAAAGATGCTTGAAATTATTTTAATTTTTTGAACGTTTTAAGACTTACATTATGAACTAATATATTGTCTCTTTTTGTGAAGGATCCATGTGCTGAGAAGAGTGCATATTCTGCAGCCATTGGATGAAATGTTCTGTAAATATCTATTAGGTTCATTTGGTCCATTATGCACATGAAGTTCAATGTTTCTGTTGACTTTCTGCTTGAGAGATCTGTCCAATGCTGAAAGTGTGGTGTTGAAGTCTCCAGCTATTATTGTATTGGGGCTTATCTCTCTCTCTCTAGCTCTAATAGCATTTGCATTATATATCTGGGTACTCCAGTGTTGGGTGCATACATATTTAAAATTTTTTTTATTGTACTTTAAGCTCTGGGGTACATGTAAACATCCTGCAGGGTTGTTGCATAGGTACACACATGCCATAGTGATTTGCAGTCTCCGTCCCCCTATCACCTACATCAGGCATTTCTTCCAGTGTTTTCCCTCCCCAGCTTCCCCGCCCCCCACTGTCTCTCCCTTAGGCCCCCAACTTCCAACCTACCCCAGTGTGTGATGTTCCTCTCCCTATGCCCCCATATTCTCATTGTTCAATACCTGCCTATGAGTGAGACTATGTGGTGTTTTGTTTTCTGTTCTTGGGTCAGTTTGCTGAGAGTAATGATTTCTAGATTCATCCTTGTCCTTACAAAGGACACGAACTCATCATTTTTTATGGCTGCATAGTATTCCATAGGGTATATGTGCCACACTTTCTTTGTCCAGTCTATCATTGATGGGCATTTAGGTTGGTTCCAGATCCTTGCTACTCCTCCTGCTGAACTGTCTGCTTTATCATTAAGTTGTGACCTTTTTTGTCTCTTATTGCAGTTTTTGTCTAGAAATCTATTTTGTGTTATATAAGTGTAGCTACTACTACCTTTTTTTTTTTTTTGCAACCTTTGTCTCCTGGGTTCAAGTGACTCTCCTACATCAGCCTCCTGAGTTGCTGGGACTGCAGGTGTGCACCACCATGTCCAGCTAATTTTTGTATTTTTAGTAGAGATGGGTTTTTGGCATGTTGGCCAGGGTAGTTTCAATTTCTTGACCTTTGTGATTCACCTGCCTTGGCTCCCAGAGTTCTGGGATTACAGGCTTGATCTACTGCACCCAGCCCCTTTTATTTGTTTCTATTGGTGTGGAATATCTTTTTCCATTTCTTTATTTTTAATATATGTGTGTCTTCATAGGTGAAGTATGTTTCTTATAGACAACAGATCATTGGGTCTTATTTTTTAATCCATTCAGCCACTGTATGTTTTTTGATGGAAGAGTTTAGTTAAATTACATTCAATGTTGTTATTGATAAATGAGGTCTTATTCCTCACATTTTATTATTTGTTATTTGGTTGTTTTGTATTCCTTCTTTCTTCCCCTATTGTATTCCTTTTAGTGAAGGTGATTTTCTGTGGTAACATGATATAATTTCTTGCTTTGTGTGTGTGTGTGTGTGTGTGTGTGTGTGTGTGTGTGTGTGTATTCATTGTATATTTTTTGGTTTGAGGTTGCCATGAACCTTACAAATACCCTTAGAACTCATTATTTAAAGCTGTTAGCAATTTAACACTTCTTGCATGAACAAAGAGAGGAAACTAGTAAGACTACATCTTAACTTTGTCCTTCTGCTGTTAAACTTTCTTTCTGTTTATATCTTATTATACTGTCTATGTCTTGAAAAGTTGTAGTTTTTGTTTTTGATTGGTTCATTGTTTAGTCTATTTAACAATAGTTTACACATTACAGGTATAAGATTCTATTATAATATTGTTTTTCTTTGTGCTTACTGTACCATTGAGTTTTGTATTTGCAGTTTATTTTTTATTACTCATTAATAATTTTCTTTTCTTTTTGATTGAAGAACTCCCTTTAGTATTTCTTACAGGAAAGGTCTCCTGTTAATGAAATCTCTCAGATTTTGTTTGTTTATGAAGCTCTTTATTTCTCCTTTCATTTTGAAGGACATTTCCCCAGATATGCTCTTAGAGGTTAAAAGTTTTTTTTTTTTTCCTTCAGTACTTTAAGTATGATATGCCACTTCTTGTGACCTATAAGGTTTCCACTGAAAAGTGGTGTGGGATGTATTGGAGCTCTGTTATATGTTATTTGTTTCTTTTCTCTTGCTGGCTTTAAGATCCTTTCTTTATCCTCATCCTGTGGGAGTTTGATTATTAAATGCCTAAAGGTGTTCTATAACCTTCTTGTACTTCAATGTTGATACCTTTTTTAGGTTTGAGAAGTTCTCTGTTATGCTGTTTAATAAACTTTCTAACCCTATCTCTTTCTCTACTTCTACTTAAAGGGGTTTAAGCCAATAAAGGTTTTTCTTTTTGAGGTTATTTTCTATTAATAGGTTCTATAGGCATGCTTTGTTGTTTTTATTTTTTTCTTATTTTTATTTTCTTATTATACTTTAAGTTTTGGGGTACATGTGCAGAAAGTGAGGGTTTGTTACATAGGTATACATGTGCCTTGGTGGTGTGCTAGCTTTTGAATTTGTTTGATCTTGCTCCTCTAGTTCTTTTAATTGTGACAGTAGGATGTCGATTTTAAATCCTTCCTCTCTTCTCATGTGGGCATTTAGCACTATAAATTTCCCTCTAGACACTGCTTTAAATGTGTCCCAGAGATTCTAATATGTTGTGTCTTTGTTCTCACGGGTTTCAAAGAACATCTTTATTTCTGCCTTCATTTTATTGTTTATCCAGTAGTCATTCAGAAGCAGTTTGTTCAGTTTCCATGTAGTTGTGCAGTTTTGAGTGAGTTTCTTAATCCTGAGTTCTAATTTGATTGCACTGTGGTCTGAGAGACAGTTTGTTATGATTTCCATTCTTTTGCATTTGCTGAGGAGTGATTTACTTCTAATTGTGTGGTCAATTTTAGAGTAAGCGTGATGTGATGCTGAGAAGAATGTATATTCTGTGGATTTGGGGTGGAAAGTTCTGTAGATATCTATATAGTCTGCCTGGTCCAGATATGAGTTCAAGTCCTGGATATCCTTGTTAATTTTGTGTCTTGTTGATATGTCTATTATTGACAGTGGAGTGTTAAAGACTCCCACTATTATTGTCTGGGAGTCTATGTCTCTTTGAAGGTCATTAAGAACTTGCCTTATATATCTGAGTGCTCCTGTATTGGATGCATATATATTTAGGATGCTTAGCTTTTCTTGTTGCATTGATCCCTTTACCATTATATAATGCCCTTTTTTGTCTCTTTTGATGTTTGTTGGTTTAATGTCTGTTTTATCAGAGACTAGGATTGCAACTCCTGCTTTTTTCGTTTGCTATTTCCTTAATAAATCTTCCTCCATCCCTTTATTTGAGCCTATGAGTGTCTTTGCATGTGAGATGGGTCTCCTGAATCCAGCACACCGATGGGTCTTGACTGTTTATCCAATTCGCCAGTCTGTGTCTTTTAATTGGGGCATTTAGCCCATTTACATGGGCTAAGGTTAATATTGTTATGTGTAAAATTTATCCTGCCATTTTGATGCTAGCTGGTAGTTTTGCTCATTAGTTGATGCAGTTATTCATTTTGTTGATGATCTTTACAATTTGGTATGTTTTTGCAGTGGCTGGTACTGATTGTTACTTTCCATGTTTAGTGCTTCCTTCAGAAGCTCTTGTAAGGCAAGTCCTGGTGGTGATGAAATCTCTTAGCAGTTGCCTGTCTGTAAAGGATTTTATTTCTCCTTCACTTATGAAGCTTAGTTTGGCTGGATATGAAATTCTGGGTTAAAAATCCTTTTTTTTAAAGGATGTTGAATATTGGCCCACACTTTATTCTGGCTTGTTGATGAGCTTCCCTTTGTGGGTAACCCAACCTTTCTCTCTGGCTGCCCTTAGCATTTTCTCCTTCATTTCAACCCTCATGAATCTGAAGATTATGTGTCTTGGGGTTGCCCTGCTCGAGGAATATCTTTTCGGTATTTGCTGCATTTACTGAATTTGAATGTTGGCATGCTTTGCTAGATTGGGGAAATTCTCCTGGATAATATATTGAACAGTGTTTTCCAACTTGGTTTCATTCTCCCCATTGCATTCAGTGGGAAAACACCTATCAAACATAGATTAGGTCTTTTCACATCACCGCATATTTCTTGGAGGCTTTTTTCATTTCTTTTCATTCTTTTTTCTCTAACCTTGCCTTCTCACTTTATTTCATTGAGTTGATCTTCAATCTCTGATATCCTTTCTTCTACTTGATTGATTCAGCTATTGAAACTTGTATATGCTTCGTAAAGTTCTTGTGCTGTGTTTTTCAGCTCCATCAAGTCATTTATGTTCTTCTCTTAGCTGGTTATTCTAGTTAGCATTTCATCTAACCTTTTTTTCCCAAGATTCTTAATTTCCTTGCATTAGGTTAGAACATGCTCTTTTAGGTAGGAGGAGTTTGTTATTATCCACTTTCTGAGGCCTACTTTTTTCTTTTGTCTCCTCTGTGTATTTTCAAATAGCCTGCCTTCAAGCTCACTAATTCTTTCTTCTGCTTGATATATTCTGCTATTAAATGTCTCTGATGCATTCTTCAGCATGTGAATTGCATTTTTCAGCTGAAGAATTTCTGCTTGATTTTTAAAAATTATTTTAATCCCTTTGTTAAACTTATGTCATAGAATTCTGAATTCCTTCCCTGTGTTACCTTGAATTTCTTTGAGTTTCCTCAGCACAGCTATTTTAAATTGTCTACCTGTGAACTCATACTCAAACTACAAGATGCAGTCCTTCCCATTCTTCTCTCCCCTTCCCAAAGGCAGAGGAGCCTCACCCTATGACCACCACCACTACAGGCTCACAGGAAGTACTGACAGACTACAATCAATATTCCTTTAAGGCCTAAAAGCTCTTCAGTCAGCTTGTGGTGAATGTTGTCTGGCTCGGGACTTACCCTTCAGGGCAGTGGACTCCCCTTGGGCCGAATACAGGTCAAGAGCTATCCAAGAGCCAAGACCTGGAATTGGGGACCCCAAGAGCACACTTGTTGTTATATCCCTCTGTGGTCAAGCTGGTTGGTACCTAAGGTGGAAAATAATGTCTCATTTGCTTTTCCCTCTGCTCTTCTCACGTGGAAGGAGTCTCACCCTGTAGTCACCACAGATGTGAATATGCTGAGTCTCACCTGAAGCCAGCAAATCTCAGAGTCTCACTCAAGGTTCTCAGTGTAATAACTGGGTATCACTGCTGGTTACTCAGCCCAAGGGCTTTTTAGTTAGCAAGTGATGAATCTTGTTCAGAGTGTATCTAGACATGTTGTCTGGGAGCTACAACCTGGAAAGTGGGCCTCGTGAGTCTGACAGGTACCCTATTCTGCTGTGGCTGAGCTGGTATCCAAGAAGCAAGGCAATGTCCTTCCCACTCTTTCCTCTCCTCTCCTCAAGAAGTGGAAGGGGGTCTCTTTGGAGCCATGAGCTGTGCAGCCTGGGGTTAAAAGAGGGTTGATGTCAGCACTACGTTTAACCACCCTGGCTGGTATCTCAGTAGGGGTCCCATTTCCCCTCAATACACTGTCTCTGGGTCCAATACAGCACTAGGACTTGCCTAAAAGTTTTAATCCTCATGGCCTAGACTTTTTTAAAGGTTTACTTGAAGCCCGAGAGCACTTTAACCCATGATGGCGAGCCTGGTACGAATTCAAATTCAGACTGCTTGGATCTGCCATTCCCTTCTAGTTAGGGGTAATTTAAGTGATCCCTCTGTGGGCAGGCATCAGCTGAGTTTTGTATGGTTTTATTTACTTTTATAATAAGGCAGCACTGAGATCAGTGCATCCCTTCAACACACAGAAAACACTAATATATATATTAGGAGAGTGTTTATATAATATAATATATAATATAATATAATATATGTATATATAAAAATATATATATATATATATTTTTTTACTTAATTCCATTTTAGTCCTGGGGCATATTGAATATAACTTGAATCTTTTGAAATTTATTGAGACTTTTTAATGCAAAATTTAATCAGTCATGAAACATATTCTGTGTACATTTGAGGAGAATGTATATTATGTTGTTGTTTGTTGAAATGTTTTGTCAATGTCTATTTAGTTAAGTTATTGGTAGTATTATTCAATTCTATGTTCTTGCTGGTTTTCAATGTACTTGTTCTCTCAATTATTTTAAAGGAAATATTGAAATATCATTGTTTCTAATTCCTATCTTTGTTCCTTTGTATGTAATATATTTTTTGTCTGGATTTATTAAAGATTATTTCTTTATCACAAGTTTTATACAGTTTGATTATAATTTATCTGTAGTTTCATTCATGTTTCTTATGCTAGGAGTTTGTTGAGCTTCTTGGACTTATGAGCTCTTAATTTTTATTTAATTTGGAAAATTGGTCACTATTTCTTCAAATATTCTATTCTGTATCTATCTATTTTACTTCTTTAGGAAACTTGAGTTACACATATATTAGGCTATATAATGTTGGTTCCACAGTTCACTGATACTCTGTTTATTCTTTTAGTTGTTTTCCCTGTTTCATTTGCAGAGATTTCATTGCTATATTTTCAATTTCACTTCCCTTTCTTCTGCAGTGTATAATCTGCCATTAATCCCATCAAGTGTGTTTTTCATCTCAGATTTATATATTTCATTTTTAGAAGTTTAATTTTAGTCATTATTGCACTCATGTTTCTACTTCACATGTTTAAACTTTAACTTCTTGAACATATGGAATATAGTTATAATAACTGATTTAATATCATTGTCTATTACATCTATCATCTGTGTCATTTGAAGATCTGGTTAGATTTATTTTTCTCCTTATTATGAGTTGTATTTTTCTACCTCTTTGCATGCCTGGTAATTTTAATTGATGCCAGATGTTGTGAATTTGACCTTACCAGTATTTGGTATTTGTGTCCCTAAAAATATGCTTGTGCTTTCAATTTCTATGAAAGAAATTTCTTATAAACCTGCCTTAAGTAGTTGACGCTTCTTCCATTTACTATATTATTTTCTCTCATATCACTATGTCTTTTACCTGTGTTACATGAGTAATAATTATTTTGTTTTTGTTCATTTTATTCTTTATTATCTCTTTGTCTCATATTCCAATAGACCATCATCTCCATGAAAGGAAGACCCATTTTGCTATCTTTTTATCCCTATTATCAAACATAAACACACTGTCTATCACATGATTGCTCAATCAATAAATGAATTATTTTAGGTTTTTGCTCTCATGAGTTAACATTTTGTTTTGTTGACAACATTCTTGACAGCATTTAAATTTTTCTCTAATAAATGTAAACTGTAAGCCATCTTCAGGTTTCAAAATTTTAATTTTAATTATCTTGACTTTATTATAAAGGAATTTAAAACAGCGTATTTTGCCCTGAATTTTTAAATGAAATGTTCTAATAAAGGAATGCTTCATGGAAATAAATATATTTGTATAATTTATAAGAATGTATAATGTCTTTCATTTGAATTTTTAACCTAAAATAATTATCTAAGGCTACAGTTAATAAATGAGTAAATATAATTTCCATCAACTGCTTCCAAATGTAATTAATATTAAGATCTTGGTGCTGTGTAAAAAATTCTATGTTTTAGTTTGCTATAATAATTTCTCAAGTTTCCCCACATGACTGTGCCTCTCCAGAAAGAGGATAATAGTATCATTCACATTAATTTCTATTATTAAAAAATTTAAGTATTATTCATATTTAGCCAGTAAGCTCTTTTGAATGGAGCATATTAAAGAAAAGTAACATCATGGATTCAATTATTTCATGGACCAGTTAGCTTACCACAAAGAATCCATTCTGTTTCATTGTTCAACAATAAATTCCTTCTTAAAGACAGCTTTCTTATAAATATATTTCAGAGTTCATAAGAGTCACCAAATGAGAGAATGTGAATAGCTTATTCCAAATTTCTCAGGATGACTAATAAAAAAAAAATTTGAACTATATTTTTGGTATTTTAAATCAGTAACATGACAATTTTGTTCAAAACATTACATGTATAAATACAATAATTCTCACATATTTGTTCTTGGTGATTAATCCTTGGTGATTAATCTGCAAGTTAGATAAAATAATGTCAAGATTTTTGAGGGAAAATGCTACACAATTGAGAAGTAGATGTTATTTTTTAGTTTGTAATACTGATCTAAACCTCATGGGAGTAAATATAGGGAAAAACATTTTTTTTTAATACCAGATCAGTAGCAGATCATATGACAAAATAAATGAATGGGCAGCTGCATTTCTCAGGGAAAAAATGATACCCCTTTTTTACTTTCAACTGTAATCCTACCTAAAACATGTTGATGCTGCTTGAAACATAAACGTCCCTTTAAAAATCAGAATCAACATACTAGATTTCAGGGTAAATCATCAGAGAAACAGCTGTTAGCCTGTCATGAAAGGGATGCATGGAGTAACAATACAGATAAAAATGCTGAACTCATGAAACCTTTGTGTTACTGCCCAATGATGATAACAATTACCCTAAGCACAGGCAACATTTAGCAGAACGATTAAATTGGATCTCTGTAAGTTATCATTTTGACCAGAAAGTGAGGCTGTATATTTGATCTTATCATGTTCTTTTTATTAGGATCATATTTTTAACTACCAGGTGGCTGGTTTATCATATTGATTTTAATCTTAATTTTTAAATTATATACCAGGAGTATCAAGTGTGTACAAACTAAAAAGCATAACTTATATGAGAAATAACTGTGTACATTTTTTATAGCTAAAACTGAGAGATACACAGAAATATTTATATCTATATATGGTTACAACTAGCTTACATGAGCCTGTTCAGGAATCCACATTTACCTTGACAGCCCTGTTGCCCATTTGGCCACAACTTTTTCGAGCCACTTAAGTTTGATTAATTCTAGTCTTTGAACCAAGAAGACAACACTAATATTCAAAAAAGAAGTACTCCTGAAGGCCTCTCCACAGGTTATGTTTTTCACAAAGAAGAGCTGATTGTCAACAAAATGTCTGTTGATCATGCTTTAGGTTAAAGGAAAAGAATGAACATTGTAACTATGATCCAATCACAGTGTATTATATATTATTTTAGACATGATGCTTATAAAGGGTGTTTCCACCTCAAAAGGTAATGGACATTGACAGAAAGGGGATCATTTAATGGACAGTAGTTTTTCATTTTAATGTAGTCAAATTCATCTATCTTCTTCTATTTCTAAAGACTATTTCAATGCATTATCTGAATTATATTATATGAAAATTTCCCATTTCTTCATGACAATAAAATATGCTAGGCTCATGTTTGTTATCAATTTAACTAATATCTTCTGTCAATTTGCCATGTACCACTAAAAACAACCTGCTCATTATTTCCTTCAATTCATTTTATCTTAGTGCCTGCTAATCTGTTTTTTTTTGTTTCCATATAATTTTTTAATGAAATCTTCTTTAAATCCCCATTAATATAGTGATAGTTGTTCTCTAATTTTCATTATCCTTTAAGCTTGTTATCCTATGAAAGAAATTAAATACAGCATAGTGGACTGCATACATATTTCTAAATTATGTGAGCCTATCTTTATTCAAGCAATTAATCTTGTCCTTTTAGAAGAAACCCAAAGGGAAATAACCCAAGTTGTCTTATATTTCCAGGAAACATCATGCACAAAACACAGGAATTTGCTGTTTACCATATCTCAAACATTAGAAATATATCACCCAAATAGTACTTTTCTCCTCAATGCAAATAATTAGATAACCTGATTCATAAATGTTTACTTTGATCTAAAAATCAGCTTGAACTGACAAATTTATATATTACAGAAAAAGTGTACTATTTACAGATTCATTTTTAAAAGTATGGCATGAGAATTAAAAAACATGTATTTCCAAATGTCTTTAATTCATCTGGATAATAGAGAAAGATAATATAAATGTATGTAGCCTTTCTCCTTTAAATTGTTAGCCAAACCTCTAAATTGTCAAAGGCAGCAATATGTCTGGCTAAAATACTACGTGATGAATTGGGAGTTTAGCTTTATTAGGAATTATCATATATTATTTTTGGTGCTTTAAACAACTACTTTTACAAATTAGACACTTAAAGTATTTCCTAAATTATCAATATCTTCTACTGACATCCTGCTAATAAAATAAGAAAATTATCAGAGTCAAACTTTATTTTACCTCTCCTTCCAAACATCTCCCTATTTAAAAAATCTTATAGTTAAATATTTTTAAGGATTCTAACATTTATACCTTTCCTACAAGTCTTACAGTTGTTTGACCTTTTAGACTGATGTATTTAAATGGGTCGAGTGCTTGCCAGTTTCCTTCCTTCCTTCCTTCCTTCCTTCCTTCCTTCCTTCCTTCCTTCCTTCCTTCCTTCCTTCCCTCCCTCCCTCCCTCCCTCCCTCCCTCTCTCCCTTTCTCCCTCCCATTTTACCATTGGCTTCTTGATTCTTTAGTTATTTTAATTCAATTTTATTGGCTCTATTTTAACAAAATGTAGTATTTCATTTGTTGTATTCCAAGAAGAGGTTGTAGGTGCTATATTTTCTGAGAATGTTTTTTGGTGTTTTTATATTTGGCTTCATATAAAACTTTTGATTACACAATTTTCTCAGAGTTTATAGGTATTTTTCTTCATATGTTGAATGTAGTTTTGGAATGTCTAAAGCCAGCTGTTATTGCCTGTTGGAAGTGATTTGGATTCCCAAAGGACATGTTTTATAACTTTAAGTTTATTAAGCTTGTCATGATCTTTATAATGTACAAACTTGACTAGGCTATGATTTTGTTATTCAATCAAACACTAACCTAGATGTTGCTGCAAAAGGTATTTTGTAGATTCGATTGAAGTTCATGATCAATTGACTTTAAGTAAGGGAGATTATCCTAGATAATATGGGCAGACCTGAAACAATCAGTTGAAAGGACTTTAAAACAGAGCTGAGGCTTCCCTGAAGAAATGCTGCCTTTGAATAGTAACTTCAGCCATGCAAAAGAGTTTCAACTTGCTTTTTCTGGTAGCCTGTTCTCTCACTCTCTCTCTCTCTCTCTCTCTCTCTCTCTCTCTCTCTCTCTCTCTCTGTTTGTGTGTGTGTGTATTGAGATATAGTCTAATAGTCCTTCCTCTATATCAATTAAACACTAATACAGATTATTTTAAAATGTAGACTTGAGCAGTGTATAGAGGTTAGAATATTAAGGAGCCTTATAGAAAAAGTCTAGATTTCCTTGAACAGACCGTTAGTAGAATTACATACGTCAAAGACTCTGCTCATAAGGACTCAGAAAGAAGTCAGGAGCATCGTAGGTAAACTTAAATTACCTTAGAGAATATCTAATTATAAACAGACTGTTAGTAGAAATATGGATGTTAAAGCTGCTACAATGAGAGCCCAGGAGGAAATGAGAAGCATGCTGTTGGTTACTGGAAGAGAAGAGATTCTTGTTATATAGTGTCAGTAAGCTTAATTCATAGAATAATATCCTACAGTTACATAGGAAGAGAATTTTCAAGGTATGACCTTGGATATTCAGTTGAGAAAAATTTTAAGCAGAATTGACTGTGCAGCCTGTTTTCTTTTTGTTGCTTACAGTAAAATGCCAGGGAAAATTGCATTTGAAAGAAGTACTGTTGCACAACAAAGAACCAGGGCTAGATGATCTGGGAAATTTTCAACGCATCCAGATTGTGAAAAATGCTAAAATGGAGATTCACTGTCAAGAAAGCATACTCTAGAGGGATAGCTGAGATTACAGCTGGACAACCTTTTGCTGATACCTCAGAAAGATCAAAAAGAGAATTTAATCACACAAAGGCTCTTTGAAAAGAAGAAATGTGTGACTCACAGGTCTCATTAGTTATCTAAGCAGAAGCTAGAAATGAGGATAGTTTTCTTAGTTTGTTTTGTGCTGCTATAACAGAATACCTGAGACTGAGTAATTTATAATGAACAGAAATGTATTTTCTCACAATTATGGAGGCTAGAAAGTCCAAGATCAAGGTGCTAGCAACTAGTGATGACCTTCTCACTGTATCATTACATGGTGGAAAGCAGAAGTGTGAAGGGGCAAAAGGGGGCTGAACTTGGGGCATTAATCACTTCCCAAAAGGTGTCAGCACTGCCACAATGGCAACTAAATTTCAAGCTGAATTCTGGAGAAAGCAAACATTCAAATCGTAGCAATGGGATTATACAGGAAAGATTTGTGGAGAAGTCTCCTGTCTAATGAAGTGGATTCCCATGATACGCATGAGATCTCAGAATTTCCGAGAATTTTAAATCAGTAGAACACTGCCAGCTTTGACCAAAAGGGACAGAAACAGAATTAAGTAAAAGAAGGCTACTGAACTCCCAAAAGTGCACAGGCAGGAAATAGATTGTTAAAATGACTCAGCTGCTAACCCATGCTACTTTTCATAAAAAAAAAAAAAAAAAGAAGGATGACTTAGAGGGCAGAGCTGAAAACCACAGAGGATCATTCTCAGCCTTAGAAATGTTCTTAAGTTTGCCCAGCTGGGTTTTGAAATGGCTTGGGATCGGTAACCCTTTTTCTTTTTCTTTTATCCCATTTTGAATGGGAATTGCTTATTTCTGTCTCATCAAGGTATTTTGTGAGCAGATAACTTATTCTTGAGTATCACAGATCCATAAATGAAGGGGAATTATGTACTCAGGGCTTCACCCATGCCAAATTTAGATGTGTCCACTCTAGACAGTCTCTCTTATTTAGGTGTTATTTTTATTGTTTCTGTTATATATTCTTTAAAGTTATTGGAAGTTGTAGGAATTTTCAGGTTTCAGTAAAGATGCCGTTCTATTTATATTTTTGGTTGATTAAAACATACTTTTGCTTGGTATGGGAAGGAAAAGAGAAAACTTTGACATTTTTGTGTCTTTTTAAACTAGGAAAATAATTACCTATTAATGCATATAAATAAATCAGGGCCAGAATATTGTACGTTTGTTAAGTAAGTAAATTCTTCCATTTATAAACTGGTTTGTGTCTAATCATGTTTTAGAAAAAAAATGTAAAGTAATCTTAATATTAGTACAATCAATAAACAAGCCTCAAATTATAGGCATCTGTAACATTATTAAGAAATATGAATAAGCCTGGATAGTGAAGTCTAAAAAGTTAAAGAGTGGCTCAATTATGAAAGACAGCACTTATTATTTTTAAAAATTGATACGCAAATTTTAAATAACGATTTATTTGAATTCAGTTTGAATAATCAATCAGGAAAAATTCTCATTTGTTTGGAATTCATTTTTTTTAATCTTCTCAGGTTTTTATTAAAACTAATTTGCACATAATGCAAATTATATATGCTTAGAATTGTTTTCTCATTACCAAAATAACATGGTACTACTTTTGCCTCTTGAATATAGAAAGAGACCTAAGCACAAGAAAAGGGTAAAAATATATATATATTTTTGCATGCCAGGGCTAATGTAATTGTTGAGCAAAGTCATAAAGCTAAGCTTGTTATAGTCAACTGCCAATTATTGCAATTTTTGTTAGGGATTTAAATAGTATGGGAAAATAGTACTTAAAATATTTAGCTGTGTAATTAACTGCAATGTTTAGCTCAAAATACATTTAAAATTGATATTAGTAATGAATAGCTTAAAAATTCATTGGATTGCCCTCTGCCCTTTAAGGATGTAGAAAAATGACCAAAATGATGTGATTTGTCTCAAGAAAAACAAAAGGACTAGGTAATTCAAATTTAATTTATCAATTAAGAATAGCTACACTTGCTGAGCGCCAATGGCTCACGCCTGTAATCACAGCACTTTGGGAGTGTGAGGCAGGCGGATCACCTGTCAGGAGTTTGAGGCCAGCCTGACCAACATGGAGAAATCCTGTCTCTTTTAAAACAAAAAAAGAAATACAAAAAAAATTAGCCTGGCATGTTGGCGCATGCCTGTAATCCCAGCTACTCCGGAGACTAAGGCAGGAGAATTGCTTGAACATAAGAGAAGGGGTTTCTGTGAGTAGAGATTGCGCCACTGCACTCTAACCTGGGCAACAAGAGTGAAACTCTGTCTCAAAAAAAAAAAAAAGAAGAATAGCTACACTTAATTGGAAACTCATGCATCTGACCTATGAGGTAAATTTCTTTATTAAAAGAATCTTCCCAATACAGTGAAAAGAAATACCTTGTGGATTATGTATGTTGAGCCCAATAAAAGCTGCCACTGTGCTCTTACATTTTAAGATGTTTTTGTGTTATTGTATTACTCTCAGAAATGTAACTAAGGTGGGAGGAGCATTTACTTTACTCTTTTGTCTTTAGTCAGAGCAAAGTCACATTAATGGATTTAACCTACCCACCTGGAGACTCAGAGATAAAAATATTTATTTTTTTTAAAATAGAGTACTTAAAAATCACTTTAATCATTTTTGAGATAATGTATTACTTCCAGTATACACTTATACACACATACACACTCACACTCTCACACACACATGCTTTTAGAAGAAAGAAAATGACCTTCCTAAGAAATCCTTATAATACTATTGGAATTATTAACTAAAAGTATTTTAGTGTTTTGGGCAGCTATATAATTTATTTCTATATAGTGATGTCATCTGTGTTACTATCAAAAGCCCATAAAGACAGGAAAAGGCAAATATCTTTTTTAGCTTTCTATACTGAATACTTGAAAATATATTTATTAGGCAAACAAGCAAAAACTAAATAAGTAAATACAGAATGAAAAGAATGTTAAAATGTTAGTATATTTCTTTATAAACTCTTTATTCCACTGAATAAGTGAACCTTTTGAACTAACTGTAGTTTTTTTATTGAACAATCAAATAGCTGTGATTTCCTAATTTTCTACTTTAAAATAACATTTTCATTGGATTTATAAAGGTATGTATCAACAGCACAATTTTCATACATTTAACCTTAAATATATAGTGAAGAATATTCTGGCAAAATTTGTAATATGTGCCTGATTTCATGACCTGAAAGAATTTAAAGGAAGTAATATTTGCTATAATTTAACATTTTAAAATAATTTCTATCCTCATTTTATGTTATTATTTACTCTTAGTCAAGGGTTAGAGAACATTTTCACTCTTGTCTTAATTAACTAATGGTGGTATTTAATTGTAACATGAGATTGGTGGTCCTAGCATTTATTTTTACAGATCATATTATTAATTGGCTTATCATTTAACCACATTCTTAGCTCTTTTGCCCCTCGGTGTTGAAGTTTAATGTTTTCCTTTATCAGTGATCTTTAAGACCTTATATTTCAGCTTAAAAGAAACTAAATGGAAGAAAGTTTCATTAATTTAAGAATGGGGCTGCTTTAGATCCACTTTTCCTCAAGAAGTACATAATTTTTTATATTTTATAAATTGGTATTCTCCTTTTTAAATATTACTAACAAACAGAAATAAGCTTAGATAAAAGTGGCATGACAAAAAAGTATGACATTCACTTATTTCAAATCAAAGAAAATGAATGCAACATAAAGTGCTTTGACTGAATACTGACAAGATATTAAAAGTATAGCATTTAGAAATTGGTTATTTACAGTGGGTTATGGATTATCTGTCCACCAGTTCAAACTCACATATGAAAACTCCTCACTAAAACCTCATGGAATTGGCTAGTAGCCCATGAGGGATGCATTAGCAACTTAATAAATAACATTCATTATTCATTAAATATTATTTGTTAAATTGCTAATTCATTGTGGATGCATAATATTCACAATGAAAGAAAACATCCACTACCTTTGCCATTGTTTTTAGCCTGTGATCTTTATATTAGTATGAAAACTATAAAATTTTTTTTTTAGTTTGCAGATAAATTTAATTATCTAATAGTACAAGTACATGATAAAGATAAAGAATTTGGCTATTTCTATCTGTACTTATAAATGCTTGTTAAAAATTCACTTAGAGTAACTAGGCCTATCATTCTGGTTTAATAACTCGAGGTCACTAGTAAAGCTTTGTTAGCCACCCATGTCTCCCTGGTATAAATTAGGACTGCTGTTGACCTTAATAGTTTTTATATTTGCCCATTTTTAAGTATTGTGTCTGTGCTGGCATTTGTGTGAAGGGGCAGGCACATTAGAAATAACCTGAAACTTTAAAATATTCTAGAAATTTAAGTTTCTCATGGTTCAATGTAAATTACTTTTCTAATACCTGAGATGTTCTTGCCCATGCATTTTTTAGTGTAAAAATATCCTTCAGTAATACATATAAAAAGAGGAACAATTGTGACAATAGATGCTCTTTCTTATTAGGCTCACTTAGTAGAATATAAAGCTGTCTGCCATCTTTATGTCAATTTTCTAATGTTTATTTATTAATTTATTTGTTTTTAAAATCACTGTGATTCTTGAAGTACAACCCTGGAGTCACTGCCTTAAATACTCCATTTCAGAATCTGCAGGAGGGAGGCAACAAGCTCTTGGTAATACAGTACATTGTGTAGGAAAGGAAGGGAAGGGCAACTTTGAGTTTTCTGAAAACTCCTCATCCACCCTGCATATTAAGCATAATGGACCTCAGTTATCTGAGAGGCAAGGGAAAACTAGAGGTGGTGTAGAGTTCATACTCTGAGATTTCATATAAGCCATTATTCTTAGCAAACTGAGAGTGCTATCATTAGGGGTTTTGACCTCAGTGCTCTTCAATAGCTGCTACAAAATAATTTTTTTTTCTTTTTTTGACATGGAGTCTTGCTGTTGTTGCCCTGGCTGGAGTACAGTGGTGTGATCTTGGCTCACTGCAACTTCTGCCTCCCAGGTTCCAGCAATTCTCCTGCCTCAGCCTCCTGAAAAATATGGAACTCTTGGCCGGGTGCAGTGGCTCACGCCTATAATCCCAGCACTTTGGGAGGCTGAGGCGGGTGGATCATGAGGTCAAGAGATCGAGACCATCCTGGTCAACAAGGTGAAACCCCGTCTACTAAAAATACAAAAATTAGATGGCATGGTGGCACGCACCTGTAGTCCCAGCCACTCGGGAGGCTGAGGCAGGAGAATTGCTTGAACCCAGGAGGCGGAGGTTGCGGTGAGCCGAGTCGAGATTGTGCCATTGTACTCCAGTCTGGGTAACAAAAGCAAAACTCTGTCTTAAAAAAAAAATATGGCCGGGTGCGGTGGCTCAAGCCTGTAATCCCAGCACTTTGGGAGGCCGAGGCGGGTCGATCACGAGGTCAAGAGATCGAGACCATCCTGGTCAACATGGTGAAACCCTGTCTCAACTAAAAATACAAAAAAAATTAGCTGGGCACAGTGGCGCGTGCCTGTAATCCCAGCTACTCAGGAGGTTGAGACAGGAGAATTGCCTGAACCCAGGAGGCGGAGGTTGCGGTGAGCTGAGATCACACCATTGCACTCTAGCCTGGGTAACAAGAGCGAAACTCCGTCTCAAAAAAAAAAAGTATATATATATGGAACTATTCACAAATTTGCATGTCATCCTTGTGCGGGGGCCATGCTAATCTTCTCTGTATCTTTCCAATTTTAATATATGTGCTGCCGAAGTGAGCACTACAAACTAAATTTTTATGAAAAAGACCAACATCAGTAAACCTCCAGGAAAGAACTGTAAGCTGCTCTCAGAGGGCTAACCAGCAGGCTACACTTTACAGGGACAGCTGCAGAAGGATTTTAAAAGATTGGAAGGGCAATAGCAAAGGGTGAGACCACCAGTTGACTTATAACCATTGAAGTGCTAACAGTATTCTGATATCAGGAACCGCTTATTAAAACAATATGGCATTTTGATTTAAAAGACAGGCTTTGAAGCTAGACAGAATATGGAATAAATTCTGGTTTCACTGCTTACCAACTGCAAGGCCTTGAAAATGCCCTGGAACCTCCCTATGGTTAAGTATCTTGAGCTGTGATGTACGATAATATTGACCTCATAGGATTGTCATCAACTTAAATGTATTCTGATTTTAGAATTAATTTAGCAAATGTGTATAACCTGCTTTGCACACCTGTTGTATACTAAGCTCTCAATAGATACTGACAACTATGTTTTATCCATTTGTTAATTTTAAAAACTTCAGAAATTTGCATATGTGGACTGGTGAAGTAGGGATAAAGAAGAGCTCTTATTCTTTTGAGTTCCAAGAGTAGTGTATTGCTACGTCTAAATCCCATATGGCAATATTGACTTAGTGCATCTAAAAAGAAGTAGTCCATAAACAGTAAAAATTATTAATATCAGAAACAAATTAAATTCCTGCTTTAATCTTGGGATGACATGTATAATGAAATATAAAGAAGAGAGTTTTACCAGTTCTATGCCTTTTAAAATGAAAAAATGTTTATTTGTAGATAACTTCGTAATTATGAAAGAAGGTACAATCATTTGAAAAATCATGATGCCTTGTTTATGTAAGTTCCAAGGCTCCATTGACACTACCAATTGGAAAATGGGGCATTAGCAAGACTCTGAGCTACAAATCTTCAATGTGTGTCTAATGTTACATTTATCATTATGTTATCTTTGCAAATTCAATACTCCATTGACTTCATGTGTTTCTATTAGTCTTCTGTCAGGATAAGCTAGTGGGAGAAAGTGGCAGGATTATATTCACCACTACTTAGATTTTAGTGTAGGCATTCTATTCTACCTGAAATTGAAGCATACAAAAAATAGAGATAGGTAATTATAACACAGTGGTAAGGCTTTGTGTATCTAAACATATCTAAACATAGAAAAGGTACAGTAAAAATACAGTATCCAAAACAAAACATGATACACCTATAAAGGGCACTTAGCATGAATGGAGCTTGCAGGACTGAAATTTGCTCTGGATGAGTCAGTGAGTAAGGGGTGAGTGAATGTGAAGGCCCAGGACATGACTGTACACAACTGTAGACTTTATAAACACTGAACACTTAGGTGACACTAAATTTGTAACAAAAATGTTTTCTTTCTTCAATCAAAAATTAACCTTAGCTTACTCTTTTTTACCTTATAAACTTTTAAATTTATTTGTAACCTTTCGACATTTTGTAGTAACACTTAGCTGAAAACACAAATGCATTATATAACTGTACAAAAATATCTTGTATGTTTGCATCCTTATTCTGTAAGACTTTTCTATTTTAGAATTTGTTTATATTTTTTATTTTTTTAACTTTTTGTTAAAAATAAAGATACAAACACACACATTAGCCTCGGCCTACACAGGATTGTCAATATCACTGTCTTTCTCTTCCACATCTTGTCCCACCGCAAAATCTTCAGGGCCAATAGCAGTATGAAGCTGCCATCTTCTATGATAACAATGCTTTCTTCTGGATTAGCTCCTAAAGGACATGACTGAGGCTGTTTTACAGGTTTTTTTTTTAATAAGTAGAAGAAGTACACTGTAACATAATGTTAAAAGTTATAGTATAGTAAATACAGAAACCAGTAACAGCCATTTATTATTATGTATTATGTACTATAAATAGTTGCATATTCTATGCATTAATATAACTGGCAGTGCAGTAACATTGTTTACACCAGCATCATCCTAAACATGTGAGTAATTCATTGTGCTACAATGCTACCATAGCCAGGATTTCGCTAGGCATTTTAGCTCCATTTTATATCTGGTCCATCATTGACTGAAATGCTGTTATACCTCACACGACTGTATTTCAAAGCCCGTTAAGAATGAGAACCCAGATCTGTCTATATCAGTTAGGGTCCACTTAGCAGATGACTTAAGCAGTAATTTAAGCAGGAAAAGTCTAATATAGTGGTTATTAACTATGACAGAGATTGGAGTAACTGTGATTGTCTACTGAGGGGTAAAAGAACTCTAATAATTGACAAGAGCAGATATGGGGACCCCTTGGTCTGAGGCAGAGCATCTAAAGGAAAGAACAAATTTTTACAAAGGCCACCCATGGAGATTCAGTGAATGGTGGAGTACACTGAGCTTGCATACTAGTAGCATTCATAGAAAAGCCATTCTGCGGGTCTTGGGAAAATTGTCTGTAGGGAGATGTCACATTGTGGAACTCAATGGGAAGCCATTCATAAGAAGGTGCACTGGCAGAACTCTCTAGGAAGCACCCAGTGGTGGGAGAGTAGTGCCCTCTGAGATGCCAGATAAATTGCAGGAGCCTGCTGAGAGACCCACCAGATCCAGAAAGAACACTTTCATCCTCTAGTTCTCTCCATTGCCTTCTTTGTTTTATACTTAAAATCATGCCATATTACAAGGAAGAAGTGTTCCAGTCTCAGAAGCAGGACAGTGAAGGATGGATTTGGATCTATGAGGCAATAGATGGATACCTGGCATACTGCTAGCTATGAAATCATGTCATATGGCCTTACGTTCATTTTTCCAGAAAATATGACATGTAACAAAAAAAAAAAGGAAACTAAGAGGAAAGAAAGAAATATATGTAATGGGGTTATAAGTAGAGATTTACATTAGTGTCTCTTTAAAATGTTTATAGGCAGAATCACTTTAAATCCTCAGGAGACTGTTTTGTTGAATTTTAGGACCCTGACTTACCAATCAAAAACTAGAATTACAAACTGGAGGCCCAATGGGCATACCAGTGATTTTTCACTCTGGAATTTAAATTATTGTTTAATTCCAGTTTTCTCAGCTTCTAGTTATTACAGGTCATGTTCAGTTGACAAAGATTCATTTGCAAATAAGAGCTTCCTTAGGTATCTGAAGCCTACTTGCATCATTTATAGACTGTGAGATTTAGGCAAGTTATTTAACTTCTCTGGGTCTCAGTTTCTACATGTAAAAGGAAATAATAATAGGACTTACCATATAGGTATGTTATGAAAATTAAATGTGTTAATATTTTAAAGCACTAGGAATAATCCTTTGCATATAATATGTGCTACACAAATGCCCAGATAAAAATAATTCAGTCACAGCAATATGCATTTTTATATTTTCTTAAAAACTATAGCCTAGGAATATTAATTCTTTTAGTAGTTCCAACACATGGAGCTCTATATTTACTCAATATTTTGTCAGATTAATCTGATTCCATTATTTATATTAAAAGTAAGAATATATGGTTATGTTATAGAATGTATAATGTGAATGCTGTTCATTGGTTATCTTAATTATTTTCTCACAGCTTTAACAATACTGCTTCAAGCTGACAGTGGTTTAAGAAGATATTAGTAAAGCCCTTACTGTTTAGTTTTGCTTGGAATTAACTGAAAAATAAATTTCAGTTGATAAAGTAACTTTGACTAAAGCAAACATGTTTTCAGTGATCCATAGTATCCAAATTGTTAAATCATTTTTAATTTGCATCCCTTAAAAGAAGGAAGTATGATACTCTGTAAAATATTTAAAATTTTATATATTTTCTCTTTTCTTTATAGATGGCAAAGAAAAATATTCTGAACTAATCAAAAAGTCCAAAGCAATTGAAATGTTATTTACACTCTATCCTCCTGAAGGTGCGAATGTGCCTAACAGTACACGACTCAAGTCAACTTGGTTGAGACCCATAGTAAATGGGGAAGAAGGATACAGATATATAGGTAAGATATTGAACATCATTTTTTGTTGTAAAGAGGAAGTAATACCTTATAATATTAAATATATAATTATATGCATTACTTAGATGATGTGGGGTGATACATAGATCCTATAGAATTGTTCTCTTCTTAGATACTATGCCTGCAATTTAAGAAGGGACTATTTTATGCTTTTGTGCCTACACTGGAATAGGGAAACTACATTGTGCCTATCTACTCATTGGTTGATGAAAATTTGGATTGTTTTCACTTTTGCATTACTACAAGTAAAGCTGCTATGAACATTCATGTTCAGGACTGTGTTTAGACATGTGTTTGCATTTGTTTTGGCTAACCTGTTTTTTACAGTGGTTATAACATTTCATATTACCCACCTACTGCAGAGATATGAGAGTTGTATTTGTTCCACAGCTGTATTGACACTTGGTACAATCAGTCTTTCTAATTTTAGCCAATCTAATAGGTGTGTATTGGTATGTCTTCGTGATTTTAATTTGCATTTCTCTAGTAAATAATGTTATTTGGCATCTTTTTATGTATTTGTCATTTGTATATCTTTGGTGAAGTGTCTATTCACAACTTTTGATCATTTTCATATTGTTTATTATTATAAGTTTTGAGAATTCTTTGGATATTCTGAATACAAATCATTTAACCTATATATGCTTTGTGAATATTTTCTCTGAGTCTATGGTTTTTCCTGTCTTTTAATAGTTTCTTTTGAAGAGCAGACGTTTTTAATTTTGGTAAAGTACAATTTACTACTGTGTTCCTTTATTACATGCATTTGCTGCCATAGCAAAGAAATATTGGCTGGGACTGTAGTTTTCTTCTAGAAATTTTATAGTTTTAGGTTTATATTTCAGTGTATGATTGCTTTGGGGTTAATTTTTATACATGGCTCAAGTTATAGATTGAAGTTCTTTTTTAATATATTGATATAACAGACTTTCCAACAGTATTTGTTGAAAAGGCTATTTTTCTGTGAATTAACTTTGCAGTTTTGCAAAACTAAATAGTCAAAGAAGATCTATAGATAGCAAATGAGCATATGAAAAGATGATCAACATCATTAGTCATCAGGGAAATGCAAATTTAAACTACAGTGAAATACTACTATTCATGTATTAGAAAGGCTAAAATAATTGTTTTAATTTAATGATAACAAAGAAGGAGGCGGAACACCTCACACACACATTACTTGTGGAAATGCAAAATAATACAACCACTTTGAAAATATTTTGAAACTTTCTTATAAATTAAATATATTCTAATCATAAAGCCTATTATATTTCTAGCCAATTACCTATTCCTAGGCAATTACCCAAGATAAAAGAAAGCATTTATTTCTACAAAACATATAAATACATAATATTTAATCACCGTATATATACGTTATATATGTAACATATATGTTCACATATGTAGGTGTATGTGTGTGTATATTATATATATATATAGATAAAATCAGCATTATTCAAAGTTGCCAAAAGCTGAAAACAGCACTCCTGTTCTTCAACTGGTGAATGGATAAAAAACAATTTGGTTTATGCATACAAATTTGGTTCAGCAATAAAAATGGAGGAGTGAAATATTGATATACGCAACATGGGTGAATTTCAGATGCATCATATTAAGTGGAAGAAGCCAGAGTCCAAGCCTATGATATGACTCCATTTAAGTGGCACTTTGGAAAAAGCAAACCTATAGGAACAAAGGTCAGGTCTGTGATTGCCAGAGCTTAAATTTGATGGTAGTGTTTTACTACAAAGGGGCAGCATGAGGAAGTTCTTAGGGTGATGGAGCTGTTCTGTATCTTGACTGTGATAGTGATAACATGATTATAAATGAGTCAAGACCTGTAGAATTGTACACCAAAAGAAGTGAAGTTTACTATAAGTAAAATGTTTAAATATAAACACAAAATTAAAAGAGAAGAATTTATAAAAATGACCTACAAGTCCATAAGAAGATGTGGACCATCATTAGTCATAGGGAAATGTGAATTAAACCACAGTGAGATATCACTATACAGCTACAAAAATAGCTAAAGTTAAAAAGACTGGTCATATCAAGTGTCAGCAGGGATATGCAGCAAATGGAACACTAATGTCATGCTAGTACAAATAAAAAATGGTTAATACACTTCGTAAAATATTTTGGCATTTTTTTTTTTCTCTCGACATACTCTCACTTTGTAGCCCAGGCTGGAGTGCAGTGGCATAATCTCAGCTCACCACAACTTCTGCCGCCCAGGATCAAATGATTCTTGTGTCTCAGCCTCCTGAGAGGCTGTGATTACAAGTGCCCACCATCATACCTAGCTAATTTTTGTATTTTTTTTTAGTAGAGACAGGTTTTCACCATGTTGGCCAGGCTGAGCTCAAACTCCTGACCTCAAGTGATCTGTCAGCCTAGGTCTCCTAAAGTGCTGGGATTACAGGCATGAGCTACTGTGCTGGCTAATTTTTTTAGAAAGTTAAACATACACTTGCCATACAAAAAGCCATTACGTTTCTACATATTTATTCCAAAGAAGAGAAAGCGTATGTCTTATCAAAATCTTGTATATGAGTCTTCATAAAACTCTTTTCTGTAAAAGACTAAAACTAATAGAAATAATTCAAATAGCCACCTACGGATGAATGGATAAACATATTGTGATATATCCATGTAGAATACTTAACAATGTAAAAGAAAATACCTGGATACCTTTGATACATGTAATAACACAGCTGAATCTCAAAATAAGTATGTGAGTGAAAGAAGCCAGACAATAAAGGGTACATACTGTATTATTTCATTTATGTAAAATACTAGAAAATGCAAACTGCTTAGTGACAGAAACAAATATATGGCTACCTAGGAATGGGGATTGGAATTGGAAGTGAGAGGTGATGGGTTAAAACATTTGAGAGTGATGGAAATGTTTATCATCTTGATTGTGATTATTGTTTCATGGAAGTACAAAGTCAAAAGTTATTGAATAGTACACTTTAAATATATGCAATTTATTGTATGTCTCAATAAATCTACAAAAAGAAAGTTAAAAACATAAATATTAAAGAACCAAGGTAGGGAGACTTTTATTTTGGTAATATTTTTAAAAGATGTTTTCTCTCGAAGTTTTGAAACTTGCATTTTAAAACTTAAAGAGAGTTGGCTGGGCGAGGAGAGGAGGGGCTCACGCTTATAACCCCAGCACTTGGGGTTACAGTTGGGAGGCCGAGGCGGGCAGACCACCTGAGCTTTAGAGTTCTAGACCAGCCTGGCCAACATGGTGAAACCCCATCTCTGCTAAAAGTACAAAAATTAGCTGGGCGTGGTGGCAGGCGCTTGTAATCCCAGCTACTCAGGAGGCTGAGGAAGGAGAATCACTTAAACCCAGGAGGTGGAGGTTACAGTGAGCTGAGATCACACCACTGCATTCCAGCCTGGGTGACAAGAGTGAGACTGTCTCAAAAAAACAAACAAACAAAAAAGGGAGTCACAACTTCAGTGTAATATAATTGGGCTGATGTATACAAAGGCATATTTAAGTGCTCAGTTCTGTACTAGCCTAGAGAAAGAAGAGAGAAAGAAAAGGAAAGAAAATAATGAAAAAGAATATCTTAAGTTGAAAGCTTTGGGTTCAACAAGATGAATTAAAACCTGACCGCCATTTATTTTCTCTGCAATTTTCCACCTGAATTTATCAGAAGGTGACCTATATTTATTTCTGTTTGTTGTTTAGAGCCTATTTGCTCTAAATAGAGCAAATTTTGTTAATATAAAACAAATAAAAAGAAAATATGCAAGTGGCATTATGTTGTTACTTTTGAACTCTGTCTTCCAAGCTTTTTGCTATTTTTTTTTTCTTTTTCTCTGGGTTAAGTGACCCGAGCCTTGAATCTTTTTGAATTACATTGTTATTAAATTGACTGATAAGAAATTTGAAACATTTGCTTTGAAAAAGATTAGTCTATTACAGACGTGCTTCCTAAAACTGAGTAACTCCTTAACTATAAACATTTTAGGGAAGATAGCTCAGGGAATTTATTATGTGTTCCAGTATTAACACTCTATAATGTAGGCACTCCTGTTTATTGATTTCACTCTGTAAATTCAGAGATCTATCAACAGCAAGAACCAAGGAGTACATAGAGTTACGAATGCTCCATAAATGGCATAGGTTGGTAACAAATTACCTAGTATTAGGACAATACATTCTCTAAAAATCCTGGTATATCCATATTTTTATATCCCATATTTCTTAGAATAGTGGCTTGCTTGTAACTGGAATGCTGCATAAGTCGTAATTTCAACTTGTTTCATAGGTGCAAAGAGTTTCTTCTACATTATAATTTTATAATCTTAGACCAAGTAAAAAACAAGTCTTTAATTTTTTTTCAGGAATATATGGCTTGTCATACTTATTTTTGGAAAGGCTATTTTGGAAAGTTAGTCTTTTAACATATCTTCGGTTGTCTTTCCTTATGCACTGTCTGTCCTCAAGCTCCCCAACCCTCTGGCCTGCTACAAATATGCTGAACTTGTTTCCCTCCTTCATTAAGCTTTTGTGACTTTGGCAAATTTTTAACCTCAAAGCTGTAGATTATATTAGGGAGCATTTTGGCCCTGTAATTCTTGGAATTCTAATGGAGATACCTTGAAGGGCTGGATTAGCTATTATCTTTCAAGAAAATCACTTAGGAAATACAAATGAATGATCAAATTACTTTCCCAAACCAATGGTCCATTTTAACTGAAATCAGATTATTGTATTACTGTCAAGTTTCTCATTAGTTCAGATGCTGAGTAATAGCAACGACCTGTAGTTCTACTTTTTCATATCATTTCTAGCACTTCATTCTACATACCCTTGGAATAAATACATGGTTATTTAAATTATGTAATTAATACTGGAACCTGATTTCTTGGCCTAATCACTATTGTGTTTCCCATTTAAAAAGTACAAGGTATTTTTTAATGTCATTCAGTTTGTTCAACTGCCTTTAGTCAAAGACATGATACACATTTGCTAAATTAGAATCTGTCCTAGCTTTAAAGATTCCAGCAATTAGGCAATCATACTTGACAGTCAAGGCTGATTTTTGGTCATCTTTAAGAATTTTCTACTTTGCAACATAAGACGCTCTTTTCTTATTTATCCTTTGTTGCAGTTGAAACTTATTCACTAACAACAAAATAAAGGCTATGCATAGATTATTATGACTCTCTATTTTCTAAAATGGGCTATTTAATGTATTCTTCAGAATCCCTCCTGCTAATCCTTGATGCCTTTTGGCACTTCTCTCTGAACATTTTTCCAATTTTCTCATTTCTTTTAAGGGAAGAAACTCAGAATAAGACATGATAATCCAATATATGTTTGATTTATTGTCAATATAATCCTAGCTACTAACTAGTTCCACTTTTATTTTTGCACTTTTTAAAGACTTTTAAAAATACACATCCCAGCATTTACTTGGATTTCTACCCATATTTTTTAATCTAATTTTTGTCATATTTTCCTGTAACTATTTGATGTGTGTATCATTTATTTTACCTTCTTAAATTTGCTATCCTGACTTGTCCTGGTTTTCCTTTGCTTATTTAGAATATAGACATTTATTACCCTTGTCAAAACTGAGTTTAATTTTGAGCCCATTCTTTGAGGATTAATTACTGTAAAAAACTTATATTCTCATTTGAAAGGAGCTCTATATATTTTATATCATTTATATCTGCACAAATATAGGAAATGACTATTCTAATTTGGATAAGTTTAAATGCACTATGTTTAGGTCAATGTCATGCTTTGCATATCTGCTGCTTGAAGTGACACATATATAGTCACCAAAAAATCTATTTTATACCAAATAGGACTCGAAAAGTTGTTTGGGTATATGCCCATTCATCCCTTATTGTATTCACTATACACAGCCATCAGCCTCCAATGTCATGTTTTCTAATGTCCTTTTGATTATCTTTGGCAGTGGCAAATGGATGTGAATGTGTTTTCATGGTAATTGTAATTGTTGATGGCAGAAACGTTTTATGTTTACATGGTTGAGTTGGTTCAAACTTTCAACATTTGCTATACTTACATGAATCATCCAAGAGTAAGATAAAAACAATTGCTATATTGTGTCTGGCCAGCGCTTTTGACTATGTTCAAGTTACAAATAAATGTATTAGGGTGATGAATTAGATCTTCCTCATTTAATGAAATGATTGTGTTCTGTTGAGAAACATTATGTTTACCCTGCCCCCATGGCTCCTTTGTGGAGGATACCTTTTAGTTTGTAATTAGTGGTAGGCAGGTAACAGCTGCCTACTTGGTATATTCTTGAATTATGTGTATATTTAGAACACCTGTGTATTAATAAAAATCACCTGTCAAAGGGCAAATAAATACGTGGATGAATCTCTGGTAGGGCCTTCAGTCCTGGAGAGCTGTCAGCCCCACAGGTTCTCAGGCTGTTGGTCCTCAGGACAGATCCACTCTGTTGTTCTATCTGGGTGTCTGCCTCTCTATACCTTCAGCCCACCCGGGTGGGAGTCTCCCGACTGAGCTAGTTCTTGGTAGTGTTCTAAGTGAATTCCATTTTTCCTTGGACTTCAATGATAAAATCAGAGATGCATCTCTTACTTCCCAAACCCAACTTCACCAAGCATGTTGGAAACATTTGAGCAAGAAGATACTAAGATGGAACCAAGTCTATTAGATAACAAAAAAGCTGGACATTTATAACAATCTATCACTCAATACTGCTTAAATTTATGAGATGAAAATTGGAGGATTAATATTTTATAATGATTTCTGTATTTATTTAACAAGTATTAACTGAGTATCTACTATATACTTGGCAATAAAGATTGAGAAATAACTTAGGCTTAATATCTGCCATAGAAGTGCTCACATTCTAGCAGATACAAAGCACTACCAGAGTTTTGGCTGAAGTAGGTGCAGTGAGCACTGTTATTGGTTCCTGGGTCAAACAGAATGCTTCCAAATGAGGAACTTCAAAAAATCTAGGAAGAAAATCTAGAAATTAAAAAAAAAATGACACTAACAGTATCTGAAATAAGACCCACAAATCTGAATTTACTATCTATTTAAATAAGGGGGAGTTATACTAGTTAAACATGGTCTCTGAGCAAAGTAGGCTGTTGATCTTACATAGGGTTTTTGAGAAGAGTGGTAGCCAGTCTCCAAAATGACTGCAAGGATGTGGTTCCTGGTTCATGCTCTTGTTTATTTTCACCTCATAGTGTATCTGTGTTACTAATAGAATATAGTGGTGGTAATGATACTTCACTTCTGAATCCAGATCATAAAAGAGAGTCTGGCTTCTTCCTTGCTCTCCCTTGGGTAAGTTGCACTGGAGAAAGCTAGCTGCCATGTCATGAGGACACTCCAATAGCCCTTAGGAGAAGTGTATGTATTGATGAACTGAGACTTGCCTTACCAATAAGGCACTGAGTTCCATGTGAGTAATACAATGTGGAAATGAAGCCTCCAGGCCAGTCAGTCCTTCACATGACTGCAGCTCTGGTGAGAGCTTGAAGGCAACCTCATGAGAGGCCCTGAGCCTGAACCACCTAGTAAAGCTACCCAGATTCCTAACTCTCAGAAATGGGGTAAGATGAATTTTGGTTGTGTTATGCTTTTAGTTTGGGGGTAATATGTTATATAGTAGTACATAACTAATATAGAAGGAATATAGGTAAATGATTAGTAGCTTTTAGCACTGGGAGTAAAATGACACAGGATGCTGAGTGTGGTTACACAGGAAAGACTGTGTTGCTGACTGACCTTCAGAAATGTGTTACTAGAATCAGACTTTTGTTCAGCGGTCAACTTTGAAAAGCAGGAAGTCTCACTGACTGGTTGGCTTTCAGAAGTGTGTTTACTAAGATTAGCTGTCACTGGTTGATAAAACAGGTTTGAAACTGGTTCTGAGAGTTTCTTATCATCTTATCATTCAAATATAATGGATTAATTAAATAGGTTAAAAACAAGTTCTAGGTTTTACTTGTTACCATGGGTGTAGAACTCTTAGAATATTCTTAGGAGTGTTCAGAAATATTGCTCTCAAGAAACAGGGGCATAAGAAAAAATTATAGAGATTGCAGGTTAGTTGATTTAATAGAAGCAATTAAGTGTAATGCCTAGGAAAAGAGAAGAGTACATCTGGCCATAAAAGATGTATACACAGAGAGCTCTTGATGTAATATTTAATAGTTATAAAATAAATCTGTATAATATTTTGAAACAAATCAATTATGACTTGAGTTTTTTGAGCAAGGGGTAAACAGGGTTGAACAGCTTCACAGTTCCTTGTATCTACTATGATTGTTGTGAGGGTTAATTTTATGTGTCAACTTGACTCGGCTTAGGGATCTCCAGATGGCTGGCAACATTATTTCTGGGTGAGTGTGTTTCTAGATGAGTTTAGTATTTAAATCAGTAGGCTAGGTAAGAAGATTTCCCTCACTGATGCAGATGGTTATCATCCAGTCTGTTGAAGATTAAAATAGATAAAAAAAGGTGGAGAGAGGGTAAGTTTCCTCTATGTTCTTGAGCTAGGACATCCATAGTCTCCTGCCTTGGACATCAGTGCTTCTGGTTCTTGGACTTTTGACCTTGAACCAGGACTTACACCATCAACCCCCAAGATCCTAGTACTCTGGACTCAGACTGGGACTTATACCATTGGCTCCCCTAGTTCTCAGACCTTGGGGTTTGTGCCATCAGCTTCTCTGGGCCACTAGGATGCAGATGGCAGACTGTGGGACTTCTTGGTATTTGCAATGGCATGCACTATTTTTAATAGAGCATGGAATAGCATATGGAATTTAATAGCATATGGAATTTCAGAATATTTTTAAGACTCAATATTTTATTATATTAAAAAATAAATGCATCAAAATGTGTAGAATATGTAGAAAAATTAGAAAATTCAGTTATATTGAAACAGTAAATAAAGCCCACATAATCAATTTATTTATGTATATCTATATATATATATATCTATTGAATCTATTCCTCTGGAAAACCCTGATGGATACAGTTGTTATAATGAAAAAATTGTATAATCAATGTAAAGTTAATATTTATTCACTTCATACTCTTATAAGAGTGAGAGCTATACATTTTATGTGCGTTTTCTCATGTTATCTTCATAATCTATGTGATAGAAGCTGTATCAAACTCATTTTATAGAGGGATATACTATTTCCTAGAGAGGCTAAGTAACTTGCTTGAAGTCATACAGCTATTGAATGGTACAACTAGGATTTCAGTTCAGGCATTCTAACCCTAGAGCAAACATTTCCACATTAAACTACAAGAAATGTGCTTTGTTTTGATGGAGATGATATTGAATCATCAGGAAGCTATTAAATTATAATTAGTATATTGTTTTAGAATGTAGTGAGTTGTGTATAATAATTTTAAGAAAATAATGCATATGGATTTATTTATAAGGATGGTAATTACAGCATTGTAGTGAAAAGAAATGTCGAAATAATGTAAATGTCCAGCAACAGGGGAATAGCAAAATAAATTATGACATAAACAAGACAGAATTCTATGTGACCATTATGATTATGTTATTGAATGTTTACTTATAGGGAAATATGAACAATAAATTTTAATGAAAAAAGATTACAGAGCAGTTTATCATGTATAATATACTCATATAATTACATAAAATGAATTAAGAATATGCAAACTTTAATCTCTTGATTTTGCAAATCCAGTGGGCTTTATTTACTATTTCAATATAACTGAATTTTCTAATTTTTCTACATATTCTACACATTTTGATGCATTTATTTTTTAATATAATAAAATATTGAGTCTTAAAAATATTATTCTGAAATTCCATATGCTATGCCATATTCCTCAATTTAAAATTAAGCTTTGTCTATTTTTACATTGTTCTTTGTTGATAAATTCGTATTTATCTTATTTGTTTTGATTTTGCTGTTAAATTATAATAAAAAGAATATGTCTACAACAAAGTAAAATATAGCCTTTCAGTGAAAAGGAGAAATGAGGACATTTTACAATATCATATTTCAAAACTATTTAAAAATATGTAAAATGTGTTTTATATATACAAAATACATAAAATGTGAAATATATAATATTTATTTGGGAAATTTCTCATAGTTCTATAAGCTCTTGAGAAACATTTTGCTTAATTATCCTTACTCCCACTGTAATTCTCAGCTCATAGTAGGTATTTGTGCATAAACTATTTGATGTGTACATGAAGGATTACTATAGCAGCTAAGCTATGTTTTCATATTAAAGATAAATACTTTTTTTTCATTTATATATTGAAATCACTTTATTTGCTATCTCTGGGTTCCTTCAGAGATTTCTATAACATATGGCTGTAATATAGTATGGCAGTTCTTTAACATTTAAATTTTTTATTTAATAAATAAAATATAAATTTACCATTGGGAGGCAAAAATCCAAATTAAGATAGGAGCATTATTCAGTCACTCCACAAATATTTATTGAGTGTCTGTATTTAATACCCTATGATAGACATGAGGAGGATTCAAAGGTAAATAAAACATCTTCCCTCTCATGTGTTGGTATAGACTGGGTAAAGGATACATATAAATAATTAACTACAATAAATGATGAGTGATGTAAAACAAGCACACAGTGAATGTGATGTAAAGTGATAAGTGATGTAAAACAAACACACAGTGAGTGCTCCATTGCTCTGCTAAGCAATATTGAGAGAAAAGGTAAAGAAAAGGCTTTGCAAGAGAGAGGAGCATGGAAGCTGCCAACATCTTTGGAGAACAGTGAGGGTTTCTTTAACATTATTCAAAGCTCACAGAAACAGTCTGCTCAACTGAGACTGATACGGTTTTACTCTGTGTCCCCACCCAAATCTCATCTTTAATTGTAATCTCCATGTGTTGAGGGAGGAACCTGTCATCCCTACTTGTCCAGTGAGGGAGGCAATTGGCTCATAAGGGCGGATTCCCCCATGCTGTACTCATGACAGTGAGTGAGTTCTCATGAGATCTGATGGCTTTATAAGTGCCAATTTCCCCTGCTCTTTACTCCCCTGCTGCTTTGTGAAGAAGGTGCCTGCTTCCCCTTCCACCATTGTTGTAAGTTTCTTGAGGCCTCCCCAGCCATATGGAACTGTGAGTCAATTAAACCTCTTTCCTTTATAAATAACCCAGCCTCAAGGAAGTTCTTTATAGTCGTGTAAAAATGGTCCAGTACAGAGACATTCCAAGTTGGCATAACCAGCCCTTCTGAAATAATATTAAAAATCATTATTTGTTTACTAGGAGTAAACACTACTTCATTATAGAGTGATTAACTATAATGTCCTATGCATCAATATTTTTATACATGAATTTACTATAAAGTGGATGGCAATACAAGCACTTACTCTCTAACATAAACACTTTTTATTATTTTGGCATAGTTTCCTCCAAGATTTTGTAAAATGATTTATAACCATAGAATATTTAAGCCTTAAAGGGGATGTTATTTAACCCAACTTCCTTTTGATGTTTACAGACAGACAGTTAGGAGGTATTAGAAGAATATTCGAATTAAGGATCTGAGGGCGCAGAGGCTAAGTGGCTTGTTCATGATCATGTCCTTAATTTTAACTGCTTTGATGATTCAAATTCAGGATCTCATTAGGTCCATATTCCACACCCTTCATAAACACATGCATTCACACACACAAATATGTGTGGGTACACTCTCCCAAACTTCCTGGCTTTTTATGAAAAGTAATTTCTCTGGACAAAGAAAATATAACATTTGTCCATGTACTAGTCTTTATTTTTCTCTTTGCTTTCCTTAAAATAGGAAAAAGCTTAAAAATAGGCTGTTGGTTTTGCCCGTTGAATATTTTCTGAAGGAAAAACTGAAAGAAATACTGCTTGCTCCCCCTATTGCCCTTTCTTGGGAGTGGAAGTGAGTCAAAGGCTTTGGACTAAGGCATCCTAGCCTTGCAAAATTTCTTGTTGCCTGTGGACAGGTTGAGTAACAACCTTTTTGGAAAGCCCTGTTCATGCATTTTTGGCCCCTCAAATCTTGTTTTGTATGCCTATTTTAAGCTTAATTCCTTTACTTTTCCAACTACACATATTAAGTAGTAGGAAATAGCACTTCATTGTGAAACCGCTCATAAAAAAAAAACTGATAACTTATTAGATGTAAACGTTGCTTAAGCTGAAAATTATTTAATATCCCTAGGGGAGAATGACGATATTTCCCCCACCAAGTCTGCCACATAATGAAGTGAAAATGTTTTCACAATACTTTGGAATTTTTATAGTTGTCCTCTGAATTGTTTGACTGTCAGTTAAATTAGAACATTTGATAATTGTAGGGAGCTGATAAGACTTTCTTTTAAAGGTATGTCATTATGTAAATCTCAGTTCAAATATAGTTTGCCAGAACCCTGTTTTGGTTATATAATATTATAATAAATTAACCTGTTAAATAAGCATACCTGGAGGGCACAGAACATTTTAAATGTCTCATGTTAACATTAGATTAAACAAGTATGTAAATCTTATACTAAAACCATAGTTGTCTTCTTGTCTTTTCTCTTAAAAGGCTTTAAAATTTGAAGCATAGATTTTTATAGAAATATAGATACTTCAGGCTTAAAATCAACCTATGAATATAATTTATTTAGCTTTTACCATTTGTGGGAAAATAGTGAGTGATGAATACAAAAAAGTGTAGAGGCCACCACGTTTCATTTGGTATGCAAACACCTGGATGCTAGAGCTATTTAATAAACATTGACAGCTGCATGTATAAAACTCTTATAATTTTATAAAAAGTAATTTATCTTTGTGGCATGTTGCAAATAATAGATGTTCTATAACAATTTTAGCCATGTTTTATTTATGGATGGGAAAGGATAAGTGATCATGATTATCACATACCTGTTTTAATACATTCACATCACGGTTATATTCTCTTCATTTTTTTTGATGATATGACTCCTTTATGATTCAGTGTAAGTTTGAAAATAAATGATTGATTCTATGTCAACTTATTGGAAGGAAAGTTTCAAATCATCTTTCATGTATATATTCATTCATTTAATTAGTACTCTAAAGTACATACTGTGGTATTATGTACCAGGAATCTGTAGCAATGTAGAGACAAAAAGAATCATAGAGAAACTGGACATTGAATAGATTTCTATCTATCCAGTACACAGATGGCCTCCCAGAGTGTCTGAATTTAAAAATATGCAAAGCATAAAATGTTCTGGCACTGCTGAACATTCATGCAGGTCAGAATTATGCATATTAACCTCCATTGGAAAGTCTGTCTAATGGGCACCTACTATAGATTTTAATAGTAAAATTTAAAGGCAGAAGAGAAAAGTGGAAGAGATAGATGGGAGAAGAATTTTATAGCAGATGCGGGTGCCTTACTGAGCATTGTCATAGGTATAGGCAAAATTTAAGAGAATGATTTTTATCTTCAAAACATAATTACTATATGATATTCAACCTATATATGTTATTAGTACTCACTGTATAATAATAATCTGGTATCTGTGGTTTTGGTTTCTTCTTTTAAGTTTGAGGTTAATTGTGGTTTTTTAATAATTAATTTTAATTTTTTTTAAGTTCCGGGGTACATGTGCAGGATGTTCAGGTTTGTTACATAGGAAAATGTGTGCCATGGTGGTTTGCTGCCCCTATGAACCCATCATCTAGGTATTAAACCCAGCATTATCTATTTTCCCTAATGCTCTCCCTTGCCCCACCCTACCCCCCAACAGGCTCCAGTGTTGTTGTTTTGGTCCCTGTGTCCATGTGTTCTCATTGATCAGCTCCTACTTATAAGTGAGAACATGTAGTATTTGGTTTTGTATTCCTGCATTAGTTTGCTGAGGATAATCCATGTTTCTGCAAAGGACATGATCTTGCTTTTTTGTATGGCTGCATAGTATTCCATGGTGTATACATACCACACTTTCTTTATCCAGTCTGTTATTGATGGGCATTTGGTTTGATTCCATGTCTCTGCTATTGTGAATAGTGCTGCAATGAACATACATGTGCATATGTCTTTATAATAGAATAATTTATATTCCTTTGAGTATATACCCAGTAATGAGATTGCTGAGTCAAATGGTATTTCTCATTCTAGATCTTTGAGGAATTGCCACATCATCTTCCACAATGGCTGAACTAATTTATATTCCCACCAACAGTGTAAAAGCCTTCCTATTTCTCCTTAACCTCACCAGCATCTGTTGATTCTTTACTTTTTAATAATTGCCGTTCTTACTGGCATGAGATGGTATCTCATTGTGGTTTTGATTTGCATTTCTCTAAAGGTCAGTGATGTTGAGCTTTTTTTCATGTTTGTTGGCCACATCAATGTCTTCTTTTGAAAAGTGTCTGTTCATGTGCTTTGCCCACTTTTTAATGGGGTTCTTTGTTTGTTTTCTTGTAAACTTACTTAAGTTGCTTGTAGATTCTGGATATTATCCCTTTGTCAGATGGGTAGATTGCAGAAGGTTTCTCCCATTCTGTAGGTTGCCTGTTCACTCTGATGGTAGTTTCTTTTGCTGCACAGAAGCTCTTTCATTTACTTAGATGCTATTTGTCAATTTTGTCTTTTGTTGCAATTGCTTTTGGCAATTTCATCATGAAGCCTTTGCCCATGCCTTTGTCCTGAATGGTATTGCCTAGGTTTTCTTCAAGGATTTTGATTGTTTGGGATTTTACATTTAAATCTTTAATCCATATTAGTTAATTTTTATATAAGGTGTAAGGAAGGGGTTCAGTTTCAATTGTTTGCATATGGCTAGCCAGATCTCCCAGAACCATTTATTAAATAGGGAATCCTTTCCCCATTGCTTATTTTTGTCAAGTTTGTCAAAATAAGTTGTAGATGTTTGGTGTTATTTATGAGTTTTCTATTATGTTCCACTGGTTTATGTGTCTGTTTTTATATAAGTACCATGCTGTTTTGGTTATTGTGGTTTTGTGATATAGTTTTAAGTCTGGTAGCATGATGCCTCCAGCTTTGTTCTTTTTGTTAAGGATTGTCTTGGCTTTATGTTATCTTTTTGTTCCATATGAATTCTAAAATAGTTTCTTTTGAATCTGTAAAGAATGTCAGTGGTAGTTTAATGGGAGAGGAATTGAACCTCTAATTGCTTTGGGCGGTTGGCCATTTTCATGTTATTGATTATTCCTTTTCATGAGCATGGAATGTTTTTCCATTTGTTTGTGTCCTCTCTGATTTCCTTGAGCATTGGTTTGTAGTTCTGTTTGAAGAGCTCCTTCAATCTCCTTGTTTGCTGTATCCTAGGTATTTTATTCTCTTTGTAGCAATTTGAATTGGAGTTCCTTCATGGTTGGTTTCTCTGCTTGCCTGTTGTTGGTGTTTAGGAATGCTTGCAACTTTTACACATTCATTTTGTATCCTGAGACCTTGCTGAAGTTGCTTGTCAGCTTAAGAAGCTTTTGGGCTAAGATGATTTTGGGGTTTTTTAGATACAGGATCATGCCATCTGCAAACAAACACAATTTGATGTCCTCTCTTCCTATTTGAGTACCCTTTATTTCTTTCTCTTTCCTGATTTCCCTGGCCGGAACTTCCAATACTATATTGAATAGGAGTGGTGAGAGGACATGCTTGTCTTGTTGCAGTTTTCAAGGGGAATGCTTTCAGCTTTTGCCTATTCAGTTTGATGTTGACTGTGGGTTTGTCATTAATGACTCTTATTATTTTGAGGTATGTCCCATCAATACCTAGTTTATTGAGAGTTTTTAACATGAAGGAATGTTGATTTTTATCAAAGGCCTTTTCTGCATCTATTTATATAATCACGTGGTTTTCGTATTTAGATCTGTTTATGTGATGAATTACATTTATTGATTTGTGTATGTTGAACCAGCCTTGTATCCCAGAGATGAAACCAACCTGATTATGGTGGATAAGCTTTTTGATGTGCTACTGAATTTAGTTTGCCAGTATTTTATTGGGAATTTTTGCATCAATATTCATCAGTGATATTGGCCTAAAGTTTTCTTTTGTTATTGATTCTCTGCCAGGTTTTGGCGTCAGGATGATGCTGGCCTCATAGAATCAGTTAGGGAGGAGTTCCTTCTTTTCAATTGTTTGGAATAGCTTCAGAAGAAAGAGTATTAGCTCCTCTTTGTATTTCTTGTAGAATTCAGTTGTAAATACATCTGGTTCCAGGTGTTTTTTTGCTTGGTAGGCTATTTATTACTGCCTCAATATCAGAACTCATTGGTCTAGTAAAGGATTCAACTTCTTCCTGGTTCAGTCCTGGGAGGGTGCATGTGTCCAGGAACTTACCCATTTTTTCTAGATATTCTAGTTTATTTGTATAGAGGTGTTAATAGTATTTTCTGATGGTTGTTTGTATTTCTGTGGAATCAGTGGTTATAGCCCCCTTATCAGTTTTTTATTGTGTCTATTTGATTCTTCTCTCTGTTCTTCTTTATTAGTCTAGCTAGTGATCTATTTATTTTATTAATATTTTCAAAAAACATCTCCTGGATTCATTGATTTTTAAAGAGCCTTTTGTGTCTCTATTTCCTTCAGTTCCCTTCTGATCTTGATTATTTCGTGTCTTCTGCTAGCTTTGGGGTTTGTTTGCTCTTGGTTCTCAGTTGTGATGTTAGGGTGTCAATTTGAGATCTTTCTAGTTTCTTGATGTGGGCATTTATTGCTGTAAATTTCCCTCTTAACACTGTTTTAGCTGCACCCCAGAGATTCTAGTACATTCTCTTTGTTGTCATTGATTTCAAAGAACTTCTTGATATCTGCCTTAGTTTCATTATTTTCCCAGAAGTCATTCAGGAGCAAGTGGTTCAATTTCCACATAGTTGTGTGATTTTTGAGTGACTTTCTTAATCTTGAGTTCTTATTTGATTGCACTGTGGTCTAAGAGACGATTTTTTATGATTTCAGTTCTTTTGCATTTGCCGAGTAGTGTTTTACTTCCAATTATGTGTTCAATTTTAGAGTAAGTGCCATGTGGCAATGAGAAGATGTATATTCTATTGTTTTTGAGTGAAGACAACTCCCTATCTCAATTGTAGTTCTTTAAAGTCAACGCAAATGTTTATTGAACATAAAACTGTGCTCTAGACACTACATTATTAAGAAACAAACGAAAATAATCATAATTACAACTCACATCTGTTAAATTCTCACTATATGCAAAGCACTGTGATAAAGGATTTATCTGAATTTTTAAAAATAGCATTATTTAATCCTCAGTGAAACTCAATTGGCCAGGTACCTAAGAACACTGAATCATAGAGAGACAACATACCTAAAATGCATAACTAAAAAGTAGTAGGATTATTACATAAAACAAGAGCATTCTGACTTCTAAGCCTATCATTTAAAAATTTTAACCAAATGTATGGTTTTCCATAATTATATGGTTTTAATGAGCAAAATATGTGGTTTTATATCTGTATTAACCAGGTAACCTGTAAAAGAGTAGATACAAATAAAAGATTGAATTTCTCAAAGCAAGACCAACACTTACACACAATTATTGGGATGATATCCTTGTAGAGAGTAAAGAGATATCATATTTTTCTGAGTGATCATAAGTTATGGTAATCAGTGACATTTGGCAGGGGAGGGCAGAAATTAGTTCTTGTGAGCCAACATCAATAACCAACGTTGTAATTTTTGTACATTTGTTTGAGATAGTGTCTTGTTCTGATGCCCAGGCTGGAATGCAGTGGTGCAATCTCAGATCACTGCAACCTCCACCTCCCAGATTTAATCAATTCTCCTGCCTCAGCCTTCCAAGTAGCTTGGATTACAGGAACGTGCCACCACACCCAGCTAATTTTTGTATTTTAGTAGAGACAGGGTTTCACCATGTTGGCCAGGCTGGTCTTGAATTCCTGATCGCAGACTCCCAAAGTGCTGGGTTTATAGGTGTGAGACACCATGCCAGGCCCAATGTCCCAATTTTATCAATTGTTTTTCTTAAGAAGAATGCAACATTTGCTCATTATTAACACTACTTAGAATTAGAAAGGATAAAGAAGAAAATCTAATTTACTCAAAAAATATTTGTGCCTTAGATCACGTATAAAATATGCTGCCAGCAGATAGGTATCTTTAATATTTTGTTGCATTTTCTTATATTTTGCTTTCTTTTGTACATAATTGTAATCATAGGTAATATAAAATTTTATATAATTTGAAGATTTTAAAAACATTTTGTGATTATAAAAATACATTATGGAAAATTTAGAAAATGCAAACTTTGTAAAAGTAAATAAAAAAATATTTGGAATATCATTACCTTAAAACAACCTTGGTTCATTTTTATGTATATTTTATTAATTGCATAATGAATTATTAGACAATTCACTAACTGTCTATGTTAATAAAAAGTTACACACATGGATGCAAACTGATAATGAAGAAAACTATGAACAGATGTTGTTTAGTTGTGGAAAGTTGTAGTAATTTTTTATGATTGAACAGTTGAGAGTTTTGGGTAATTCAACATAACTCTAATAGATGCAAAAGAGCATCAGTCAGTTCTATATAAAGAAAGTGGCCAATTTGTTTCTCTATGCTCCTCTGCTTTTGTAGAAAAAAAATTTAGTAATATTATCCATTGAGTACCCAACTGTATAAATAGTTTAGCCATTTAATGTTTAGGAGGGTAAGAGAACCAATTATTGCATTTGCTAGGCTCAAGTGTATATAGGTGATAATTATCATTCATCCCATAAACCACAATTGCTATTGACAAAATCCTACAATCCTCAAGTGGCTATTTTTACAGACTTCATACTGCCTTACAAAAAAGCAAAAAAATAAATAAAAAAGGTAAAAAGGGAAATAGAGAATGCTTTTATTGCATTTGGCATCTGAGGATATCTCCACTAGCTTGAACCTCAAGGGCAAATCATTAGAGAGGAGACAGTAAAGTGTGGGAGTCTTTCTCCTGCATAAGAGAGAGGCATGACTCAGTTGTACAACTTTAAATATTAAATTGTGGATCTTGAATCTAGCTGGTTTTATGTACCAATCTGTGATGTATGCATCAAAAACACCCATTGTGATGTATAACGAAGTATGTTCCTAATTTAGTCACATTAGAAGATTATTAAATTAAACTCCACTGGACTTAAGCCAACAGAATAAGGTGACACCCAGAAATATGTTCAGGTAGGATTAGTTCCAGTGGAACCAAAGTATGCCAGAACAACCAGGCTTCACAGCACCGTGTCCTCCTGGCACGTAAACTGCATCACACTTCCGATCTGACATGAGATCAAAGTCCGTGTGCAAAAAGATAAACATGCAGATAGATCTCCAGGGAGCCTCTCCTTCAAGCTTTAGGGAGAATTCTAAAGGATTCTTAAGGACAAGGCCAGATCAGCCTGTAGCAAATGTTCTGACAGCATGTGATCCAATGGGGTCCTTGAATCCAAACTAAGAAGGAAAAAACTATTTTATGCAACTTTGCATTCTTGAATTGAGTTTTGATTAATCTCTTTGCTAAAGTATGTCTAAAATAATTTGAAAATTATATAAGTCTTCACATCCCTGTGAAAGTCTTTCTGTTGCCTTTGTAAAACTAGAAAGCATATGAGATTCTTGGGTCTAAATCTTTTCCCTCAAAAGCCTAAAAGCAATTCCTCAGTTATTTTAGACAGTTTTTTTAATTACAGAAATTTTTAACAGACACAAAAACAGAATAGCAGTGAACCTCATTACCCAGCTTCATTGTCAGCTCTCAGCATTTTCCAGTGCTGAAAATATATTTTGCTCTCTACTTCTTCCATTCTTATTCAAGTCACATTATTTATCGCTAGTTTGGACCACTTAAAGTCTAATAATCTTCCTCTTGCCTACCTAGTCTGTATTCCACACAAAGGCAGAAGGGTTTATAACTATGTGAATTGGATTGTGCTACTTCCCTGCCTGAAATCCTCTCTAATCAATACCTAAAATTATATTATTTCTCTGTTTATGAACAAACTTTTCTCTCAAGAACTGTGGCCACCTGGGTTTATAGAAGTGTCCTCCACTGCCAGCCATATGGTTTCTCAGCCCTGGCCACACACTAGAATCACCTAGACAACCTTGACTAATAATGTCTAGGGTGGGGCCCAGGAATCACTTGCTCTTTTTCAGGCTACACAGGAGATTCTAATGCATACCAAAAATTGAGAAACACTGCCTTATAAATGAGATGAAAATGCATGGAGCATAAAAAGAACTCACCTAATAATCTTTTATTTAAACAAATGAATGAGGACTTCTAATTTATAGAGACCATGTACCAGTTTCTAAAGTAATTATATTGAATACAAAAAAATAAATATTTTCTCAGGAACATATTATTTATTTAAATCTTCAGGATCACTATGTTCTGCAATATTATTTTTAAGGCTATTTGGGGAAGGGAGGGAGAGAGAGAGAGAGAGAGAGAGAGAGAGAGAGAGAGAGAGAGAGAGAGAGAGAGAGAGAGAGAGAGATTGAGAGATTTTGAGATTCCTGTGTCCGCATCCTGAAATGAAGAAAAGCTGTCTGGGCTAATGTTAACCAGTTTTTTTATGAGTCATGCTCACTCAGTCATCTGATTAGGATTCTAAATTAACTCTACTAATGCTTTTTACCCAGTTCAGCTTTTCTAGACTGAGGTGGGGTTTTGTACCAATCTCATTGTCCAGGTCTCTGTCTGAATAGATGAGTTTGTGAAAAGCTATCCTTGCAGAGTTTATTCCTACTTTACCTATAATACACATTCCAGAATGGAATGCATTATTATTAGTCCCATTCCTGACTCCTTTTTTCCTGGTTTGGTTGAAATTTATGGTTAGATGTAGGGTGAACATTGCTGTTAGGTGGAAAAATTTAGAAAACTACTCTGCCTGTTCTAAAAAAAAAAAAGCGGGAGGCACAAAACAGAATAACAATCATTTGGTGTTCTAGCAAGGGTGTTCCTACTACTGTCTTTGTGAATATTTTCATTTATTCTGTGATTTACAGAAAGAATTATAAAACACACTTACCACTGTGATCATTTAAATAATACTGAGGCAAGTAATAGATACTTTCTTTTTCATTGTGCATAGTAGAAAACTGAAGTTTAAAGAATGATGTCTTGCACAAGATTCCCCAGTCAGTGGATGGCAGATTCTCTTTCATATAGTGGTATCATCAATTACAAAGAATGATGAGCAAGAAATGGTGACTGAGCTTTCTTCACAAGCCAATGATTGCAATGTAATTTTTCTAGGTAACCTCAAAACTTCAAATGTTCAAGGCTATCCTTCTCTACATGAATTTTTAAATATGATGAAAATGTGACACGATGGCATTTTAATCAAAGTATCCATTTCTTTTTTCAGCATAATTGACATTTTTAGAAGTCATACAAAGCGAGTTTATTTTTAACCAGATACAAATACTATGGAACATAAATGAAAAATAGGAATTATAAAAGAAAACATATATATAGTTGGATCTATGTTATAATATATATGTTTATTATATTTGATGCAAAGTATTTTTCTTCCCGAATCTACAAACCAGAGTTTTTTTCCTTGCATCAGTATAGCTGATATTTGCATTTTTTTCTATGTGACTTACTGTCCTATAAAAATCAATTAACACTTTTCATATATTTTATTAAATTTTCTATTTGAGACTTCTGATTATTCTATCAGTGTGAGAATATAATTCTTAAATAGGTCTATTGTTGCTAGGAGGTGAAATCTTATTTTTTAATTTTTAAAACATTTTGGATTGTTTTACTTATAAAGATTAATGACATAAATCTTAGGTATGTAATTGAAAAGTATCTATAAAATATAGATAATTCTCATGGGGCTCTTAAAAAGGAAGAGTAAAAGATAAAATGAAAGTATTAAATTTTTATCATAAGGAGTATAATGGACAAACTCTGAGTGTATCAGTGATTATTTATCTCACTAATATATGGCTCTGTGCAGTCTCTGAGGTTCAAATCTCTGCTTTCCAAAACTGCTTTTCTCTCATAGTGAGACTCAAATGAATGTACCATGAATCAGAGACTGAAATTCAGACCCTAGCATTATTATATAATAGAAAAACTGCCATTGTGAAAGGAAATCTTTTACTCCTGAGGTAATTGGAGGCATCAGTTTTGAGCAAAATCGTTTTTTGTAAAGAGGGTACAGTAGAATTGACTGTGTACTTCAGTGATATTTAGACTGTATTGGAGCTCCATGTCCTTAAGCAGTTGGATGAAGAGAGGAGAATGCTCCAAATTTGCTCACTAGTTGTTCCTCAATCCTCCCTTGGGAAAGCATTCATTATAAGAGAGGAGTTGATAAATAGGGTAGGGGTTTTAAATATAAGAGAAATCAAACCAATTCTTTTGTGCGGCATTTGTCATTTTCAAAAATGTGTATTTTTAAAAAACCACTGAATCTCAAGCAAGACTTTGCATTGATACTAGAACTAGAAATGTTTTTATAACATGCCTAGAGGGAAACTCTTTGTTATGGCTTCACTGAACGCTCATTAATTTTGTAACAGGAGAAGAGAGTTGATAGCAATTTTGCACCTGTCTCCAGATGCATGAAATGTTTAGTTATTTTAAGGTAAGAAATTCTCACATGTCAACATTTCAGTGAATTTAACAAAAATACTTAGTTTTTGTAAGGAGAATTTAATGTTTACTAGTCAGAAGTATCAAAATTCTCCACTAGTTAATGAAATTTATTTTAAAAAACATAAGCATGTGAATAAGCTATTTTTTTATTTTTAAATATTTCAAAAACAGAAACATAGAGACATGTAACAAGCTTTTACCTATTAACAGCCCAAATCAAACTCTGTAAATTTTGTTTGGAACTGCTCTTTATTGTTTTACTTTTCTCTATTTTGCTGATTTTTTCCTTATTAAGGTCTTAATATAGAGCATGCAGAAGAGTGCCCTGGGAACTGTGTGTGTAGTTCTGAGCAGCCATGGCCCATGCTGGCATTTGCACTCCCCTGCCTACCCTGTCTCGGCGACAGCCTCTGTTCCCCACTGCAGGTTTAACTGAAGTTCCCACTATCTCCTGGGCAATTGCTCTGGACTCCACTGGATCTATCCCACCAAATTCCTTTTTCAATCTAGTTTCCTCACTTCCTCCTGACTTAGTCTCTTTAACAGGCAAAGCTGATTTCAGCATTTGCTTGTTTTCATATCTCCTATATTGTCAATGCCTAAAAGAGCAGTTTCTAAAGCAGGATACATAGACATAGAGTGAACTATTAGGTATGAGAAGACAATCTTAGCATCTCTATTTGAAATTGTTTCCTATCTTGTATTTTTGAAATTTGTGCTTTTAATATGTGTTTTTAATGTGCATATATGTTCATCGATACATAGATAAATATAAGTATACTGGGGGATTCATGCTAATAGAGGTGAACAACAAGAGATTTTAGAGACCACTGGCTTTGAGAACAAAACTTACACTTCTCACAGTCTGACCCTGGCACCTTTCACTCCACCCCATCACCCACCACTCTCCTACCTCCTTGCCACTCTGAACTTTTTAACTTTTTCTGGACATGCTTTAGTACCTGTTCCCTCTTACAGAAAAGCCCTGCTCTCCCTCTGGACTGGAATCTTCTTGACATATATTAACTAAATCTAAAAGCATGACATGATATAAAGCATTAAGATTTCTGTAGTCACTACGATCTCCAAATGCATGCACTCGTTTGTTCAGACATTTTGAAATCACTTAGCACAGCACATTATAATTTAGATCTATACATACCTGTCTCTCAAGTTCTATACTTAACTATGGAATGTGGAAGCCATAGCTTATTAATCTGTATATCTGCAGCACCTCACATATTGCTGCTACATCACAAGCACTCAGTAAATAGTTTTGAATGAGTGAGTAGAAATGTGAGATTGTACTACAGAGGTACTACTATTGCTTATAACTAACCCGATGGCAAACAAATATATGGCTTAAAATTTGGTCAGTGCTCAATGACGCAAAGATGTCAGAATACAAATGTGAGAATTAGTACCCTTTGAGAGCAGTCTAGGCAATCTATAGTTGGTTTTTTAATGGTCAAAAAATAAAAAGATATTATAATTTAAGTACTATAGAGAAGAAAACTTAACTAGCCTTATTTTCAAGTTTTGAGGAATTTCTTAGGCCCAGGGTGGCCTGAGCTTCTGCTATTTTTTTTTTTTCCATAGAGCTCAAAGATATAACTCTTAGACTAGCATATCTACTGTGGGGCTACCTCCCTTGTATTCTTTTTCTGTTCTCCAAGTGGTGAGGTGAACAGGTGTGGGAGGACTGGAGAATTTTACACACACACACACACACACACACACACACAGACACACACGTTACATGTTTTAAGAAATATATGTAAATATCTATGAAGATGTATAAAATATATATGATGGTATCTATTTAAAAAGACTATATAGCTTAATTATATAATAATTAAAAAACCCACATGACTTAGCTGAGATCCTCAGTTCTGAAGTAGAAAAAAAACAACGATCAGGACTCAATCTCAGCTCCATTACTGTAATTGTCTCTCTCAGGACATGGCATTTACTTACCTTAGCACCAGTTTAAAAAAATTGATAAAACAGTATTGTATTGATTGAATAACGTAAGATATTTAAGTAACAACATAATACCTATTTAAAAATATCTAATAATTATCAGCCATTTTTATTATCCTTCCTAGTAAATGTGACTACTTTTTTTAATCTAATAAAATTGATTTTAAGGTGAACTAGAAATATTAACCTAGTGAAAAACATCTTGGAAATTCCTTTTTCTTCTCTTTCTCTGGGTGAACTATCTGATCAATAAATTTTATTTTTCTATATATTCAAAAAGTTATTTATTTATTTCAGCCTCTGCTAACATTGCCAAGTAAATTTTCATCCCCAAATACAAATTAGTTCATACATAATTTGTCACCCAAAAGAAGACTTGACACATAGTGAGCACTCAAAAAATGTTAGCTAAAGTCAGCTTTTACTGACAGATTTTTCACCTTCTTTCATAACCAAAATATGTGTAAAAATACAAACATATTTTGAACTGTTCAACAATTCTGTTTTCTCCAACAGAACTGTAATGAACAAAATCTGTATTTTGCTTTAAAATACACTAAAATATTAATCATTTAAAATGATATTTGAAAAACATATTGTAGAAAAAATTGCTACTGAAGACTATTGAAAGTGAAGTATTGAGGATACATAAGTTTTATAAATTTCAGGGATATTGCAAAAGAAGTGCTATGTTATCATTGGTGATTCTGATGAACTTCAGTTTTCTTGAAAAGACAGTTATTAGAAACAGGATGCCCATATCCATGGCAACAAAGAAGAAAACTTTTAGATTCCTGAAACGCAACAAGATTATTAATTTTATTTATTTTTCTTTTCTAGAATTTAAATTAAAATAAGGTGAAATCAATCAATAATGTCTACTCTGTTGAGGTGTTGGAAATAGGTCCTTTGTCTATGTTAACTATTGGCCAGCACTAAGATGGCTTTCTTAAGACAGTCAGCTGAAGCCAAAAAATTTCATCTTCATCAGATATCATTAGATAAAGATAGAAGTCTGACTTTTTACTAATTTTAGCCTAAATGTCATTGAAAATAGCTCTTCATAAAGCAAAGGTGCAAGAGCAATTTGCCTGTTCAAAAAAAGGCGACAATGTGAATGCTACAGTTAATATCCTTGATCTTGAATTCCAGTATATAGAAATATAAATTTTTCATGACAAGCCAGTTGTTTATAAATTACAAAATGAAAATATTACCTAGATAAATTTTAATTATATTAGGATATGTATCATTTATTGATAAGTAATATGAAAATATTATGTATAAAAATATTTAAATGTGTATATATATATTTGTGGAACAACTTCCCTAGAAGAGGGAAAACTTATTTTGATAATTTAAGGCCACCTTGTTTGCTATATAAATATGCTCTATAAATATAGTACTATAATTGTGGTTTTAAGGAGTGCTAGGGTGCAAATTGGAGCGATTAGAGACCTTTGGCTGTGAAAACTGTTTTTTCTTTTTGAGACAAAATCTTGCTCTGTCACCCAGGCTGGAGAACAATGGGGCAATATAGGCTCACTGCAACCTCCACCTCCTGGGTTCAAGCAAATCTCTGCCTAAGCCTCCTGAGTAGCTGGGATTACAGGCATCCGCCACCATACCTGGCTAATTTTTATATTTTTAGTAGAGATGAGGTTTCACAATCTTGGCCAGGCTAATCTTGAACTCCTGACCTTGTGATCCATCTGCCTCGGACTCCCAAAGTGTTGGGATTACAGGACTCAGCCACTGTGCACAGCGAAGAACTGGTTCTTTGGAAGTATGGGATTGTGCTACTGAATGCAGTGTGAATAAGACCAGCCAGCAGGGTAGGTATAGTCCAATAATAGGCTATTGCTGATAGCTGCTTATCCTCTCTGTGCTACTGCTTCTCTACTGAGGCTTGTGTTTCCTAAAGAGAGGGAGTGTGAAGGGTCTTTATAAACGGTGGAGGAAACACCTGGGAGAAGAACAGGAGCATTTTCAGCATCCCAGCTTATTAGGCAGAATTCAGAGCTGTTCAGAAGCCTTTGCACACACTACTCTTTCTCTTTTATTTATAAAAACAGTTATACTCTATGCCACCACACAAATTTCCAATTGACTTCAAAAAGGGAGTTGGTGAAGAAACCAAAAAGTTTTCTGCCATCTTTTGTTTTGTTGTTTGCCAATTGGGCATTCACAAAATAGAACAAAAACAGCCCCATGATTTCTACTTAGTGAAATGCCAGATTGATAATTGCTGGACTATTTGCCACATCCTATGGCTCAGTGTGCAGCCATTGGGAGTGCCAAAATGTCTGAGTGGAGGCCATTCTGGTGTGGGCCACAAATTCCTGGGTTAGGGGATGGATGGCATGGGCCCCAGTCCAACCCCTGCTAGGCTTTTCAATCTGTCAATTCACATGTGCCTCCTTGTGCCCATCCTAGAGTCATTTGTAACATCTTCTGAGGCCCCATCTTAACTGACCTTTTGTAAATCCTCAGTAAATGTTTTCTGATTTGGCTTCTCACTCACTGGATCATTTCCAAAGGCCCTGGAAGTAGCCCAAGGCTTCTGCTATAGGGAGTCCATCCTTATTTTCCAGAATGACATGGGGCAGTGTTTCTACCAGCAGGAGTGTTAGGGAAAGTTGTTGATCACTTTGTGTAACATTATCTGGTTTGGAAAATAGAAGTACTTGTAGGAAGTAATTTCGTTAAATGTTGTGATGCATACACAAAATGTTGAACAGCTAGGCTGAAGCAAAGTGAGGTTTTTCTTGAATGACATAAAGCAAACACGTCTACACCTCCCTGCCCTTTCTTTCATATTATGTACCAGCTGCTAGATTTCTGGTGAACCTGAGAACATCAACTGGGGGGACATCTGCTCTTAAAGAACAGTAGTTGTGTTTCTCTGCTGTGGTATTATCTAAAAAAAAAAATTAAAAAATAGAAAAGCCTCAAATGATTTTTTAACCTTTTGTAACCTAATATTCAATATTAGGTGCACACAGTCATACATAAACACAAACATACTGAGGATAATAGTCAAAAACATATTTGGAAACTACTGGAACCTTAAATTTAAACAAATTTCCAAATTCTTTAAGACTCACCTCCTGTTGTTATAGTACCAGAGAATGGGGATTCAGTGACTGCTAAAGCAGTTTCTTAAAATTGCCTAGTTTCTAATGAGTATTTCTTATATGATAGGAACAAAAAGGCATTCAGAGGTAAAAGAAACAAACAACGCTACAGTTCTGTTGCTCATTTAAGTTCAGATGGCGTAGTATATCAGTTTAGGAGAAGTTCTTGGAGCTTTCAAGGTGGCAACGTATCTTATGCCTCTTATCAGCATTTATCATTCATCAATTATTTTATAATCAGTTAACTTTTGATACTTTAGATATGATAATTATCTACATCATACACTAATAGTTCATTTTCTTTATTATTCCATATGTCACAATAAGTTGGTTTAATTTTAAATAAAAAATACTTGCTTTTCCTGGCATTAATTTTTTGGAAACTGACAATTTACAATTGCATAAATTCATGGGGTATAAAATGAAATAATAAATACAAATGAACAACAAACAGATAAATAGATCAACATCACTAATCATCAGAGAAATGCAAATAAAGACCACCATCTTTCACCACTCAGAATGGCTGTTATTAAAAGGTCAAAAAGCAGCAAATATTGCTGAGACTGTAGAGAAAAGGAATACTTAAACACTGTAGGAGGGAATGAAAATTAGTACAACAAAACAGTATGGAGATATCTCAAAGAACTAAAAAAAGAATTACCCTCTGATCCAGCAATCTCACTACTGGGGATCTACGCAAAGGAAAAGAAATTATATAAAAAGATACCTGTGTTTATATGTTTATTATAGCACTAATCACCACAGCAAAGTCATTAAATCAACCTAAGTGTCCATCAACTGTTCCAAGCTGAATGTCCATCACTGTCCATCATCCAAAGATGATTAGATTTAAAATGTGGTACATATATACTATGTAATACAACTCAGGCATAACAAAGAGTGAAATCATCATGTCTTTTGCAGCAACATGGATAAAACTGGAGGCCAGTATCTTGGTGAAATGGCTCAATAACAGAAATTTTTTTTTAAAAAAGTTTCCACTTTTAGTGAGTGTTAATTAATGGATACATGGACATACAGAGTGGAATAATAGACACTGGAGACTCCAAATGGTGGGGCAGCAGTGGGGAGGGATGAAATACCACCTGTTGGATACATTGTACACTGCTTGGGTGATAGACACACTAAAAGCCTAGCTTTCACCACTACTCAATATATCTATGTAACACAGCTGGACTTGTACCCTTAAATTCAATAAAAATTTTTACAAAAATTAATTTCAACACGACATTATAATTTATGAATGTAGTGTAGAATAATTAAATTGAGAACTAACTGTTAGACTGTGATATCTCACCCAAATCTCACCTTGAGTTGTAGCTCCCTTAATTCCCATGAGTTGTGGTAGGGACCTAGTGAGAGATAATTGCATCATGGGGGTGATTTCTCTCATGCTGTTCTCATTGTAGTGAGTAAGTCTCATGACATCTGATAGCTTTATAAGGAGAAACCCCTTTTGCTTGGCTCTCATTTTATCTTGCCTGCAACCATGTACGTCATGCCTTTTGCCTTCTACCATGATCATGAGGCCTCCCTGGCCAAGTGGAACTGTGAGTCCATTAAACCTCTTTTTCTTCTTAAATTACCCAGTCTCGGGTATGTCTTTATCAGCAGCGTGAAAACAGACTAATACAGACTGTTAGAATTTAATTATCTAGATAACTGACATCTACCTCAGATTTTTTAAAAAAATAGGCTCTTAGTGGAAAACATTGAAAATGTCATAGCTGCTATAATTCTAGGCATTCATAAACAAATAATTTAGTTAGTGTGCTGTGTGATGACACTGATCATGTCATCTATTCTGCTTTGGCTTAAGGAGGTGTATTTTTTCACTTTGCTCTGAGAATAGAGTCTTAAGTCCTTACTAGGACCTGTAATCCCTTGCCTCCTTAGGGAGCCCTCTGATATTCTCAGTGATCATTCTCTACAGGTCTTCCTAAGTTTCTTGCTCTTCCCATGCTCCCTCTTGCAACAGGAACTTCATACATCATGTCCTCTCCATGTTGGATGCTCTTTCTTCCTTACTGGTTTATTCTATTCATTCTTCAGATCTCCCTTCAAGTGTCAGTTTCTCAAGTAAGCCTTTTTTTTTACCTCCCTGACTGGTGTTGGTATTCAATATTATGGGCTCACTACTATACCCTGGCATTTGTCAGCATATTACATCTATATGTCTATTTTATTGTAATTATCTCCCTTCCTAGAAATGAATCTCATAGGAGCAGAGACTTTGATTTGCTCACTATTAAATATATCATGCCTGAAAGTGCCTGGTTCAAGGTAAAACCTGTATGTTCAATGGGAAAGATATTTTCTTCAAGGAAGCAAACTTGGTTCTTGAGAGTGAAAAATTCTTGGCTATTACAATGGTTTGAGACCTTTCAAAGGACAACAGTTCATAAAAATATGAACAGTATATCTGTGGTGTTATAATTTCATGATAATATCAAAATAGAGAAAGGACGTAGTTTAAGAAGGAAGAAGGGGGGAGATACGTGTGTGTGTGTGTGTCTATATATATATATATATATATATGCTCCTTAGGAGGTGAAAATTTAAAAGGGGTTGAAAAATACTGATATAGATGATCAATAAATATTTATTGAAACAATAAATGAATAAATCAAGTTTGTGACTTTAAGTAATAATTCCTGTCTTGCACATCATTTCAGAAGCTATTCAGAGCTATTTGAGAAGCATATTTCAACATTAAGTGATTTTGAATTTTCTTGAAGCTTTTCCAAATTTTATTTTCTATTCCTTTCTTTAGTCTTTGAGGGTCAGCTATTACTTATGTATTTACTTATCTCCATCACAAATATCTTGGGAGCTAAGAAAACAAATGGCAAACCAAGAAAAGTATTTAAAATGAAGGCCAAGTGGCTGTAGAATGAGGGCCTAGGAAGTTCCTGTTTGACTAATTCATTGATCAACAAGCACTTCAAAGAACTGTACTAGGAACTGTTTGTTGTGTATATTATGACTTTATCCAATTTGTTCTGGCTGCTCAGAAGCTTTCTTCTTTTTTTTTTCTTTCTTTTTATGTCCTAATTTTTCTTCTTTTCTGGACATGAAAATTTACGAGACAGGAGACTCCTAAATGAATGAGCTCTCATTTTATTCCTAAACATAATTTTCTGTTTCAAGGTGGAACACTTTTTTACATACCCTGAATTGTTGCTTCCCCATAATGGGAAATTTTAGCAAATAATTTCAATTTGTTAGATCTTTAAAATTATACTTGTTACATAGAATATAGATTGATGTCTGTGTCTGTCTGTTATATATATTACTCTATGAAACATATTTATCTGCTTTCTCTACAGGATACTTTGTTATTAACTGTTTAACTCATATTTTTCCATAAACATTTTCTATAAAAAGCCTTAAATTTTATACATATTTTCTGTACAGTTCTTTTTCTACACCCTTGGAGACTACATTCTTTTCTTTCATTTATATACTCCAAACACTGCCCTATCTATAGTCACTAACTGTACTTTTTCTTCCATATCTGATTCAATTTTATTCCTTGAGATTTCGCCAGCTCCTAGACTTCTGTAGTTTGCACTCCAAGAAATAAACGCCACCTTCCCTATGTGCGTTTCTGATATTGTCTTCTAGCTCTGTATTCATACGTCAAAACTTTTCACAATATCCCCACATCCTGTGTATTGCAGTATTTCTAGTAAAGATTATTTAAGTGTATATTTGAACTCTCAGGGTATTCTTTTGTTTGAGAATCAAGAGCCCAGAAACTTTTCTGAGTTTCCATCTGGTTAATATTTTCTATCAGAATTTAGAAATAGAAGTCAAAAGTCAAATATTCAGAGTCTAGGAAGGTCTTACTAAATCCATGCTTTGATAGCGGCCATTTGCACTACTATACTGATTGATTTTCTGTGTTGATTGGTCTGATAAAGATGTGGCCCCTGGAGTTGCCTCAGTCTACTCAGTTCTATCTCCGTAACTCCAGATGCCTACCTGAGTGAATCTGAACAGTGGTGCAAGTTATATCAAAGAACCTGTGTGTGTTTAGTGCTCCCAAGAGGTAAGAACTGTTTGAGGGAAGAAATTCTGTCTTACTCTGTATCCATCTTTGTATCCATTTTGCTTGACAGGGTGCCTAGCAAATATTAAGCACTTAATAAATGCTTACTGAATACTTGGCTATTTAAGAAATATTTATTTGGCTGATTGTCCCTACTTGATGCATTTCTTTCCTTCATCAACACCATTTACTTTCTAACTAACTCATCTTTAATTCTGCTCTATGGTTGTGAATATTTAAAAAATGAAAAATTGAAAGTGTTTAATTGCTTTTCCATAATGCATTATCTGTGACATCAACTACCTAATCAATATTTTACCTCTAATTGAATTTGCACACATAGGGACATTATAAATGATGTCTTATGCACTCAATTTTGTCTTCTGAATCCTAGAAGTTCTTCCTTTCTCCTCCATCTGTCCCATTATGTTCCTGATTTGATGATGATGCTACTATCAGCAATGTCAGGCATATTCATAGGATGAGTGAAAGACCTGTGTGGGAACTGATCACTAATTAGCAATGCATTTCCCATAGTGAAAAATTGGCCTAAAGTTTCAAGAAAAAATATAGAGTAGCTGAAGCTGAAAATTAGTCTGCCAATTTAGATCCATAGCAAATTGTTATTGCTCTCAAACTTAGGATCTTTACAATGGATAATTGAAGATTCTTTTAACTAAAACATTGTAAATGGCATAACCATGATGATGCTATTTGGAATTCAGCCCTTGTTTTCAGGGATTTACTGTTTTGAAAAATGTTTGATAAATTTATAGCAGAAGAGAAAATACTCCTGCCAACTACGTAAGTGCTTTGGACATAATTTGTATTCCTGCTGTTACATGCAGGAACTTGTGCCAGAGGAAAAAAAGTAAAAAGAAATTTTGTTTGGAAAGAAACCAGCAGTCTGGAAAGGTAGTTTCAATCTCTAAATATCTCTCTTAAGGAGAATTGAACACCAACTAAATTCAGTCTTAAGAAATAAAACACTGAAGATAATCAAAACATTTCATTCACTTAAAAATGCTTATGCTGGATATGTTTGTGATGCACTTTTGAATAAGAATGACATCTGAGGATTATGATAAATTATTTTATAAGTGAAAAATATAAAGCCAGTACATCTTCTATATCATGAAATGCAAGTACCATGCTGAATTGGAAATAACATGAGACAGAGTTGAAAGAACTTGATTAACATCCTGGTTTGATTATTTACTAGGCATTGAAACACCTCATTTATAAAATGAAATGAACTACTCAAAAGTTGTGAGGTTTAAATAAACCTTTTTTTTTGCGAAACTGCTTTGCAATTTGTGAAGCACCATACAAATAGAGGCAAAGTTTATTTAAAATAATTATGCAACTAAGAATACTCCAACTAGAGACTTCCTGGTTAAGTTTGTAGGAAATGTAACTACAGAGTTCCATTTGTTTACTAAAGCATGTTAGATAATTTCTAATTTTGCATTATGGTATATTGATCCCCAACATGATTACATCATGAAAAGAGGAATATTGTTTATTGAATAAAAATAAGTGTCATTAAGTCAGTATTCTCTCCTCTCTTATTTTGCCTCATTCCTTTGTAAATCAAACCCCTTTACCTTCATGGGAAGAAATAATTGATCATGGCCTAGAGTTAGTATTAGATATATATTTGAAAACACATTTTCAGAATCAACAGATTTCCACCAAAATGGTTTATAACCTGTGAATGCTAATTTCAGAGGTACACTTATTTTTTGGCTAAACTCACATGAACATAAACTCCCTTATGTATTTTGTGACCTTAGGCCCCCATCACTACTTCTGTGTTGAATTTCCACAAAGGTGTGTGTAGAAGATCAAGAGAAACAGCTATTTTTCCAGAGCCCTACAATAGGATCTAGTGTTGTCCTGTTACTGAGAGTATAGAAAACTGAAAGCCAGTGGGAAAGAGGAATGCAAGAACCTTCATATTATTTTGTGCCTTAATGAAATTCACCTAGTAAGTTTTGAATTTTAAGAATGTGTTATTTCTATTATTTTTTCACCTGTCAACAGCAATAACAACTACAAGAAAAATATCACTCAGACCAAATTATCCATGTAGTTGTCATGGAAAGTTACAACTTATGTCAGTGTATCAATTTTCCCTATAATAAGCCTCTGTTATGTCTATTTCCACATGATCCAATTGAGCATTATAATTTTGCATTAAAAATATAATTAATGTTCAAAGTTACATGAACAAAATGCTCCCAGTATCCTGGAATCTAATCAACCTTTATAAAAGGAACCTTCATATTGTGCTAAGTTTTCATGGGGTAATTGTTAAGGAAGTTGTCATTTTGATTAGCAGTGCTGAAAATAATTATTTAGAAACAATTTCATTACTATAAAATTATTATACTTTCTTAACTCATTTTATAAGCAAAATATCTACCTATCCATTGAAATGTAATGTTCGATGCCTGCATTTTAAATCATCTTTCATTGTACTTTGAGTTTGCAGCATTGTTCTGGTCACATTCACAAAAAAGGAAAATATATTTATATGAGATGTTTGCTAGTCTATATAGGAATACAATCAAATTATTTATCACACAAATATTGATTAAAAACTGGACTACAAATATCTGGATCTAACATATATGGTTCTTAACTAAATGTTCATGGTCAAATATCAAGGAAATTCTGGATCTCCTAAAATTGTGTGAAAAATAATTGTCTCTCTCTCTCTCTTTAGGAGTGTTTACTGGTGGAGATTGGATTCTCAAAGTCTGTCACCCACTAAAATATAAAGACTATTCTAAGTCATATACATGAATTTTAAAGTTATATTTATTTACTTATTTGACAAAAACACAAATTTTCCCCTATGTCTTCTTGATTTAATTTGAATGCTGTGAGTTCATAGAATATTTGGTTTGCATCTGCCTTAGACATCTGTAACATTCTACTTGTATTATCTTTTTTAGAAGGTTTATATCATTGTATCCCTTCTCCTGGTCGTGAGGTTTTTGAGGTTGGGCCTATTTCATTAATCTAAATTTAGCATAGCTGGAAACATCTAAAGAGATATGCATTATATTATTTATTGTGCATGTACTGAGTACACAGATATTCTTTTAGGAATTGCTGATAAAAAGCAAGTCAGCACTTGTAATAGATGTGGAAAGTGCTAGAGCAAAGTATGCAGCAATAGCACGGGCACTCTGGTTTCCCTCTGTAGACACAGTCTATCATAAGAATCTATACAACTTCATGTGAGATTTGTGGATACACCTCATTTCTTTTCCATTAATAATGTTAAAAATTATTGAGTGATTCCTTCACCATCATTTGATCATACCTAATTTATCATATTAAACTTTTAGATATTTATTGACTTTAACATTACTCCATTGATCTATCATTTAGTTGTCACTCAATGACATATTAATTTACTTATTTTTGCCTCATAGTGTATCTTATTATATATAAGGGCTGGTGGTATTAACCTATCATTCTTTTTTCTGAACATTCTCTCATATTCTCAACTATAAATGATCAAAAATAGAATTTAAAACAAAAACTTTATGTTAAGATTTTAATTTTGATTTCTATCTATATTGGTTAGGAACATATTTGGCTAGAAATAGTGGAACCCATAAAGACAGCTCTCAAAAATTATAAATGTGTCTCATGCTGCATGAAGTCTGTTGGTAAACAATCTAGAATTAGTGCCACAACTACATGGTGCCATAAGGGACTCACATTGTCCCTGTTTTCCATTCTTTCACCCTGAACTTTTAAGCCTTGATTTTTAAGCTTCTCGCCTTAAGATTGCTCACATATCATTATAATTTCAGGTCTGTGTTCTTTTTTTTAAAAATTTTTATTGCATTTGAGGTTTTGGGGTACATGTGCAGAACATGCAAGACAGTTGCATAGATACACACATGGCAGTGTGTTTTGCTTCCTTTCTCCCCTTCACCCACATTTGGCATTTCTCCCCAGGCTATCCCTCCCCAGCTCTCCCACCACTGGGCCTCCCCTTTTCCCCCCAATAGCTCCCAGTGTTTAGTACTCCCCTCCCTGTGTCCATGTGTTCTCATTTCTCATCACCTGCCTATGAGTGAGAATATGCGGTATTTCATTTCCTGTTCTTGTGTCAGTTTGCTGAGAATGATGTTCTCCAGATTCATCCATGTCCCTACAAATGACACAAACTCATCATTTCTGATTGCTGCATAATATTCCATGGTGTATATGTGCCACATTTTCCCAATCCAGTCTATCATCAATGGGCATTTGGGTTGATTCTAGGTCTTTGCTATTGTAAACAGTGCTGCAATGAACATTCGTGTGCATGTGTCCTTATAGTAGAACGATTTATAGTCCTTTGGATATATACCCAGTAATGGGATTGCTGGGTCAAATGGAATTTCTATTTCTAAGGCCTTGAGGAATCGCCACACTGTCTTCCACAATGGTTAAACTAATTTACACTCCACCAACAGTGTAAAGACCTGGCACCATAAAAACCCTAGAAAAAAATCTGGGCAAAACCATCCAGGACATAGGCGTAGGCAAGGACTTCATGAACAAAACACCAAAAGCATTGGCAACAAAAGCCAAAATAGACAAATGGGACCTAATGAAACAGCTTCTGCACGGCAAAAGAAACAGTCACTAGAGTGAATCAGCAACCAACAGAATGGGAAAAAATTTTTGCAGTTTACCCATCTGACAAAGGGCTGATATCCAGAATTTACAAAGAACTCAAACAGATTTACAGGAAAAAAACAAACAAGCCCATTCAAAATTGGGCAAAGGATATGAACAGACACTTTACAAAAGAAGACATAAATGAGGCCAACAATCATATGAAAAAATGCTCATCATCACTGGTCATCAGAGAGATGCAGATCAAAACCACATTGAGATACCATCTCACGCCAGTTAGAATGGCAATCATTAAAAAATCTGGAGACAACAGATGCTGGAGAGGATGTGGAGAAAAAGGAACACTTTCAGGTCTGTGTTCTAAGCAGAATGATGCAGGAAGAAGTAAAAAGAAAAAAACCCAAACAGGAAAACAAACCTATTTCTAATGTCCCAGGGACTCTCACATACTTACATTCTCTTCTCTCATTGATCATAATTGAGTTACATGACATTATAAGCAATGGAGGCCAGATAATGTAGTAGAGATTTTTAGCTTCTAAAGTTAAAAATGATAAACAATGAAAGTATTAATAATGCTTTTCTACAGCCAATCCAGAGTCTGCAATCATATTTAATTAAATTATAAAATATTTATTTATGTGTGTGTGTCCTCCCTTGAAATGACAGTGTTTTTCTCCATAAATTCTAGCCTTCTTATGTAGTCTCTCCAAAAGGACAACAATTGGCATTTATTGAGGTGAGCTTGCTGTATTTTAGGCACTGTGCTAAGCACTTTGCATATGTTAATTTAGAAGTAACCTCAAGAGGTAAAATAAGTTACTATTTCTGTCTTACAAATAAGGAAACTGAGACATAGGGTAATTAACCAGCCTGCCAGAAGTCACATTCAGAGCATGAAGATGGCAGGATTCAGGCCCAGACAATCTGACTCCACAATCTGTGCTCTCAATTATTACTAGAAGTTGCCCATTTTTGAAGAATAGGGTGAGTGCAAAGAAAGAATAGTTTTAAAAAATTTAATTACAAATGCCTTTCATCTAGATTTAGTGATTTTTATATTTACATTTTTTGATGCTATTTGAGGAAGAGATCTGTAATCCTCCTCCATGTATCACTTTTTTTTCTTGTCTTGTTATTCGTCTTTTCTTCACTGCCTTCCTTCCTCCCAACTTCCATTCCTCCTGGCCTTTATGTCTCTCTTCCTCTGCTCCCTTTTCTTCCACTTCTTCTAATTAATATATATTTATGAAGCTATTGTTTATAGTATTATCTGTAGTTCTCATGGATGTTAATTCTACTCGGAAGCAAAATCTGCTGAGGAGGAATTATTTTAAGTATGGTGGTGTGAAAAGACCACACTAAGATGATGATGTTTGAGAAAAGATCTGAAGGAGATGAAAGGAGGTACTATATGACTCAGAGACAAGAGCCCTGAAACTATTTATGAGGTTGCTCAATTCATAACTATGAAACTACATGTGGACCAGTTTATTTATTACATCATTATTTGTAACAGGAAAATGTTGGAAATAAGCCAAATATCCCTCAAGAATAAAACACGGGGCCAGGTTGCTCATGCCTATAATCCTGGAACTTTGGGAGGCTGAGTCAGGAGTATCCCTTAAGCCAAGTAGTTCAAGCCCAGTTTGGACAACATAGTGAGACCTTGTCTCTACTTAAAAAAGAAATCTAACCATGCATGGTGATGCATGCCTGTAGTCCCAGTTGTACCCAGGATGATGAGGCAGGAGGATCACTTGATCATTGGAGTTTGATGCTGCAGTGAGCCATGAGTGTGCCTCTGCACTCCAGCCTGGGCAACAGAGCTAGACCCTGTCTCAAAATTATAATAATAAAGTATAGTACATCCACACACTATAACATTATTCTGCCAAAAAAGGATGTAATGGAAAATTATCCAAAAAGTAAATTAGGAAAAATGTTCTGTTTGCAATAGCATCACAAATAATAAAGCTTAACTAAGGAGGTGAAAGACTAATTAATATACTGCAAAACTATAAAAATTGATGAAAGAAATTAAACAAGAAACACACACAAAATGGAAACACATCCTGTGTTCATGGATTGTAAGATATAATATTTATTGTTAACATGTCTATACTAACCAAAGTGGAACACAGATTTAATGTAATTATCAAAATCTCATGACATTTTTATAGACAAAGAAAAAACAATTCTAAAATTAATATGAAACTACAAAAGACCATGAATAACCAATCAATATTGAGAAAGAAAAGAAATCTAGAGGTATCACTCTTTCTGATTTCCAAATATATTATAAAGCATCAAAATAGTATGGTATTGGTATAAACAAAGACATATAAGCAAATGTAGCAGAAATCAGAGCCCAGGAGTAATTATACCCATATATGGTCAACTAATCTTTGATAAGGGTACCAAGAATACACAATGTGGGAAGGATAGTCTCTTTAATAAGAGTGTTGGGAAAACTGCATAACCATATGAAAAAGAATAAAATTGGACCTTTTTTTCTTACACTGTACACAAGACTTAAAACTGTAAATGCCTAGAAGAAAACAAAGGGAAAAACCTTTGTGACATTGATCTTGGCAAAAATATCATAGGTATGACACAAATTCAAGCAACGAAAATAAACAAATGGGACCACATTAACTAAAAAGCTCTGCACAATGAAGGAAACAATCACTAGGGTGAAAACACAACCTATGGAATGGGAGAAAATATTTGCAAACCATGTATCTGATAAGGGGTTAATCTCCAAAATATATAAGGAACTGCTACAACTCAATAGTAAAATAAGAAAAAAGAAAAACAACTAAAAATTTAAAAATTATTAGTTTTAGGATTTAAAAATGGGCTAAAATGTTTACTAGGCATTTCTCTAAAAAAGACTAAAAAATTGCTGTATTAGTTCATTTTCACACTGCTATGAAGGACTGCATGAGACTGGGTAATTTTAAATAAAGGAGGTTTAATTGACTCACAATTCTGCATGGCTTGAGAAACCCCAAGAAACTTACGATCATGGTGGAATCAAAGGAGAAGCAAGCTGTGTCTTACATGGCGGTGAGAGAGAGAGACAGTGAAGGGGAAGTGCCATTTTTAAACTATCAGATCTCATGAGATCTCACATTATGAGAACAGCACTGTGGGAAATCACCCCCATAATCCAATCACCTCCCATTAGGTTACTCTTTCGACACCTGGGGATTACAATTTGAGATTCTATTTGGGTGGGGACACAGAGTCAAACTAGATCAATTGCCAATACTTATATTTTAAAATGTCCAACATCACTAATCATCAGGGAAATACAACTCACAACCACAATGAAATATCACTTCACACCTGTCCAGATAACTATCATTAAAAAAAAAAAGAAAGAAAAAAATATTAAATGTTGGGGAGGATGTGGAGAAACTGGAACACTTGTACATTGTTAGTGGGAATGCTAATTGGTATAGACACCACAGAAAATGGTATGGAGTTTCCTGTAGAAATTAAAAACAGAACTACCATATGACGCAACTGTCCTATTTCTATGTATACATCCAAAAGAATTGAAATCAGTATCTCTAAGAAATGAGTATTTCTATGTTCATTGCATCATGATTCACGATAGCCAAGATGTGGAAATAACCTAAATGTACATCAACAGATGAATGGATAAATAAAATGTAATGTATATACATTATTCAGCCTTACAAAAGAAGGAAATTCTGCAATATGTGACAACATGAGTAGACCTTGAAGATATTATGCTGAGTGAAATAAACGAGTCACAGAAAGACAAATACTGTGTGGTTACACTTACAATAAGTATGTAAAGTAGTCAGATTCAAGAGAATCAAAGAATGGTAGTTCCAGAAAGAGATAAATTAGGAGTTGCTAGTCAATAGGAATAAAGTTTTAGTAAAGCAATACAAATAAGCTCTAGAGATCTACTGTATCTATAGTCAATAACAACATAATGCACACCTAAAAATTTGTCAAGAGGGTAAACCTCATGTTAAATGTTCTTCCCATATTTTTTTTAAAAAGAAAAATAATGACCTACTATACTCTGATATGCAAAAATCACTAGAACACAATATTAAACAAACAAAACAAGGTGTAGAAATGTATAATGTATGCTTGTTTTGTTTGCTTAAACTTGTGTCCTGGTGACTTCTGCATACCAGTGTATAGTAGTTGTTTATTTTTCATAATTATGGTAATGACATTTAACATATAGAAAATTTTCTTATATACAATAAATGTGTATACACACACACACACACACACACACACACCTGTACTTATTTTTCAAAACAAATGGAGAGATAAGCTAAAAACTAATTAAAATAATTACCTAAAGATTATGAGTAGACATTTGGGAGATAACTGTAGCTTGTATTAAGCTAATAGTTGTAGGATTAAATTGACCATTTGATGATGCAGGTGTTTTCTGTAGTATTCTTTCAACTTTCTATATGTTAAAATGTTAATAATTGTATGTTGTAAAAAATTAAAATGCAAATATTAGACATGATTGATGTGTTGACCTTTATCTGTTAAAAAATAAAAATATAGAAATTTAACAAAAATCACCTCATATTTTGCTAATTGCCTACTTGTTTTAAATTTTGGCATGATAACTTGGCCATTGTCAAGTAAGGAGAATTCAGTTCAACTGAGAAGTCAGAGTAATTGGGAAAATGTAAAATTGGATTTTTATTTGTGTAGAGATAGCTGGAGAAATGACATATTAGTATTTTCAGAGTTACAAGGATTTTTATAAGATGCAAAATGTCTAGTCATTTTCCCCTTCTGGGAATAGAGAACAGGTCTTAATACTAATTATAACAGCTAGCATTTGCATAGCACTTTATTGTTCCCAAAATACATCCCTGTCTCTTGATAGAAATGGCTGTAGCTAATCGAAGTGAGCTACTTAGAATAATATTAGATTCATTCTTGTTCTTTGGCAAAGACAACCACATGACAGTTGGATTGTGCAATTCCCCAGTGGTTAAAAAGAAGCAATACATAATCCTTTGGGATTCCTTTCTATTTATGCTTTTATGTCTCCCATATTTTGTCATATAAAACAAACTATGCTTCAATAAAACAGTAAATCCGGGGTACTCCTATGGAAATCATTCTCGAAAGAGCAGCACTTAATTGGACCTGAGTCTATTAATTCATGTACTGTTTTTTTGCCTGAAAGCCATGTTCAGCAAACGATATTTCTATAATAGAAACATTTATCATTACTGTAAAAGTAAATTTCTATCATTTGTGCAAAGTGGCACTTGCTCAGTTTTAAAACACACACAACACCCCTAATACTTTGGATTCTAAGGCAGGTTAGCCCTTTAACTGCTGGCAATGAAAATAGGATTTTCTTCCTAGTTGCCATGTGTTTCCTAGAGGAACGTGTGATCAAAACAAATGTTAGCTATAGATATGTTTATATGTTTTACTTCATGACATCTTTCCCATTTGAATTGGCCTCCTTCGAATTCTTAGATTTCAGTAGGGAAGCTTTAGATATTTGTGGACATGTTTTATTCCTATTCCCTTAGCTAGGTTTTATTTTGTGGGGTTTCCTTCTAATATGTTTTTCATGTCAGCAAAATTATAGGCCAATAAAAAACAAAATAAGCTTGTGTGGAGTGAGTGATATGAACTCATGGCAATGTAACTGCTTATCAAACAAATTCTCTAGGAGCATTTATGTCCCTTTTTCTGATATAAGTTAATGAATTACTAGGTAAAAATATTTAAATTAATCTTTCCCCAAGATGAAGAGATTAGCTGCATAAAACTATAGTAAATCTTTTAACTCTTTAGAGTGTGTGATGTAATTGCTACTGTGGAAGCCAGATCCTTTGAGCTTCATGTCAATTTTCAAGTAGTGGCATTGGATTTGGTTCAGCAGTACTTGGGCATCCACCTGTCAGAATGACCACTGTGGCAGGCACGCTGGAGGCTCTGGAGACTGATCCTCACCCCCAGGGAAACTGAGACATCTAACCAGATGAGAAAGTGCCAGAAGAGAAAGTGAGATAACCTACCAGGACTCTCTCCATACTGCACAAACCTGAGGAGGTACATAAATTAGACTCAGTACAACAGAAAACCCAAACATTGCTTAGAAACCAATAATATAATGAGCATTAAAATAATACTTTGGCAAAATAAATAAATCTCTCTGAAAGAAAAGGATGAAATAAATAAAATATTTTTTAAAATTGGGAACAAAATATAAGAATATTAGAAGATTAATCTGTAAGAGACAGCTCTGAAATATTACAATTTCAAAACATGAAGATTAAATAAATAAAGAGAAGGATATTATCAAAGAAATAATGAAAGAAAAAATTTCAAACATTTAAGATATGAGCCAATTATATACATTTTCAATGTACTCATCAAAATAAATGCAGTAAGATAACCAAGATATGTTATCATGTTAAATTATCCAAAAAGCTCACAAAGAGAAGAAAAAAAGAATAAAAAAAGATTTAAAAAAATTTTTTAAATTTTATTTATTATACTTTAAGTTCTGGGGTACATGTGCAGATCATGCAGGTTTGTTACATAGGTATACATGTGCCATGGTGGTGGTTTGCTGCATCCATTTCCCCGTCATCTACATTAAATATTTCTCCTAATGCTATCCCTCCCCAGTTTCCCACTTGCTACTATTCCTCCCCTAGCCCTAGACCCCCCGGCCCTGGTGTGTGATGTTCTCCTCCCTGTGTCCATGTGTTTTCATTGTTCAATACCCACTTAGAGTGAGAACATGTGGTGTTTGGTTTTCTGTTCTTGTGTCAGTTTGCTGAGAAAGGTGGTTTCCAGAATCATCCATGTCCCTGCAAAGGACATGAACTCATCCTTTCTTATGGCTGCATAGTATTCCATGGTATATATGTGCCACATTTTCTTTATCCAGTCTATCATTGATGGGCATTTGGGTTGGTTCCAAGTCTTTGCTATTGTAAACAGTGCCACAATAAACATTCATGTTCATGCGTCTTTAAAACAGAACAATTTATCATCCTTCAGGTATATACCCAGTAATGAGATTGCTGGGTCCAATGGAATTTCTATTTCTAGATCCTTGAGGAATTGCCATCCTGTCTTCTACAATGGTTGAATTAATTTACACTCTCATTAACAGTGTAAAAGTATTCCTATTTCTCCACATCCTCTCCAGCATCTGTTGCCTCCTGATTATTTAATGATTGCCATTCTAACTGGCATGAGGTGGTATCTCAATGTGGTTTTGATTTGCATTTCTATAATGACTAGTGCTGATGAGCTTTTCTTTCATATGTTTGTTGGCTGCATAAATGTCTTCTTTTAAAAATGTCTGTTCATATCTTTGCCAACTTTTTGATGGGGTTGTTTGTTGTTTAAGTAAATGGGAATTAGTATGGCATTGGACTAACTCCAGGCCTTAAGCAATCCTCCCATCTCAGCCTCCCAAAGGGCTAGGATTACAGGTATCAGTCACAACTCCCAAATATTTGCTTATACTTTGATTCAAATCTTGTTCCTTAAAATTTAATTAATTCCCATTATATCTCATAGATATTTAAAATTTGAAGTTCTTGAGAGTCAAAGTCCTCAATGTATTGTTCCACATTCACTGATGGTGGCCTTTATCCTGGGGCATTGTGTAAATTTTGGATTCTGAGTTTATAAATCCCTTGGCAAAGAGTTGCCCTGGCTTCTCTCCAGGTTTCTGGGACACCTCTTGAATGGAACAAATATACATTAATAATTTTTGAGTCTGGAGTTTCTGGAAGCATAGAGTTAGTATTAATTTTAATATTAAACTCATGAGGAAAAAATTGATGTTATATACATAATCAATGAAAAAAAAATCTGCCTAGTATCCAGGTTATGTCAGACATGTTTCTCTGTCATTTCTTTTTCCCCATGGACAGATTTTTGTCTAGTCCATTCTTTTACTGAGGTTTCAACCTTCAAAAACATTACATGATTATAGGAGTTCTAACTGTTCACAATTGCAGAGCTTTGTTAGAGTTGACAAAGAGTAACAAATCACCACTGGGTAGCTATAGCTTTATTTATTGCTTTATCTTTAACCTTCCTGCTTATATATCTCCATTTATTTTTTGCCCCACCAAAAATGTGAATGGAATCACTTACAGGAGTTTCAGTAATTTATTTTAAATTCGTAAAACAAGCTAATAGTTAATAATATTTTGCTAAGAAGAATATCTGCCAAATATCTACAAGATATATTCACCTGTTAATGATGTCCCAAACTATATGAAGAAAAAACTGACAAAACTGAAGGAAAAAATAGACAACACAACAATAATATTTGAAGCCTTCAATTTCCCACTTTCAATAGTGGGTAGACAGCTAGGGAGAATATCAACAAGGAAACGGAGAACCTAAACACTTAAACCAGCTAGACTTTACAGACATCTAGAGAACAAACCAGCCAATAGCAGCAGAATACACATTCTCAAGTGCATATAGAACATTCTTCAGGACAGACCATGTACTAGGCCATAAAACAAAACTCAATAAATGTACAAGGATCAAAATCAGACAAAATATGTTATTTAACCAAAATGTAATTAAATTAGAAACCAACATCAGGAAAATTTGAGGGATTCATATTATGAGGAAAATAAATAACAGCCTCCTAAATAACCAATGAATCAAAGAATAAATTACAAGTACAATTAGAAAGTAATTTGAGAAAAATGGAAATAAAAATACAACATAATGAAACTTAAGATGCAACTGAAGCAGAGCTTAGAGGAAAACTTATATAACCACAAATACCTACATTGAAAAAGATCTCAAACAACAACCTAATCTTCTACCTTAAGAATCGAGGAAGTAGAAGAGCAAACTATACTCAAAGCAAGAAGAAGAAAGGGAATAATGAATGTCAGAGAAGAAATACAGTAAATAAGGTAAAGAATAGAAAAACAATATATTGAAAATCAATAAATACCAAAAGTTTATTTTTAAAAAATATTGACAAAAGTTACCAGTCTTTAGTTAGAGTGACAAAGAAAAAAAACAACAAGACTCAAATTACTGAATTCAAGAATAAAAGAGGGACTATCATTATTGTCCTTACAGATACAATATTAATAAAATAATACCATAAACAACCGTATATCAACAAATTAGATAATTTCAATAAAATGGACAGATTCCTAGAAACATATGAACTACTGAAACTGGCTCCCCAAAAAGATGTAAAATCTGAATAGCCATAAACAAGTAGAAAGATTGAACTAGTAGAAAAACATTTCTCACAAGAAAAACCCCAGGTCCAGAAAGCTTCATTGTTGGATTCTATCAAGAATTTAAAGAAGAATTAATACCAATTCTTATATAACTATTTTTTATGCCATTTGTATATCTATCTATCCTTATGCCAATATCACATTGCTTTGATTACTTCTGCTTTGTAGTTATGTTTTGAAGTCGAGAATAGAAAAGGAGAGGCTATTTCTCCCACTCATTCTATGAGACCAGTATTACCAACACCAGGCAGATAGAAGGAAAAAACCCACAAAACTACATACAAATATTCCTTGTGGATATAAAAGCAAAAAATCCTCAATAAAATACTAAAAAATTGAATACAGTGGCTTGTAAAAAAGATTACACACCATGATCAAGTGAGATTTAACCCATGAGAAAAAGACTGATTTAACTTCAGAAAGTCAATTAATGCATTATACAATGTTAATAAAAGAAAAAAAAACAACACGATTATCTCAATGCAGAGGAATTATGTGACAAAATTCAACACAGTTTCATGACAAGAACCCTCAACGAACTGGGAATATAAAGTCAGTCTATGAGAAACCCATAGTTAACATCATATTTAATGGAGAAAGAATTATTACTTTTCCTGTAAGATCAGAAATGTTTTTAGGATCGACATTCTCACTGCTACCATTCAACATTGCACTACATGTTCTTGCCATGATAATTAGGGGCAGGGAAAGCATCTAGATATCCAGATGGGGAAGGAAGAAGTAAAACTATTTCTATATTATATGATAAAATCTCACAAAAAGAAAAATCCTACTCTTAAATGAGTTCAGCCAGAATACAAGGTAAATTAATATACAAATCCAATTTTATTTCCATATATCAGTAATTAGTAATTATACAACAAAATTAAGAAACTTAATTTTAATTCCATTTAAAATAGCACAAAGAATGAACATTTTAAAAGAATAATTCTAACAATATAAATACAGTACCTGTATACTGAAAGTAGAAAAATTATTGAAATAAATTAAATATGATCTAATTAATTGAAAATATCATGTTTACAGATCAGCATTGCCCCCAAGATGGCAGTCTCTCCAACCTGATCTACAGATTCAGTGCAATCCCTATAAAACCTAAGCTGTTTTTTTTTTCTAGAAATTGATAAGCTGATTCTAAAATTCATATGAAAATGCAAGGGACCAAAAATAGAACAATCTTGAAAAAGAAGAACAAAGTTGAAACACCCAGTTGAATCAGAGGATTCTTGATTTAAAACTTAATTACGAGGGAACTGTAATCAAGTTTGTGATATTTTCATAAAGATAGGCATATTAATAAATGGAATGGAATTGAGAATCCAGAAACAAACTCTCACATGATGATCAATTACTTTTTTTATGAGGTTGCCACAAAAATTGGTAGGAAAAGAATCTTTTTTTTCATCAAATGGTCCTGGGACAACTGTGTATCCACATGCTAAAAGAATGAATTTGGATCCCTTCCAAAACTACATACACAAAAATTGGCTCAAGATGCATTATATGCATAACCAGAAGAGTAAAAACTATGTAATTTCTGGAATAAAACATAGGAGTAAATCCTTATGATATCAGATGAGGCAGTGGTTTTTTGGCACAAAAAAGTACAAATAATAAACAAATGAATAAATAAATTGTACTTCACCGAAATTTAAAACTTCGTGCTTCACAGGGCATCCATCAAGAAAATTAAAAGACAACCCATATATTGGGAGAAAAATATATCTGCAAGTTAAATTTCTGATAATGCTGTTGTATTCAATATATAATAACCCTTACAATGATAAAAAGACAACCTAATTTAAAAATAGGCAAACAATGAGACTAGGCCTTTCTCATATATATATATTTGTCCAAACCAGCATATGAAAATATACTCAGCATCTTTAGTTTTTTTTTTTTAATTTTTTATTGGATTTTAGGTTTTGGGGTACATGAGCAGAGCATGCAAGACAGTTGCGTAGGTACACACATGGCAGTGTGCTTTGCTTTTCTTCTCCCCTTCACCCACATTTGGTATTTCTCCCCAGGCTATCCCTCCCCACCTCCCCCTCCCACTGGCCCTCCCCTTTTCCCCCCAATAGACCCAAGTGTTTAGTACTCCCCTTTCTGTGTCCATGTGTTTTCATTTTTCATCACCCACCTATGAGTGAGAATATGCGGTGTTTCATTTTCTGTTCTTGTGTCAGTTTGCTGAGGATGATGTTTTCCAGATTCATCCATGTCCCTACAAACGACACGAACTCATCATTTCTGATTGCTGCATAATATTCCATGGTGTATATGTGCCACATTTTTCCAATCCAGTCTATTATCAATGGGCATTTGGGTTGATTCCAGGTCTTTGCTATTGTAAGCAGTGCTGCAATGAACATTCGTGTACATGTGTCCTTATAGTAGAACGATTTATAGTCTTTTGGATATATACCCAGTAATGGGATTGCTGGGTCAAATGGAATTTCTATTTCTAAGGCCTTGAGGAATCGCCACACTGTCTTCCACAATGGTTGACCTAATTTACACTCCCACCAACAGTGTAAAAGTGTTCCTTTTTCTCCACATCCTCTCCAGCATCTGTTGTCTCCAGATTTTTTAATGATCGCCATTCTAACTGGCGTGAGATGGTATCTCAATGTGGTTTTGATCTGCATCTCTCTGATGACCAGTGATGAGCATTTTTTCATATTATTGTTGGCCTCATATATGTCTTCTTTCGTAAAGTGTCTGTTCATATCCTTTGCCCACTTTTGAATGGGCTCGTTTGTTTTTTTCCTGTAAATCTGTTTGAGTTCTTTGTAAATTCTGGATATCAGCCCTTTGTCAGATGGGTAAACTGCAAAAATTTTTTCCCATTCTGTTGGTTGCCGATCCACTCTAGTGACTGTTTCTTTTGCTGTGCAGAAGCTGTGGAGTTTGATTAGGTCCCATTTGTCTATTTTGGCTTTTGTTGCCAATGCTTTTGGTGTTTTGTTCATGAAGTCCTTGCCTACTCCTATGTCCTGGATGGTTTTGCCTAGATTTCCTTCTAGGGTTTTTATCGTGCCAGGTCTTATGTTTAAGTCTTTAATCCATCTGGAGTTAATTTGAGTGTAAGGTGTCAGGAAGGGGTCCAGTTTCTGCTTTCTGCACATGGCTAGCCAGTTTTCCCAACACCATTTGTTAAACAGGGAATCCTTTCCCCATTGCTTGTTTTTGTCAGGTTTATCAAAGATTGTATGGTTGTATATATGTTGTGTTGCCTCCGGTGCCTCTGTTTTGTTCCATTGGTCTATATCTCTGTTTTGGTACCAGTACCATGCTGTTTTGATTACTGTAGCCTTGTAGTATAGTTTGAAATCCAGTAGTGTGATGCCCCCCGCTGTGTTCTTTTTGCTTAGAATTGACTTGGCTATGCGGGCTCTCTTTTGGTTCCATATGAAGTTCATGGTGGTTTTTTCAAGTTCTGTGAAGAAAGTCAATGGTAGCTTGATGGGGATAGCATTGATTCTGTAAATTACTTTGGGCAGTATAGCCATTTTCACGATATTAATTATTCCTAAATGAAAATTAAAAACACAGTGAAAATTTACTTCACACTCACTATGATGGCAAAAATAAGAAAGCCAGTATTAAGTGAAGATGAATATTTGGAGAAATTGGGACACTAATTTTTATGTCACTGGTAAGAATGTAAAATGGTACAATTTGGAAAACAGTTTGATACTTCTTTGAAAGGATAAACGTACCTCTAACATGTGACCCAGCAATTCTATTCCAGGTATCTACCCAAGAGAAATAGAAACATAAGTCAGTATAAAAACTCATCAAAAACTGTTCATAGCAAGATCATTCATAATGGCTCCCAAATGGAAATAACCTAATGTCCATCAACTGAAGAATGGATAAGCACAATATGCTATTTCTGTACAATGGAATATTGTTCAGCAATCAAAATGATTGCTGCTTTGACATAAATAAACCTTGAAAATGTTGTACTAAGTGAAAGAAGAGAATCACAAAATGGGATATTACATGATCCCATTTATGTGAAATATTCAGAATAGGGAAATCCATAGAGACAAAAATCAGATTATTGGTTGCTTAAGACTGAGGAGTATAGGTAGTAGGGGTGACTGTTAATGGGTGTGTTTTTGGGAGGGTGGGTGTTGAAAATGTTATAAAATTCTACTGTGATAATAGATTGCACAATTTTGAATATATACTAAACACCACTGAACTGTGTACTTTAAAGGAGTGAAATTTATGGTACATGAAATAAGCTATAAAAAAAGAGAACTCAATTCTGGGCCAGTTTCTATTATCAAAGGAAAATAATTAAAAATAATACAGCTTTCTATATGAAGTATATTTAGGGCAAACAAAAATATACTTGAATGATAAAAAACATTTTTTAAAAGAGAAATACCAGCAAATAAATATGATAGAATTGATAGAATTAGAAAAGTCACCATTCTGTAACCCCTAAGAAGCCTAATTTGGACAAAGATCACCAAAGAATGAAGCTATTGGGTAAAAGACTGATTGGCAATTCTATAGTAGAGTGATCCATCTGTCACACCTGCTATGGTCAGAAAGTTTGTGTCTCCTAAAAATTCATGTGTTGAAATCCCAGCTCTCAAGGTGATGATATTAAGAGGTAGGGGCCTTTGGGAGATGATTAGGTCATGAGGATAAAGCCCTTATGAATGGGATTAGTGCTGGAGGAGCTTGCTTGCCCCTTCCACCATGTGAGGACTCGGCTATAATGTGTCATCTATGAACCAGAGAGTGGAACCTCACCAGACACTGACTCTGCTAGCACCTTAACCTTGGACTTCCCAGTCCTGAACTGTGAGAAATAGATTTCTGTTGTTTATAAGTTATCCAATCTAAGGTATTTAGTCCTGAATGGACTAAGACACTAATTGAATCCATATCTATTTTAGCATCACTAGGTGGTAGACTACTAGATACTGTGTGCCTGATTCGTGGTGCTATATGAAATATTCAGCATCACTTATGTAGTTCTTGGTAAAGGGAGATATGAAATACATTAAACCTGTTTTGAGCTGACAGCTGACAGAAAATTTGTGTTGCTGGTAAGAGAAGTTAATGAAACCACAGAGGATCAAACAGTAAAATATATAATATAGATATAGGACATTCTATAGGACACTTGACCCAATTTTTTCAAGTCTATAAGATGAAAGTTTAAAAAGACCTGGCAAAAGCATGTTTCAGATTAAGAGACTTGGAAGACATAACCAAACATACTGTGTGGACCTTGTTTGGATCCTGATTCTAATAACCCATATGTAAAAAAGACAATTTTTTTGAGACAACTGAAAAGTTTTGAATATGGCTTTGGTATCAGATGATACAAAGGAATTCTTGCTATTTTTATTAGTTATGATAGTGATTGATTGTAGTTTGCAAGAAAATCTTCATATTTTTAAAAGGCATATTTAAATATGTTGAAATTAAGTGACATGAGATTTAGGATTGCCTCTAAGATACTTCAACTAATGATAATTGTTTGATCTATTAATAAATATATGGAGTTTGTTATATAGTCTCTGTACTTAGTGTTTGAAAAATAATTGCAATTAAAATTTTATCTTCAAAAATATATGCCCATGAAATTACCACTTCTCCTCATTCTTCTCTCTCCACTTGCATCCAGTGAAGTATGTGACACCCAGAGTTTCCAATTATTCAATCTGGAAATGTCATCACAGTGAACATGCTATACAGTAATAGTAAATTACACGGGTACAAATTCACATTTCTTATCTTATTTTGTACAAGATGGAGCATTAACCAATCCATTTTATGTAGGACCTTCTAAGTCTTCTTCTTATTTTTTTTTAAGTGGTAGGAAGCCAATGAAGGATTTTAAATAGGAGAATGGCACAATGACATTAGAGAGCTGACTAGATCACTCTCCCTGCCCTCTGCAAAAATAAAAGAGAGAGTAAGGAAAGGTAATTCAAAGAATATAGTTCTGTCAGTAATATATTCACTCAAATATATTTATTAAGCATTTAGTATGTGATAGGCATTCTTTTAATTACTGAAATAATGTAATAAAGGTGGTTCATGATCATAATTTGAAATATGGTAGTAGTCAAGAAGAAAAGTGAAAAACTTGGACTTATTTGAAAGATATTTTGGGGGTAAAATTAACAGGAAAAGACTTGGCAATGGTTTAATAATAAAGGAGTCAGGATTAGATTTCTGACTTGAGAAACAGGGAGGAATTAATCTACAGTGATGAACACCAGGTTTGTAAGGAAAGATCGTAAGCTGTATTTGAGTAAGTCAAGCTTGATAGATTGGTCAAGTAAATCAGTTGGATATACGGATCTGTATTTTAGGAGAAAGATGTTGGCTTCCAGCAGTCTTTGATATAAGTTTGTGATGGATCCACCAATATAAAAGTGGCATAACTTACTTATCACCTTCCTCTTAACAAGCCACTTTTCATGAGCTCAAGGGTCACCTCTATTGAGTTTTGTCAATATACTACATTACAGTTGTCTACTCCTGCCTTTGTCTCCTGTTATTCTGGCACAGGCTGCTACCATGGTGTCTGTAACCTCTTTATTGTACTCATTTGTTTTTTCAGCTGTCTCCTCATTTTTTAATGTAAGGCTTTTAAGGACAGGCATCATGATTCCCTTTGTTAGCTAGTGTCTGATACTTTGTAAGCCCTAAGTAGTATAGGTAGGTGCTTAATGGTATGAATATAGAGGCAGATTAAAACCATTAACATTTAAGCTCTGGAATATAACTAGTGCTACAACATTAAAATGGTAGGCACTCTCCAGTATCTTTCTTTTATTTGAGACGGAGTTTTGCTCGTTACCCAGGCTGGAGTGCAATGGCACAATCTCGGCTCACTGCAACCTCCGCCTCCTGGGTTCAGTCAATTCACCTGCCTCAGTCTCCTGAGTAGCTGGGATTACAGGCATATGACACCATGCCCAGCTAATTTTTTGTATTTTTAGTAGAAACGGGGTTTTACCATGTTGACCAGGATGGTCTCAATCTGTTGACCTCCTGATCCACCCGCCTCGGCCTCCCAAAGTGCTGGGATTACAGGCTTGAGCCACCGCGTCCGGCCCTCCAGTATCTTTCTTAAACAGTATTATAGGATAAATAGCAAAAGCAATATCACCCCTCAACTCTCCCCCACTTTGTCATCACCTCAATACATGCAGCAAGTAGAGGAATGGAGCTCTGAAGTAGATAGTGTAGAAAATTTTAAGGAAGCGTTTTTTTTAAGTAACGAAGCTAAATCACTAATAGCTAGATTACAAACACACCACAGAAATAGACAACCCTAAGGAAATTCTTAATGCTTGCTGTTTAACCAAGTGGCAAATAACCAAGTGTGTCATGAGATATCATAAGAGAAGGTGGGGCCGGGTGCGGTGACTCACACCTGTAATTTCAGCACTTTAGGAGGCCGAGGCAGGTGGATCAACTGAGGTTGGGAGTTCAAGACCAGCCTGACCAACATGGAGAAACCCCATGTCTACTAAAAATACAAAATTAGCCAGGTGTGGTGGAATATGCCTATAATCCCGGTTACTTGGGAGGCTGAGGCAGGAGAATCGCTTGAACCCGGGAGGTGGAGGTTGCAGTGAGCCAAGATGGTGCCATTACACTCCAGCCTGGGCAATAGGAGCAAAACCCCATCTCAAAAGAAAAAAGAAACACAGAGAGGAAAAACTTTTCCTCTACTCTCTTAGGTTTTATAACTGGGGTTTGCAAGTTAAACTGACAAGAAACAGATTACCAGGAGAAAAGACATACATATGTTATTAATGTTAATATTTTTACGTGTGTAGCTGGAGAGGCGTTCACAGAAAAGAAGTTAAAACCCCTAAGAGGTGGTTAGACTTATAAATCATTTTAACACAGGATGATAAATTGTGGAAAAGTAACTAGACAAAGAAAAAGACGTTTAGGCTTCAAAAAACAGTAAATTGTGGGAAGGTAAAAATACGGAAACACTAATGTAAAGTATGGATTGTTTAGTAAATATTGTTATGTTGACCACTCTCCAGCAATAACAGTAGTCTTCATTGATTAAGAGTTGTCTCATTTTCTTGATATGGGAGAAGAAAACAAGACACCTTCATAAAAGGAAGCTATGCCCTATTTTTAAGCAGAAAGCGGGAGGACAGAATTCTTCCTTCATCTGCATCTTCTCAGTTGCTTTGAATTCAAAATAATTCTTATGCTAAAGTAACATGTTTTGGGGTGGCATTTTCTGATCCCTTTTAGTCATATAATACAATTATAACTTTTAATATGGATCCATATTACTTTGCTTTACTAAATCTCAGTGTCTTAACTGTAATATTAAAATAAATTAGTGTAAGATAATCTCTAATGTTATTCTCAAGTCTCAAATTTCCTTAGAAGATATACTTTTGATCATCTGTCCTCCATGATGTTCACATTCACAGAAAGTGAATGTGAAATTTTATAAGAATATCTAATAAAAGACATGCTCTGGAATATTCTATGGAGAATATGAAGATTAATTATAGAGGACCTTAGCTGATCCCTTCAGAAGACAGTTTACCAAAGAGATATTGTCTTTCAAATGTAATATTAGATTTTGTAGCTGAAGATTGTAAAATTTCTGGAATCAGCTACTTAGTCTGTGACATAATTGTACCCTTAAAAACAGAATTGTGTTAATTGTGGTTTATTGCATATGCCAAAATACTGTCTACCTGATCTAGTATCACATTCATGTGGTATAAAATTATAGTGCCTGTTAGAATATATATTATTCTTAGAGAGCCTTTAAGGTATTTATTTTTTACATATGATTTCAAACATTATTTAATAACTAGATATTACCTAAGTTTCCTAGATTTTGGAGAAAGTCAAAATATATTGACTATGCATTTTGTCCCAGTTTGTCTCACCCATATCATTATTTGAAGTGTCTATATATGAAAGTGGAAGCAATTACCAATCTAACCAGACTTCAAAATCTTAGAGTATGAGGACACAAAAAATGGAAGACAAACAGTGTTATTATTTCAGCCTGTGGACAGGTTGGGGGACTTCATATACTTTTAATTCTGGTGTTATCTTATCGGGATATGTTTGTGCATGTTTCAGGGTATTGATGCCTCATTGTAATTTTTCTTTTTTCTTTGCTAAAGAATATGAGCAATAATGTCAGAATAAGATTAAAAATAAAACTTCAGTTTTTGTTTTTCCTTGCTGATCTAAAGTAGATGCACCAACCATTAGCAAAATTGATGAGCTTGAATCTGTGTCATTATTCTAACTGATATATCAGAGCATCAGGGTGAGTCTGCTTTGGCATCACTGAAATTTAATGTGAACAATATCACTCAAAACAATTACAAAGTAGGGCCTTTACTGTTGGCTCATTAGCATCCAGAGACAGTTTTACAAGGGATTATTCCTTTCTATTCAGCAGGAGGTTTTTCCTTTCTTCTCACTGACATTGTGTTTTTATCTTAGAAGATTGCTATGAGTGATCAGATGCCAAATACAACATGAGCTTTTCATCTAAGTTCTGCAGGAAAAAAAATGACCAGGGAAAGTACTTATTCTGCTACTGGAGAAACTTTAGATTGAAAATTAGAATTATAATATGCCATGGTGTCATATTAAAACTAGGACTCAGTGCCAATTTCATTATAATCAGTTTACAAAGCATCCATGGAAACAACCCTTTCACTGACTAAATTACTATACATCTCCAAATTTTGGAAGAGAAATCTACACAGATGCAGAAACTAAATAGAACAAAGCAGAGCAAAGAGTTGGCAATATTCCACTGAAATAGGGCAGTGGAGACAAATAGTTTATGTAATTCAGCCATTTCCCCAACTGCACCCCCGCAAGTATTTTTATTATATGAATTCATTCATTTATTTATTCAAGGGTTTATTGAGCATCTACTATATGCCAGGCACCATTCTAGAAACATGGGAAAGAGCTATGATCTCAATAGTCAAAAATCCCTGCCAGCAAAGAGTTTTTATTCTGGTAGAGAGAAACAGAAAAGTAAAATATGAATAAAATGCATGTTATGGGAAGTACTTCTAAATACTTACCAGGCAACAGTAGCTCACGCCTGTAATCCCAGCACTTTGGGAGGCCAAGGTGGGTGGTAGATCATATGAGGTCAGGAGTTTGAGACCAGCCTAACCAATATGGTGAAGCCTGGTTTCTACTCAAAATATAAAATTACTGGGCATGGTGGCACAAGCTTGTCATCCCAGCTACTCAGGAGACTGAGGTAGGAGATTTGCTTGAACACAGGAGGCAGAGCTTGCAGTGAGCCAAGATCATGCCATTGCACTCCAGCATGAGCAACAAGAGCCCATATAAACTCCATCTAAAAAAAATAAAAATTAATAAATACTAAAAAAGATAGAAGAGGGATAGAGCATCCTAGGGGTAGGTGGTACTTTAGTTTAAATGGAATAATAGGGAAAACTCTACTCAGAAGTTGACATTTGATCATAGACCTGAAGGTTAGTAATGGAGCCAGATGGATAACTGAGGAGAAATCCTGGGAAGTAGAGTGAAAAGCAAAGGCAAAGGGCTGACAGGAGAGTGTCAGGAAGAGCAGAGAAGCCTATTTAGTTGGAAAAAAGTCGATAAGGAAGTGAATAGTTGGAGGTGAGGTTAGACAGTGAAAGAGGAGATGCCATTATGCGGGGTGTTTGGCTTTTAGCCTAAGATAAATTGGAAGCTTAATGGCATGTTGATCAGAAGAATGACATGGTTTAATCTGGCTGCTGGGTAGAGAATAAACTGAGGGGAGAGAAAGAGACAGAAACAGGGACTACTAAGGGCTATTGCAATAATCCATGCAGGATGCAATAATAGCTTGGAAAAAGTTGGTGACAATGAAGATGATAATAAGTGTGCAAACTTGGAATATACTATTCAGAAGATAGAGTCGGCAGGACATGCTATGATGATGGATACAGTTATGTGAGAGAAAAGGAATCAAAGTCAAATAGTTTTAGCCTGAACAAGATACAGAAATTTACTCAGCTGAGAAGATGAAATGTGAATGAAGCACCTTTGGAGGAAATTCAGTTCAGTTTTAGACATGTGAATTTTGACATGACTGTTACACATCTAAGCAGAGATTGCAAGAGGTCAATTAAATACCAAGTTTGGATCTTAAGAAAACTTTTGTTTTCAACTAAACCTTAGGTAATATTATTAATAGTAAGAACTTCTGAGCAAAAGTGGTATTCATTCAATAACAGAATGGAAGCATGGGAAGCCCAACTGAACAGAACAGAAGCATGTGAAACCTAATAAAACCATGCTGCATGGGATTTGGAGCTGGAGAATATCAATTGGCTCTCTCTCCCTCCCATTCCTCGACTGTAGGATCTCTTAGCACTCTTTCTCTTTGGATATTTACTTTCTTCTCTTTCCTGATACCTGATTTCCTCTGTCTCATAACACATGGGTTTTTACAGCAGCAGTGTCAGACAGGATGTGGAAAGATGACTTTCCAAAGTGACTACCAACAGCTAATTGACCCTCTTCTTCCAGAAGAGAGAATATGGCCAGTTTGTGTTTAGTATCTCTCCCCTGATCTAAGCATATGGATCAGAGATGGATTAGAAGCATTGGTATTATAAGATTCTGAATCTGGAAAATAATTTTGAGCAAACTTTTCCTAAAAGTAATTAGATTCGTTTCACTGACTTCATATATTGCCATAACTTGGTAATTCCCTCTCAAAGAATAGGTTACATACCTCTTGGCCACTAAATTGAGCTGCCAATCTGGATTTGGAATTTCGTGTGTATAGGGTTACTTCTAATAAACTGAAGGAATGGATTTAAGGAATAGCTTTAAAGGAATTGCTAATACAATAATCTTTTCACACACACCCACAGAAGAGGACGTTCATTGTTCAAGATCTTCTTGGTCCTGGTTTTCTTGGGCCTTGTATTAGTCCATTTTCAATATAGCTGAGACTGGGCAATTTACAAAAGAAAGAGGTTTAATGGACTCACAGTTCCATGTGGCTGGGGCAGCCTCACAATCATGGTGGAAGAGGAAAGGCAAGTCTCACATGGTGGCAGACAACAGAAGAGAATGAAAAGCAAGTGAAAGGGGTTTTCCCTTATAAAACCATCAGATCTCATAAGACTTCTTCATCACCATGAGAACAGTATGGGGGAAGCAGCCCATGATTAAATTATCTCTCACTTGGCCCCTTCCACAACATGAGGAAATTATCAGAACTACATTCAAGATGAGATTTGGGTGAGAAAACAAGCAAACCCTTTGATTCTATACTTGGCCCCTTCCAAATCTCATGTCCTCACATTTCAAAACCAATCATGCCATCCCAGTCATTCCCCAAAGTCTTAACTCAGTTCAGCATTAACTCAAAAGTCCACAGTCCAAAGTCTCATCTAAGAAAAGGCAAGTGCCTTCCACCTGTGAGCCTGTAAAATGAAAAGCAAGTTAGTTACTTCCTAGATATAATGGGGGTGCAGGCTTTGGGTAAATATAGCCACTCCAAATGGAAGACCTTGGCCAAAACAAAGGCTAAAGGCTCCATGTAAGTCTGAAATTCGGCAGGGCAGTTAAATCTTAAAGCTCCAAAATGATCTCCTTTGACTCTATGTGTCACATCCAGGTCATGGTGTTGCAAGAGGTGGGTTCCCATGGTCTTGCGCAGCTCTACTTCTGTGGCTTTGTGGGGTACAGCCTCTCTCTTGGTTTCTTTCACAGGCTGGCATTGAGGGTCTGTGCATTTTCCAGGTACAGGGTGCAGGCTGTTGGTGAATCTACCATTCTGGAGAATGGGGGCCCTTTTCTCACAGCCCTACAAGGCAGTGCCCCAGTGAGGACTCTGTGTGGGTGTGCCCACCCCATATTTCCCTAGTGCACTGCTGTAGCAGAGGTTCTCCATGAGCATATTCCCCTGCAGCAAACTTCTGCCTGGACATCCAGGTATTTCCATATATCATCTGAAATTTAGGCAGAGGTTCCCAAACCTCAGTTCTTGACTTCTGTATACCCAGAGGCTCAACACCACATGGAAACTGCCAAAGCTTGGGACTTGCCCCTTCTGAAGCCATGGCCCACACTGTACCTTGGTCCCTTTTAGTGATAGCTGGAACAGCTGAGATGCAGGACATCAAGTCCCTAGACTGCACACAGCAGAGGGACCCTAGACCCAGCGTACAAAACCATTTTTTTCTCTTAGGCCTCCAGGCTTGCAATGGGAGGGGCTGTCACAAAGGTCTTTGATATGCCCTGGAGACATTTTCCCCATGGCCTTGGGATTAACATTTAGCTCCTTGTTTCTTATGCAAATTTCTGCAACCAGCTTGAATTTCTCCTCAGAAAATGTGATTTCTTTCCTATCACATTGTCAGACTGCAAATTTTACAAACTTTTATGCTCTGCTTCCCTTATAAAAGTGAATGCCTTTAACAGCACCCAAGTCACAACTTGAATGCTTTGTTGCTTAGAAACTTATTCCTCCAGATACCCTAAATTATCTCTCTCAAATTCAAAGACAAATCTCGAAAAAGGCAGGGACAAAATGCCACCAGTCTCTTTGCTAAAACATAAGAATCAGATTGCTTCAGTTCCCAACAAGTTCTTCATCTCTATCTGAGACCACCTCAGCCTGGATTTCATTGTCTATATAATTATCAGCATTTTGGTCCAAGCCATTCAACAAGTCTCTAGGGAATTCCAAACTTTTGCACATTTTCCTGTCTTTTTCTGAGCCCTCCAAACTGTTCCAATTTCTGCCTGTTACCCGGTTTTAAAGTTGCTTCCACATTTTCTGGTATCTTTTCAGCAGCTCCCCACCTACTGGTACTGTGTTAGTCTGTTTACACACTGTTGATAAAGACAAAGCCAAGACTGGGCAGTTTACAAAAGAAAGAGGAGAGGTTTAATGGACTCACAGTTCTGTGTAGCTGGGGAGACCTCACAACCTTGGCAGAAGATGAAAGGTACATCTCACATGATGGCAGACAAGACAAGAGAATGAACACCAAGTGAAAGGGGTTTCCTCTTATAAAGCCATCAGATCTTGTGAGACTTATTCACCACCACAAGAACAATATGGGGGAAACCATCCCCATGACTCATTTATCTCCCAGTTGGTCCCTCCCACAACATGAGGGAATTATAGGAGCTACAATTCAAGATGAGATTTGAGTGAGGACACAACCAAACAGTATCAGGCCTCTTCAGGACATGACAGGCAGTTGTGTGCTGCTAACTTAGCTCTGGAAGGGCAGGTGAGGATTTTTAGCATGCATTTGCTGATTTTTACAGGCTAACTACTCACCATATGGCTGGTTTCAAGCTGCATACATGTCTCTGAATGCAAAATTGGGAGAAGACATATAGAATCTGCTCTTGCCAGTGTAGCACATCCGTGATAGGGTCCACATTTTCCAGAAATGCAGTAGATAGATCATAGGATCCCTTTCCCCACCAAATCTGGAGCTTAGGAGACATTCAGACTGGAAATATACATTTGAGGAACACTAACAAATTCATGATATTTAAAGATGCAGGACTAGATGAGAACATCAAGTGAGTGATAAAGACAGAGGACAGTTTGAGGCTCAGAATATGATTCCAGATCCGAGAAAAGAGAGAATCTAAAATATCAAGAAGAAGTAGCTCAGTAAGGTAGGAGGAAATTAGAGTTGACTCACTTGGAAATCCTGAAAACATCATTCCAGATGAGACTAGAAAGATAAGAAACAGCCAGACCTTTCAGGGTGTTACAGATAATGTTCAGAAATGTTTTGTTTATCATAAGCTAATAATTGCTGTATATCTTGAATTGAAAATATCATCACGTTACAAAGATTTCAATATGTCATACTTCAGTTCTAGCACCTAAATAAAATTTAATTTTTTTCAGAAGCTTAGTTGATTCAATACTATCAAATTGGACAATGTTTCAAAATATATTAAATATATACCTTTCAGTTAGATAGATTAAAGTAATGATTTATTTTTTTCTTCAAAACTAGAACTTTTTGTATTCTGGAGAAAAACAATGGTGTATAAAATATTATTATAAACTTTAATTTGACCCAGTAGCTTTATGTGACCAAGTAATTCATATGTCTAAAAACCAGAGGTTGACATAACCCAGTATGAATGGTACCTTTATTATATTAAATTGTACATATTTTTGCCTTGCCGGCTTTTCCTTCATTTAAAGCAAATATAATCTGAAAGACTAAATCAAGGTCTTGAATAGACATACAAGATTTAAAGCCTTTTCAAAAAGCAGAAAGATTTGTGTGTTCATTATCTTATGTACATATCAGACTCAATTAGATAAAAGTTAGTAGCTGAAAATGGACCCACGAAATATGTTTAGTTATTTTTTTATTGCAGAAAAATGCACTTCTTATCTCTCTCACCACATAAATATTAATCTGGTTTCATGTTAGAGTCATAGAATTATCTCCTAAACTAAAGGACCAGTGAGTGCCATTTGTGAATAACATCAACAGTTTCGGATGATCCCAATCATCTGTCAGTGCACATTGTCATCTCAGCTGGGCAACTCTGGCAATATTGCAGCAGGCTATTGTTTATTGAGAAAGCTAATATTAGGAGGAGATGTGATAAGAATGCCTTTAAAAAAATAATTGAATGCTATCTGGTTTTTGGCAATAGCATCTTGTATCTCTCTGTAGTTTATCGCTTTAGAGTCCTTTATTCAGTCTTTTTATAAAACCCCATTATTTAAAAATTGAGGGCAGAGTGATGGTATGTAAGGAGTTTTATATATTAGTCTGATACTCAGTGATAACCCTTTCTTCTCTATTTCTCAACAAACCCTACTTTATTGAAAACGTGGGAAAACCTGCAGAAAATATTGAGATCTGAGTCACAAAATCCCAGGGTTCACTTAACACATTTTCCAAATTTTTATAGTAATTTGTATAGCGAAAAGCAAAAACAAAATCTATGAAAACAATATTAAGTGTGGAGTGGGAATATATCTATTAAATCATGCTCTTTCTCATGTTTTTCACCTGATTCCTCTTTTGAGGTGGTTATAAAATTTCAAAGCAGAGCAAATAGATGGAGAGATACATGATAAAGAAAATAAAGCAAAATATCATTTGTAAAATTTAGGTGGTTTTCTTTGTATAATTCTTCCATGATTTTAATATTTTGTAAAATTCTATGATAAATAATTGGAAACAAAATACCTGAATATTCCCATTCTGGCTTTATCAGTGAAAATTGAATAGACATTTGTTAATTTCATCAAATGATTATTTGTAAGTTTAAATCAAAACAACCTTAATGCATCCAATTATATTTTTTGAGAAAATTTCATACTCCCAATCTGAATTTGAAGGAATACAAACTGAGAAGAAGAATCAATTAATTAAATTGAAATATTAGGAAAAACAGTAGCAAGAAAATAGCAAGAGAATTTTAGTTTATATTATTGTAAAAGATCTGGAAAGAAACCAAATAACAAGAAGTGCTTATTTTTTCCACAGAAATACATTGATCTGATTAATTTTTCAAACTAATTTTTAGAACACTTTGAGAGTAGAAATTGTTTACTACACATAAACATACATTTTTACAAACCTCTTTTCCTCATTGCCATCCAGAAACAAAGAGTGGAAACTAACCCAGTTCCTGGTGATATGGCCTTTCCTTTGTGTTAGACTTCTCTGATTTGACGGTGGTGTTTGGGACCTAGATGTAGTTCTTGATCCCTCTGCTTCCTCCCTTCCTTCTACAGAGAAAGACTACAAGAACAGAAATATCAGATGGCCTGTAGGCGCCCATCTATGTAGTAGCACAAATACCAGCTGAACATAGTTTTGGTCAGGTACAAAGAAACAAATGGCTGTTGGTTTTCCCAAATGTTGTTTACCCTTCTGATATTCTTCCCAACAGCCATCACATATAAATATGTATGGTATTTATTTTAGTATGCAGCTGAGTACAAATTAAGCAAGGTGCTTCAATACCAATATGTATTCTTTGTTATGAAGTTACTGAGCTATTTAACTGAATGAATTTGAGACTACCTTAATGACTACTTCTCTGTTAAATTTTGCTAATAAAGAATATCCTCCACACACATGCGAACCAACAAACAAACAAAGATGGGATACTGAATATTTAGGCTGTGTCTGAAATTGTGGCAGAGGCAAGGAACTTGGCATAATCTTGTCCTCTTGTTTTTATACACATGTCTTGAAGACAAATATTTTATGGCAACATCCGAGTATCAGGTAAAAGCACCTGAATACCTTTTTAGAAACATAATGTTCAGGGCAAGAGTCAAGCATCAACAGCAGCAAAGCGTGTAACCACAGTGGTAAAAGGTGAGTGTAAGGTCAAGTTTGGCAAGAGTTGGGAGCTAGGTCTCAGGACATGTGTCCCAGTATAAATACACCAGAAAACAGAAAAGCAAACAAACAAAACTTCGTTTCATTAATGACATTATTATTTTAAATGTTTTACAACAAATAAAAATCTGAACATTCTATTACTAGAATTTTCTTTGCTTTCAAATAACATTTCTAAACTGGAATGTTAACATTTTTGGGTTTGTTAGGCTTGGCTGTCAAAATGGTTTTCAAAGATGATTTTGGAGTAATGAACAGATGAAGTTACTGAGGAAAAGGGGAAGGATGAAGAAGATGTTGAAATTCATGAAGAAACAAAACTGTAAAATAAGGCAGCAATACAACCTCTAAAAGGCATTAGCTATGAGAACTTCTAGCAGGCAGCAGTAATGTAGTTTAAACAATGAATACTGTAGCAGTCAAAACCCAGGGCAGGAAATACACGCTAGAAATGTTATAAATAAATGGATAGGATACAATAATTAAGTACTTAAAAAAATTGTTAAAGGGCTGAAGGAGTGGTTTCTAATTCGGGCTTCCAGAAATGACTCAGAACACTAAAGAGATGACCTATTAACGGTGCTACCACCTTGGTGTCTAACATTGGATTGACGTTATGAATTCAAGAATATACTCCAGGTGAGAATCCACAAAATCAGAATGTGAAATCAAGAAGATGCCATTGCTGCTGCCAGTGCTGCTGCTGCGACTGCGACTGCAAATACTTCTGTTTTAGATAACAGACTTTGTAACACTAAAGCAGAAAAACTCACCTTTCTTTGACCTTCCCTGCAAGAAGAACTAAAAGAAAAGGTGAGGGTAGAAAAAAGGTTTCCACCTATTTCTGTCTTCTGAATCTTGAGTGTAGCTAATTGGTGGAAAGTAATAAACATCCAGAGTTTTAGTTCCAAGGGCCTCTCAGAAATAGGTTTCAAAATTTCTAGGTGCTCTAGATCTAAAAGGTGGCCACAAGTGAGGCGTCAACCCACAATATCCATGACAGAGTCAATATCCATGAATAGAAAATATTTATAAATCCTTATATAACCATTTTATTTTGTTTTATTTTATTTATTTATTTATTTATTTATTTATTTATTTATTTATTTATTTTGAGATGGAGTTTCGCTCTTGTTACCCAGGCTGGAGTGCAACGGCACGATCTTGGCTCACCGCAACCTCCGCCTCCTGGGTTCAGGCAATTCTCCTGCCTCAGCCTCCCGAGTAGCTGGGATTACAGGCACGCGCCACCATGCCCAACTAATTTTTTGTATTTTCAGTAGAGACGGGGTTTCACCACACCGACCAGGATGGTCTCGATCTCCTGACCTCGTGATCCACCCACCTTGTCCTCCCAAAGTGCTGGGATTACAGGCGTGAGACACCGCACCCAGCCCCATTTTATTTTTTAATTCATGGGCCTAAGATTATAATGTCAATAATGAAAAAATATTTGTATAAAATATACATGTATACCTAAATATTTATGCAGTAATTTATATTCACTTAATAGACAAAATTATAGTCTGTTGACTAGCTAGATTCAAATCCTGAATAGCCATCCATTAAATATGATCTATTGTACAAGTTATTTATCCACTGTTAAGGTTTGTTTTCTCTTTCTTAAAATGAGAATTACAGTAGTAACATCTTACAGGTTTGGTGTCACGGTTAAATGAGAAAATACAGGTAAAATGCCTCTATAGTGTCTGATTCATTGGTGTTATTGTTGCTCTTGGAGTTAGGCACCCTACTTACACTAACTGGGTTTGAAGTCCAGTAATGGAGTTTACTAGCCATGTGACTGTGAGAAATTTACTTGAAATTTCTATGCCTCAGTTTCCTTATGCATAAAAAAATAAAATAACATATAAAGTGATTTAACTAGTGCCTGACATAAAATAAAATCCAGAGGTTTTTTTTTTTTTAACTTTCTACATTTAGTGACTGCATTTGCTTTCACGATATCAGTCTGTTCAAGATTTTCTTTCAGAGGATTTAACACAAGGTCTTGATTTTTTTGGTTTTTCCAAGAAGCATCACTTACCTATTCTGCTTATTATGTCTTATAGACACAGATTGCATGATAAATCATCTCAGGCATGAAACTGTCTGGACTGATACACAATATTCATGTGCCATTCAGATATGGTGTAATGGATATTATATGTAAAATCTTTACTACCAGTATAATAGAAGCCAAGTGATAAAAATTCTAGGATGTAACACCACTAATGTTGTCCCTCAAAACCAAGAAATTATAACAATAGAATTAAGAAAAAGAGGTGCTATTGAAAGTATTATTACATATTGATTTTATTAAAGTTAGTTTGTTAATAAGAAAAAAACTTTAAAGTCATAACTGGGTAATTTAAGAAACAATCCTCACTTTGAAAGATTGCTCAATTTAATGGAAACTTAACAAATGTTATGGTCAGAAAACCCAATGTGCATCTATACCTCTCTCCTGCCAATTATTGTCTATGTGACCTTAACTTGCTCTTAAGCCTTCTGGGCTATTACATAGCACACTACAGTTGTGCTTCAGCCCTTTAATAAACAAAGTACTGATTGGTGAAAATAGGTGGGTTTTCCCATCCTATTTTCCCATCCTGATTAGAGGACACTCAGAGCCAGCCTCAGTATTACATTGGAGATGAATCTTCATTATTTGTTTCCAGTGTGGCAGTAGATCATAGGCAGAGTTGATTAGGTGTTTCTCAGGCCTGGTACAAGTGCCTAGACGCCAGAGCATTTTGGCAGTAGAAAGTTGGCCCACACTTGCTTACATGTTACAAATGGTGACATCTAGTGGTAATTTACAACTCTGAGCATATTAGCCCTGTATAGACATCCCGTTCCAAGACCTTCCATAGATGTAGACCCTGTTCTGTAAGGCATTACATACTCACCTTAACAACTATGTTTACTTAGATGTTGTCATTGCCTAACTTCTAAGTCTAAGGAGAAGGAAATTAGAGAAATTCCCGATTGAGTCTTTTGAGCATAAAGACTTTTGAGCATAAAGATTGAGCATATTTTCAGTCATGCTCATATAAGAAGGGAAGGGTGGGAAGGTAGAAAGATTGGGCTGTGTGTTGATTATCTCTTAGATACACAGATAGATGATTTATCTATAAAGAATTAACAAAATAAAAATACATATTTGCTAGAATTTAATGTGGGATGTGTGTCTAGGTGGAAGAGTAGAGTTGTGTGTTGGAAACCTATCAGAGTATAAGGAGAATTATGTATTCCCGTGGTCTACACATCTGAATGTAGATACATCAGTGGTAGAAACAGACACATATCTACAGGGAAATAAATCGACAGGGAAGTTAGAGGAAACAACTTGGTGCTTGGTTCACTGGAAGAGAGGGTTGTTGCTTGTCTGTACGTGCATTCACATAACAAACACAGTCTTTTTACAAAAACTCAATAAACCCTATGTATGTTAGATTTATTGTGTGTGTGTGTGTGTGTGTGTGTGTGTGTGTGTGTAATAACAGCTGAAGTTTATTAAGAAATCATTATACATTCAAATTCAAATCAAGTGGTTTACATATATTTTCTCTTCAAGTTTCTATACTAATCCTTGAAAGTAGGTTCTGTTGTTTTCATTTTACAGATGAAGAAATGCAAGTTCATCTTTCTTAAGATCATAGAGGTGTTAAGTAGAAGTGCTAGTATTAGAACTCTGGTCATACTAATTCCAATGTTCATGCTCATAAACTGTATACTAAAAATGTTACAACAGGCAGGGTGTGGTGGTTCATGCCTATAATTCCAACACTTTGAGAGGCTGAAGCTGGAGGATTGCCTCAGGGCAGGAGCTTGAGACCAGCCTGGGCAACATAGGGAAACCCTGTCTCTACAAAAATAAAAATATTTTCCAGATGTGGTGGCCCCAGCCTGTAGTCTCAACTACCTGGGAGGTTAAGGTGGGAAGATCCCTTGAACCCAGGAGACTAAGACTGCAGTGAGCCATGATTGTGCCACTGCACTCCGGACTGAGATACAGAGTGAGACCCTGTCTCCTAAATTAATAAATGAGAATAAATAAATATTTTTAAAAATACTGCCAGATTTTTATCACTTTCTGGTGAGATATTGCTTTGCAAAGTTTATCTATTAAGCTTGTTATCTAAATCCCATTAAGATCATTTGGATTCAGTTAGAACCCAAAAGATTATAAGCACAGATGGTTTGAACCTTCTTTAGTCTTTTTCATTGCACACATATATCAGAATACTTGTTTCATTTTCTTATGATTATTTCTTCTCAGGCGATTTGGCAATTCAAATCTTTACTGCTGTTGTCCTAACATAGTTAAAATGAAGTAAATAATTAAGCACTTGTTTGAGAACTTCCTGGTATATCATCATAGTAATACTATTCTACTTTTATGACAAGCTGTAAAACAAATGAAGGTTAAGGAATATACCAAGTAATGTAGAACATTTGGGGTAAAATGTGTTTGTACACTTTTTTTTTTAGGTTTTTAAAATGTCTTTTTTAGGTGGGCCTCTTCCTTAATCTCATATATTTGTTTGGAATGTTAGGATCTTAGTCAGCTCAGAGAATTGTTTTGGGCTGGTCAGGTGTGGTGGCTCATGCCTGTAATCCCAGCACTTTTGGAGGCCAAGGCAGGAAGATCACCTGAGGTCAGGAGTTCAAGACTGGCCTGGCCAACGTGGTGAAACCCCATCTCTACAAAAAATACAAAAATTACCTAGGCATGGTGATGTGTGCCTGTAATCCTATTACTCAGGAGGCTGAGGTGGGAGAATCACTTGAACCTGGAAGGTAGAGAGAGGTTGCAGTGAGCTGTGATCCCATCATTGTACTCCAGCCTGGGAAATAGAGCAACACTCCATCTCAAAAAATTAAATGTATTTGTGCCTTTCACATTGACTTTAATGTCTTTAGCTTTTATTACCCTGTATTTTCCAATAATTTCCCTTAAAGCCTCAAAAAAAGAAATATGATAAAGAATTTCAAATTGAAATCCCTAAAATTGCTCTTGTATTTTCATCTCTCATGTCCTTGCTCCTTGGAAGCCTCACCTCTTAGCTGCTGGCAGAGAATGAGATCCAGGTAATTGAAACAGCCCCAACCACCTTTATATTAACCTGGCTGCAGAGATTTCAACTGAAAGTGCATTTGTTATAATTGGGCCTGAAGGAACCAAAAGTTTCTAACAAGGTGGAAATGGGTGGATATTTTTGGCCTTAGCAGTCATGAGTACTGAGTATGTGGGGAAAAGTTAAGTTGTCCAGCCATCTATTGAAGGATATATTAAGGCCAAATACATTCTATTTTAGAATGATACCATGTTAAGAATTCTATTGTCATAGTTTGTAACATCAATATGTTTAAGAAGGATGATCATATAATATTACCACTGAATACTAAAAGAAGTAGTTGATAAAATTCAACAAGTCCCAAATAATTAATCATTTAATTAATCAAAACTCTGGAAGTGAATCTAGAGAGCTACATATTCAGTTTAGGAACAGGAAAGATATTCTTAATAAAGAATACAAAAGAGAAGATAAAGGACTTTGTTTTTAAACAGATTTCAAAACTTTTATGTGAAAAAGTAATATAAACAAATCTATAAAAATAATTTGAAGGTGAATTGTACTTTAGAAGGCAGAGGTTTGATACAATGCACTGTTTAAAATAGAGAACAAGGGGACAATCTAATAGCAAAATGGGCAAAAAATATTGAGAGTCATTCACAAAGCAAAAATGCAATAGCTATCAAATACATGCAAAGATGCTCAAAATCACTAGTAGGTGAAGAAACACAGTGATATTAATAGCTTTTAGATTGGCCAAAATTAAAACAAAGGAAAATAAAGCAGTAACTTCTCTTGCTGGCTGGGACATAAACAAAACAGCACTTTTCCACATTGCTGGTAAAAATATGGCTTTCATAGAGTTTTAGATAGCAATTTAGCAATATCTATTCAAATTAATATGATACATACTTTTGACTCAGCACTTCATACTGGAAATCTATCACATGAAAATAAGAGCATAGAGAATAAACAACCATGCTTATCATAGCATTATTTTAAGTTGGTAAAACTGGAAAACAAAGAAAATGTTAATCAGTAGAGGAATATTTTGACCCATTCATATCATAGAATACTATGTACAACTTAATGAATTAGAGCTACCCTAGTTGGCTTGGATGGATTTCAAGAAATTCCTCTTGAGCGAATAAATCAAAATTTGAATAGTATGATATAATTTCTGTAAAACAAAATAAGCATTATCAAATATTTACTAAACACTTATTTATCTATAAGATAGATACTCTCCTAGAGTTTAGTGTAGTGATATACAGAAGTGAATTACACCTCTGTTTTGAAGTAAGTTATTGGTGTTTGTTTGTATACAGGGAATAGATATAATAAGGCAAACAACAATATAATGTAGCATGAAACTCCTTTAAAAATGAGTGATGTAAATAGTGCTATGGTTTCCAACGAGTTGTTGTAAACATCTCTGAAATCATACATGGATCAAGACTTGCCTACAGGTCAATTAAACATGTTACTAATAGGAGTCTTAGTTTTTCATAATAGTAGTGATAGAATCAGGTATTAATAAACAGAAAAATTGAGACAATATAAGTATAGCACTCAGCACAGTGTCTTGCACAGAATTAAGTACACTAAATGGCCGTTATTATTCTCATTGTTAGTTGTATTGGTTTGTCTCATTGCTAATCATTATTAGTTTTTCAAATCCTGTTTTCCTATTGACAAAACATACAATTATTTCAAATATTTTTGAACTTGTATTTTTTCCCCAGCATTTTATTGCAAACATAATGCAGGAAATTTGAAAGAACTTTTTGGGGAACACATCCATTCTGCCATCCATCCAACAAACCATATCTCTTTTTTTTAATGCTTTTTAGAGTAAGTTTCAGATATTAATACATACCCTAAATCTTCTCGTAGCTTCTGTTTATTTATTTTGCTTGGTTTAGTTCTTTTTGCTGTTCTGTATTTTCTAAGCTAATGGACTTTCCACTCTCTTTTTGAGGACAATGAAAAATATACTATTAAAAGTGGTAAACATTGACATAGAGTGAAAAGATTAGAGAATTTAGAAGACAAAAGTTGTTACTAATGCCTGGGAATTGATCAAGCAGACATGAACTTGAACCTGCTGTTGAAGGATGGCCAAGAAACAGGCAATGGAGCAAGCAAGATGAAAGCATTCAATGAAAATAGATACAGGAAGTTTTGGAGGTAGGATCATGGAGGAGTAGACGGATTTAGCTCAGAAAGAGGATTGAAATAGGGAACTTTCTTTCTAAATGCCATAAATAGTATATTTTGCCATTATGTTTCTAAAACATATTGAAAACTATACCCTAGGTTTTCACAAACTGGTCTAAAAAGTCCAGCATCAGCCACTATACTGTCAGTACTCTTTTATGAGAGCTATGATATTTTCTTTTGTATTTCTATTATTTTGCTTTAATATTTGGATTACTAGTGATGGTCTTCCTATACAGTAAAAAAGTTGGTACCACTTTTTAAATAAACTTTTTATTTTGAAATAATTTTAGATTTATAGAAGAGTTAACAAAGATAATACAGAATTCCCTCACCCATTTCTCCTATTAATCTCTATGAGATAACTATGGTACAATTATGAAAACTAAGGAACTAACATTGGTACCTTACAATTAACCAAACTGTGGACTTCATTTGGATTTCACTGATTTTCCCACTAATGTCCTTTTTCCACTCCAGCATCCAATTCTAAATTCCATAGTGTATTTACTTGTCATGTCTTCTTAGGCTCATCTTGGCTTTGACAGTTTCTCAGTATTTCCTTTTATTCATGACCTTGACAGTTTTGAGATTACTGACGGGGTATTTTGTAGAATGTCTCTCATTTGGATTTGTCTGTTTTTTTTTTTTTAAAAGCTTATATTGGGGTTACAAGTTTTTGGAAAGAATATTACAGAGGTGAAATGTCCTCATCATATCAGTGGGAACATGCTATCAATATGACTTATCATTAGTGATATTAACTTTGATTGGCTGACAAAATTTTGTTTGTCAGATTTCTCCATTACAAAGCTACCCCTTCCCTTTACATAATCTGTTTTATGAAAGCATGTAACTAAGTCTAGCTCACACTCAAAGGGTGAGGGTAGCGAGCAGGAATTAATGTTTTCTTCTGGATGTGGGAGTATATACCAAAATTTTAAAAACTCTTATGTAATAAAAATTTTCTTACCCATTTATTTATTATTTATACTAATACATATTCACGTATATTTCTTTTATACTTAGAATTCTAAGCTAATACTATATTTGTTATTGTCGTTGCTCCAGTTGTTCCAGTTGTAAGTTTGGGAGCTATTTCAGCTTGGCTCCTGTGTCTTTTTGACATGTCCCTATCTTTCTGTCTTTTCTGCATTTCTTTACTTGCTGGCACTACACGATTCTGCAGGCATGTTTTGTATTGTTACTATCCTAGCCCTGGAATCATCCATTTATCCAATGAATCATGGTTTCTTTTCTTGGAAAAGAGTATTTAGAAACTGGATGTGTTCATTGCTACTGAAGTGTCACTGTTTCCAGGTTCTCTCAGAGACTAGAACTAGGAAATATATTTATAATTACTAACCCATATTTGTAAACATATCTGTAATTATTTATACATATATCTGTTTGTATCCATGTGCATTTTGTCTTTAGCCTCCAGTTTCCAATCAAAATACTGATTTCCTGAGTTACTTAGGTCAGCTCCTTTCTACTCCCTGCTCTTCACTAAGTTGAAATCACTTTTGATTAACCTTTTATTTCCAGGTTCCACAATGTATAGAGTTTAATGCTCAAGTATATCATGTAGAAAATATTTTCCTGTAGGTAATCAGACTGACTTATTTCAAGATTCTATAAGCTGCCTTTTGACTTTTTATGATGTTCCTATTATTTATATATGTTATCTAATTTCATTCTCTGTTCTTACTTACTCTGTGACTGGCAACCCATTGATAATAAGCCTGCTCTCTCATTTCCTTTCATCTGATGCAGTGCAATCTCTTCTCCTTGCTGGCTTCCTCTGTGGCATAAATCATGCCACCTGGACCTTAGGAGCCATTAATTGGCATTCATTCTTAATATCTGCTATAATTCCAGTAACTGAATGAATATACTCTGTTCTTATCTTATCCTGACCTTAGACCTTTTCCAGTCATCCAGCTGTCTCAGAATTTCCATACCCCCTTGGGAAACTCAGCAGTATCAGTAGCTCTCCTTATCCCACCTTGAGCTGTGATTTGTTCTTTAAGGCTGCAGAACTATCATCTAGACACTGCTCAGAGATATTGCTATAGCCCCCTTCAACAAAACCTCTGCACTCCTGATTTTACCCAAAACAATATGTGACTTCTATCATTGAAATTTCTCTCTTTCTATTCCTCCAGGGTGAAGCACAATGGCAGTGGGTGCCTGGCTGTTTTACAAGAGCTTAGGATCTCATAAATCTCTTCTAGTTTGTTCTTCCACCAGTCTTCCAGTTCAGTTTTTATTTCCTTAAGGTTGGAAAGGGTTCTTAACCATTACATAATATTCTTTACCATATGTCTCTGTGTTAAATTCTTCATGTTCTGGTATTTTGGATCCTAAGAATGCTATTCATTCTGAATGAAGTCATACAATTCCAGTAGAAGCATTACTTTTGAAAGTATTGTTTATGCTTTGTGTTTTAAAACCTTCTTGAAATGCACTTGTCTTCTTTGCTTTTGAGTTTTTCTATTTGAGGGCCGTGAATAAATGGAATGACACAAAATTATTCACTTCAGTTTAAATAGCTATGTTTATTAAATAGCTATATGTTTTCTATGTTTGAAGATTATTTTTAAAAAGGACCTCATTATTTAAAAACTCAGAATACAGTATTTATTAGCAACTTATACATTTTTATGTTTAAAAATTGATAAACATAAGAAATGAGATGATTTGTTTTCAGTCACCACCTAGGAAGCCATTATTACTGCCTAGATGATAGACTTGGGAGCTAGGAGCAGTGAGGACTGGAAAGCAAATGTATAGTATTTCAAAACAATCTCCAAACTACATAACCACATATGTATGTATATGTAGATACACATATAGTCACTAAATGATCACAATCACTTCTATCTATGAAAACAGTTCCAATAACTGCAGTAAGTTCTACAGATTCTCCTTGGATATCTTGTGTGGGCTTATAAATATGTCATTCTAGGCTACAATATGGAATTCCTTATTCCTGTACTCAGCCTATTTTACTCTGCCCCCATTGCAGTGATGTCTGCTGCTGTCACTCTGAAGCTTGAGAAGCCTGATGGACATGTCTTGCTGCTGCTGTTGTCACTAGCACTTGTCCAGGCCATGTTGTGGTGATTCCACATGGGCTCAAGTCAACCTGCAGAGAAGGCAGAAGCCCCTTTCCTGACCTTTCTATCATAGTTACTCTGATCCCAGATCCCAGATGCTCGGTGCTCTCAGCAGCCCAGGACATTGTTTAAGAGGATAGCTTTTCAGTTACTTTCACTTTACTACTGGTTACTTTCATTTTCCCACTGGTTACTTCTCTCACAAAACATAGGCCAAAATCTTCGCATGTAGGGAACAAAAGGGTGAGGAAGAGGAGAGTGGATAATCAAAGCAAAACAGCAAGAGGCATTCCAGAGTACATAAAATCATCCAACTCTACCAACTGCCATTGTCATATTTGACCAAGACTGAAATACTTACCTCACTCTTCTCTTATTAAAAGTTTTTCCCCAGGCCCGGAGTGGTGGCTCACGCCCAGCACTTTGGGAGGCGGAGGCCGGTGGATCACGAGGTCAAGAGATCGAGACTATCCTGGCCAGCGTGGTAAAACCCCGTCTCTACTAAAAATACAAAAAATTAGCTGGGCATGGTGGCGCGTGCCTGTAATCCCAGCTACTCAGGAGGCTGAGGCAGGAGAATTGCCTGAACCCAGGAGGCAGAGGTTGCGGTGAGATGAGATCGTGCCATTGCACCCCAGCCTGGGTAATAAGAGCGAAACTCTGTCACAAAACAAAAAAACAAAAGTTTTTCCCCAAGAAGGTTTGTGAGTCAGAGGTCCCTAGAGGACTTGTTCCACCAGTGTTCTGGATGCACCCCTTTGTGAAATTCTAAAGTACACAAAACTTATGTTCAAGCTTGGACCTCTGCTATATGTTGGCATCAAACATAACTACGTTAGTTGTATTAATCTGTTTTTATGCTGCTGATAATAAAGACATACCTGAGACTGGGAAGAAAAAGAGGTTTAGTTGGACTTACAGTTCCACGTGTCTGGGGAGGCCTTAGAATCATGGTAGGAGGTGAAAGGCACTTCTTTTGTGGTGGTGGCAAGAGAAAATGAGGAAGAATCAAAAGCGGAAACCCCTGATAAACCCATCAGATCTCGTGAGACTTTATTATCACAAGAATAGTATAGGAAAGACCGCCCACATGATTCAATTACCTGCCCATGGGTCCCTCCCACAACCCCTGGGAATTCTGGAAGACACATTCAATTGAAATTTGAGTGCGGAAAGGGCCAAACCATATCATTCTGTCCCTGCCCCCTCAAAATCTCCTGTCCTCACATTTCAAAAACCAATCATGCCTTCCCAACAGTCCTCCAGTGTCTTAACTCATTTCAGCAATAATCCAAAAGTCCACAGTCCAAAGTCTTATCTGAGACAAGGCAATTCCCTTCCACCTATGGACCTGTAAAATCAAAAGCAAGCTAGTTACTCCCTAGATACAAGGTGGGTAAATACAGTTATTTCAAGTAAGAGAAATTGGCCCAAACAAAAGGGTTATAAGGTCCATGCAAGTCCGAACTCCAGCAGGGAAGTCAAATTTTAAAGCTCCAAAATGATATCCTTTGACTCCAGATCTCACCTCCAGGTCATGCTGATGCAAGAGGTGGGTTCCCATGGTCTTGGGCAGCTCCACCCCTGTGACTTTACAGGGTACAGCCTCCCTCCCAGCTTCTTTCACAGACTGGTGTTGAGTGTCTGCAGCTTTTCTAGGCACAGAATGAAAGCTGTTGATGGATCTATGATTCTGGGTTCTGGAGGACAGTGGCCCTCTTCTTACAGCTCCACTAGAGAGTGTCCCAGTAGAGACCCTGTGTGGCAGTTCTAACCCCACATTTCCCTTCTGCGCTGCCCTAACAGAGGTTCTCCATGAGGGACTCACTTGTGCAGCAAACTTTTTCCTAGGCTTCCAGGAGTTTCCATACATCTTCTGAAACCTAGCAGAAGTAGCCAAAATGTAATCATTGACTTCTCTGCACCCACAGTCTCAACACCATCCAGAAGTTGCAAAGCTTGGGGCTTTTACCCTCTGAAGCCACAGCCTGAGCTATATGTTGGACCTTTTCAGCCACAGCTGAAGTGGCAGGGACATTAGGTTCCTAGGTGGCACACAGCACAGGGATGCTGAGCCTGGCCCATGAAACCACTTTTTCCTCCTGGGCCTGCAGGCCAGTGATGGGAAGGGCTGCCGTGAAGGTCTCTGACATGGCCTGGACAAATTTTTTCACTTGTCTTGGAGATTAACATTAGGCTCCTTGCTACTTATGCAAATTTCTGCAGCTGGCTTGAATTCCCAGAAAATGGGATTTTCTTTTCTATCACATACTGAGGCTACAAATTTTCCAAACTTTTATGCTCTGCTTCCCCTATAAAACTGAATGCCTTTAACAGTACCCAAGTCACTTCTTGAATGCTTGGCCACTTAGAAATTTCTTCAGCCAGATACCCTAAATCATCTTTCTCAAGTTCTAAGTTCCACATATCCCTAGGTTAGGGTCAAAATTCCACAAGTCTCTTTGCTAAAACATAACAAGTGTCACCTTTACTTCAGTTCCAAACAAGTTCTTCATCTTCACCAGAGACAACCTCAGCCTGGACCTTATTACGCATGTTGCTATCAGCATTTTGGACAAAGCCATTCAACAAGTTTCTAGGAAGTTTCAAACTTTTCCACATTTTCCTGTTTCCTTCTGGGCCCTCCAAACTGTTCCAACTTCTGTCGGTTACACAGTTCCAAAGTTGCTTTCATATTTTTGGGTGTCTTTTCAGGAATGTCCCACTCTATTGGTACCAATTTACTGTATTAGTCTGTTTTCACACTGCTGATAAAGACATACCCAAGCCTGGGAAGAAAATAAGAGGTTTAATTGGACTTAAAGTTCTACATGGCTAGGGAGGCCTCAGAATCATAGCAAGAGGTGAAGGGCACTTCTTACATGGTGGTGGCAAGAGAAAATGAGGAAGAGGCAAAAGAAGAAACCCCTGAAAAACCCATCAGATCTCATGATACTTATTCACTATCATGAGAACAGCTTGGAAAGACTGGCCCCCATGATTCAGTTACCTCCCCTTGGGTCCCTCTCTTAACACATAAGAATTTTGGTAGATACAATTCAAGTTGAGATTTGGGTGGGGACATAGCCAAACCATATCATAAGTCTTTTAGTAGACATAGGGAATTGACTCTGGGACTTCCTGAGGATATCAAAACCCACAGATGCTCACAGTATTTATGCAAATACCATGAGTTTTTGTATGTTCCTTATAAAACATGAGTTTCTTATAAAACATGATGTGGTATTTGCATAAGACCTATGCATATCATCTCAGATACTTTAAATCTTCTCTGGATTACTTTTAATACCTAATGCAATATAAATGCCATTTAAATATGTGTTACATTACATTTAAAAATTTTTGGTTTTTATTATTGTATTGTTATTTTTATTGCATTTTCTAAATATTTTAGATCCACAGTTAGTTGAATTGAGGTAGAGAAGGCTTACTATACTTAAATATATTAATTTCCATCTAGAACTGTATTTTGCTTTATATTGATTATGATAACATTCTGATGTGCAGAGCCTGATACTGTGTTAGGTAGTGCTTTCACTTTATTTTTTTTAACTAGGTTATTATGAGTAACATAATAATTGTAGTGTTTTCCTCTCTTGTTTATTTCTTGATTAGGAAATGAAGACCCAGAAAGGTCTCAACTAGTGTCCTTTATATTACCCCATAGCACTTAGCATGAATCTAAACAAACAGGACTCATTAGATACTCAATGACCTAAATGCTTATTTTATTTTGCCAAACTCTCTTTGTTTGTTTTCTTTCCAACTTTCTCTACAAAGATTAATTTTAAAGTATTCACAAGAAGTAGCCAATAGTGTAGAACAACATATAACCTTGAGTAGGTCAGGGAATTTGCATGAAAAATAATAATGTGGACTTGTGAATATAAAAATTTGTAGATAATTTAAAAGAAAACATAGGACACAATCATACTTTGAACATTTGAGGAAAAAAAAAATGTCCCATTTCTGAAAACCCAGCCTATAAATCATGTATTCAGCATATTAGCGATTTTATTTGAACATTTTCACCATTTAAAAACAATATTTAAATTATTGAAATAGAAACAAAACTGTTGTGTTTCTGATTATTTCTTAATTATCTACAATAAAAATGACTTTCTACGATGCATTCCACTTGACATCTAGAAACTTAGATTTCTAATATTGTTATTTTTACATAAATAATATTTTCCATTGAAAAGGTATCTAAGGCTAAATTATATATCTAAACTCATCATTAACATTTTGATATTTGAAATTTTAGATGTTTTCTATCTGTATAACTTTAAAATACAAATATTATATTATAAGTACTGCTTTTCCATTGAAAAACATGTTGGAACACAGTCGGGGTTAGTAAAATATTTTTATGACATATTTTAAAGGCCTTTGTTGAAGCTACTTCCCTCTTCAGAGGTTTTTCATTTGTTCTTGGGGAACAACAAATTTTAGTTATTTGAGATATTTTTGGATCACACAAGTGACATGAACTGGAACACCAAACTAAGGGCCACGTTTGGGGTTATTTATGATCGCTCTACTCAGCCTCACGGAAACAGAGAAATTTCCTTGATGTCCCCTTCTTTAGGTTTTTTTCGTTTTTTCTTTCTTTTCATTTTCCCCTCTCTTCCTCCTTTCCTGCACCCTCTCCACCCTTCAACCCACGTCTCTCTCTCTTTCTCATTTCCACTCACTCTGATGGCACAGCCCTCTGAGACCCCAGCTGTTCACTGTGGTCTCATGATATACTCTCCCTTTTGGGTGGATCCTATGCTTTATCCTCCATCCCCAACCTACAACCAAAAAAATTGGCTTTCATTTCAAATATTTACTAAGGTTACTGATTTCACTTTGTTTTTGGCTTTTGCATTTTCTTCCCTCTCTGCCAGCTTAGCAATGAAGTTAAAATACATTTAACATATATTATTAGGATTTGACTTGTTTTTATCAAAAGGATTGTTCTATGAGTCTGTTCTGCCATATGACAAAAATGAATGTCAAGAATATTTACTTTGAAAGATTAAAGATATATTATGTGTACTTATATTTTTATATATCCTAAATGAAATTATTCTTTAATTTAAATGTTTATGAAATAACATTATTATGTCAGTAAAATTTCTTTAAAAAGCTTATTTTATAATATCATAGGGTAGATAATCCAGCAACTATTTTTTAATACAATGTGTCAGACACATCTGCTTTTAAATTTTAAGATTTTAGTATTATAATTATTCCACTTTTACAGAAATATTGGTTTACAGAAATATTGGATGGAAAGTAGAGTGTTCCCATGTACCCTCACAACTGCACCCCAGCCCTATTAATAATTTCTCCTATTATTAACACTTTGCATTAGTGTGGTACATTCATGACAACTAAAGAGTTAACGTTCATGAAGTATTATTACAAATATGTCTTCTGACATATAGTTTTGGGTCCTTTCAACAACTAGACAAAATAGATACTACCTCCAATTTCAAAAGTATGGAAACTTAGTACTAAATCTGGATTCGTTCAGAAATGTGTAAGAACAAGAACTCAGGCCCTTATTTTCACATTTCTTTCTATTTTAGCTACTTTGAGTAATATGATATTTTAACTATCTTTTGCTTGATGAAATATATGCTTGGTATTATCAAAGCAATTCATAATAGGAAAGCATTTTATCCTAAGATCTCATTTCAATAACTAGTATGCATATCTCATGCTTTTCTAGTGTAACTGTAATAAATTAGGATTAGGACACTAATTTGTGGTTGCTTTTCACTATGATCATACTGGGAATGAAAACTATTAATTCTTTTGCAAATACTCTTACTGTGGCCTAATTTGTCAGTTTTAAAAAATGTTTTATTGTGTGTATTAAAGTAAACAAGATGATGTAATGGGATACGTGTAAATAGTAAAATAGTTACTATAGTGAAGCAAATTAGCATATCTATTGTCTCACATTGTTCCAATTTATTTTGTTTTTGCCACAAGAGCAACTGAGATCTTTAGTGGGAATCCCAAATATGGGGCATTTTTTTTTGCCTGTGGTCTTCAGGTTGTGCATTTTATCTCTAGACTGTTCATCTTAAACATCTACTACTTTGTGATCTCCCATTTCCTCTCCATCCTATACCTCTAGTAACTAATTTTATTCTTTATATATGTATGTTTGACTCTTTTTTTTCAGATTCCACATGTAAGTGAAATCATGCAATATTTTTTCTTTTGTTATCTGTCTTATTTCACTTAATGCCCTTTAAGTTCACTCATGTTGTGGCAAATGTCAGGATTTTCTTCTTTTTAAGGCTAAATAATATTCCACTGCATATATATATATATATATGCAAAGAACTATTGCATATATATGGTATAGTTCTTCATTTGTCCTTCGATATTAAAGTTGTTTTCATATCTTGGCAACTGTGAATAATGTTTTAGTGAATGTAGAAGTGTAGATAATCTCTACAAGGTGGTGATTTCATTTCCTTTCAGTATATGCCTAGAAGAGGGATTACTGGATCTTACGGTAGTTCTATTTTTAATACTTTAGGAAATTCCATACTGTTTTCTAGAATGGTTACACCAATCTAAATTCCCACCAACAGTGTACAAGTTGTATCCACACCCTTGCTAACATTTGTTATCTCTAGACAATAGCCATCCTAAGGAGTCTGAGGTGATATACCTCATTGTAGCTTTGATTTGCATTCCCTGATAATTAATGATGTTGAGTATATTTTCATATACCTGTTGTCCATTTTTATATCTTTTTTGGAGAAATGATTATTCAGATCCTTTTTTAATGTGGCCCAATTTAATCTTGTTATAAGGCCTTGCTATTTGTCAAATAACAATATGAAACTACATCAACCCAGCAACAATACCTTATTTCTTATAAAACCTCAAGTCATTAATTTCCTTTTTTCCATGTTGATTATTGTTCTTCTTATAACTTTAACTGGTTTTTGGTAGCTGGTTATGTTTTTGTTTAATACCCACTATAGGACCTAAATAGCAAAGATATACTACCTTATCTGTAAATTATTTCTGTGTATAATGGTGGCCACAGTAAATCTATACCTTTTATTTATTAATTGGGAAGTCATTTTATATGTACAGATAGATCTATACAAGTAATCTATACAAATAGTGGTTTATGTTGATTTAAATAGTATTATCAGAACTGATTACACTGTAATGTAAAAAAGTTGATACTGTTTGTCTTAAAAGCAAACATGTGTTGCATCTAATTTATTTCAAGTATGGTTTACCTCTCAGTGCTGGTAGGAAATCGGTTCCAGAATCTCCCTCAAATATGTGAATTCACAGATGCTTAAGTCCTTTATATAAAATTGGCTAGTATTTGCATATAACTTATACCCATCTTCCCAAATACTTTAAATAGTCTCTAGGTTACATATAATACCTAACACAATAGCTACATACCTCTTCATTCATGTGGTTCAACAAAGTACTTGTGTAGCAAATTCAAGTTGTGCTTTTTAGAACTTTATTAAATTTCTTTTTCCAAATATGTTTTATCTATAGTTATTGAATTCATTACTGAGGAATCCATAGATACAGAGGGCTGATCATCTTCTGTATATTAGTTAAACCCAGTTTCACTCATCCCTTCCCTCAACGCTTTGGCTTAACAGTAACTTTGAGTGTCTTGGCATGATATAAAACGTAACACACTACACCTAAAGGAAATGAGCCCAAATCCAATGTTCTGCATATTCTAACACAACCATCATTAGTTCCTGTAACTTATAGAATTTTAAAAGCATGATATATTACTATCATACTAATTGAAAATATATTAATATAACTGTATGTTTTATATTATAGTGAATGGACATCCAATACTAAAACGAGCTAACATTCAGACTGTTGGAAAGTTGGTGGCCAGATCCATAAGAGAAAGGAAAATGAGACAACGTTATAAGTCATGAAAGGTTGAATGATGTTACTAACGTATTATTACCTACAGTAGTGAAACCTCTCTACTCAAAGATAAAGGTTAACATTGGAGATAGATCAATTCTGTATCAACAGGAAAAAAGGATAAAAATCTTTTTATATATAAAGGACTTTGACAAGTTCATAGTGTCTCTGGATGAACACCATTCATTTGATCTTCTGTTTTATCATAATGAAGTGAACCTACATAGTGTCAGGTACTCCTTTCATTGGACTATAATTTATGTTGATCCATTACCAATAAATAACATAAAGAAACTTTAAACTTTTTATTTCTAAAACTTATGAATCTGGTATACAATACTGTCCTTTATCACTTAAATTTTTGGGAAATGGTTCTTGGAAACTGTGTTAATTTTTGGTATAGTCGTCATATTATTTTTCCCTACTCATTGCTCACTCTAAAGTAAAAAAGTAAGAAGCAATATACAGTATTTCTGAGTTGATTTGCCTTAGCACTGAAAGAATTTTTGCTGTTGTTGTTATGGAGTCTGCCTTCGACACCCAGGCTGGAGTGCAGTCGCACAATCTCAGCTTGCTATAGCCTCCTCCTCCCATGTTCAAGTGATTCTGCTGCCTCAGTCTCCCGAGTAGCTGGAACTACAGGCATGTGCCACCACCACACCCAGCTAATTTTTGTATTTTTAGTAGAGAAAGGGTCTCACCATATTGGCTAGGCTGGTCTCAAACTCCTGACCTCAAATTATCCACCCGCCTTGGCTACTGCATCCAGCCCCAGTGCTGAAAGAATTTGAAGGAAAGTTTTCTTAAGAATCTTGAATTTAATTTGATCCAGTCCTCTAACCATCTTTCTATTTTGAATGGAATTAGAGAAACAAATGAGTAACAATGATTGAAAGAAAAGAGCCTATGCATAGCATGGAAGCTAAATATGAAAAGAGCTACATGGAAGCTAGATATGAAAAGGGAACTACATGACAAATGTCCCATTGTTTTCACAGTTTTTACTTTGCATCGATTACTTCTGTAATAGTCTCTTTGGTTTTAAAACAAGCAAAAAACTCTTGGGTTACTTTTATGCAATTGAGTTTACTCTAAGAATATCTATGCAAGTTATTCAATCTTTAGAAAAGCCAATTACAAGAATCATGTTAAGTCAGGCCTCACCCAAACCAAAATCAAGGTGAACTAAAAACCATGATGAAGATCTAACCAGAAAATTGTAACAGAAAAACATTTGATGTGGGGGGAGGAAGTGATTACTAGCTAAAGCTAAAATGTAGAATTTGGCTTACATGTGAAATTAAATTATTCATATTCTCCTTATTGATAATTGAATTTCATTTTAAAGATAGAAGTATTTTTTGTTTATATCCTGAAAAAGCAGAAAATGCACAACTTTTTAAAAAAGGAAAAAATTACACAAGTTGAATATAAGCATGATTACAAGTCATCAGCCTGCTCCTTTTTAAAATATAATTAGAACAAATATTTGGCTAGATTTCAACCACTGCTATTCTAAAAACATTAGGAGCAAAATCATGGAGTTATAATGAAAGGCACTTACAAAATAATATGTTTTTTTTAATGAGTGTTGTATAATCACTATTTCAAGTAGTAAATATATTTATAAGAGAAAATTAATACTGTCAAAATTACTTTATAAAAATATAAAAATTGTTACAGTTATGACAGTTTGGTACAGGATGAGGAAGTTCACTTTTCCTTTAATAAAATGTGGTAGTTCTTGTTTCGGGTTTTCGACATTTGACTCCCTGATTTTTAGCAAGCTGAAGTAAGGCTACTGAATGTCTTTTAGAGGTGTGAGCCTACATTAAGTTCAGTGACAATATTTCACTCTAGACCTGTAGAAGACGGTGTAAGGTCATGGAAAAGAAGCCTTCACTTTTCAATAGTCAGTTTCTATATAAAAATTGGCACTTGGTGCTCATCAAAGAACAAGAAATATTGGATATGCTCTAAATGTCCATTGTGTGTTTGAGCCAACTACCTGATGGAAGTCATCACTTATATGTAAATGAACTGTCAGTGGCTTGCCACAGTTGGCAATCACTGGACTGTGAAGGGTATGTCTTAATAAGAACTGAAGCTCTTCACAGACTTTGATTTACTGGAAATAAAATAGAAAAGTCCTCTGAGACTACAAAGGACACTTGTTTCAGATAAAACATCTAGACAGTAGCAATACATTTAGGGCTTTTATTATAGCAAAACTGCAAATTAGAATGGAGTGGCGAGAAAGTTCCTGTGACCCAGCTGAATTCTAAAACACTGCTTCTGACTAGAGTAATATGATCTTTAAAATAGCTAAGCTAAATTAAATAAAAGTGCATTAAGGAAAAAAACAGAAACAATGCAAGGTCAAGATTCAGATTTGTTACATCTTTTAAATTGTCTATGACTTATATATTACATCTTCTTATAAATCTATATTTTTCTTAATCAATGCAACTATTAGAATAGTTGAAAGCCAAACTTCTCTGGTTCTGTAACATGGACTGCTTCTCATAAAATTCAAGTTTAATAGGATTTTTCTTGTCTGTTCATTCCTTTTCCCAACTTTCATCCCAAGCACAACCACAATTGAAATACTAAATTCTGTGTAACTATGAATATTTTTATTGTTGTATTAACAATAATATATTTGTAAAATGCTTTTGAGTTTGCAGTCTACTTTTGCACCAATATGAAGCAGCTTGAATACGTAGATCACATTTTTATATTGACTATTTTCTCCCGAAGCACAGTATGTTCACAGATTATAGCAGGCAGGCTAGGTTAAAAGCTTTAAACAGCAATCCTCATAATCCCATTGCTCACTTTACAGTCCAGTGTGAATAGATAGGGACTCTGTTTCATTCTTTAGGGCCAGCACTGCAGTCTTTGCACCCAGGCAATACACAAAAGGGAGAATGTGGAGAAAGCATACTGATTTCTTAGCCACTTCAATCTGAACTTGGAACTTGTCACTTCTACTCACATTCTAGTGGGGAGAATTTGTCAGCTGGTTTCTTCTAAATTCCAGAGGGCTAGGAAATGTGGCCTAGCTTTGTATCAAAGAAGAGAACGTGTCAATATCTACCATAGAAAATTAGTTGAATTCCTCATTGTTTTAGGAAACAAGAAATATTTTAAATAGCTTCACTTAGATTGTCATAAATCTGGTTTAAGATTTTTATCATAAAAATATTCCAAACAATCTAGCCTTTCCTAGTTTCTTCAAGATTTTCATGATAATTCCTTTGCACAATTCATCAGGAATCCTGAAAACAGCTAGCATCAATGTAAAGAAAACATATATTTTTAGAAACATTATCAATAGATGCTTTTTCCTTCTGGAAGTTAAAGAATTCTGGGTTTTATTTTTGTTTATTTTTGGTTTTTGTTACTCAAATATAAATTATGTCAAGTAAATAATTTTAGTAATATGTTGATAAGAATCATTTTTATTATGAAAAATTTAAAAAAAGATCAATTCTCAGTTTGGGAAATAGGCTATCAGAAAATAATACTTCCAGAACAGTGGAGAGGAGCACAAAATGATATCATCTCCAGATTTTTCTATGTAAATAATCAAGAAAAGAAAGGCCAATAAAATGGTGATAAGACATGATCATCTTACATCTCAGAAGTAATTCTTAACTTTATTCCAATAGGTTGAAGAATTCAGAATTACTTCTCTCTCTCTTTTCCCTCTCTTTTATGACTTGGAAACAACTCAAGGGAAGGAAAAAGAGAAAACTTAAAGAAAAATATTCTAAATAGATTTGTTAAAAGTTTTGAACAAATGTGCTAGTATAAATCTGCTGTCTTCAAGATTGCAAGATCTTTCTAGAATAAATCCTTACACTTCCAAGCTTTGGGATTGTTAAACAAATTCCATATTGGATATTTTAATTTGTGTGTCTCCCAATTTTTTTGAGAAGTCTGCACATTTTGCTAATTTTCTGCATTGTAAAACATGCATTTTCAATGTAATAATAATAATAATAGGAATACACCAAACACTATTCAGCCTTCCTTGCTCCCACAGAAAACTCTGCTTTAGAGCTTGGTTATGTAGGCATAAAGGGCAAGCACAGAGCATTTGTCCTACTGGTACACTTCCTGTTAGGGGTCAGGTTCTGAGGTCAGTGGCTGTGAGGTGGCTTTCTGATTCAGTTTCCTGATTTTGGCAAGTGAGTTCTGGGTAATACAAGGAGTAATTCATGGAACACCTCTTGCAATATGTTTCTTCTGCAATCCCAACAATTTTGAGTTATCTATGTGTCTTAATAAATTTCTTTCTGATTAATATAGCTAGCGTTACCCTGTCTTCTCTGAGAATCCTGACTCATCAATTATCCTTCCTTCCTGCCTTCCTTGCTTCCTTCCTTTTTCCCTCCTCCCTTCCTTCCTTCCTTTCATCACTTCATCTTTCCCTCTCTTAGTATTAAATAATGGTAGGCAAGAAATCCTCTATTAATAAAAATATATGTAAAAGTTAAGGTGCAGTTTTCAAAATGAAGACTGTTGATGTATTCCATAAGCATATGCCAGATATCAGATATCCTGGCATGTCACATTGTTCGAGGCAATCCTAGTTCCACTTTTCCTCTGCATATTACTGCAACTTTATCTTACTTGAAAGAATATTTGATATCCTAAATAGTATTCCTGTAAGTGATTCTCTATATAAGAACAGGCAAAGGTATCAGAAATGTAACTTTATATTTGATAGCAGGATGATAATTTTATATAACTCCAGAGGCTTGACAGTTGCTTATAATTCACAAAAATGAAAAGATGCAATAGGAAGATATTTATCAATTTAATCTCTCTGAATTTTGACAACATATATATTAAAGACTAAGATATATTTGTAAATTTAGTACAATTTCAATGATAATGTAGTTATTCTGGAAGAAACATCTCTCATGTAATTATATGACTAACAAGAAATATTGGGACTTTATAATGAGTGAAATATGATTATAATGAAAACTGATATTGCCTTATGCATATGTAGGTTCTATAGATTTTCATTGTAAACCAAGATACATGGCTAATCTGTAAAAAAGCCTGAAAACATATGTCTTTAAAACATCACCAGCTTTTCAATCTTAATTGGTGATTTTCTTGATAAAAGTGTTTTTTTAAAAATAAAAGAAAAATACCAACAACAAAAAAAGACTGTTAGGTTAAAAATGTGTGTAACTATCTTATAGAATGGAGTAGCTGTTGTAGGTATTACTTACCCAGTCTAAGGCCCTTATTTTACAAAAGTAAAAGCTGGGATGAAGAGAGTAAGTGAAGTCCTACAGCAATTTAGTGCATGAGATAGAATTGGCATTGATTTCTGATTCCCAATTCAATCTCTTTATCATATTTTATATACCTAACCAGAAGACAAAGTGAGTGTGTGTTAATTAACGAGAAGAAGGAAGGATCTACAATGCAAGTTCAAACTAGGCAACAACACAAAGAAACTACTCACATCCCATATGATGAATGTCTCTTTCTGACTTCTCAATAATCTCCCTTCCCATACACAGAAAAATATTTCTGATGTTATTGCTTGCATCTCCCTTTTCCTTGTGCTTTAGAATAGGTTTGCTAATTTGATCAATTAAGTTTGTTCAAGGTGTTCATGAATCCTCATGGCTTCATGTATCACCATGTTTGCATTTTAGCAAGGCCTGTCAACTCATCATGAGTTGACATCTTAAGCTCTCATCATTGACCGCTAATTTTATAAAATTATAAAAAGCATCCCTATTAATACATTTTATTTTGTGTGTTATGAGTTTTTTTTAAGTGAGCTTCCTTCCTAGTATGGATCTTGTAACTACATGATTGATATATATCAATACATTATATTATTTCAGGTTTTATGTAGGGAAAATACTTGTTTAATTTTGGATCCCAGGCCAGCTAGCACAGAATCTCTGCATTAATCAGCCACAAAAAAATTAATTTTTTTAAAAAAAACCTCATGTTTCTTTCAGAAGATAATTTACCAGTTCTTTTTAACTCTTTCTCCAAAATACTTCTGAATTTGTCCCTTCTTTAAATTCTAGCATTTATTCTGCTAGTCCTGATCTTTCTTAGTCTAGACTACTTGATATGTCCCAGAATTGTCTCAGATGTAAATATCCCCATTCTTCAATTCATCTAGCATTTTTTGGCCCTCCTACTCAAATCTGTTCTATAATCTCTCAATCATCACTGTCTAGACCCTTAGGTGAAGTCCAAATCTTCCTGCTTATATCCTATGCTGCTTGGTTACAGTGTATTTATTAACACTGATGGATTTGATTTACAAAAGTTATATTTAGGATTTTTGCACCTGTTTTGCTACATGAGATTGTCTATAATTTGGGATTTTCTTGAACTCTCTGTCAGGTCTTATTTTCAAAGTAATATTAGGTTCTCAAAATTAATTTGTTAACCCACTCCCTAAATCTATTGTGTAAACTGTTTATATAAGATAGGATTTGATGGTTAACAAAATGATCCTGTAAAATACAAATGGTCTTTTTCTTTTATCTCTCTTTTTTTTTTGAGGGAGGAAATTTAAACTGATAGTTCCATTTAAAAAATATATATGTATTGCATTCCTTATTTCTTTTCTTCTTAAGTTACTTTTGGTAATTGATATTGACAGGTTTTCATTTTGTTGGCAAAAAGTTATTCTCAGAATCTGCCATTAATTTGTAAAATCTCTGCTGTATTTATGGCCATGGTCTCCTTCTCTTCTTAACGTTTATTTGCGCACTTTCTTGACAGAATCTACTATATAGGGTTGTGGTGAAAATGAAACAAATTAATGTAATATAAAGCCTTGATAATGTAATATAAAGCCTTTATCAAGCCTCAGTGTCTTGATAAAGAATTGCTTATTTTATTAGTCTTGTAAAGAAACATTCTGTTGCTTTCATATGTATTTTTTTCTATTTCATTATTTTTGGCTCTTGTCTTTCTCTGTTCCTTAATTTGCTTTCTTTGCATATCTGTTTCTCTTTTAATAGCTTCTGTAGCCAATTGTTAAATATCTGTTATTTATACAGATGAATTTATCTAAAATTTCTTTTTAATTAATGCTTTATCAGCATCCCATTAGATTTGATATTTAACAGTTTTATGTTGTTTATTGTAAATTTCGATTAATAGTGCAGGCAGTGGGTGGAGGGTAATCAAGAAATAGTGTCTCAGTTACATAGCACAAACAAAGGTCAACAGAAATGGCATCCCACCTAAAGGGATGTGTGTGTGTATGTGTGCCTGTGTTGCACATAGGATTGTAAAACAAAGATAGAGTGTGAGCACATGTGCATCAGAGTATGGGTGTGAGTATGTGATGAAACAACCAGAAAATAAGACAATTTATACATGAATCATTAATGGATGTTTCATTAGCATACAAAGACTGGGAGAGTACTGTTTCACTGAGACAGAAATTAAGGGCAAGAGGGGTAGCATCAAAATGGATCAAGAAAAATGCACTCCAGCCTGGGCGATAGTGATAGAGTGAGATGTCATCTCAAAAAAAAAAAAGGATCAAGAAAAATGGCACATATGTTGAGAAATCTAGATATAGCCTTGATAGTCCTGTTTCAGTCCCTTCTGCCTCTCAGGAGTCAACTCAGTGACCATTGAATATTTCTGAGCCTCAAGCCTAACAGGCATGTTGCCTTAGCCCTTGATTTTTCTGAGTTTCTGTTCAATTTCAGTTGCATGGAGACTTTTATTCCTTTATTTAAAAAAAATCTAGGCCTTATTTTATGTATATACACATATAGATATGTGTACATATATACACACATATATATATATACACATACAGATATGTGTATATATATGCACATATATATGTATATATAATATGTATTATATGTATGTATATGTATATATAATATGTATTATATGTATATATATTAATATATATGTATTATGATATAGTATATAATTAAATAATATATAAATATAAATAATATATGATTATAATTATAAATATAAATAATATATCAATTATATATTAATTATAATATATTAATATACTATATGTATACAGATAGTATATATACATATACACATATAGATATGTGTGTATATATATTATATACATGTGTATATTATATATACACATGTGTGTGTGTGTGTGTGTGTGTGTGTGTGTGAGAACTCTCAGAGATATCTAGACTCCAACACATGATATATGCTTAATGCATGCTTAAGGTTAATTTCTAGGGTAGAACATAGAGGAATGTTATTACACATTGCATGCCTGTATCAAAACATCTCATATATATGAATATATATACTTAATATGTACCCATAAATAAAAATTTTTTAGAGTTACTTGAAAAGTAACAATAGAAAAATCCTTTTATTTTTCATGTCAGAGAACTATGACCCCCCAGCAAAAAACGGTAAATTAAAAAACTTTGAGAAATCAGATGTTAGGTGGTTAGAACTTTTCTTTTTTTTGAAGTGAAGTTTCAGTCTTATTGCCCAGGCTGGAGTGTAACGGCAGTATTTCAGCACACCGCAACTTCCGCCTCTCGGGTTCAAGTGATTCTCCTGCCTCAGCCTCCCAAGTAACTGGGATTACAGGCATGCACCACCATGCCTGAATAATTTTGTATTTTTCATAGAGACAGGGTGTCCCCATGATGATCAGGCTGGCCTCAAACTCCAGACCTCAGGTGATCCACCTGCCTTGACCTCCCAAAGTGCTGGGATTATAGGCATGAGCTACCATGAACTTTTCAATAAAATCTCTTTGTTGGCTTGGTATAATGTGTATATATATATATATATATATATATATATATACATTTTAAGTTCTGGGATGCATGTGCAGAACATGCAGGTTTGTTACATGTATCCCAAGATATACAAATCATTGACCCAGGATGGCCCAGGGCGCTGCACACTATCTGGCACATAGTTGGTGTTCAATAAATATTTGAGTGAATAACTTATAGCCTTAGATAAGACTATAAAGAAATGGCCTGACTTCGATAAGAGCTGTCTCAGCCCCACATCAGGGTCAGTGAGATCTTAAAGTGGAAGGCATTCCCAGCTCCTGCTCCCCAAATTATCATATTTAAGAAATAGGAAAGACATTTTTACGTGAAACTCCTCTGAAGAGGTTTCCCACTTATTTGGGCGAAGCCATGCTGTTCTAGTTTACGATTTCTCAGAAATTCCCAAAGGTTTATATAGCAGAGTCCCTTAACATGCAAATTTAATTCATTTGAATTCAACCTCATAGGTTGCACAAGGAAAAAAAATAACAATTTGTATTGCTTGTTAATGCTCCTAGCTGTCAACTCAATAATGCCCAGGTGAAAGGAGGGTGCTTGAAGCTCTGGTTCCCTTAAGCAGGCTCTGCCCCACATGGCCCTCACAGCTACAAAAAAAAAAAAAAAAGTTAAAAATAGAACTGCCATATAATCCACCAACTCCACTTCTGAGTATATATCCCAAGGAAATAATATGACTGTCTTGAAGAGAACTGCAATCCCATGTTCACTGCAGCATTATTCACAATAGCCACAATACAGAAACAACCTATATATCCATCAACAGATGACAGGTGAAATAAATTGAATAGATAAATATTATTAATCCATATAAAACGATATTCTATTTACTACAACATGAATGTAGTAAGTAGAATATCTACCATTACCTAGCATAATCTAGAGCACATTATGCTAAGTGAAAGAAGCCAATAATAGCATTTGTATTTGTATTTGTCTTTATAAAGACAGCATGATCTCACTAATACATGGAGTATAAAAAAGTCACGCTCATAGTAAAAAAGGGCAGAAGAGTGGTTATTAGGGGTCAGAGGTGGGGAAAATGGGGAATTGTTGGTCAAAGGTATAAACTTAGAGTTATAAGCTGAATGAGTTCTGGAGACCTAATGTACAGTGTGGTCACTATAGTAATAATGAGGCATTATATGTGAAATTTGCTAAAAAAGTAGATATTAAGCATTCTCACCACAAAGATAGGTAAACATAAGAAATGTGGGTGTGTTAATTACCTTGATTGTGATCATTTTACAATATACACATATATCAAAACATCATGTTGTACACCTTGAAATACAAATAGTATTTGTTAATTATACCTCAGTAAGTTGAAAAAATGGTGGCAATAACAAGTGCTGGTGAGGATTTGGAGAAGCTGGATCACTCAACAGTTGTTGGTGAGAATGCAAAATGGTATGGCGACCATGAGAAATTACTTGACATTTTCCTAAAAAACTAAACATGCAATTGCCATATGACTCAGAAATTCTACTCTGGGGCATTTATTTCAGAGAAATAAAGACATATGTTCACATAAAAACCTGTTCAGGAATATTTGTAGTAGGTTATTAATAGGTGCCTCAAAATAGAAGCAACAAAAGAGTGAATGGCTAAACTAACTGACATAGCTCCATATCCTGGAATACTACTCAGAAGTAAAAAGGAACTGATTGTTGATACACACAACAACTTTATAGATCATACACTGTTTATTATTTCGTTTCTGTAGCATTGCTGACGTGAAGACATGGTAGATATGAAGAAGACTTAGTGGTTCCCAGGGGTTAAGGAGAAGATGAAGGTGGGAAGGATGTAGGGATGACCATGATAGGGCAACATGAGAGAGCCTTGTAGTGTTAGAAATGTTCTGCATTTTGATTACATTAATGTCGGTATCCAACTTGTGATATTATACTACAGTAAGTAAGTATTGTAAGACATTACCGTTGTTGCAAACTGGATAAAGGGCATATGGGATCTCATGATACTATTTCTTAAAATTGTAATTCAATTTATAATTATCTCAAAATTAAAAGTTTAATTAAAAATATAGCTAAAAATCTGCATTGGAGCTTTTCAGGTATTTCTCTTCCCAAAGAGGGCTACAGCCTGTGAAACTCAAATGAGAATGTTGAAAATGTAACATAGTACACATTGAGTACCTACTTTGCATCAAGGCCTCGCAGCTCAGGTCGGTGGTCTTAATGCTCAAAATTACCCTATGAATATATTATTGTCTTCATGATTTGGATGGAGACACTAATTACAGCTCAGACAGTGTGGTAAGACCAGGCCTGAACCAGAGGAGAAATTGAGTAGTGCCTAAATCTGAGCTAAAGCTCTTTTTCCACCAATAACCTTCCCATATGACAAATGTGATTTCCACACATAAAAGGATAATAGTGAAAAAAAGATTTTAAAAATCCATTAAGCAGAAATGCTCTTTTCTCCTTTACTGTAGCTCATCCTCCCACATTTTAGTCATTGCTTCCTTTATCCAACACCTTTTGCCCATTCCTCATGTTACTGAGAATACACACATCAGCCTGCAGGAAACAGTATTTGTTCCCTGGCAAATTTAGAGGTTCGTGAAAACCAAAGAAGAAGAAAATCCAGAGGGAATGGTGAGACCAAAAGGCTCAATTTCCTTTAATCACACTTCTGACTCTTTTTTCGTCCTTTAGCAGATGGACTTGGATTTATTTAGGGGATTGTTGAAATCCCTAAAAGATGGGTGCCGTTGGGGTAGAGTTATCCACAGGGACAAAGCTTAGAGAAAAACAAATGTCTTACTTCCTAGGAACTGAAAATGTCAACAGGATAAGCTTAAAAATCAATCTGCTAGTTCGTAGAAAGGATCAGAAAAAGTGTAAAGTGATCACAGATGCTCAATTTTCAGAGCAGACATAGTGTGGTATGAAGGAAGAAAAAGTACTCCTGCTAACCACCCAAATTCATTTTTTCCCTAGAATGAGGAAGCAGTGTTTGTGAGAAGCAAGGGTAATACATATTTCTCAAGGGAAAACTGAAAAATTCACTTGTTTGTCATAAAGGCAAAAAGAATACCACAATACTAACAAGAACAATAGAAAGAATATGTCAGGAGTACTTCCCATGTCTGGAAGTAGTCTAAGATGTTTATTTAATATCTCATTTAATCCTTGCAATACTCTATGTGAGGTACAAATTATTACTTTCATTTTATGGACATACAATTGATGTTCAGGAATTTCAAAGTATATCTGGACTTTTTGTGTTACTATGATTGCCATTCCTCATGATTTTTCGAAGTCAGTACCAGTGATGTTTTTGGCCATATAATTCTTTGTGGAAAAGGATTGTTCTATGCTTTGTAAGATATCTGGTATCATCTTTGTTTTTTTATTAAGACATTTATGGTACTATGAAGAGATGATAGTACTTCCACACTGTGACAACCAAAAATGCCTTTAAACATTGCCAGATAACACCTAGGGAGTAAAATCACCCCCAGTTTAGAGCCATTTCCTATATTAATCTATTACAAAAAGAAGCAATGTTGATAAAAATTAAACCTGCCCAGAATTATAGGCAGGTTTGAGGTTTATAGATATTACAGGTTTTGTTTGGCACAGAAAAAAAGGACATATCAGTCATACTCAATAAGAGTCAAGGCACTTGCTACAGCCACTTAAAAGAAAGCAACTTTGCACCAAGATTATTTACTGGGCTGTTTGAAGAGGTTGTAGTCACACACAAAAAAACCATGGCTGTGTCCTCAGCATGTGTGAGGAAATAATGTGATATAGCAGCAAAATAATAGGATTTGAAGTTCGATGAACCCGGGTTTGAACATATGTAGATCTTTTATTTATAGTTCTATTTGAGTGATGTTGTCAATAATTACTAACACCTGCCAACCTTCGATTTCCTCATCTATAAATATGGAAAACTTTACTGTTTTTCACATTTCAAGTTTTTAGAGGCTTGCACACAAACATGAGTGTATGGAATATATAGTATAGAAATCGGCACAACTGCAATCAGTTGTTCCATCTATATTGATATAAACTGACTTATGACCAAGAGTATTTATGAACCTGGTTCTATATGTTATAATCCCAAATTAAGACTGATGTTCTCATTAAATGTTAGGTAAGAAAACACATTCTGAATCTGAACTGCTGTGTACAAGGAAAATTGGCCAAGTTCTTCTAAGTGACAAATGGTTCTGTAAGCAGAATTCAGAAGAGATAATTGTGACTCTGAGAACAGGGGCAATAATGGGGTGTCACCAAGAACTTGGAAAAGAGGCATCAAGTTTGGCTTTTGGGAGTTAAAAATGTAAAATCGCAATGGATTACAGCATAGATGGTAAAACATTTTCTAGAGCAAATGAGTCCCAGGCAATCAAGACAAAAAACATAACCTGCCTAAATAAACTGGAAAGTCTAGAGATAAATAGCATGCTCTACCTTCAGAAAGTAGGGTAGGAATTTGTAGGCCAGAAGAAGCACAAAAGGAGAATCATTTTGGTACTGCCATATGTCTTGGGAAAGAAGACTTTACACCAACAAACCCCAGGAGTTTTGGACTTATTAGCAAGGCTATCTCCAGAGAGGGATACATCAGGCCATATTAGCATAATTCTTCCAATGTTTCATTCATTCATTCATTTGATAAATATTTATTGTATTCCTACTGTATATTGTTACTGAAATTCCAGGGGTTTTGTCTCGGTCCTGTTGCTCACTGCATGGAAAGCCAATCACTGAGATGATGAGTATCGCCAGGGAAGAAAGCTTTAATTGGGTACTGTAGCCAAGGAGATGGAAGATCGGTCTCTAATTTGTTTCCTGGACTGACTAAAATTAGGGTTTTATATAGCAGGGAAGAAGTGTAACAATGTGTGTTAAAGCAGGAATTAGGAGGGGTAAGGAAGAGGAGTTGGTCAGCAGGAGTAGGTGGTAGGATAGGCAGTCATGATAGGTGAGAGGCCTAGCATCACAATGTCCAGTTCTCAAGATTTAGTAAGTTGCCTTGATAGATCAGGAGACCTGATGGTTGGTTTCTTGAGAAAAGAACTCAGATAAGACAAATGTAACTTTCTCAGATTTTAAGACTGGGAGGATTTATACATTAATATTTAATTCATAGAAAAACCGTAATTTTATCCTTTAAAATCAACCCTTACAATCTCACATGTCCACCTCTTCCACAATAGTCCCTGAGCCTAGAGGGATTAAATAGTTTTAATTTCTCACCTATGTTTTACAAAAGGAGTGCATTTTGGTTGTCATCTTCTCCTTGTTCTAAAGAGGAGGATTTGACTAGTTTCAAAGTTCAAGATTTAACAGAAGTCAATACCTCTGTCAGCGTTAGAGCCCTGTCACTTAATAGCACAAGGATTGGTAACTGGACATTTATACAGCAGAAAGTCCTATCATTTTCTCTAACATGTCAGAAAACACTGATTTGGTGTCTAAATGGCACTTAAACCACTGTTAATGTGATCAGGTTACTCTTAACCTGCTAGCACATATCTAATTGCTAACATTCCACCGACAGAACTGTGACAAAAGACATAAAGAAAAGTGATAAGTCCTATATCAGACTTATCAAAGTAAGACAATTAACTTTTCTCTCCATCAAAAAGAAATGGTAAATGCAAACATAGTTTTGGAAATTCAGTATGAGGATAAATAACCTCCCTTCATTGTACAATAAAACAGGGACGAAGTAAGAACAAGCACACAATAATGTCTTTTTAGCTATTTTAAAAGAGCAGCATCAAACACTTCCAATATCGATTGGTTTTTAGATACAGTACTGACAACTGATTAGGCAACCTTCACCACTAGAATCTTCAAACTAGTGCAACACTTTGTACATATTTTATTGTCAAGTATACAAATGCAAGCCTTACAATGATAAAAAGCTTGGGATCAAAAATTATGAGAAAGCCTCCCTTTTAAAAATTACTACTTTATCCAAATGAATGTTACTTAATTTTAACAATGGTAAACAACAAAAATAGTTTGAGAGAAATCTTAGTCAATATAATTTTCTTAAGGACAAGGCTAATTATTTCTGAACATTAAATCTTTGTACCAGTATCACAGTTTTTCTTCATTACCTAAAGGAAAAGATCAGAAACCACTCAAGTTATGAATTGACTTAAATTATTTCAGAAATAAGCACTATTTGAACATTTTTATTCATATGTATTTTTCAAAATAACAAAATAATAATGTACTTTTTCTGCTCAGAACTTATAAAAATAAGTCTTTTGTTTTACTTTTTACCGGGAAACTTAAAGGTTTTATAGCTTTCTAGATCATCAGAGATAAGCAAACCAATCAGATTTTATATGGCTGTTGTGCTCTATCAACTTTTACAGGCTTTGCAAAGGTAGCTTAAGAACTTTAGATAAAAGAGCAAATAATAAACTTTGGAAATGCATCTAGCTATTCATAGAACCAAATACAAGCCTTTCATTAGAAATTAAAAAACATCAATGGTCTTATATATTTGTATATCAATAAAGGGGAAAGGAGAACAAACTGCAAAGAAATGAAATCAATATCATGAAAATGGCCATACTGCCCAAAGTAATTTAAAGATTCATACTACTCCCATGAAACTACCATTTATATTTTGCACAGAATTAGAAAAACTATTTTAAATTTTATATGGAATCAAAGAAGACCTCATATAACCAAGATAATCCTAAGCAAAAAGAACAAAGCTGAAGGCATCACACTACTGGACTTCAAACTATTCTACAAGGCTATGTAACCAAAACAGCATGATACTGGTACCAAAACAGACATATAGACAAATGGAACAGAACAGAGATGTGAGAAATAACAGCACACATCTACAACCATCTGATCTTTGACAAACCTGACGAAAACAAGCAATGAGGAAAGGATCTTCTGTTCAGTAAATGTTACTGGGAAAACCGGCTAGCCATATGCAGAAAACAAATTGGACCCCATCCTTACACCTTATACAAAAATTAACTCAAGATGGATTAAAGACTTAAATGTAAAACCCCAAACCATAAAAACCTTAGGAGAAAACCTAGGCAATACCATTCAGGACATAGGCATTGGCAAAGACTTCTTGACAAAAGTGCCAAAAGAAATTGCAACAAATGCCAAAATTGACAAATTGCATCTAATTAAAGAACTTCTGCACAGCAAAAGAAACTATCATCAGAGTGAACAGGCAACCTACAGAATTTGAGAAAATTTTGCAATGTATCCATCTGACAAAGATCTAATATTCAGAATTTACAGCGAACTTTTTATTTAAAAGAAAAAAAACTATCAAAAAGTAGGCAAAGGAAATATTTATGTGCCCAACAAACATATGAAAAAAAGCTCAACATCACTGATCATTAGAGAAATGCAAATCAAAACCACAATGAGATACCATCTCAAGACAGTTAGAATGACAATTATTAAAAAATCAGGAAACAATATATGCTGGAGAGTCTGTGGAGAAATAGAAATGTTGGTAGGAATGTAAATTAGTTCGGACATTGTGGAAGACAGTATGGCAATTCCTCAAGGATCTAGAATCAGAAATATCATTTGACCCAGCAATCTCATTACTGGGTATATGCCCAAAGGATTATAAATCATTCTATTATAAAGACACGTGCACACATATGTTTATTGCAGCACTATTTACCATAGCAAAGATATGGAACCAACCAAAAGGGCCATCAATGATAGACTGGATAAAGAAAATATGGTACATATACACCACAGAGTACTATGCAACCATGAAAAGGAATGAAATTGTATCCTTTACGGGGACATGGATAAAGCTGGAAGCCATCATTCTCAGCACACTAACAGAGAAACAGAAAACGAAATGCTGCAAGTTCTAACTTATAAATGGGAGTTGAACATTTAGAACACCTGGACACAGAGAGGGGAACAATACATACCAGGGCCTGTTGAGAGGTTGGGGGAGAAGGGAGGGAATTTAGAGGACAGGTTAATAGATACAGTAAACCACCATAGCACACATATGTAACAAACCCACATGTTTTGTACATGTATCCCATTTTTTTAGAAGAAATAAAGAAATAAAAATAATGATAAATAATCACAATATTATCACATCTGAATAAAAGAAATGAAAATTATAATCAAAAACAAATATATGGGAAACCAACCTTCAATTCTTCTCCTACTCAGTTTACCTTGCTGCCTACAACATTAACCAGAGCCTACAAATACATATGATGAATATTTTGTTCCTGATACATGAATTCAAGTTTTTAAGTTCACCAACATCACTATACATTTTGTACAATTAGGAAATTTACTTCAGGTGTGTGACCAGAAGTATTTGAGTGCTAGTACTATTTATGCACAATAGCAAATACAGTGTGAAACACTGCAAGGCAAGCATTTATGTGAAATTTGGCTTAATGCTAAAACTGGTGTCATGATTATATTAAAAAAGAATTGCCAAACTGCTAATGTATTTACCACATTTCATATTTTACCTTCGTCAAGATGAAGAGCTTTAACTATAAGCAATGTTAATTAGCCAAATTTCTCCTACTTTCTATCAGGTTTTAAAGAATATTTTGTTATCTAAACTTTTTAAACTTTCTATTTTTCTTTTTTTTAAATTGCATTTTAGGTTTTGGGTACATGTGAAGAACATGCAAGATAGTTGCATAGTTACACACGTGGCAGTGTGATTTGCTGTCTTCCTCCCCTTCACCTATATCTGACATTTCTCCCCATGCTATCTCTCCTCAACTCCCCACCCTCTGCTGTCCCTCCCCTATTCCCCACAACAGAGCCCAGTGTGTAGTGCTCCCCTCCCTGTGTCCATGTGTTCTCATTGTTCAACACCCGCCTATGAATGAGAAAATGTGGTATTTCATTTTCTGTTCTTTTGTCAGTTTGCTGAGAATGATGGTCTCCAGATTCATCTATGTCCCTACAAAGGACACGAGCTAATTGTTTTTGATGGCTGCATAATATTCCATGGTACATATGTGCCACATTTTCCCTGTCCAGTCTATCATCGATGGTCATTTGGGTTGGTTCCAGGTGTTTGCTGTTGCAAACAGTGCTGGAATGAACATTCGTGTGCATGTGTCCTTATAGTAGAACAATGTATAATCCTTTGGATATATACCCAGTAATGGGATATGTACCCAGTCAAATAGAATTAGTATTTCTAGGTCCTTGAGGAATCACCACACTGTCTTCCACAATGGTTGAACTAATTTACACTCCCACCAGCAGTGTAAATGTGTTATTATTTCTCCACCTCCTCTCCAGCATCTGTTGTCTCCAGATTTTTTAATGATCACCATTCTAACTGGCATGAGATGGTATCTCAATGTAGTTTTGATTTGCATTTCTCTAATGACCGGTGATGATGAGCATTTTTTCATACGTTTGTTGGCCTCATGTATGTCTTCTTTTGTAAAGTGTCTGTTCATATCCTTTGCCCACTTTTGAATGGGCTTGTTTTTTTCTTGTAAGTCTGTTTTAGTTCTTTGTAAATTCTGGATATCAGCCCTTTGTCAGATGAGTAAACTGCAAAATTTTTTCCCATTCTGTTGGTTGCCGATTCACTCTAATGACTGTTTCTTTTGCCGTGCAGAAGCTGTGAAGTTTGATTAGGTCCCATTTGTCTATTTTGGCTTTTGTTGCCAATGCTTTTGGTGTTTTGTTCATGAAGTCCTTGCCTACTCCTACGTCCTGAATGGTTTTGCCTAGATTTTATTCTAGGTTTTTTATGGTGTTAGGTCTTATATTTAAGTCTTTAATCCATCTGGAGTTAATTTTAGTGTAAGGTGTCAGGAAGGGGTCCAGTTTCTGCTTTCTGCAAATGGCTAGCCAGTTTTCCCAACACCATTTATTAAACAGGGAATCCTTTCCCCATAGCTTGTTTTTGTCAGGTTTCTCAAAGATCAGATGGTTGTAGATATGTTGTGTTGCCTTCGAGTCTTCTGTTCTATTCCATTGGTCTATATTTCTGTTTTGGTACCAGTACCATGCTGTTTTGATTACTGTAGCCTTGTAGTATAGTTTGAAGTCCAGTAGTGTGATGCCTCCTGCTGTGTTCTTTTTGCTTAGAATTGACTTGGCTATGTGGGCTCCCTTTTGGTTCCATATGAAGTTTAAGGTGGGTTTTTCCAGTTCTGTGAAGAAGGTCATTGGTAGCTTGATGGGGATAGCGTTGAATCTGTAAATTACTTTGGGCAGTATGGCCATTTTCATGATATTGATTCTTCCTAACCATGAACATGGAATGTTTCTCCATCTGTCTGTGTCCTCTCTTATTTCATTGAGCAGTGGTTTGTAGTTCTCCTTGAAGAGGTCCTTTACGTTCCTTGTGAGTTGTATTCCTAGGTATTTTATTCTCTTTGTAGCAATAGTGAATGGTAGTTCATTCTTGATTTGGCTCTCTTTAAGTCTGTTATTGGTGTATAGGAATGCTTGTGATTTTTGCACATTGATATTCTATCCTGAGACTTTGCTGAAGTTGCTTATCAGTTTCAGGAGATTTTGGGCTGAGACGATGGGGTCTTCTAGATATACTATCATGTCATCTGCAAGTAGAAACGAATTGACTTCCTCCTTTCCTGTTTGAATACCCTTTATTTCTTTTTCTTGCCTGACTGCTCTGGCTAGAACTTCCAGTATTATATTGAATAGGAGCAGTGAGAGAGGACATCTTTGTCTAGTGCCAGATTTCAAAGGGAATGTTTCTAGTTTTTGCCCATTCGGTATGATATTGGCTGTTGGTTTTTTGTAAATAGCTTTTATTATTTTGAGATATGTTCCATCAATATCTAGTTTCTTGAGGGTTTTTAGAATAAAGAGCTGTTGAATTTGTCAAAGGCTTTCTCTGCATCAATTGAGATAATCATGTGGTTTTTGTCTTTTGTTCTGTTCATGTGGTGAATTACGTTTATAGACTTGTGTATGTTGAACCAGCCTTGCATCCCCGGGATGAATCCTACTTGATCATGGTGGATAAGCTTCTTGATGTGCTGTTGCAATTGGCTTGCCAGTATTTTATTGAAGATTTTTGCATCTATGTTCATCATGAATATTGGCCTGAAGTTTTCTTTTTTTGTTGATTCTCTGCTGAGTTTTGGTATCAGGATGATGTTGGTCTCATAAAATGAATTAGGAAGGATTCCTATTTTTGGATTGTTTGAAATAGCTTCAGAAGGAATGGTACCAGCTCCCTCTTTGTGTGTCTGGTAGAATTCGGCTGTGAACCCATCTAGACCTGGGCTTTTTTTGTGAGGTAGGCTCTTAATTGCTGCCTCAACTTCAGATCTTGTTATTGGTCTATTCATGGTTTCGACTTCTTCCTGGTTTAGGCTTGGGAGGAGGCAAGTGTCCAGGAATTTATCCATTTCTTCCAGGGTTACTAGTTTATGCACATAGAGTTGTTTGTAGTATTCTCTAATGATGGTTTGAATTTCTGTGGAAACTGTGGTGATTTCCCCTTTATCGTTTTTTATTGCATCTATTTGGTTATTCTCTCTTTTCTTTTTTATCAATCTGGCTACTTGTCTGTCTATTTTGTTGATCTTTTTGAAAAATGAAAGCCTGTATTCCCAGCACTTTGGCAGGCAGAGGCGGGTGGATCACGAGGTCAACAGATTGAGACCATCCTGGTCAACATGGTGAAACCCCGTCTCTACTAAAAATTACAAAAAATTAGCTGGGCACGGTGGCGCGTGCCTGTAATCCCAGCTACTCAGGGGGCTGAGGCAGGAGAATTGCCTGAACCCAGGGGGCGGAGATTGTGGTGAGCCAAGATCACGCCATTGCACTCCAGCCTGGGTAACAAGAGCAAAACTTCGTCTCAAAAAAAAAGAAAGAAAGAAAGAAAGAAAGAAAGAAAGAAAGAAAGAAAGAAAGAAAGAAAGAAAGAAAGAAAGAAAGAAAGAAAAACGAGCTCCTGGATTTATTGATTTTTTGAAGGGTTTTTTGTGTCTCTATCTCCTTTAGTTCTGCTCTGATCATAGTTATTTCTTGTCTTCTGCTAGGTTTTGAGTTTTTTTTTTTTTATCTTGCTCCTCTAGCTCTTTCAGTTTTGATGACAGAGTGTCAATCTTGGATCTCTCCTTGCTTCTCATGTGGGCACTTATTGCTATATATTTTCCTCTAGAGACTGCTTTAAATGTGTCCCAGAGATTCTGATATGTTATGTCTTAATTCTTGTTTGTTTCGAAGAACTTCTATATTTCTGCCATCATTTCATTGTTTATTCAGTCAACATTCAAGAGCCAGTTGTTCAGTTTCCATGAAGCTGTGCAGTTCTGAGTTAGTTTCTGAATTCTGAGTTCTAACTTGATTGCACTGTGGTCTGAGAGACTGTTATGATTTCTGTTGTTTTGCATTTGCTGAGGAGTGATTTACTTCCAATTATGTGGTCAATTTTAGAGATGTGGTCCTGAGAAGAATGTATGTTCTGTGGACTTTGAGTGGAGAGTTCTGTAAATGTCTATTAGGTTTGCTTGTTCTAGGTCTGAGTTCAATTCCTTATCCTTGTTAATTTTCTGTCTTATTGATCTGTCTAATATTAACAATGGGGTGTTAAAGTCTCCCACTATTATTGTGTGGGAGTTCTAAGTCTCTTTGTAAGTCATTAAAAGAATTTTTCTTATGTATTTGGGTGCTTCTGTATTGGGTGCGTTTATATTTAGGATCGTTAGCTCTTCTTGTTGCATTGATACTTTTACCATTATGTAATGTCCTTCTTTGTCTCTTTTGATCTTTGTTGCTTTAAAGTCTATTTTATCAGAGACAAGAATTGCAACTCCCGCTTTTTTTTTGCTCTCCATTTGCTTGGTAAATCTTCCTGCATCCCTTTATCTTGAGCCTTTATGTATCCTTGCATGTGAGATGGGTTTCTTGGATACAGCACACCAATGGGTTTTTTGTGTGTGTCCAATTTACCACTCTGTGTCTTTTTATTGGGGCATTTAGTCCATTTACATTTAGAGTTAATATTGTTATGTATGAATTTGATGCTGCCATTTTGATGCTAGCTGGCTGTTTTGCTCATTAGTTGATGCAGATTCTTCATTTTGTTCATGCTCTTTACAATTTGGTATGTTTTTGAAGTGGCTGGTACTGATTGTTCCTTTCTATGTGTAGTGCCTCTTTCAGGAGCTCTTGTAAAGCAGGCCTGGGGGTGACAGAATCTCTGAGTACTTGCTTGTTCACAAAGGATTTTATTTTTCCTTCACTTATGAAGCTTAGTTTGGCTGGATAGGAAATTCTGGGTTGAAAGTTTTTTTCTTTAAGGATGTTGAATATTGGCCCGCATTCTCTTCTGCCTTGTAGGGTTTCCGCTGAGAGATCTGCTGTGAGTCTGATGGGCTTCCCTTTGTGGGTGACCCGACCTTTCTCTCTGGCTATCCTTAGCATTTTCTTCTTCATTTCAACCCTGGTGAATCTGATGATTATGTACCTTGGGGTTGCTCTTCTTGAGGAATATCTTTGTGGTGTTCTCTGTATTTCCTGGACTTGAATATTGGCCTGCCTTGCTAGGTTGGGGAATTTTTCCTGGATAATATCCTGATGAGTATTTTCCAGCTTGGATTCATTCTCTTCATCACCTTCAGGTACACCTATCAAATATAGATTAGGTCTTTTCACATAGTCCCACATTTCTTGGAGACTTTGTTCATTCCTTTTTAATCTTTTTTTTCTAATCTTGCCTTCTCATTTTATTTCATTGAGTTGATCTTTGACCTCTGATATCCTTTCTTCCGCTTAGTCAATTCGGCCGTTGAAAATTGTGCATGTTTTGCAAAGTTCTCGTGTTGTGTTTTTCAGCTCCATCAATTCACTTATATACCTCTCTAAGTTATTTTTTCTCATTAGCATTTTGTTATATCTTTTTTCCAGGTTCTGATTTTCTTTGCATTGGGTAAGAACATGTTATTTTAGCTTACAGAAGTTTCTCATTACCATGTTCTGAAGTCTGATTCTCTCATTTCATCACACTCATTCTCCATCCAGCCGTGTTCCCTTGATGATGAGTAGTTGTGATCCCTTGCAGAAGGAGTGGTATCCTGGTTTCAGTTGTTTTCCTCCTTTTTGCGATGGTTTCTTCACATTTTGTGGATTTATTCACCTGTCATCTTTGTAGTTGCTGACTATCAGATTGGGTCTCTGAGTGGATGTCCAGTTTGTTGATAATGAAGTTATTTCTGTTTCTTAGTTTTCTTTCTAACAATCTGGCCCCTCTGCTGTAGGATTGCTGAGGTTCACTCCAGGCCCTGCTTGCCTGGGGATCACCTGCAGCAGCTGCAGAACAGTAAGGGTTGCTACCAGTTTTTTCTTCTGCTATCTTTGTCCCAGAATGATGCCTGCCAAATGTCAGTCTGATCAGTTCTTTGTGCGGTGATTCTTTGAATATACAGGGGTCAGGGAGCTGCTTGAGGAGACTGTTTGTCTTTATAGGAGCTCAAGTGCTGAGCTGTGAGCTCCGTTGTTCATTCAGAGTGCTGAGCAAGTATGTTTAAGTCTGCTGCAACCGAACTCATAAACCCCCCTTTTTTTCCCCAGGTGCTCTGTCCTGGGGAGTTAGGACTTTATTTATGAGTTTCTGTTGTGCTGCTGCCTTTTTATTCAGGGCTACCCTACCCAGCAAGGAGGCAGCCTAGTCACTGTCTGCCTGCAGAGGCTTTGCTGAGCTGCTATGGGCTCCGCCCTGCTGCTGTGTGAACTTCCCTGCAGCTCTGTTTATATGGGTGTGATTAGAACTGCCTTGGCAATGGTGGCCCTCCTCTTTAATGGTGGACACTCTGTGTAATCGCGGGTTGCCTTGGCAATGGCGAGCTGCCTCAGCAATGGCAGACTACCTCCGTAGGGGTGGAGTACCTCGGTAATGGTGGACCCCGCTTCTCCACAGAGCTCAACCATCTTGGGTTCAGCTGTGCTTGCTGTGAAACTCTCAACCCAGAGCATTTCCAATTGCTGTTGTTTTGTGTGTGGTGGGGGTGGGGTGGGACCTGCTGAGCCTGATCACCTGGCTCCCTGCCTCAGAGCCTTTTTCGTTTTTTAAGTTGAATGGTTGACTCTCTCCCAGGTGTTCCAGTCACTTGCTGAAAAGGCACTGGGATCTGTGTGGTTTCCCCTGCAGTGACCCACTGCACTGGCTGAAACAATGGCACTGAGATTTGTGGTGCTTTTATGCCCAGGAATCTCCTGGCCTGGCTGCCTGTTGCAGTCCCCTGTTTAATCAGATGAATGGGTGACTCTGCCTTCCCAGAGCTCCAATTGCCAGCTTAAAAGGGCAACAAGACCAGTGTATTTTGAATGGAGAACTGCTGCGTTGGGGCACCGGCAAAACAGCCACACTGGCCAAAACAGCTGCACTGGCAACCTGTGGGGCTCCTCCGCCTGGGAATCTCCTTCATTTTGGGCAATGAAGATCCATCTGGAAATGCGGCATCCACTCACCCTCTGCGCTTTCACTGGGAGCTGCAATCCAGAGCTGCTCCTAAATGGCCATCTTTAAAATTTGCCCTTCAACTTTCTGTTTTTCTTCATATGTGCATGATGATAGACACCCAGAGAATCAGAAAAAAAGAAAACCCAAACCCTACGTATGACTTACACAGACTGTCTATGATATTCATGGACTTTGTTTTGTCCTACATTTTCTGTTTTTAAAATAGCCAGTCATTTTACTTTAGGACAAAAATTAACCATACAGGATATTTTCTTATAAAAAATAATTCTCTTTTCTTTATAACCTTTTTTATCCAACTATCTTTATATCCCTAAATAGAAAGTGACCATTGCAATTATGATAATAATTGATTAAGGCAAGGCTTATCAATGGATGCTAAGACTAGAAGTTAGAAGTTGAATGAGAAGTAGGGCATATACATAGACTCAAAATATCTTCTTATAAATTACTTATTCATTGCAAAGGAGTAACTTTATAGGGAGAAAACTTGGAGGACATTAATTTAACAAAATGATCAGAGATGATGTGTATCAATAGTGGGATAAGCCAATGCTTTGTGCCACCTGATGTGATTCACTGATGAGACCTACCAGACATGCAAAGCCCAGATCTCATCGTGAAGAAAGCCTCATTATACCAAAAAAAAAAGGTTCTTTATTTTTTAAAAAGTCAATGTCATGAATGACAAATATAGCTGAGGAACAGTTCTATGTTAAAAAAAAAACATGACAGGTGAATGCAGTAATTATCCTGGATTGAATTCCTAACCAGAAAATCAAAATTACTATAAAAAATATTATTGGAAAAAATGTGAAATTTTCTTAAGAATGTAAAATAGATAAAGGTATGGTATTAATATTATATTATCTGGTTTGATTACACAATTGATATAATATTATGATTATGCTAAAGAATTTTTCTGGTTTTGGGGAAATCCACAGAGAAGCAAAGAATTAAAAAGGCCTGAGGTCCCTAATCTACTCTCAGTGTTTCTGGAAAATCCATGAATGAGAGAAAGAGAGAAAATGATAAGTGTAGCAAAATAGAAACAGTCAATGAATCTGCGTAAAAGGTATATAGAAGTTTTTTACTATTCATGCACATTTTCTATAATTATAACATTATTTCAAAATAAAAGTTTAAAAAATTTCTTGAGAACTGATGTATAGTAGTTGGAATGCTGAGGGAGGATCTTGTCCAGGGGCATAATGACTCAAAAACCACAGAAGGAATGTTTCAAGGAGGAGGATGCCATGCTGCTGAAAGATCAAGCAAGGGTGGACTGAGAATTGACCATGGAGTCCTAATTGGAGTAGGTTCAAGAGAGCTTGGAAGGCTGGGGAGACAGCAGAGATGGCAATATAGACAACTCTGCTGAGTTTGTCAGGAAGAGAGAGCAGAACCATGGAGCTACTGGTGTAGGGAGATGGTAATCAAAAAGCATATTGTTGGCTATTGGATTATTATGGTATCTTTCCACACTATAACTACTCATGGTCTGATTTCTTCTTACCAAGAACACTTCTAATATGTATTTAGCTTGCATGTAGGTCTACATGTAAGAAATTTGAATATTTTGGATTCATTGTAGATATTATTCATTGTAAACTGGCAAATTGGTATTCTAATTTTATATATGAGCTGATAAACATAATTCTGTCCCTCGGATATATATAAAATAAAATCATGTTTCCACTGCACACAGAGCTTTTGGGGGTCAAGCAGAGGGATATGTCTAATTGTCCCAAGTTCTTTCAGAACTATGTTGAAACTTTCAAAGGACAGTAAATCAGCTACATAAGTTCTATAACATTAGAGTCAGTTCTACTTGTTCTGCAACAGTGTAAATGCAAGTTTTAAAGAAAAAAAGACCTCTGTCACCTACTATAATTACACTTCAGTAACTGTGACTCTTAAACACTTTAACCATAACAAGCTTATGTCTGAGTGTAAGATATAAGCTTGTTATGGTTAAAGTGTTTAAGAGTCACAGTCAATGAATGTAAGTTCATTTGTCACTCTTTGTACCATGGGGAAATCACTAGGATAATGAATGTTGCTTTGTAAAGACTCATGTGAGACAATCTGCCTCCTTTTTCTGTTTTCAGCGTGAGTCCAACTTCACCTTGAGACTAATATTTCAGAATTATTTTTCCACTGTAGCCATGTGCTGTTTGCAATATCTTGCAAAACCTTACTTGAAAGTTTTTTAGTAAAAATTTTGACAGAAACCTCAATGTTCTGTTTTTTTCTTTTATTTAACCAAGGAAAGCCTTTATTGATACCATAATAAATTTACTTTGTATAATTTTAATGTTTTTGTCTTACTGGATTATTGATTTTTAGGATGATGTAGTCATTAAAAGAAAAAATATATAAGTCAATTTAGAATAATTTACATAATTGTTACCATTCTTTGAGAATTTACCAACTGCGAAGAAGATACTGTAAGCTTTGAGGTATATAGGTATTTCTCACAAAAAATTCTATGATTTAGGTTGTTATTATCATATTACAAAAAATGAGATGATTGTGTCTTAACTTGAAACACCTGAAGCATAATTTGAAATGAGATTGAGCTGGCCCCAAAGCCTGTGCTTCTTCCACTCTGCACATTGCTTCTCTATAATAGTAATTTGCCTATCCACAGCTGTATCTAATCTGATTTTACTTCCTTACTCTTGGTCCTTGTGAATATCTATTGAGATTTTTATATTCCAGGAGAGAGAGCTGAAGATTCTAATACCTTCAATTTTCAAATAGTCTTTAAACCTGAATCTAAAGACATTTGAGAGAAAAGTAATTCAAATGGTTCAATCAGAGGACTGTATTGAAAAGGAAATCAAACCTAAGATAAAATCTCCATGTTAGTGATATCTTCCACTGACCACTTGCCTTCTCAGGAATATTGAATTAATTGTGCTATGCTGCAGGTGCAGATGTGTTCGGCATTTATTTGCAGTAGCTACCTAATTTTCAGGAAACAGTCTATAATTAGAAAGTATTAGCATTCTGTACACCATGCAAAGCAGATAAGATCCTAATGTACCTTTTCAATTGAGAAAATAATGGGTAGAAATGTAGTTACTCAAAAATGAATGGTGGCCTAGAATCACATTCATTTCCCCCTTGTTAATAGTAGTTAGGCTCCATAGTCGCAGTATATTAACTTGTACATTTTCAGCTTTTCTACTGGGGATAACAAAGCTCAAAAGATTCTCTGCTTCGATTAGCATATTTTATATTTATAAAATGGAAAATGTTTGAAAATTTTTGTTTTACAATTAACTCTTGCTGAAAAGACACAAAGAGTTATTGCTTGTAGACATACCTAAGCAATGATTTTTATTTAAAAATGTTCTAATGTACTATTTCTTTGTGGGGAAAACTCAATAACAAGAAGCATCATAGTGAAAAAAATGAAAGAAATAAATGCATTTATAATTGGACCAAAGAAAATTCAACTGATTTGAAATGACATTATTATTGTCATTCATGTGATTTTATTTGTATTTGGTCAAATACAAATTAAGGGATAAATGAATCTTATGAAGAATTCACACACACACCCCCAAGGATGATGATTGAGGAAAGCATATATATATAATATATGCACATATATATGCATGTATGTGTGTATATATGTATGTATATATAATATATATATGTTGAGAGAGAGTGAGCTATCAAAAAGTAAACTATATAATGTTCAAAAGTAATACATTCTATAGACCAAAAAACAAATATAGCCCATAAGATGGATTATGAGGGGAGGACAGTATTAACTTGGGTGGCCAGATGGTTTTATTTTAAAGGTGCTATTGGAGCTTACTTGAAAAAGGTGAAAGATTTCTGTCAACTCCTGGACTAAGAGCAGACTGGGTAGAGGGAACAGGTAGTACAAAGGCCCACAGGCAGAAGTATACTAGCATATCTGGATACAGTAAGGAGGCCTACAGATTAGGAGTGGAGTGAGAGAGGGAACAAACCCTACGTGATAAGATCAGAGATGTGTGTTTTGAGGGATGGAGGCAGAATCAGGGATGGACTTTCTTGATAATTAGAACATTTGCTTCTTGTGACCTGGGAGCCATTACAGAATATTGAGCAGAAGAGAAATGATCCAACTTCCTTTTTAAGAGGAACAGTGCAGGTGCTGTGTAAGCATGGACCATTGGGAGCCAGGGAAGAGGCAGTGTGGTAAGTTAGTAGACCCCATGTCTTCTAACTTACCACACTGGATCAGATGAGATTACAGTAGTAGCATGAAGCAGTCAAAGTCATCCAATTCTGAATAGACTTTGTTATGAGCCTTGTGTTGTCCTATGAGGAACAAGTTAACAGAAGGTTGTAATTTTGTGAAAACAAAATATATGCAAATAAATGATTTCTAAAAATACAACATAACTAATAAAATCTAAAATAGCATTTGGTGGAGTATGTGCATGTGTGGTGGGGTGGAATAACTGAATGTCCACTGGGTTCTACTTGCAGCTCTGTCATTAACTAGCTAAGTGATTTGGGACAAATAGTAGCACATTGACTTGTATTGTCCTCATTTTATCGTCATGTAAAATACTGCGTTTAGATCAATTGATTTATAAGATGCCCACTATAGTAAATGTTTTATAACACATGATCTAAGTTGACTCATATAACAGGTATTTATTGATTATAGACTATGAATAAGACATGGAGCTTATGGTTTTTTTAAAAAAATAAAAGTAATGAAAATTTCAAGAACAAGGATATTTAATAGGAATGTGTTCATTCAGAAGGTCACCAGACCCATTTAAGTCATTTTTACCAACTCTTGAGACTCTTACATGGTTATATGAAAATAACATCTTACAGTTGTATAGAAGTTTTGGTATTTTTTGAAAATATTATATGATGTGATGTTAACTTAATTAATTTTGGTCTGGTTCCTAAAAATTGTGTGTTTACAGATTTCAAAACAAATTTTGTATACATACCAAACTCATCAAAATTTTATCAAAATTAGATTTACTAAAATATATTCATCTCAGAATATATTAATAACTTATTTAAAAGCAAGTTCATTACCATTAATGTAAAAGCAAGTACTACACATTAATCTATTAAATTTGTATGAAAATTACATACTTTGAAACTATTTTCACAATTTAGTTTGACAAATATAAGAATTCATTACCTCTGGATTTAACATGTGATATGCAGTAAACTATTTAGCACTTCTCTAAAACTACATAACCATGTAGTATTATTTTTTCCAAATATCTTATGCTAAATAAACTATGTGTCAATTGACCTTACTTGTTAGCAATAATGGAGGGCAGAGTACTTATTCCATATGTCACTATGTCCAACTTTTCAGCTCCATTTCTGTTAATATGAAGATTCTAACATTTGTTAACACTCCTTGTTCTCCTTTCAGGAGCAGGAACTTGAGCTCTTTTATATGTGAACTCAAGGAACAGATTCTTACATCTTCATGAGATGTTCATAAACTCTATATACTTTTCATTATTAATAATAGATTTCCCACACATATTGCCAATTGCTTCATTTTACATAAAATAAGACTACTTGTAGAAAAATACCTAATTTTTGTATCTTACTACTTTTTTTAAATTTAGTTCTTAGAGAACCATAAATACTTTATTTGTACATGGAAATATGTCTCTAATTTTTGTATTTTTTCTAATGTGCTGATATGGTTTGGATTTGTGTTTCTGCCCAAATCTCACATCAAATTGTAATCCCTAGTGTTGGAGGGGAGACATAGTGGGAAGTGATTGGATCATGGGGCAGATTTCCCTCTTTCTGTTCTTGTGCTAGTGAGTGACTTTTCATGAGACCTGGTTGTTTAAAAGTGTGTAGCACCTCCCATTTTGCTCTCTTCCTTATTCTTCTGCCATGTAAGATGCACCGCCTTTCCCTTCAGCTTCCACCACGACTGTAAGTTTCCTGAGGCCTCCCCAGCCATGCTTCCTGTACAGCCTAAACAACTGTGAGTCAAAAATCTCTCTCTTTTTTTTTTTTTATAAATTACCCAGTCTTGGGTAGTTATTTATTGCAATAGGAAAATGGAATAATATATGCATATTAAAATTTTTCTAATGTGCAAAATTTGAATTTATAGGTGTATTAGTTTGTTTTGATACTACTAATAAAGATACCTAAGACTGGGCAATTTATAAAGGAAAGAGGTTTAATGGATCCACAGTTCCACATGAGGGAGGCCTCACAATCATGGTGGAAGGTGAAGGAGGAGCAAAGGCATGTCTTACATGGCAGCAGGCAAAAGAATGTGTGCAGGAAAACTGCCCTTTATAAAACCATCAGATCTCATGAGACTTATTCACTATCCTAAGAACAGCATGGAAAAAAATCTGCCCCAATGATTCAATTACCTCTCACTGGGTCCCTCCCATGATGAGTTGGGATTATGAACATTACAATTCAAGAGGAGTTTTGGGTGGGGACACACCCAACCCATATCAATAGGCTCTTGATTTTCAGTCTATCTGGGAACACATGGGAAAAATGTTTAGCTAGCCAGTTATCTAACATAATACATTCTAGTTGCTTTTTTTTTTAGACAGAGTTTTGCTCTTGTTGCCCAGGCTGGAGGGCAAAGGTGTAATCTTGGCTCATCACAACCTCTGCCTCCTGAGTTTAAGCGATTAAGTGATTCTCCTGCTTCAGCTTCCTGAGTAGCTGGGCTTACAGGCATGCACCACCACACCCAGCTAGTTTTGTATTTCTAGAAGAGATGGGGTTTTTCCATGTTTGTCAGGCTGGTCTTGAACTCTCAACCTCAGGTGATCTACCCACCTTGGCCTCCCTCTATAGTGGCATTATTATAGGCCCAATATCATATCAAAAGTAGTTTTGAGTTACTCTTAACAAATAAATAATTACAGCTTAGCACAGGGGCTCATACCTGTAATTCCAGCACTTTGAGGGTCCAAGGCAGGCAGATCATCTGGGGTCAGGAGTTTGAGATTGGTCTGGCCAACATGATGAAACCCCATCTCTACTAAAAATACAAAAATTAGCTGGGCATGGTGGCAGGTGCCTGTAATCCCAGCTCCTCAGGAGGCTGAAGCAGGAGAATGGCTTGAATATGGGAGGTGGAGGTTGCAGAGAGTCAAGACTGTGCTGCACTCCAACCTGTGGGACAAGAGTGAGAGTTTGTTTAAAAAAATCAATAATTACTTAATTTTGAATAGCCTATGTGTAAAAATATGTATGTGTGAACATGTGTGTATGTGTACATTTAAGATAACATATATTTCTTAGAACAAGATTTCTGATATTTCAAATTTTCACATGAAATAAGTAAAACGTAGTGTAGTGATTTTATATTGTATGTCAATAACAGTTTTCATTCTTATGGTAGAGTATAACAGTACTACATACTCGTTTTTTTCTTGTGTCACTAAACTAAAATGCAGAAATACCTCTTGTCTTCATGTTCTATTTATAAAAGCTGATATATATCTATGTGCCATTTAATCTTTCAGTTGGTCTATATGAAATTTTAAAAATATGCAGTATATAAATGGTAGGCTTTTATTTTGTCTTCACTAAAATCTATGATTTTTTTTTATCAATGTGGAAATGGGTGCATTTTTTTTTTTTTAATTTTTTATTGGATTATAGGTTTTGGGGTACATGAGCAGAGCATGCAAGACCGTTGCGTAGGTACACACATGGCAGTGTGCTTTGCTTTTCTTCTCCCCTTCACCCACATTTGGCATTTCTCCCCAGGCTATCCCTCCCCACCTCCCCCTCCCACTGGCCCTCCCCTTTTCCCCCCAATAGACCCCAGTGTTTAGTACTCCCCTTTCTGTGTCCATGTGTTCTCATTTTTCATCACCCACCTATGAGTGAGAATATGCGGTGTTTCATTTTCTGTTCTTGTGTCAGTTTGCTGAGGATGATGTTTTCCAGATTCATCCATGTCCCTACAAACGACACGAACTCATCATTTCTGATTGCTGCATAATATTCCATGGTGTATATGTGCCACATTTTTCCAATCCAGTCTATTATCAATGGGCATTTGGGTTGATTCCAGGTCTTTGCTATTGTAAGCAGTGCTGCAATGAACATTCGTGTACATGTGTCCTTATAGTAGAACGATTTATAGTCTTTTGGATATATACCCAGTAATGGGATTGCTGGGTCAAATGGAATTTCTATTTCTAAGGCCTTGAGGAATCGCCACACCGTCTTCCACAATGGTTGAACTAATTTACACTCCCACCAACAGTGTAAAAGTGTTCCTTTTTCTCCACATCCTCTCCAGCATCTGTTGTCTCCAGATTTTTTAATGATCGCCATTCTAACTGGCGTGAGATGGTATCTCAATGTGGTTTTGATTTGCATCTCTCTGATGACCAGTGACGATGAGCATTTTTTCATATGATTGTTGGCCTCATATATGTCTTCTTTCGTAAAGTATCTGTTCATATCCTTTGCCCACTTTTGAATGGGCTTGTTTGTTTTTTTCCTGTAAATCTGCTTGAGTTGTTTGTAAATTCTGGATATCAGCCCTTTGTCAGATGGGTAGACGGCGAAAATTTTTTCCCATTCTGTTGGTTGCCGATCCACTCTAGTGACTGTTTCTTTTGCCGTGCAGAAGCTGTGGAGTTTCATTAGGTCCCATTTGTCTATTTTGGCTTTTGTTGCCAATGCTCTTGGTGTTTTGTTCATGAAGTCCTTGCCTACTCCTATGTCCTGGATAGTTTTGCCTAGATTTCCTTCTAGGGTTTTTATGGTGCCAGGTCTTATGTTTAAGTCTTTAATCCATCTGGAGTTAATTTTAGTGTAAGGTGTCAGGAAGGGGTCCAGTTTCTGCTTTCTGTACATGGCTAGCCAGTTTTCCCAACACCATTTGTTAAACATGGAATCCTTGCCCCATTGCTTGTTTTTGTCAGGTTTATCAAAGATTGTATAGTTGTATGTATGTTGTGTTGCCTCCGGTGCCTCTGTTTTGTTCCATTGGTCTATATCTCTGTTTTGGTACCAGTACCATGCTGTTTTGATTACTGTAGCCTTGTAGTATAGTTTGAAATCCGGTAGTGTGATGCCCCCCGCTGTGTTCTTTTTGCTTAGAATTGACTTGGCTATGCGGGCTCTCTTTTGGTTCCATATGAAGTTCATGGTGGTTTTTTCCAGTTCTGTGAAGAAAGTCAATGGTAGCTTGATGGGGATAGCGTTGATTCTGTAAATTACTTTGGGCAGTATAGCCATTTTCACGATATTAATTCTTCCTAACCATGAACATGGAATGTTTCTCCATCTGTTTGTGTCCTCTCTGATTTCGTTGAGCAGTGGTTTGTAGTTCTCCTTGAAGAGGTCCCTTACGTTCCTTGTGAGTTGTATTCCAAGGTATTTTATTCTTTTTGTAGCAATTGCGAATGGCAGTTCGCTCTTGATTTGGCTTTCTTTAAGTCTGTTATTGGTGTAGACGAATGCTTGTGATTTTTGCACATTGATTTTATATCCTGAGACTTTGCTGAAGTTGTTTATCAGTTTCAGGAGTTTTTGGGCTGAGGCGATGGGGTCTTCTAGGTATACTATCATGTCGTCTGCAAACAGAGACAATTTGGCTTCCACCTTTCCTATTTGAATACCCTTTATTTCTTTTTCTTGCCTGATTGCTCTGGCTAGAACTTCCAGTACTATATTGAATAGGAGTGGTGAGAGAGGGCATCCTTGTCTAGTACCAGATTTCAAAGGGAATGCTTCCAGTTTTTGCCCATTCAGTATGATATTGGCTGTTGGTTTGTCATAAATAGCTTTTATTACTTTGAGATACGTTCCATCGATACCGAGTTTATTGAGGGTTTTTAGCATAAAGGGCTGTTGAATTTTGTCAAATGCCTTCTCTGCGTCAATTGAGATAATCATGTGGTTTTTGTTTTTGGTTCTGTTTATGTGGTGAATTACGTTGATAGACTTGCGTATGTTGAACCAGCCTTGCATCCCTGGGATGAATCCTACTTGATCATGATGAATAAGTTTTTTGATTTGCTGTTGCAATCGGCTTGCCAATATTTTATTGAAGATTTTTGCATCTATGTTCATCATGGATATTGGCCTGAAGTTTTCTTTTCTCGTTGGGTCTCTGCCGGGTTTTGGTATAAGGATGATGTTGGTCTCATAAAATGATTTGGGAAGGATTCCCTCTTTTTGGATTGTTTGAAATAGTTTTAGAAGGAATGGTACCAGCTCCTCCTTGTGTGTCTGTAGAATTCGGCTGTGAACCCATCTGGAGCTGGGCTTTTTTTTGAGGTAGGCTCTTAATTGCTGCCTCAACTTCAGACCTTGTTATTGGTCTATTCATAGTTTCAGCTTCCTCCTGGTTTAGGCTTGGGAGGACACAGGAGTCCAGGAATTTATCTGTTTCTTCCCGGTTTACTAGTTTATGTGCATAGAGTTGTTTGTAATATTCTCTGATGATGGTTTGAATTTCTGTGGAATCTGTGGTGATTTCCCCTTTATCATTTTTTATTGCATTTATTTGGTTGTTCTCTCTTTTATTTTTAATCAGTCTGGCTAGTGGTCTGTCTATTTTGTTGATCTTTTCAAAAAACCAGCTCTTGGATTTATTGATTTTTTGAAGGGTTTTTCGTGTCTCAATCTCCTTCAGCTCAGCTCTGATCTTAGTAATTTCTTGTCTTCTGCTGGGTTTTGAGTTTTTTTGATCTTGCTCCTCTAGCTCTTTCAATTTTGACGATAGGGTGTCAATTTTGGATCTCTCCATTCTCCTCATATGGGCACTTATTGCTATATACTTTCCTCTAGAGACTGCTTTAAATGTGTCCCAGAGGTTCTGGCACGTTGTGTCTTCATTCTCATTGGTTTCGAAGAACTTCTTTATTTCTGCCTTCATTTCGTTGTTTACCCAGTCAACATTCAAGAGCCAGTTGTTCAGTTTCCATGAAGCTGTGCGGTTCTGGGTCGGTTTCTGCATTCTGAGTTCTAACTTGATTGCACTATGGTCTGAGAGGCTGTTTGTTATGATTTCAGTTGTTTTGCATTTGTTGAGCAGTGCTTTACTTCCAATTATGTGGTCAATTTTAGAGTAGGTGTGATGTGGTGCTGAGAAGAATGTGTATTCTGTGGATTTGGGATGGAGAGTTCTGTAAATGTCCACCAGGTTTGCTTGCTCCAGGTCTGAGTTCAAGCCCTGGGTATCCTTGTTGATTTTCTGTCTGGTTGATCTGTCTAGTATTGACAGTGGAGTGTTAAAGTCTCCTACTATTATTGTGTGGGAGTCTAAGTCCTTCTGTAAGTCATTAAGAACTTGCCTTATGTATCTGGGTGCTCCTGTGTTGGGTCCATATATGTTTAGGATCGTTAGCTCTTCTTGTTGTATGGATCCTTTTACCATTATGTAATGGCCTTCTTTGTCTCTTTTGATCTTTGTTGCTTTAAAGTCTATTTTATCAGAGATGAGAATTGCAACTCCTGCTTTTTTTTGCTTTCCATTAGCTTGGTAAATCTTCCTCCATCCCTTTATTTTGAGCCTTTGTGTATCCTTGCATGTGAGATGGGTTTCCTGGATACAGCACACTGATGGGTTTTGGATTTTTATCCAATTTGCCAGTCTGTGTCTTTTGATTGGTGCATTTAGTCCATTTACATTTAGGGTTAATATTGTTATGTGTGAATTTGATACTGCCATTTTGATTCTAAGTGGCTGTTTTGCCTGTTAGTTGTTGTAGATTCTTCATTATGTTGAAGCTCTTTAGCATTCAGTGTGATTTTGGAACGGCTGGTACTGATTGATCCTTTCTATGTGTAGTGCCTCTTTTAGGAGCTCTTGTAAAGCAGGCCTGGTGGTGACAAAATCTCTGAGTACTTGCTTGTTCGCAAAGGATTTTATTCTTCCTTCACTTCTGAAGCTCAGTTTGGCTGGATATGAAATTCTGGGTTGAAAGTTCTTTTCTTTAAGAATGTTGAATATTGGCCCCCACTCTCTTCTGGCTCGTAGTGTTTCTGCTGAGAGATCTGCTGTGAGTCTGATGGGCTTCCCTTTGTGGGTGACCCGACCTTTCTCTCTGGCTGCCCTTAGTATTCTCTCCTTTATTTCAACCCTGTTGAATCTGACGATTATGTGCCTTGGGGTTGCTCTTCTTGCGGAATATCTTTGTGGTGTTCTCTGTATTTCCTGCAATTGAGTGTTGGCTTGTCTTGCTAGGTGGGGGAAATTTTCCTGGATGATGTCCTGAAGAGTATTTTCCAGCTTGGATTCATTCTCTTCGTCCCCTTCTGGTACACCTATCAAATGTAGGTTAGGTCTTTTCACATAGTCCCACATTTCTTGGAGACTTTGTTCATTCCTTTTTGCGCTTTTTTCTCTGATCTTGGTTTCTCGTTTTATTTCATTGAGTTGGTCTTTGACTTCAGATATTCTTTCTTCTGCTTGGTCAATTCGGCTATTGAAACTTGCGTTTGCTTCGCGAAGTTCTCGTATTGTGTTTTTCAGCTCCTTTAATTCATTCATATTCCTCTCTAAGGTATCCATTCTTGTTATCATTTCCTTGAATCTTTTTTCAAATCTTTTTTCAAGGTTCTTAGAGTCTTTGCATTGATTTAATACATGATCTTTTAGCTCACCAAAGTTTCTCATTATCCATCTTCTGAAGTCTAATTCCGTCATTTCGTCACAGTCATTCTCCGTCCAGCTTTGTTCCCTTGCTGGTGAGGAGTTTTGGTCCTTTCTAGGAGGCGATGTGTTCTGGTTTCGGGTGTTTTCCTCCTTTTTGCGCTGGTTTCTTCCCATCTTTGTGGATTTGTCCGCTGGTCGTCTGCGTAGTTGCTGACTTTTTGTTTGGGTCTCTGAGTGGACACCCAGAATGTTGATGATGAAGTATTTCTGTTGCTTGGTTTTCCTTCTACCAGTCTAGCCCCTTCGCTGTACGACTGTTGAGGTCCGCTCCAGACCCTGTGCACCTCTAGTAGCCGTGGCACAGCGAGGGATGCTACCAGTTTCTTTTTCTGCTCTCTTTGTCCCAGGATGATGCCTGCCTAATGACAGTCTTTTGGATATAGAGGGGTCAGGGAGCTGCTTGAGGAGACAGTTTGTACTTTATAGGGGTTTAATTGCTGAGCTGTGCACTCTGTTGTTCATTCAGGGCTGTTAGGCTGCTATGTTTGATTCTGCTGCAACACAGCTCATTAAACAACCCTTTTTTTTTTTTTTTCTCAAATGCTCTGTGTTGAGGGGTTTGGGCTTTATTTTTGGATGTCCGATCAGGTGTCCTGCCCAGCTCAAAGGCAGACTAGCCACTGTTTGGCTGCCGAGGCTCCGCCCTGCTGTTGTGTGATTCGCGCTGTTCCTGCTGGCTCTGCTGTGGTCTCCGCCACGCCCTGCGGCGGAGTCTCTTCGTTGTAGCGTGTTGCCTCAGCAATGGCAGGCTGCGTCAGCAGTAGGCGTGTATCTCAGTAGGGACGGGTTGCCTCGGCAACGGCTGGCTGCCTCAGCAGTGGGCGTGTATATCAGTTGGGGTAGGTTGCCTCCGTAGTGGTGGACGCCCCTCCCCCACAGAGCATCTCGGACCGTCTGCCCGGGATAGTTTGAAATCGCGGTTTTGTTCGTCCCACTGGGTATCCCAAGCGATCTGTCCCTGCAATCCCCTGGGCTGGGCTACTGTGCAAGTCTCGTTCAGTCTCAAGTCCAGCCCTCTCAAGTCTCAGGTTGCCGGTTCAACAAGGCACCTGGACAAGCGCGCCCTGTGGGGATTGCTGGGTAGGGCCGGCCGCCGCCGCCCCGGCTTCCGGCTTCGCCAGGCAGACCTACTGCCTGGCGTCCCGTGTCTTTTTATACTTGGGAGTTTCCCCGTTCTGTGGGCAACAAAGATCAGTCTGGAAATGCAGCACTGACTCACCGTTTGCGAATTCAACGCGGGCTCCAATCCTGGGTTGTTCTCACAGCGCCATCTTGAGTCCCCCCGGGTGCATTTTTATAATTATATATTATAAAACAATTTTTATGAACTTTTACATGTATATGAGTAGAATTTATAGACATGGATAATATATGGGAGTCTGTGCTCACGTTTGAATGAGAAAGCTATAAGGCATCCAAAAATAATCAGTCAATTCCCTTGACTACAAATGTGACCCTACTTATATATTTCCTTGAATATCTTTAGCAAGAGATATTTTAAATTTTTGTTAAATAATGAATTGTTTTCAGCAATTTTCTCAAAATATCTAAAGTAAGTCTTTTCTGATGCAATTTGAATTATTTTTTCTCCTCATTGCAACTACCACATTCTTTAGACTTTCTTTTAATTTAAAACCTCAAACAGCCCTGGCCTCAATAGACTGTGACTCCATAACAGTTATATTTCTACAAATAATTATGATCATCTAAAGCCTCTCCATATTTAAACCGGGATTTTCCCTCCTCAAGTTGTCCATCCCTTGTTTTACAGAGTTTCTCAGGGTATCACCCTCCATGTGCTCAGAGAACAATCCCCCATTCTCTACTTCTCTGGCTTCTCGCATAAATCTTCATTCCTTCCCCTGATACTTGAGAGGCAAACTTCCCTGCAGGGGTCAGTTGAGTGGTTCACTTAACCAACACCCTGGCCTGATGGATGGGGCTGTAATGGGTTCTTACTACATCTTTATTCTTCTGTTGCAGGTGTGGTTCATGGCCTTTCTTAATGACCATAATGAATTAAATAAGTCTATACTATGTAAAATCATTTACTCAGGTTTATAGTAATAGAGAGTAAGTATAATTTTAAAATGCTATTACATGTAACATGTATATATTGAATACAGTTATGGTCAGAGCCGAGAAGCCAAGATCATCCCTTATTTTCTTTACTGGATGTCTCCCAGCCAGCTTCCAGTCTAAATGCATCAGCGGCCATGAGAAAAGCTCTAAACATGTTTGTTCCTTGATGCTGTGGAATTCTAAGACTTAGAGGAAAAAAGGGCAGCCTCCTTTCTCTCTAATCTACAGCTTTTCTTTTAAGTTCTCCATTGCTGACTTAAAATTATTCTGTTCCCTGAAGGATCAACATTGGGAAGGTCCATTGCCTTCAGGAAAATTCCAATTTATAAACCAACATGTGTTTTCTTGTACTGTGACTCTTGCTAGAAAAATTATTTCTGTGCTTCATCATGCACCTTAGCAAATCTCCACCAACTTAGTCTTAGAGAACTAGCAACTGAGTAGCCCCATTGATCTCCTTTAGTCCACTACAGTTCATGTTTCTGAAATCTTGCTTGCCTATATTCTCTACAGTCTTCTGCTTTTTAGATCATGTTTACCTATGAACAAATTTTTGACTGAGAACTGTCTCTACAAGGGCAAGCCATACAATAATTCTTTGATTCTAAGGTATCATGGAATCAAAGTAAACCCTAAAATGAGGATTTAAATGCAAGTCATTTATTTTGGAAGTGATTTTAAGAAACACTGCTAGGAGAAAGAAGTGAGGCAAGGGAGGGAAGAAAGTCAAGGAAGGGTTTTGTTTTGTGTTTTTTTTTAATCAAGTTGCTGGTGTGGAGAAATGGTCCTCAAAACCACTGGGGAAAACTAGGTGACAGTATAAAACATATCCCGGAATTATCCTTGCCAAGTGGATTCACCCTAGCCATCCATTCTTAATTGCTGTTACTCTGGGATAATTGCTCCCAATTCCTATACTTGAAGGGCACAAGGAATGCTCTTGTTGCTGGATATAGTAAAAGTCCTCAGGCAGATGTGAGGTCTTTTCAGTAATCAGCTTCAATATGTAAAAATGTGTGCCAGTGGGATAAGAGATGGGCACTGAGTGTGTCTGCTATAATCAACTCCTTGCACCAATCAAATTTACTTGTGTCCCAAATTAAGGCCACTCAGTTTTGTCACTGATTCTCTAGGTAATTACTGGTCACAATTTTCCATAAAAAGATTTCTAGCAGGAAGATTCATGGAACAAACTACACTTTATCCTATTGCAGTTGGTCCAGAGACTGTAATTGGTAGTTACATTTACTAATTCTCCTTTACTACCCACTTTATTATCTTTTACCCTTGGTCAGCTTTTATGTTAACCTATGTAATTTTCTTTGTAAGGTAATATAGACCTTTAGCTCTGAGGGGTCAGAACTCCGGGTTAAAGCTCCAGAGTCAAGCATGGATGCCCTATTTCCCTGTTCACAGGAACAGGAAACATGAAAGTACCAAGAGGGGCAACAGTGAATGGATTCCAAAGGAATCATTTTAGATATGTATTATAGATATTCTGTTTTCGGGTCACATCATACACTAGCAGTTTTATCCTTCATGATCATCAGGGTCAACAGCACTGATTGTCTGCCAAGTCCTTTCTCTTTGTACTATTGGCACAAGGAGCCCAAAACTATTTAGTGAAATCCTTAATGTGTTTCCTCTGGAAGTATCCCTCTTCTGGGAACCAGACCTATTTTCTGCAAGTGGGTCACTGAGAGTGGGATGGCAAGGTCACTCTTATTTCCATCCTTTTTCCTCCAGGCCATGTGTTCTATTTTTCAAAGACAGTGCCATATAACAGCTGCTTCAAATATAGACCACATATTGAAGGACAAGCCCAACCTCATAGGGTGTTGTCTTCAAGCAGGCATCTAGATACACATTTAGAAGATTATTATGTTTTCATTCTGTTTCAGGATGAGGTGGTAGTAGTAAGAATAGAGGATAGCACAGCAATGTACCCACTATTATACATTTTCCACCATAACATTGGTGCAGGGTAGTGTTGTGTAGGATTCCTTGATGGTAGATAAATCAGTCACTTTGTGAACCCTTCTATGGTAGTGCTGGCTAAGACAATAAAGGTAAGAAAGACAAACTCATACTCAGAAACTGCATTTATCTCAATAATTCTGAATCTCTATCCCTTTCAGGAAGGAAGTGGCTCAATGTCATCAACTTTCTTCCACATGATTCCTTGGTCTCTGCTATGGTTTGACTGTTCCCTCAAAAACTCCTGTTGAAATGTAATTGCCAATGTAATGGTATTGGGAGGTGGGGCTTTTAAAAGGTGATGAGATCATGGGGACCCTTCCTCATGAATGGATTAATGCTTTATCTTGGCTTGGGCTAGTTGACATGGGAGTAGATTACTCATAAAAAGGATGTTTTTGGTACCCCTGTTTTCTTGTTCACTCACATCCTGCTCTCTCTCATTCATTCTCACATGATGCCTTCTGCTATGCCCTTGACAGATGCCAGTGTCATGCACTTGGACGTTTTGGCTTCTAGAACTGTGAGCCGAATACACTTCTCTTCTAGTCTGAGGTATTCTGTTATAGCACCAAAAAATGGACTAAGATGGTCTCTTTGAGGAAGGATTCTCTTTAGAGAATTCCATCTGGCAGGCGTAGCTATGGAACACAAAGAACTGCAGATTCTACTTGCATTTTCATAGGACCAGCCATGGACTTCTTTGTCTCTAATTTTTCCATCATTCTTTTTATAGGCCTTCTGATAGAACAACCAACCACATCATTCACAACCGTCCAAGTATATCCATACCTCACAAGATTGATGATTGGCTATACTACTTAAAACTCTGCCCACTGAAATATTGTCTCTTGCTGATGTTTTCAGGTCCACCCCTGAGTGGTGCTATACTGCCATAGTTTATTTGCAATTCAATTTTGATTATCACAGATGCAACAAGGCAGTTCATCTGTAAAATAAGTCAGGTTTCATTCCATCCCCTTTATTATATAGTCATAGGCAATCCTCAACAAAGCCACATTTGTGAGCTAAGAGAGAAAAAGCTAGTTGCAACAGAGGTAGGTGAACTAGTGGTGTGGGCCACCTGTTCACATAACTTGCATTTGCCTTTCTGACCTGATTAAATGTCATTACAAATATGCCATTTGTGTTGACTGATGGATTGCTTCCACACCCATAAATCTTATGAGCTGATGGGTCTGGTAATACCCAGCCCATGAGGGGAAGCTCTAGTTATATAGTCACTCTACTGAAGCATAGTAGCATGGTAAGGTCACTTTTTGAATGTTGACAACGTGGCCTTGCTCCAGAAACCTAGGGGAATGCATTGTGGTTTTGCTCTCAGGGTTTGCTAGCAAAACCATACCATGTCTTTATCTACCATGGATAGCCCCTCTAGTAACATAAGACCTTTCATGCCTTGTGGCCAAATAGCAGGATTGTTTGTATTACAGTCTGTATCAGCTACAGAACCCTCTTTTGCTCTGGGCTCCGTATTAATTACCAGGCTTCCAAATCACTTGATAAGTGGGTCAGGGCTATGTTCCCAAATGCTTGATGTGTTGTATCCAAAACCCAAAGTAAGCTAGTATGCATGATGCCTCTTTCTTAGTTGTAGGTAATACAAAGTGCAACAACTTGTTCATTCTTCATGTGACAGAAAGCAGGAGAATTAGCTTAGCCCTGAAGCAAAATCAAGAAAGCTATTGCTGTTTATCCTAGGTGAATGTAGATTGCTTCAGAACCTCTTCATGATAAGAATTGAAAAAACACATTTACCAGGTCAATAGCCACATGTAGTAGTCCCCCTTGTCCACCATTTCAGTTTCTGTGGTTTTAGTTACCCATGGTCATCCATGGTTCAAATATGTTAAATATAGTAAGACATTTTGAGAGAGAGAGCTATCACATTCATATGTTTTATTATGGTACATTATAATTCTATTTTATTATTAGTTATTGCTGTTAATATCTTACTATGTCCAATTTATAAATTAAGCTTTATCGTAAGTATGTGTAGGAAAAAAAATAGTATTTATAGGGTTCAATACTATCCACAGTTTCAAGCATCCACTGGGCATCTTGGAATATATCCCCCTGGATAAAGGAGAACTACTGCATTTCTAGAGGCTGTGTTGATATGTTCTAGTAAATATATTACACCTTGCACAGCAACTGCATTTGGGGCTACTATTTATTTAAGTTTGCAGCAGTTGTATCTCATCTGCCATGATTTACCTGGTTTCTCAAGGCACCAGACTGGTGAACGTCATGGAAATATAATGGGGCCAATGGGGCCACTACCTCTGCATTACTTACAATCTTTGTAGGAAACGCAGATCTCATATTTACTGAAGATGTGTTTTTGCTTCTGCTTTCCAATTCAGACTGGGTCTGGGGTTGTTTCAGGAACTTTCCTTGTTTGTTATTCTACCTCCCACTATATCCTTTAACGTACAGATTAGGGAGCCAACATGCAGGGTGCTGTAAGCTGTTGCTTATATTCATCCTGATTATGCACTCAGAGATTGGACAAATAACCACTGAGAAGGTTTATAGAATTCATTTATCATTAGGCCTCCCAAAGTTGAACTCTCCTATGGACACATGTGGGTCTTTTGATTCCTCTAGCTATCAGTGTCAGCTCATTCACTTTATCCAACAACCCTTAAAATATCTGGTTGACACCCCACTGGTAAATGTCTGTAGGTTTCTTTGAGGGTAAACTGGAGAATAAATGGTATGAATATTTATTCAGACATTTGCAGTTTTCTTCCTCAGACTATCCCGCCTCCCCTTCAGTCAATGGTCTTTGGGTCTGAGAGCTGCTTCATGTCTAATAACTGATCAAATAATCATGTTTTTCTATTATATTGGCTGACATCAGTATTTTTTTACATTCTTTAATTTTTTTGGTGGGGGTATATAGACGTTAAGCAATACTTTTGTTAGAAGTCTGTCTTACCTCTCAAAATACTATGGTTTGTTTGCCATGACAGATATCTCCTGGTCTGTTCCCCTTGGTAACATTATGGCTTTTCTGCCCATCATGCTAATTGACTCCAATGATAAAGTGACATTATTGGACTTGCATTATTATAGAAGTCTATCATTTTCATTGACATCATGGGGACGAGTCACTTAACTGTATTATCTATACTGCCTACAAACAATAGACATTATGGAATTTCTCAGGGTTATCAATCCCCCCTTACTATTTCTTATCATTTGTATAAAGAGAGTTTATTAGCGAGGGTTCTCCAGAGAAGTAGAACCAACAGGTGGTATTTATTTGTTACAGGAATTGGTTCATACAATTATAGAGGCCAAGAAATCCCATGATCTGCCATCACAAGCGGGAGAACCAGAAAAGTTGGTGATGTAATTCAGTCTATGTTCTGAAGGCCTGAGAACCAGGGGAGGTGGTAGTTGTTAAATTCCAGTCTGAAGGTGTGATAATGAGGAGAAAGATTCCTGAGAACAAGAGAAGATGGACATTCCTGCTTAAGCAAATGGGAAATTGGTCCTTCCTCCAACTTTTTGTTCTATTCAGATCCTCTGAATAGAGGGATTGGATGAATCCCACCTGCATTGGTGAAGGTAGATCTTCTGTTCATAGTCTACTGATTCAAATGCTATTTGGGGTGTGTGTGTGTGTGTGTGTGTGTGTGTGTGTGTGTGTGTGTGAAACACCCTCACAGACGCACAAAAAATCATGTTTTTTGCTAGCTATTTGGGCATCCCTTAGCCCAGTCAAGCTGACACATGAAATTAACCATCACAAGGAGTATTTCTTGGCCCCTCCTAGAGAAAACAGTCCTCTGTTTCTTACATGATAATGCATTCTAGCATACCCACCACTCTGAGCCTTTGATCCCCTCCTCAATACTTTGGAAGGGCAGTTCAGATATCTTCATGTCAATTACCATCATTTGTCCTGTGCTTAAAATAATCAACCCATCTGTCATTTAGAACTGGCTGTAGGTGACCTTACCAGGATGCTGAACCTTACCTCATATGAAAGTGCTTCTATATCAGTGAACTCTCTTTATTCAACATTTTATCCTGCATGCTTGGGCTGTCACTCACAATATCCATTTTCAGGCATATCCTCATTCTTTTCAGAACATTCTGGCCAGATCTCAAAGCTCTTTTAGTGATAATCCTTTTTCTCCAATAACAGGGACAATTTTTTTTGGTCTCACTAGGCTGAGCCTTAGCTCCAGTTATTTATCCAGAAGCACTGAGAGAAGATGGGGACAGATTTTCAGAGGGGCAGTCATTGTCTTTTGAGACGTCTGCATCAGGTGAAATATTTACATGCTCTCCAACAAAAGGATAATGGCATTTTTTAATAAAAGAGAAGCATCCTCTTCTGCCAGCCTAATAATTTCAGGGGAATCTGCAGCTTTATGCTTTTCAAATGTATTCACCGAAATGTTCAATTTCAAGAACTCTCTCTGGACCCTAACTTTAACAAAGGAAATCTGTAGGTGATGGGGTTTTAATCTATTGCAGTTAGCAATAGTCAACATACTTTGTAATCCTTATAATACTGTAGATTCTATATCCTTTAAGACTAGAGGTTTTGCGTAAGCCAGGAATTCCCCTCTAGCTATATTCATCTCAATTCACCACACATGATCAGCCTCAGTAATTAAGGTGCTATAGCACATCAGGAGTCATAACCACTCACTTACAGCCAGCAATGGTTCACTTAATTGCCATCTGATTGATGAATGATTGAATTCAAGAGTATCATATTGAAAGACTGTTTTCTCAACAAATTCATGTACTAGCTATTTTAATCTTGGTTCCTTAAAAAGAAGACAAGAATTTGAGCACAAGTAGTTAATTTTGCAGGTGATTCCAGAAAAAAAAAAACCAAGTTGGGAGAGTGATGAAGTGAGGCAGAGAGAGAAGTAATAAAGGGTGCTTGGCAAGTCAGTTACCACCATGGACAACTGGGGCTTAGTTCCACTTAGAAACTCTAGAAGACTATGTAGAACAAATCTCAGAGTTACCACAAAAAGATACAAGTGACCCGAGGAGACGCTGATATGCTAGTTTCCCATCACTGGATGATGAAGTGTGGTGTGTGTGTGTGTGTGTGTGTGTTTGTAAACATTACCCCTCTGACACTCACTCCAAGGTTGCCCTGCATACAGTTCCAGTGTATACCCACAGCCAGGAAAAAAGAAGAAGTCTTTGGGTAGATAATTTGTAGCTTTCTAATAATTTCTATTATTGAAGCACTCTTCCCTTGGCTTCTAAGGTAGTGTACTCTATTGGGTTTGAGAGACCACCACCAACTTCCAAATTTATTCTTCTAATCCAGTCTTTCTTGTAACCTAGACATTTGCCTGTTAGATAGTTCTACTTAAAATATTCACAAGACTTTGACATTTTTCATATTCAAAACTGAACTCATCTCTGCAACTTCTAAAATGGTTCCTCCTTCTGTATTCCCTGAAATATATAGTTTGCACCTCCATACCCATAGTGGCCTAAATCAGAAATCCAAGGTTACTGGAGCCTTGTCTCCCTCACTGTCTCTTCCTACATTTACCAGTCACTTAGAACCACCATTGTATCTTCTAAATATCTTTTTAATTCATCTTTTATCTCCCCACTCACGCTGTTATAGTTCAGATCATTATTCTTAACGGGATTACTCTTACAAAGACATAATTTGTCTCTCTGCTCTCCACTCAATCTATTCTTCATAGTGTAGCCACTGTAATGTTGCCAAGGGCAAATTTGATGAATTGCTTCTGGACTTAAAATCTGAAAGCCAATCTTATTGAGATAGTGTTCAAGATCCTTTCAGATCTGGCCCCACTTCTTCCTTTATCGTCAATTCTCGTCCCTTCTACTTTTAGAGACGGGAGTTCAGCTTCTAAACTTCTTTCAGATCCTTCCTCTTCCCCCAGAATTTCACTCAAATTGTTTCTCTGCCTGTTACCCTCTCTTTCTGCTACTCACTCTGCCTTGGCCTTGTAACTGCTAATAATACATTAGGTCCTAACTTAGACATTTTCTCATAAAAGTCTTTACTCTTGGATTATCTTGAATGGCTTAATTGGCCAGTTATGTGCTCCTATTAGTAATCTTTACTTCCTTGTCAAAATTGATCACATTTCCTTGCCATTATTTTAACTGACTTCCTTATGCTAAACTATATGATCTGAAAGTCAGCGATCATGTCTTTCTTATTTGCATTAAAAATCTCAGCAACTAGCCATTGCTTCTGGGACATATTAGGCACTTAATAAATTTCTGTTTATAAATTGGTTATGTTTTAGCTCATTGAAAAGTTAGTATTTACAATGTCATGTATTTTATATTTTTCTTAGTCATTTCTGTTTCTTCAGTGCTAAGTACAGTGCTTAATATGTAGAAGGCACTTGATAAATGTTAGTTGACTTGAGAAATTAAGATCTTATAACATTGATTGGTAATGATAACAAACACTGCACAACACCAATACTAGACAAAAATAATGAGAAAATGAGTTTGGTCGTATTTGTGCTCAGGATATATGTCATTTTCAGTTTGTTAATGGTATCCCTATTCATAATTATGTATACAATGTAATAATGTACCATGTAAATTTTATTTCTAAGTAAATTCAGAATGAAGGCATACTTGTTAAATAATATCTGTGAATATTTTCCGTGTTTTTTTGGGAAAATAAATAATTCACATACTCAAACTAAAAAATATTTGACAAATCCCCAAAAAAGCAATGAAAATCATTACCATTCCAAGATTCAGTGGTGTATTTTAAGATAAGAGTTGAAGAGGCATCCTCAGGGAATTATCTTAGCAGGAAAGCCAAAGAATTTCCCCTGTAAAGTTTTTGCTCCATGGAGCTAAATGTTAAATACCTTCATGGTTAGGAAATGTATTCCCCTTTCCACTAGCTAACTGTTTCTCTGTGACTTGTATGATCATTTCCTAAATCTGTCATGACATGCTCCTTCAGACTGAAGCTTGAAGGTGCTTTTGTTGCTTTCCTTCTGCCTTGTAAGGAATATCTAATAACTTCCCACCAAATCCTTCATGTCTTAGTTTTCCATGCTGGAAAACATATGGTCTGTTTCATCCAAAGAGAGTTCCTGTCAGGCAATTGAGAGACCAGGACATCCTGTTTTAAACTGAGGTTATCTACTGGGAAATGACACTTTTTGAAAATATCTATTATTCAGTGGCTTGTCATGGAAATAGTCATGAAATTGGATCAGAAAAAGAGAATATGATAATACAGATTTATTTTCTGTTCTTTGCCATCCTGTGGTTATTGCCATTCTTTCCCCCCTCAAAAGAAAGAAAACAAATTATTCTTTGGAAAAGTTCTAAAGTAGTACTATACCAAAGCATTTCAACATGATTGATAAAGATGTAAGACATGGAAATTGGGTGATTGGATGGGTGAGGGGAGTCAGTCTCCTGAACTGGTCATTTTAAAAAGTGAGCACATATTGGAAAGATGTATTTTTGCCATTTTACATAGGCAAAAATCCAGGAAGCTTAACTGAGCCACAGTGTCTGCAGAGAGATACAGTATAGTTCTTTCATTAACATTAGATTGAATTCTGGAGATGATCCAAGATCTCTTAATGGAGATCTGCGTGAAAACCTGATTCACATTTGTTGAATTTTCCATGCATTTATAAAAATCTGCCAGATCTGGTATCAATGGAAGTACTGTATATTAAAATTTTTTAAACCCTCAAAACTATTTTCCATTGAGATTAAACAATCACCAACACCTTGATCTTTTTGTCCAACTGTATCAGATGCTCTGAGAAAAGCAAAATGACATCCTTCTATGTTAAAATTACTATATTAATTTTCTTCACAGAAACTAATACAAATATGTAGAATTTCTCTAGAGTCCACACAAAGGATTTTTAAATGAAATTTAAAGCTTATTTAAAGCTTCTTAGACTAGCATACATACTACACAGAGCTTTTATACACAAAAGATTTTATATGAAAAAGATTTTATGTGAAAAAATACCAATATTCTGGCAAGAATGTTTTATACTATAGTATTTTGAAGAAAATTCTAATTTGATTTCAAGTTTCTGTTTGATTTTAAATTCTTATAACCTGCAGAGTTTTATTTTACCATGATTAGATTGCCCTTTCCTATATTCAGAGTCCTAGTGCTCTTCAAAAGCACCTGGGCATGTATCCAATGGTCTGTGGGTAACCTTGAACTAAGTAAGTGAATATTTTCAGAGAGCTTAATTCACTTCTAGGTATAATACGATACAAATGGTTAATGAGGTATAACTACTGTTTCAAGCAGTACTCTATTATTTGCTTTTTTGCCGTTCCTTTTTTCAGTACAATACCAGTACCTTTCCTTTTTTCCTATATGTGTCCACTTATATATATGAAAGTTTTAATTCTACTAAATCAATTAAGTGTGAGCAATGTTGTCATAGGTCAAATTCCCTCCAACAAAAAAAAATGTGTATTTCATTGTGTTCTATGCTAATGTGATTGAGATGTGATAAGCCTTTTTTTTTCATTTTCTTTTTCTAATTTTAACAGCAACACCTGTGCACATATTCCCAAATCTCTGGCCTCCCATTTAAAGTGCATATGTTACAGACAAATTCAGTATAGAATAGGGGAGAAGTAGTTAAGTGATGGGGATTGAAGAATTATAATTAATTAAGAAAGTATTTTCAGCAGCTTAGTTTTCTTTCTTCAAAGTAAACCCATCACTAATGAACATACGATTTTTTTCTTCTAAGATACATTCACTAATTCTGGACTGTACTTACAGAATTCAGTACAAGTTATTGGTTAATAGCACAAGCAGAAATATTCTTGGTAATTTAAAGCTATACATGCTACCTATTTCTATCTTCAAATATATAATTTACTTGCCATACAGAAACCTTTCATTAGCACATTGTATAGGACGGCAATAGATTTAATTTTAATTTTCTAAAGTTCTCTAAAACCATCTACTAAACTTAAAAGGTTTACATTGGTAGTTTATGTGTTATATTTAATAATTCATTGTCAATTGGGAGATACTGAGTTTACATTTTTCTCTGTATTACAAACTTATCCCACAGGAAAGTTATTGATGAAAATATTTCTCACATCAACATTGTAGACTAAAACTGTCATACTCTTTACTTTCAAGGGAGATGAAATAACCTATGGGTATTTCCTAGATTTCTTCATATAAAGTATCTGAGAAAATGTTTTCTTTGGAATATTTATTTGAATTGAGCAAGAACAAAGATCAGTACTTATCTACTTCTACAGCATATGTATACTTCAATGAAAGCTATAGGATAATCTATGGACAGGAACTCTGCAAGAGGAAGAACTTCAATTTCTACACTGTCATACTTTTTTACTCTGAGGATGCTATTCATTCCATTAAATCTTATCTCAGAAAAATGTTCAAGGTTTCAAACATCTAGCCTTGCTTATCAGTTGAAATCCATACTATAATTGCAATAAAGTTAATGACACATTTATTTCACTTGAGGCTTATATGGTTGGTATGCATCCTGAACATCTTTCCTCATTTAATATATTGGAGTATTATGACACAGTCGAGAAATGTAATTTTTTTTTCAGTCTAAGCATCCTGACAAGCTTGACCTCAGAATGATCCTGAATTTACAAGCTAAATAAAATAATTATACTCTAATCTTGGGAATAGGACCAAAACTATATAGATGATGCAGAGGAAGGCAGATTACAGTTTCTTAGAAAATACAAGGCATACAAAAATCAGGTTTCAGTGTACTCACAATTACTGCTATTGACTTTGGAATTCAGCCTATCATTGAATTTCAGTGTAGGAGGTCCCACATAGGTCATCTTAATATAATTGATTTTCTACTCAATTTTACCTCATTTTATGTTGTTCAGGCTAACAACAAATGAGTGCCTAAGAGGTGTTTTTCCTCTTAACACCAAATGCACAGTGTTTTCCTAATACCACTTCTGAAACTCTGTAACACTCACTTGGTATCCAACAGTTCAATTCAAATTTTACACTACCTGAAGTTAGTGCAGAATCCACAGTTCAAGGGCGCAGCCCCGCAAGACTGCCCACCAACTTCATATGTCACTTGTAAGTCTCAGGCCACCTGGACTTCTGGCCAACTGTCTATAAACTCAGAAGCTCTGTGAACTCCACTGTGTAGGGGATTTTAGGGAGGTCTCATTAGTAGGAATCATTAATTAAATCACAGGCATTGGTGATGAACTCAACCTCTAGCTCCTCTCTCCTCCCCGGAAGTTGGAGAGTAGGGCTGGAAGTTCAAAGCTTCTAATCCAGGTGTGATCATTCCCATCCTGACACTATCTAGGGGCTCACCAAGAATGCCCCTCATTAGAACAAAGGCTCTCTGTCTTGTCATCCAGGACATTACTGTTTTCCCCAATCCTTCTTCCATAGGCTTCTCCCACTTTTCTTAAAGCCTTTTGGTATCCTCCAAATATAGAAGAAATCCAAACTGGCTCTAGGAAAAAATAAAAATAAACCAAATTTATAATCTGCTCAACCTCATTAGTAACATATACTTGGAATAAAAGTAGTAACATACATTGGACAAGTTAAAAATAATGAGGGATGCTTTTGAAGGAGTATACTTTATTCCAGTTGAAATTTTAATGTAGCATATAATTCTTTGGAGACATTGTGAGGCAGACATTGTCCACATATCAGATTTTTAAAAATATCAAATCACATTACAGCAGCCAAAATGCTGTTATTTTGGTAATTACTAGCACCTCAGTTTTCTAGAATAATGGAATACAGTGTTGCCCAGTCCACTAACCAGAGTCAGTGTTGCCCTCCCTGTAGGCCACCTATAGGGGAGGGTTTGCCCCAAACCATAGGTTTAAACAGTTTGGTCTCTAGCAGTATCTCTATTGTGGTTTACACAACCATCTTCACTTATTCTGATCTGTGTCCATCAGATAAAATTTAAATTTACCTAAAAGGTAAAATGTCATTCCAAATCTAAATATGTAAAATATAAAATGTCATTTCAAATTGTGCACCAGCATCTGATATTCAATTAACATTATTATTCCCAATTAAATTAAGAACCTGCAGGTATCCTCTTATACATGAAATAGCACAACTCACCTAGATATCAATGAAATAGTTTTATATTTTTGGTAATATCATACTAGCACCATTTAGTCACTCCATTTGATTTTACCACTCATCTTTCTCTTAAATGATAATCAATGGTGTTTCAAGATTATTATAATAAATGTGCTGAAGCTGGGTAATAAACAATATTCTCAGGAATTAGCTCTTTAAATGTCTAAGTATAGTAGAAGCATGGTGTTTGATCAAGATCTTTAATAATATGAAACATGTTTATACCAATAAGAGTTATAAAAATAAACATGTGACACATAGAAAGGAGAATTGCATGATAATATTTAAGTTTAGCATGCAGTAGGGAGGAAAAATTTCTCAAGTATTCAGGCACACATATATCAAAGACTCTTAGTAATTTTAAAGCTTTCTTGTCCAAGAAGCTACAATCACCTACCAAACCTAAAAAGGCCAGATATCACAATCATAATTCCAACTTAGGAAAGCCAATATTTCTGCTGAAAGTACTTCTTTCATATTAGCAGAACTGAGGGAGAGGAGAGCTCCAAGTCAGAAATGATTTGAAATATTCCATAATACAAATGTCCTATAATACAAAAGATAAACTTCCTGCTCCTTTATCTGAAGCCCATAAGATAATGCTAATACCAAAACAATATACTAAAAAGAAAACTAAAAACTAATATCATTTAGAAATGTTGATAAAAATCCTAAATAAAATATTAGCAAATAGAATCTAGGAATCCATTAAAAGAATAATTCACCATGGCCAAGTGGGGTTCAGTCTGGAAATCCAAAATTGATTCAATATTTTAAAATGCATTATTAATACTCAGCACACTAATAAGTCACAGGAGAAAAAAACAAATGGTGTCTTTAACATATGCTGATATGACATTTGAAAATTTTCCTTACCCATTCCTGATTCAAGAGGAAAATCTCTTTGAGACATAAGAATAGATATAAATTTATTTCACATGAAAAAATATTTATGACAACTAAAAGGATTATGGTGAAGAGTGAAGCACTTGAAACACATTAATCAGAAATATAGTGATACCTACAACTATTGGAAATTTAAAACTAATGAAGAAATATGTAACTTGTTGCTTAAAGAGGAAAATATCAGTATTTTGTCCACTTATTCCACAAATATTGTTTGAGGGCCTGTCAATGCTAGTCATATAGTGAGGTATTATATACAATGGTAATTATTAGATACAGTTGACTCTTGAACAACATAGATTTGAACTTTGCAGGCCCACTTATAGACATTTTTTTTCAACCAAATAAGGATGGAACATACAATATTCAGGCATGCAAAACCTGTGAATCCAAAGGGCTAACTTTTCATATAGTCAGACTGCACAGAGCTGACTTCAGGACTTGAGCATGAGTGGATTCTGGTGTACACAGGAGGAACTGTAAGCAATACCCTGTGTGTACTCAAGGAGGACTGTACTGCCATGCAAAGATGAACTGGCTGCCCTCATGGAGTTAACACCCAAAGGTGGTAGATTATTTACAGATTACATTATGACTGCATATCTGTAGGGAAAAAAACACAACAGATTATTAACTACCTTTTTAAAATTTAGCTGGGTACAGTTAGACTTTACCAGCTGGACGTGGTGGCTCACACCTGTAATCCTAGCACCTTGGGAGGCCGAGACTGGTGGATCACGTGAGGTCAGGAGTTCGAGACCAGCCTGGCTAACATAGTGAAACCCCATTTCTACTAAAAATACAAAAACTTAACCAGACATGGTGGTGCATGCCTGTAATCCCAGCTTCTTGGAAGGCTGAGGCAGGAGAATTGCTTGAACCCAGGAGGTGTAGGTGCAGTGAGCCGAGATCATGCCATTGCACTCCAGCTTGGACAACAAAAGCAAAACTCCATCTCACAAAAGCAAAAACAAAAAACAAATAAACATTACCATACAAATGTTAATAATCAGAAAAAAAATGACTGCATAAAAATATTCCAAAGAAATAACAAAAACTCATAGAAAAACAAAAAATACACAGCAACTTTTTAAACAATGATAAAACGTAAGTGTAAGAATTATATCTTTAAAATGGGGGAGACAATCTTTATTGTACAGAAAGACTATATGCTGTAATTATATAAATCATTAATCTATACAGTAAATTAAATCTCAATGTGAATCACAATGTAACTTGTTTTAAAACTTCATGCATTTTATCGAGCTATAAATATCAGAGACTTGAATGAAAAAATGCTTAAAGAAAGAATAATCAGGAAGAAATATTCATATTAGATTTTAAATTGTTTTTATAAAGCTACAGTAATTAAAATAATCTACCAGTAAGATAAAAGATAATTCAATGCTGCAGAATAATCAATCAATAAATTATTTATTGAAATTCACTGTATGATTAAACTGACATTTCAAATCAGTGAGGAAATGATAATTATTCAATCACCGATGTTTTGAATAGTGATATAGTCATTCAAAAAATTGGATTTGGAACCTACCTCAAATTTAACACCAGAATAAATTTCAGATAATTGAAGGTTTAAATGTTAAAAAAAAATTGCAACCATAGATGTACTGGGATGAGATGCAACTGATAATATGGAAATCTTGGCTGAAGGAAGCTTTTACAAACCTGACATGAAATCTAGAAGTCCTAAAGAAAGAAATGGACATATTTTTACTATATACCATTTTCTTAATTGACAAATAAAAGTATATATATTTATAGTGTGCAATATGATGTTTTGAAATATGTATATACTGTGGAATGGCAAAGTTGAGCTAATGTACACATGCATTCCTTCACATATATTTTTTGTGTCATGAGAGCATATCATTTTTTGTGGTGAGTAAAATCTATACTTTTAGATATTTTCAAGAATACAATACCTGAGTTACTATAATTTGGCTTGGTATATGTAAATTCATAGAGACACTTGTACAATGCTATATTATCCTAGGGAATTAGATTCAGAGGAAGAGAACCGAGCAGGAAGAAGGGAGTGTTACATGTTCTGCTTTATATCCTTTTGTAATGTCTCATTTTTTAATATATAGGGAGTGTTAATTACTTTTATTATAAAAACTATCTACAAAGATTTAAAAATTATTTCCTAAAAACAAATCTGGAAACAGAACTCTGTGTTTTCCATGTTTTCTAATTCTCTTTGAGAAAACTTTTTTTTTCATTTATCCTGGCATGCTGAATTTCTAGCCAAAGTTAACTTTATGAACAAGTTAATAATCTACATTTTGAATTATTTATATGCACTTTGAAGCTTTAAGGCAGAGAGGGCAGCTTCATGTTTTCCTCCCCCTTCAGATCATAATCCTCCTTCTGACACCATGGTCTTCTCCATATTAATGAGGTCCATAAAGTGGAAAGAATGTTAGATTTCAGATGCAGCGTGTGCTTTCCCCTCTTATCTGTTACCTTCCACATGTTCACCATGAAGTGTAAAAGAAGTGAATTAAACTGACAAATATGTAGTATTCTGGGGCTTAAAGGCAACATAGCACAGGAAAGCAAATTTCTGTAGATATTTTAGGAAGGATTCTTGATGAAATATTTTTTCCTGTTTTAGCCTAGATCAAGGGATACTCTTCACCCCCACCATTTCCTCCTCCTCCCAGGGTAAGAGGCAGGTTTGATCCTTGGGGAGACCTGGGATTTGATTCCACATCCTTAAGTGCACCATCTTTGTTCCTGGTTCCTGCTCAGTCTAGGGGGCCATTACAATTTTAGTATGACCTGAGAAGGTTGTTTGTTGCAAAGAGGGGTGGCAGCTTTTATTTTGGCTACTTGCCATGAAGTTAGTTCCAAGAAGCATTCAAATGGATCCAGCCCTATGAAGTGATTCTTGTTTCCTTATAGTTCTCCTGACCAGCCAAGACCTACAGCCAAGCAGCACACCAGACTAGAAGTGTAGGTAGTCCCAGCCAGGCCCAGAATTTCATAGGTTCTTAAAAAAAATTCACCTAGCCAGGCACGGTGATGCATGCCTGTAATCCCAGCACTTTGGGAGGACAAGGTGGGCAGATCAGGAAGTCAGGAGTTCAAGATCAGCCTGGCCAACATAGGGAGACCTGGACTCTACTAAAAATACAAAAATTAGCTGGGTATGGTGGCACACACCTGTAGTCCCAGGTACTCAGGAGGCTGAGGCAGGAGAATCGCTTAAACCTGGGAGGTGGAGGTTGCAGTAAGCCAAGACCACACCATTGTACTCCAGACTGGGTGACAAAGTGAGACTCCATCTCAAAAAAAAAAAAAAAAAAAAAAAAGAATTCAGCTGTTTCTCTATCCATTGTGCTAAAATTTACCCAAAGAAGAGTAGCTGCATGATTTTCTATTTTCTAGACTATGGCTCTAATCTATCAAGTTGTGTTCTGAGCAGACCTCAGAATAAAGCAGTTTTTTAATGTTTTCTAAACATTCTCATTGTTCATTCATCACCATTCTGTCAAATATTTGGCACATCAGTAGTCCGGAAATCTGGCAGGTGTGATGGCATTGATTTGAGTTATTTCCCCCTCTAAATCCTTTGCCAGAGCTCTGATGTGGTAAGAACCATTATACTATGTCTCATCTGTTCCCAGTGTTTCAAAAACACATTCTTCTAAAAGAAGACCAAATCCTCCGATGGCTGGAAAAAGAAGTCACTGTTTCACTTCAGAAGTGATCAGAAAACAATAAAGACACTGGTAGAAAACAGGAGAACCAAAGAGACTTTACCAAGCATGGCTTAGCATTTTGCCCTGGAAATTCAGCCTATTTCTAGTTTTGGAATTATGTGCTTCCAGGATGAAAAAGAAAAGACACATAGGATGGATAGAACAAATTCTATTTTAACAACAGACATTGTTATTGTGGTCACGGCAGATGCAGCCTTCTACATCAACACTTTTCTAGCTCCGGATAAGCATTTAAATATTGCAAGAATTCACTCCTTAGATTTTATCACTGGGGACCTGAGAGACTTAAGCCACAGGGAGGTAATATAAAATAACACTAGTCTGATCGAATTTTCTTTTTTTTTTTTTTTCATTTCCTTACCTGAAATCTTTAACAGTTGTTTTAGTGCAGAGATCATTTGACGGATTTATCTTGAAGGAAGAATAATGTGGCCAAGGCTTATATGTGTTTTCTTTGTTATTTCTGAAATTCTGTAAAACCCCCAGTGTGTTAAAACCTTTATAGTGAGACAAAAACTACCAGGAAATGAGAATAGTTTTGTTGCAACAACAGTAGCATAATAACACTGAAGGAGTAGGAAGCCTGACTGCTGCATAGGGTTTAAAAGGTGTATTAGTTTGCTAGTTCTGCTGTAACAAAATACCAGACTGGTGACTCAAGCAACAGGAATGAATTGTCTCACAGTTCTGGAGGTTGGAAGTCCAGGTCAAGGTGTTTGCTGGTTTGGTTTCTTCTGAGACTTCTCTCCTTAGCTTAAAGATAGCCATTTTCTCCTATGTCTTCACATGGCCTTTTCTCTCTTTGTGCATTTCCCTGGTGTTCCTCTCTCGTCTTGTCAGGACAGGAATCATATTGATTATGGCCCCATCCCAACAACCTTATCTTAATTTAATCACACTTAAAGAGCTTATCTTGAAATACAGTTACATTCAGAAGTATTGGAGCTTGGGATTCAATGTAGGATTTTGTGGGTTGGGGGCACAATTCAGTCCATAATAGGTGAGGAGAGAACATGGCTCCAATAAAAAGACATTTAAGGAAGAATGTGCCGTGAGGGTTAGCAACATTCACAGGCACTAAGGAGAAACTGGGATAACTGATTAAAGTCAGTGAATCGTAGAAGGGAATTCCCTGATTCTTCAATCATAATATTGGCTCTTCAAATAGCTGTGAACCTGGGAATTCTTTAACCTCTTGCAATCATATTGGATACTTCATCAAAATAGGATAAAAATGGCCACCGAACCCACAAGCATGGATGAAATAAATTCTATATTTTAAATTTAAAATGCAATCTAAAATGTAAAGGATGTTTATAGCTGCCAGTTCTCTGGGGAAATTCCCTGGAGGAAGTAAATGTTGAGGAACATTTTGGAAGAGGAGAGGGGAAAGGTGCCAGAAAGAAGAGTACATTTTCCATGGGAAAAATATTTGTGTTCACAGAGCAAGTGATTTTTGCATAAGAGACAGTTTAGAAGACTTGATTATTTGGAATGAACAACTCAATACACCATCCCTTTCTTAGGTCTTGCAGTCTTAATTTTTTTTTCATTTGGGGAACAGGGCAATTGATTAACTTGCTACATGGCCTTAGTCACCGTGCCTTAGTTTCCACATATATGGAAGGGAGAAAACAACAGCTGCTTAGCCAATTCACAGAAACGCAATAAAACAATAGATAAGAAAGTTCTTTGAATTGGTTTAAAAGAAATTGTGCAGCTGGGAAGTGATAATATTTTAACTAATAGAACTAGCCAGTATCCAGCACCTAGCATATGACAAGAGCAGAATAAATGTTCACTGACTGACAAAGTCAGTCTAGATAAAACACTAAATTTTTAAGAAGAATCTAATTCCAAGCTGATACTTTTGGAATTCACTTCTCAGTGTCACATAAGAAAGAGAAATGATAGAAACAAGATAGCCAGCTGGGATGCACATGATGTGATCCAATTAGGGCCAATCCAAAGACTATGAAAATTGAGGGGGAAAGGATAACATACTTTGAAAATTAGTGACATCAGCAGATAAATTTAGAAAGAAGGTCAAGCCAACCAGCAGTCTTGCAATGCAAGTTTCTTCATTATAGAATTAAAAAGTGTGTTTTTATATAGGGCAAGTTTCTTCATTATAGAATTAAAAAGTGTGGTTTTTTTTTGTGGGCTTTCTTCAAATGCTTGTGCAATGCACAATATATTGCTTTGTCTGCAAGATGATTCCGTAGAATAATAATTTTTACTCTTAGAACTTTTATGGAATTCTGCTCAAATTTTCTCAATTTCACTCTCCATTACCCCTAGTATGACCTAGATATGCACACAATAAAGCTCAAAGTACTCCTTATTTTCCTTAACACTCAGCGCTTTTGTCTCCACCAACAAAAAGTGTCCCTTGTATATTTTAATATTTCTCATACTTTTTTATTTCTCTCTTTATACCTTTATAATCTCTTTCTTGTGCTGAAAATTGATGTGGAATAGATTTTTAGATCTCATTATAAAGTGGGTATGAAAAATTTCTTCTAAAACTGGTTATATTATGTTCTTTCCTATCAAAATGTTCTTACTATGTTACTTAGCAGTTTTTCTCATCAAAAGATAAATACTACCCTACCTATTGAATCTGCACTGTCCTTATTACTTGCTCTGACCCATAGAATGTGGCAGAAGTGACAGTTCAGAAATTCTAAGTTTAGGCCCAAGACTGTCTTGATCATTTGCTATTTTAGATTTAGACTGGCCAACACGTAGGCTAGCTTGCTGAAAGATAAGACTTTGTGTTGCAGAAATGAGCCATCCCAGCTTACTGTAGATTTCTAAGTCCAGCAAAGCCCAGAAGAACCAGCCAGTTGAGCTTAGCTCAAATTGCTGGCCCACGGAATCACAAGCTACATGTATCATTTTAAGGTTGTTCTTTATGCATTCAAAGCTAACTATTACAGTAGACTACCTGGGATGTTTCTGAAGTCTCCTTCTCTTTTCTTCTGTGAGAAATATTTGCAGGAATTCTTACATCAATGTGCTATTGGATAAGGGATGAGTAATACCTTGAAGACATTTCAAAGTCCTTAATTTTACTGTATAGTAACATCCAGATATATTTTTTGTTAATGACGTTTCGAATACGCCAATATTCTTAAATATGCCATAGTAAAAAGTCCAGAAGCTATACATTTTCATTTAACTTTGCTCTTCCAAACATCTCCTTTGGGTTCAGATATAAAGAGGATCTGGCAGTGAACAGAATCCAAAAAATGTTAATTTTCTTGATGCTGTCATAGAGAGATCATTGGCTTGGTGCCATTGCTGGTGTAGGGTCATAGCCAACCTGGGAAAGAACAGCTGTTGTTATTCAGAAAAATTCAGAAAATATTTGGGAAGACATTATTCAGGAGAAAAAATTAAGAGGAAAATGGGGAAAAGGCAAACTAAATCAGAATAGTATTTTTAGACTGTAAAAATATCTAATGATTCCAGAAGTGTTTAATATACTTTCCAATATAGTCCAGAGGGAAGAGAGGTAGAAATAAACTGGATTTGTAATGTCCCTAACAAGACATTTATTTGAAGAGCAACAGGACATAGTGACAGAATACAGGATTTGGGGTCAAGAGATGTTGATTCTAAGTTTTTGCTAAGGCAATTTTTTAATATGTTTTCATACATGTGGAAATGAGTAACTTTCAGCTCTGCTTATGACTATATAACATACACCATCTAAAAACATATTCATGATTTCTACATAAGGATTCATATCATTGGTTTATTATTGTCAATCTAAATTTAAATTGAATTAAATATATTTGTTTTCAGTTTTAATTTCTAATGTTGTAAATACTGATAAGCACAACTTAATAATTCTTTGGCATTTTTGATAACTTTTAAAAACATAAGTGAAAACTGACACAAAAAACATTGAGAACCACTGCTGTAGAGAAAGTTGGGTGAGTTACTATTATATCCATTTCATAGTCTTAAAGCAATTAAGACTAAATTCCTTTGATGAGGGTGACTTATTCGAGAATTGATCTAGAATGAATACCTTCTAATGCAAAGTTTATTTCACATTTTAATTTTACCATTCCCAATTCAATTTTAATAGTAAAACAATTACTTTGTTCTAAATAAATACAATAATAATGTAATATTTAATTTGTCTGAATTTTTACACAATAGAGTCATATAACCATTAACATAATTAAAATACAAAACACTTTCATCACCACAAAATATTCCCTTGTTTACCCCTCTGTAATCAACCCCCTTCCAGGGATATATTTTTACTTTTTAAGAATGTCATATAAATGAAATCATATAATATTTACCATTTTAAGACTAGCTGCCTTAGCTCAGCATATTGCCTTTGAAAGACATCTAAGTTTTGTGTATCAAGATTTCATTTCTCTTTATTGAGAGTCGTGTTCCATTGTAGGAATGTTTCACCATTTGTTTATTCACTCACTGATGGATGTCTTGGTTGTTTCCAGTTGGGCAGGTGCCAGTTTGGGCCAGTGTCCAGGAATGCGATTGCTGGGTCATATGGAAATTCTCTAAGAAGCTGCCAAACTGTTTTCCAGAGTGGATGTAACATTTTGCATTCTTACCAGCAATTTATAAAGTTCTAAATGCTCTGCATTCTCACCAGCCTTCATTATTACCAATACATATATTTTTAGTTTTTAGCCTATTTTACATTTTATGATAGGTATGTAATGGTATCTCCACATAGCTTTAATTGAGGATGTCTTGGATGTTAAACAGATTTTGATGTGCTTACATTTCATGTATTTATTCTTTTTGGTGAACTGTTGCTTCAAATCTTTTGCTCATTTTTTAGTTGGGTTGTTTGGTTCTTTTTTTGTTGAGGTTTGAGAGTTCTTTACATATTCTGAATGAAAATAATAGTCTAGACATATAATTTATAAGTTTTGTCCCAATCTGCAGCTTATCTTTTCATTCTGTCAGTAGCATCTCTCACTCACTACCCAAGTTTTTAATTTTGATAAAGTTCTGTTTATCAATTTTTTAATTTGATGGATTATGCTTTTGGTGGTGTGTCTAAGTACTCTTGGTTAATCCTAAGTCACACAACTTTCTTCTATATTTGTCCTAAAAATAAGCTTACATCAGTTTTATGTCTGACATTTATAGCTATGATACATTACATGTTAAGTTTCGTATAAGGTGTAAGGTTTAGGTTGAAGTTCTTTTCTTGTTGTTATTCATTTGATACACAATTCTTCTGACACCATTTGTTGAAAATACTATTCTTTTCTCAGTTAGTTGCCTTTGTTTTTGATTCATTTTAAATTCTTTTTTGCTTTTGTAATTTTAAAAAATTTTTACTTTAAGTTCTGTGATACATTGCAGAACGTGCAGACTTGTTACATAGGTATATATGTGCCATGGTGGTTTGATGCACTGTCAATTCATCATCTAGGTTTTAAGCCCCGCATACATTAGGTATTTGTCTTAATGTGCTCCCCTGCCTCTCTCCTTATCCCCTGACAGGCCACAGTGTGTGATATTCCATCCCTGTGTCCATGTGTTCTCACTGTTCAACTCCCACTTATGAGTGAGAGCATGCAGTATTTGGTTTTCTGTTCCTGTGTTAGTTTGCTGAGAATGATGGTTTCCAAATTCATCCATGACCCTGCAAAGAACATGAACTCATTCTTTTTTATGGCTGCATAGTATTCCATGGTATATATGTGCTACCTTAGTGCACTAACTAGGACTTCCAGTTTAGTACTGAATATGACTGGTGAGAATAGGAATTCTTCCCTTGTTCTCAGTCTGTATTGGAGGGTATTCAATATTTTACCACAAAGTATAAAGTTAGCTGTAGGTTTTTTGTAGATGCTCTTTACCAAGTTCTAAAAGTTCCTTTGTTCCTAGTTTGCTAAGTTTTTATCATAAATTAATTGGAAAGTTTGTCAAATTCTTTTTCCTCATGAATTGATGACCATGTTGTTGTTTTTCTCCCATAGACTGTAATATGGTACATACCAATTACTTTTTGAATATTAAAATGGTCTCACTTTCCTGGTATAAATTTTACTAGGTTGTGATGTAGCATCCTTTTTATATATTGCTAAATTTGATTTGCTTAGGTTTTATTCAGTTTTTTTATATTCATATTAATGAGGGATATTAGTCTATAATTTTCTTTTCTTATATTATCATTATCTGATTTTATCAGAAAAATGTTGATCTTATTAAATGAGTTGAGAAGTGTTCTACCCTCTTCTATTTTTTATTAGAAACTATGCAAAATTTGTTTTGCTTTTTCCTTAAATGTTTGGCAAAATTCTTCAGGAAACCCATTAGGGCCTGAATATTTCCTTTTGGGAAGGTTTTTAAATATGAATCAATTTCTTAACAGTTGTAGAGCTATTTAGTTTATTTATTTCCACTTGGGTAAGTTATGGAAGTTAGCAGTTTCAAGGGACTGTGCCATTTTATTTACTTAAATTCTCAATGTTATGTGCATAGATTTGTTTTAGTATTCCTTTGCTATGTTTTTATTGTCTTCAAAATCTGTAGTGATATCTCTTTCTGTGTGTGTGTGTGTGTGTGTGTGTGTGTGTGTGTGTGTGTGTGTTTTGAGACAGAGTCTCACTCTGTCTCCAGGGCTGGAGTGCAATGATGCAATCTGCCAACTGCAACCTCTACCTCCCCAATTCAAGCAATTTTCCTGTCTCATCCTCCCAAGTAGCTGGGATTACAGGTTCCTACCACCACATCTGGCTAATTTTTTTGTATTTTTAGTAGAGACAGGGTTTCTAATGGAAGAGAAGGAGAGGCCTCAGAAATAATGCCACACATCTACAACCATCTAATCTTTGACAAACCTGACAAAAACAATCACTGGGGAAAGGATTCCCTATTTAACAAATGCTGTTGGGAAAACTGGCTAGCCTTAAAGAGAACACTAAAACTGGACCTCTTCCTTACACCTTATACAAAAATTAAATCAATATGGATTAAAGACTTAAATGTAAGACCTAAAACCATAAAAACCCTAGAAGGGCAATACCATTCAGGATATAGGCATGGGCAAGACTTCATGACTGAAACACCAAAAGCAAAAGCAACAAAAGCCAAAATTGGCAAATGAGATCCAATTAAACTAAAGAGCTTCTGCCTAGCTGAAGAAACTATCATCAGAGTGAACAGGCAACCAAAATAATGGGAGAAAATTTTTTCAATCTATCCATCTGACAAAGGACTAATATCCAGAATCTATGAGATACTTAAACAAATTTACCAGAAAACAACAAACAACCCCATGAAAATGTGGGCAAAAGGTATTTACAGACACTTCTCAAAAGAAGACATTTATGCAGACAAAAAACATATGAAAAAAAGCTCATCATTGCTGGTCATTAGAGAAATGCAAATCGAAACCACAATGAGATACCATCTCATGCCATTTAGAATAATGATCATTAAAAAGTCAAGTAACAGCAGATGCTGGAGAGGATGTGGAGACATAGGAACACTTTTACGCTGTTGGTGGGAGTGTAAATTAGTTCAACCATTGTAGAAGACAGAGTGATGATTCCTCAAGGATCTAGGAACAGAAAACCAAATACCGCATGTTCTCACTCATAAGTGGGAGTTGAACAATGAGAACACATGGACACAAGGAGGGGAACATTACACACTGGGGCCTGTTGCGGGGTAGGGGTAAAGGGGAGGGATAGCATTAGGACAAACACCTAATGTAGATGACAGGTTGATAGGTGCAGCAAACCACCATGGTACATGTATACCTGTGTAATAAACCTGCATGTTCTGCACCTGTATCCCAGAACTTAAATATAACAAAACCTAATATATGTGTGTGTGTGTGTGTGTGTGTATGTGTGTGTGTGTGTGTGTGTGTGTGTCTGTGTCTGTGTGAATTTCTTCGGGTTTATTCTGTTTAAGGTTTTCTGCACTCCTTAAATCTACAGGTTTAAGTTTTTCTCCAAATTTGGAAGTTGTTATTTCTTCTTCTTAAATACTTCCCCCAACATAACGTTCTTTTTCATCTTCTATTGTGTCTCCATCATTACAAATTTTTACTTTTTGTCATTGTACCACAAATCTTTAAGACTTGGTCATTCTTTTTTAAACATATTGTTTTAATCCCTATAATTCAGATTAGATACATTTTTAAAAATCTATCTTCAGGTTTACTAACTCTTTGTTCTGTAATTTCCATTCTTCTATCAAGCTCATCCAGTGAGTTTCAAAATCTGATTAAATTTATTTTTCAATTCTAAAATTCTCTGGTTCTTATTAATATATTTTATTTATTTGGTGAGACTCCTCTTTTTCCCTATTAATAGTATTTGATATTACTCTCAGAGGACTTTTCTAATGGTTTCTTTAAAGTCATTATTAGATAATCTCAACATCTGTGTCACTTCAGTGTTGGCATCTGTTCATCTTCTTCTACACACATTGACATTTTCCCAGTTCTTCATAAGCCATGCAATTTTGGATTACATCCTGGGCATTTTACTATCTACTATGATTCTCTAAGTTTTGTGTAAGTTTTCTGGAGACTGTTGATATTTCTATTTTAGCAGGCAATTTACATGGCTGGTTTCAGATTGCTAGTTCTGACAAGCCTTATAGGTGTTGTGTTCTTAATGTCACTTTCTGGTGCCTTTGAAGAATTATTTGGATTTACTATATGTGTGTGACATATGTAGCCATTCTGAGTTATGGGTGGTAATCTATCTTGTAGTTCAGTTCTCAAAGTTGATGTTATGCTGTTATGTGTCAAGCCATTCATGTGTATCTTGCAGTATCCCCAGAGTTTATAACTACTTTTTCTGGTCACTCTCCTAGCTCCTTGCTCTCTGTGATTACCCCAAAACTTTTGGCTCTCAGAGCTTCTCTTATCAGTTCAGACAGAAACATGGGACTTTATTTTTCGGCTCGGTCATACCCTTCCTGCGACTGTGATCATTTCTTGAACCTAATTGCAGCAAGAAAAGAGAGAAAGAGACACGTGCCCCATGCTTTGGGATTCCATATTTTCTGATTTGAAAGAAATGGATTTTCTCCTCACTCCCTTAGGCTCCTATGCACCCCATTACCATTGTTATTGCTGTTATTGCCACTGTCAGTACTAGTAGCACTGAATTACTTGACAATGGGGTAGAAGGTGGCATGTAGGAGAGAAAGGAGAAAAACACCAAAGGGGAATTTCTTCCACTTTCTGAGCATTAGAAGACCTCTTTACCATTTTACAAGCCAGATCTTGAGGGATCACTTCTCCTGCAGCTCTATTACTGCAAAGACATCTATTTCTGAGTTTCGGATGCATTGAGCTCAGGTCTGAATATATCACAGAAAAAAATGATAAGATCATTGGTGATTCAGTGGCACTTAGCATTCTGGTCTTCTTTCCAACTGTGCCTACTACTGTTTACTTTTCAGAGTTCTCAAATACCTGTTGATGCATTCTGTCCATGTTTATACCTACATTCAGTAGAAAAGACAGGGCATAATATTCTTACTCCATCTTACCTAGGACCAGAATCCCAGTGAACTTTTTCATGATCACATAAGGCAAGCATTAAAAATGTCCAAGAGGATCTTCAGAGCATCCATTAGGGAAATATGCTGGTTGAACTTCATGCCACAATTTATTTCTCTGACTTCTGTCTCCATTTATGATCTTTCACATTTTATCACTAGTATTATGGAACTGTCTCAGAAGGAGCTGCCCTAGCCTGAATCAGAAGTCAATTTTCCTCTCAATTTCTTATAGTACCTTTAGTATCTAATTGGAATGTTTAAATATAGTTGCATTCGAAATTAATGCTAAAAATTATATATAGAGTAATATATGACTGGGATGATGGGTTGGCAAACTAAGGCCTTCTCATAAGCCACATTTAGCCATACCAGTTCATATATTTATTGTCTATGGCTGCTTTTGTGTTATAACAGTAGAGTTGAGCAGGTGTGAGAAAGACTGTCTGACTTTGTAATGCTTAAGATATTTACTTTCTTTCCTTTACAAAAAAGTTTGACAGTTATTGAACTAGATGATCTAAACTGCAAGGTATAGATTATTCAAGACTTTCTTCTATTAAACTTCTAGCCTGACCTCCTATCTGTGGATGGGACCTTACCCTCTAGATAGAAAGTCCTCTACGGTAATGGAAAGTCTTTCCCTTTTCCTTCTAAAATCATAATTCCATTCATTTCATTAATACCAATAAGATAACTATTATTTTTCTATACCCTGATAGATGATTAGAATACAATGTGAAAAAAGACAAATGTCATTCATGCCTTCATGAAGCTTAAAATATAGTTTTTGTATATAATTAAAAGCAGTCCTTTTCTAACAGCTCCTTATTGATCCTAAATCTATTCTCTTGGGCAACATAGAAAAACTCTAATATCTCTTTTACATAATAGCATGTCTGATCAGAAAATATGTCTTATACTTTTTAGAAGCTTTTCTTTCCCAGGTAAATATTCGCTTTCTTAATTTGTGATCAAGAAGTGATGTTAAAAATACAAGTCTAGTCAGAAATATTCACACTTGCTGAGCATCTTTGCATTGTCTGCAAATGCAGAGTACATCGAATTTGTTAGTATGTTTTCCCAAAACTTACATGGTGGATTATCCCTGATAATGAATGAAAAACTCCTTTAGTTTTAGAAACTGATAAACATTTCCCATTACACGTGTTACATTTCCATTTACTTTATGAAGAATAAAATTTTAAATATGCTTATTTCAAAACGGAAAAGCAAGTTTATCAAAACTGTTGTGCAGCAGAACCATAAGTTGAATTCATCTAATCCCATGAATTCCAGTGACTGTTTTCTGGATATTTGATATGCTCTTCTTGCCTATCAGCTTCTTTTTAACCGTAAAATTGTAGCATTTTCTCTGCAGAAAATATATCCATAATGCAAATCAGGAACAAATTAATACATGTTCTAATGTCAGAAGTGCTATAAATTGAGGTAAATAGAAAATTGCTGTGGCTTTTGTGTATTTTTGTTGTTGTTGTCATATTTAATTATTTATTTTTTCTTTACATTCATATACCAGGAAAGTCAAAAGACCATTTTGTTAGGAGTGTTGGAATCTAGATTAGTTTGAGACTGTAATTTATTTAACGGTTCAAAGGTTACAAAAATGCCAACTAGAATCTGTATTGGAAAAAAGAGTCAAGTAAAATTATGACTAAACAAAAGCTATAGGATACAGCTGAAAGATGCTCTCTCTAAATTCATTTCATGTTGTTTGTAGTGTCCAGCTAAAGTATCTTGGTCTAGATGGGGAAATTTTTCAGGGCTATAAATGATTTTTTTGAAACTGAAAAGCTTTATTTTGTGGTCTGTCACTCCAAGAAAAAACAAAATTTGGTCATGAATATAAAGAAAACAAAACAATTGGCATAATGTTTCTTCAATATTTTCATCCCATGACTTCTCCCAAAATTCTCAGCACCATTACATGTTCTATTTGAACACTACTAGATATTCAGAGACAGAGAGCTAAACACTGCCAGATTTTGAGACATGAAAATAATATAGATTACTTCTACTTTTGAATTTGTCAAATTTTATTCACTGGCTCATTTCTACTGTTTTACAAATGACTATATTTCTCTTTTCATAATCTTCAATCATTTATTTAGTGATTTTCACTCTTGACAATCAAAGAGGATAAATCAGAAATATGTAGCTTGATGCTTTTGTTTATTTATTTATTTTCCCACTGAATATTTATTTTATAACAACCATTTTGTTAATGTAAACACTAGGAATATATGGAATTATAAAAGCAGAAGCTGCATATAATTCTCTTGCCCCTACAAAAATATTAGAAAAATAAATATGGAGGACTGGGCATAATACCAATGTGAAAAAAACAAGGTTTCATAATAGAATTGACACACACTGTATTGTGTTCTCTGAAACACATGCTTTCCAGAGATGAAAGTAGTATAATTCATCATCATACATCCTTTCGGTTCTGGCATCAAAGAAGCTCAGGGGCAAACTTAAGAGTTCAACTGCACAGTTGAGTTAATTCTGCTATTCTTTCTTTTAAAATACGGAGTACCTGCATTCTTTCTTTTCCCTTATTGCTGATTCTGTTCCCCCAATATTATTGTGCTTCTTGTTACACCTTTTCTATAAGTTACCTTAACTAATTTTTTAAAGGGTAACGTTTAGACAAATTAAATGTAGAAAAAATATACAATGCAGTTTTGTCACTAGATCGTGACTTGAAGGCCTTGAATTCAACTATAGAGGTTGTTACGTTGAGAAATATTACTAGCTACTTTTATGAGTTTTATCAGGACTACAATTCTCTCTCCTCAGAGACAAAAACAGGAACTGAGTAGTAGAAAATACAGCTGGGAAGGATGATCTCAGAGCACTTCTAAAATTTTCTCTGAGAATAACACAAATGTGAAAGCAAATAGAAAGTACCAAAGCAAAATTATATGAACCTGTTGGTACCTTATCTTATTTTATTACCTGGGTAAGAATCTAATCACCATCAACAAATAACCAGAAATGGGAAAATGGCAAGTTAATTGTGGTAAAACAAATAAGAACTCATTTTATCCCAACATTTCTTATAACCCCTTACTCTGTTGCCTCATAGCATAGATAATTATAATGAAATAACATGAACTCAATTAAAATAGCAGAGTGTTTAGGTAGTTGTATGGACTTTAAGGTCAAAATGATGGGGGTTCAAATTTGGTTCTGCCTCTTACTTGTCATAATCCTGTGAATTTTTAAAGGTTTGAATGTTAAATTTTTTTACTGTAAAATAAGGATATCATGAGAATTAAATGAGGAAATGTATATCTATACGTGTGTGTGTGTGTGTGTATGTGTGTATGTGTGTGTGTGTATGTGTGTGTGTGTGTATGTGAATGACTATCACAATTTTAAGTGGTCAATAATATTAGCTGCAGTCATCTTTGTTTGGAAATACAAAAAAGCATAACCCATTCTTTTCATTGTAATGGAATCTAAAGATGTCATTTTTGAGTACAAAGTAGAAGGGAAAATAAAACAAACTGTTCCACATGATTAATGGCTGAGGTGAGTACAGGTGAGTTTTACAGACTGATCACAGACTGATCAATGTGGTTGATATTGCGCTCATGTTGTTGGGAATGTCAAAGCAACTGATTAAAATATTGCTCCATAATTTATTAGACAATAAGGCCATCACGAAGGGATGGCTTACTTCTCCTGAACTTCGATCCCTGAGAAAACTCTGATGCCTCTAAAATCAAACGGTATTTGACAGCAGTGTCTGCAAAAACTAATTCCAATTATTTACCAAAAGAAGACAAATAAGATTATTTTTTATTGTGCTGTGAAAGAATTTTTCTATAATAAACCAGAAGGACAGAATCACCTTTGTATGCCAAAATTATCTGATGCCCATGCTTGTCTCATGTCATCATGACTGTATATTCACCCAAAATGCTCTTCTACGTCACTCTCAGGATCTAGCCTTTCTCTGCACTCTCCCACTCTGACATGCACTCTCCCAGACCCCACTTTATCAATGTGTCTGATCATGTGTATGTGTGGATGGAAGCTAGAGTTATACTTTGATATTTATGAAAGCAAAACTAATAATCTTCCTTGCTAGAGATTCCTGGCCAATATCCTTTCTTTCAGAAAGCAATGTAGTGTGAGCTCACAGGTGAGCCTTTTCTGATCATCCATAGTTGATGCACTTTACTTTCATAGTAATTATGTTCCCTCAACATTCATCTCGCTAAAAATATCTGGGAAGAACTTAAATGTGAAAGGCACAATATAAAACCTGATACTTTTCTTTTGAGGAATATCACTGATTGTAATTTAACAGAAAAGGAATATCTAACAACTGCAAATGGAAAAAGGAAAAGAAGTTTAGACAGATTTATTGAGTAAAAAAAGCCCTCAGAAATCTTCTTTTACATCTAGAGAAAAGCTTTAAGTTCTTTGACACAATGCAATATGATGAACTAAATCCTCCAATTAAATAAAAATTTCCCATTACAAAGCTACAGATTATTTACTGAAATTACAGAACAAGCTCAGTTATTTACAGGAAACTATGTCTCTGGTATATGTTTTCCAAACAGTGAAAAGGAGAGAAAAATTTATACTATTAGTTAGCTCACAGCTGGGTTTAATAATGAGGAGTGTTTGGGATATTCGATGTGGTATGTAAGACAAACCCAGGGAGGTTTATTTAACTATGGTCCATGGCCAGAGACAACAAAGATAATGACCAGTGGGAAATATCTACTTAATTCAATTTCCAGAGTCTAGGGAAAAGCTTATGTTATAGAACCTACATGTAATCGAAAGGAGCCTTTTAGTCACCAATCAACACTTGCTATTTCTTATCCATGTTTTCTTATTAAAATAAGTGGAACTTGCTAGAGTGGGAATAAGTATCTCAGAAAATGCAGAAAGAAAAATTCAAGGGAAGGAATAGGTCAGGAGAACCACAAGATTAAGAAGAAAGGGTTGAGAATGAATATATTGATTTTCTTCTTTTAGAAAGTTGATTCATGTAGCCAACATGCAGGAGCCCCTTAAATATTAAAAGCACATGAAGGAAAGATAAGCCCAGGCTCTATGAGTTTGAGTAGTCCCTTAAAAATACAGTTTTAGATTATAGGGCATACTGTAACTTGAACTATAATAGTGATTTCATATTAGAAATCATAGGATGGCTTACTCTATTGAGAGATGAGAATAATTAACAGTGGATATTAGTTATTTTCATTAAAATGTTTACTCTTAATTTCTTGGGAAGTTGATCTTTCATTGCTATTAAAATACTCCCTATGGCTCCAACAATCTCTTTCTCTCTTTTAAAATCTATTGATTTGTTTAGCAAAGAAAAGTTCTGTTCTGTCTTTTATTGAATTATCAAAAGTTGTCATAATTCTTATCAGATTATGCTTTGTGTTCTAGTTTCCAATTCCCCTTATTTAATTGAAAAGGGAAATGTATCTTTCTTTTTTAAATGGCCATACATGTAGTTTTGCCCATGTTCTTGTCAAGAAGCTTGTGTGTCTCTCCCTGCATCTGGTTCTATGAGGACGTTCTGCCTTATATCTTTTGGTAGAAACAGTGATTAAATCCCCCTTCCCCCTCCTAGCTTTAAGCAGACATAATCTAATCTGTGTCATACGAAAAGACCAATTAGTCTCGCCCACTCTCCAGCCTTCTGTCCCTCCCCTCTCAGCTGCTACCCTCTTGGCACTCCACCTCTTTTAGGAAGTAGTGATGGGAGCCAAATTTCTAAACTGAATTCATTAGATGAATATGCACGTCCAGATTGCATAAATGTGCTCACATCCTCAAGTAGAACTCAGACTCAAGACTTCTGACTTTTTCCGTGCATCATATTTCATGTTCCTCAGAAGATTTCCCACTGCAAAACCTCCTCACTGGCTAGAAAGAAAGAAAAGCTTCATGGACATGAATGAGGGCAAGTGGAAAACTCAGAGCTGGACAACACTAAATACTTGCAGAGCATGTCATCTTTTCTTGGATGTGCTAAGTTATTTTTTACAGCCTTTTACAAGTACTAACCTGCCTGCTCATGACAGGTATAGGGGGCCTGCAGAATCTAGATGATAAATGGGCAAGGTAAACTATTCATAATTCAGGCAGAGAGCACTTGCGCTACAACCAGTAAGGTCAACCACAATCAGAACCGGACCCTGGAGACCAGACATGGAACACAGCACAGCTGGTGGTGTGCAATTCTGATGAGTGCTGTTCTTATAGAGCCAGATTGGAGCCACCACGGCTGGGGACAGCACTGCCAAGAAGGCCTGACCCATCTAGATGTTGAGGGACCACGAGAGGAAGCATGGAAGATTGCTTCATTTTGTTTCTGTTGTCAGAAATGCTTTTTTAGAGTTTAAAAACCTAAATTACAATCACAGCTCCTAAAGGAGACATGAACATTCTGCAGTAAGCTATTTAGTAGCTGGTAGTTTAAATTTCGAAACAGATAACTATAAATATAATCTCATGTTACCTGGTAGGAAGATCATAGTAACTGTCTCTGGGTCAATCACTAAACTAGACACTGGACTATTTTGTTTTTTAATTGTACAGTGTCCACCAATCAAACCAAAGTCACACTGCAAACATGCCTACTACTACGTGTTTATTGGAGAATGCTATTGTTGACTTCCTGATATTTTAAAAACACAGGTAGACACCCTTGGATTAACTGAGAGTTTCCTTATAAATACATAGATATGAGAGTAAGACACAAAGAGATAGAGAAAGAGAGAAACAGAGAAAGAATTTTTTTTTTTTTTTGAGAAAGAGTCTCACTCTGCTGCCCAGGCTGAAGGGGAGTGGTGCAATCTCAGCTTACTGCAACCTCCGCCTCCCAGGTTCAAGTGATTCTTGTGCCTCAGCCTCCTGAGTAGATGGGGTTACAGGCACCACCATGCCCAGGTGATTTTTGTATTTTTAGTAGTGGTGGGTTTTACTATATTGCCCAGGGTGGTCTCTAACTCCTGAGATCAAGAGATCCACCTACCTCAACCTCCCAAAGTGCTGGGATTACAGGCGTGAGCCACTACACTGAGCGTAAATGCCGAATATTATATACATTTTTTAAATCTAGGGTTTGAAATGGCAGACAGTATAATAATATTTGTTCTGTGTGTCAGTTTGTCTCTCATGCTGCAAACTCTAGTTGGCAAGTTCATTGCCATCCGCTCCCAAATCACCACTCACAAGAAGCCCAAAGGTATTTAATGTGGTTTCACAGCCCATGTCTTCATGACTAAGAAAACTTCTGTGTTCATACCTGTCCTAAATAGCAAACTTAGATCACTAACCTAATCAATTGGATGGAAACCCTCATTAATACTGGCAGGAAAACAAAAAGATTAATAGAGTATCTTGGGGTGACTTTAGATGTGGCCTGAGAGTCCAAACATGGCTACCTGGACATTGAGGCTATTCTCATGAAAACATTTCAGAGTGCTGCCTGTTTTTCTAATATATTTAACAGTGAAAATAAGAGTCAGAACTATTTTCTTTCTATTTTTTCCAACTGGTTTTTAATCTTTTGTTGCTCAAATTCAATTTAGTATATTCTCAACATGACCTGTGCAATAAAATTTGTATGTAATCCCAGTGCAGCAGCAATCAAGGTAGCCTGGCAGTCTGTCTTTCTACGGTAATTCACCATTTCTCTATCTACATTTCTGCACTGTGACTTGTACTGCATTATAGGAGCTGCTGAAGCCAACTGGATCCTTTGTCTTCCTTGACTTCTGGCCAGTCTCCATTCATATTGCTGCTACCAGAAGATTAAGAAAAAGAAAAAAAAAATTTTAAATTCTTATAGGTTTAAACAATCTATAGAACTATGGCAGAAAATTATACTTGAGGTATTATTTATTAACTAGTGCCTAGGAAATTTCTAACATGTTCTAAACATGCCAAATGCATCATGGAAAACAAAAATGTACATAGCCAACTTCTTGGCTATGGAAGGTTCAACAGAATTGACGATTTGGGGAAATACCCCGATTTGTTATGCATTTGAGCTTCCATAGAAGAGGTGAAACATGGTCTGGAGGTCTTCAAGAATTCAATTGCGCACTTGAGGGTGTAAAAATGGAGAGTCTTTCTGAAAAGCTATCATCAACTTTTATCTAAATTCTGAAAAAATGTTCATAGTACTTGACTAATAATTCCAATTCTAAGAAACAAACAAAAATAAATAATCTACAATATACAGAAAGAATTATATACAAAGAGGGTAATCATAACACTATTCAAAAGAGTAAAAAATTATAGCAAAAAATTAAATGTCAAATAACAAATAGGAGAAAAGTTAGATTATGGGAAATAATACAATATTTCTGTGTATGCACCTAACCTGGATCTTTGCATTAGAAATACATAAAATATGATATAATATTTTATAATGTTGTTTTAAATAGTCCCATATTTGGGATCAGGACAAGGGTGAAGCTAAATAAGTATCTTGGTAGCAACATTTAAGGCAGTGCTCACCTTATAGTATTAGCACTTGGACAATGGTGAGAGTGAGTCCTTACCTTCTGTGACTTGAGCATCTCTCTTGCCACATGGCAGTCCCAGTCTTGCACAAAGTATTCTGTAGATGTACCATAATGTTCATAATTGTTGCTCTGCTATTGGGCACTTAGGTAATGTTAATGTTTTGGTGTTATAAATAAGACTACGATGATGTGGAAACAACATTATAGACACTTGATTTTATCATTGCAATACATTTAAAGTCATAGGGTTTCTTCTTAAAAGGTTTAAGGATTTGATCTATATTGACATATTTCCTCCAGGAAGTTGATAGACATGAAGTCTATATATTCTTCTAGTAGTATATTGAGTGCTTATATTTATTTTTTCTACATTTTTAATTTGCAATCTGATAGGAGGAAAATATGGTTGTTTCCATTTTCATTTTTAGTGTCAGTGATATGAAATATTTAAATGCTTTATTTCCCACTGTATTTTCATGTGTTCATATTAGCGGCTTAGGTCGCTTAGCAATTTTTCTGTCAGTATCTCTGATTTTCTCTTAAAGATTTGTACATTATTCCCAAATTAAAGCTGTGTACTCTGCCTCTCAGATATGTTACAAACACTTTTTCTTCTGCCATCTATATTTATTTGCTGTGTTTCACTGTGCTCCATAAAAATAGTAAAAAATATTAGTAGTTACTACTTTGAGCCTTTTGCATCAGGCCCTGTTTTCATTCTTTATAGTTATCAATTCATTTAATTCTAATAAGAGTACATACAATTATTGTCATTTTACATTGGATGAAACTGGAGGTACAGAAAGGTTAAGAGGTAAAAGAACATGCCCTAAATCATTCAACTACTTAGAGGCAGGTCAAATTTCTTATCCAGGAAGTTAAGTGCCTGGGTATAAACTCTTAAGTGCTACCATATATCACCTCATATGGTAGAATGGATGGTAATAAAACTACAATTCAGATCTATTGACCATTTATGTTTTAGTACCTCTATTGTTTCCTATTTTCTTTTCTAATGGTTTGCTCTTTAAATAAGTAGATTAAAGATAAGTTATATAACCAATGATGTTGGGATATTTGCTATATTAATGCTTTAAAGAAATTCAATGCTTCATCTTATTATAAAATTCATTCCAGTTGGATTAAAGAGTAAAATGCTAAAAAATTAAATAATTTATGTCTTCTTAGAAAATTATATCTTGTATCAACATTATCATTTTGTTATATGTAGAATTTTTTCGTAATCTTTTTGTCATGTTTTTATCTGTGGTTATCTTTTAACAGCACACCTTTCACATCAATTTGTGAAGAAAACACTAATCTTGTTTATGCCCTATTTGAAAAGGATTGACAGTGAACAAAAGAAACAATAGCCAACACCATAGGCATATTAATTGGTTCATTTTACACAATTCTGATTGAGAAATTAAAGTTGAGCAGATTTTTCCCTAGATGGATGCCAAAACCATTGCACCCAGAGCAGATGCAGACAAAAGTAGAGCTTTTAACGGAAAATTTAAACAAATGATATCAAGAACCTGAAGCATTTCTTTGAAGAACAGTAACAAAAGATGAAACATGGCTTTACTAGTACAATCCTGAAAAAAAAACCACAATCAAGACAATGGCTACCAGGAGATGTAAAAGTTTCAGTCAAGGCAGAAGTCATGAAAGTTCGGTTACTCTGGGCATTTTGCTTGTTGACTTTCTAGAGAGCCAAAGAACGATAACATTTGCTTATTAGAAGAATGTTTTGAGAAAGTTTGCCAAACCTTTAGCAAAAAGTGCCCAGGGAAATTTCACCAGTGTCCTTTTGCACTATGACAATACTCCTGCTCATTCCTCTCATTAAATGAAGAATATTTTTTGAAGAGTTTTGATGGGAAATCATTAGGCATTCACATTATATTCCTGATTTGGCTTGTTCTGACCTCTTTTTCTTTCCTAATATTTAAAACATCTTTAACAGGCACCCATTTTTTCTTTAACTAGTAATGTAAAAGAGAATACATCGATATGGTTAAATTCCTAGGACTTCAGTTTTTAGAGATAGACTAAATGGGTGGTATCATTGCCTATAAAAGTGGCTTGACCTTGATGGAGTTTATGTTGAAAAATCAAGTTTATATTTTTAATTTTTATCTTTTAATTCCATTTTCCACAAACTTTATGAAGATCCCCTTGCATACCTTCCCTACTTTCCAATTTTCTGTGTTTTTCATTTCTCATTCAGGTCATCCAGCTAGTGTTGTGTTTAGATTATTTTATTCCTTTAAAAAAAGTTCAAATAATTAACCCTTGAATGTGTATGCCACTGGCAGAGTTGCTTAAAGAATCATGAACTGTTTCTTAAATAAATCTTGGCTTCTATTTACCCTGAAACATGTCACACCAAGTTGTACAGATAAGATGCAGAGCAAGTACAAATCAATATCTGTAATTTGGAGCATCTTTCTGTGTTCAAAACTAATATTTTATAGGTCTTTCTCATTTCTGTATATACTGTTAGCATAGGTACAGGGAACCTTTGCTCAGGACCATCTTATTCATGTTTATACAGCAAACAGCCTTGAAAATAGAGATAATGTCTCCCTCTGAAACAGAGGGCAGATTTGTTTATTGTGTAGCAAAATGAAAAATATCTCCCATTGGAACAAAAGTCAGGCAGGTTTCATGGCAGCCCACTATAAAAGATTTGGGTTCTGACTCAGGATCTTTAGCTATGAAGTAAATCCACTGTGTGCACAGCATCCAAGTGGCCCACTCTGCAACTCCCCAGTAGGAGTTGCGGTGCAATGGGAACTGATGCAGATATGGAACTCATAACATCCTTTGGGTCTTGCATCTTCTGCCATCATCCTTGGAACTCTCATAGGCTAACTTGCTAGTTTGAAGGTAGGTTAAAAATCTCAGAACCCTCGCAGTTCTTGACCCTGCCTATACAATTTGTTTTTTTATACTTATATTGAAATGGCCTATTTCTTTATGTCTATTATATCTCAACATGCAGGGTGTATTTCTTCTGTCTTGAAGTCTATGTATCACTCATTATGCCTCAGCTCCAGTTACTTTGCACGATTATAAACTTCTCTTTTAGTTATCCTGATGGGCTCCAAAGTGAAGTTCATGGTTTTGTCAGCAGACTATCTCAGTTGTCTTCAGGATTAAGTGAGAACTCGTCCTCAATTTTAACTATACTAATTGTGAAAATGTTTTTGTTTGCGTTGCTCCCTAGAGCCTCTAAAATTAATTTCAGGGGTCCACATTTTCAGTATTTTAAATCAAATGATCTCAAACATAATCCCATATTTTATTAACATCTATAAAAAATGGCAAACCACCATGGCACGTGTATACCTATGTAACAAATCTACATGTTATGCACATGTATCCCAGAACTTAAAGTATTTTAAAAAGGCTTTGAATGACACAATAAAAGGAGTTTCTTTTGTTTATAGATATCTACCATATTTTGCCTATATTCATTCACTTCTTTGTATATCCTAACTCCTACCTCTTTTTTCTTTTGAACTATTTTGTTAATTTATTTGTTGCAAATCTTCATTGCTCATTTTATTCATAGTATTTCATGGTGTAAATTTGCTTTACTGCAGCATTGGCCAGGTTCCATAGATTTTAATATGTAGTATTGTCATTATCATTCTCCGTATATTTGATAAATTCAGTTTGGTATGTTTAATGACCGACAGTTTATTTAGAAGGGTATTTAATTTTTAAGGGTGTCATTAATATCAAGAACAAAATCGTATTTGTGATAAACCTTATGATGCAAAATGAAAACATTACCGTACTTTACCTTCTCACTCAATTCTTGGTTTTATTTTCATGTAATCTAAGATTATAATTCTGCTTTTTTAAATTCTCACAATGTCACATATCTTATTTTCTAAAAATTAACATTGTCATGTTTACAACCATATACAATTATTTAAACCTTTAAAAATTGATTCAATGTGTACCTTCAGCCAGTTGTATTATTTCTTTCCTATTCTTTAAATCTATTATTTTAGCATTTTGGAGGCCAACAGGGCCAACTGTAAGTCCTGGCTCAGTGGCCATTTACTTTTCCTTGTGTAAATAACAGGCAATCTCCAAAAGAGGAAAACTGTCTTTTTCTAGTGGTCAGTGGCACTAGAAATTATTCTTTGTGTAAATAATAGACAATCTCCACTAAGGAAATGTCTTTTCCTAGTGGTCAGGGGCGCCAGTAGGGCCTGAGAGAGCAGTGCCATTGTGCACTCACTTTTTTTTTCCCCCCAAGAACCTACCTGTTTCTTGGAGTAGAAGCCCCCATAAGTTGTCTGCTGTTTTTTTGTTTTGTTTTGTTTTATTAGACTGAGTTTTGCTCTTGTTACCCAGGCTGGAGTGCAATGGCGCGATCTCAGCCCACCGCAACTTCCGCCTCCTGGGTTCAGGCAATTCTCCTGCCTCAGCCTCCTGAGTAGCTAGGATCACAGGCATGCGCCACCATGCCCAGCTAATTTTTTTTTTTTTTTGTATTTTTAGTAGAGATGGGGTTTCACCGTATTGACCAGGATGGTCTCGATCTCTTGACCTCATGATCCACCCGCCTCGGCCTCCCAAAGTGCTGGGATTACAGGCTTGAGCCACCGCACCTGGCCTGTCTGCTGTTTCTAAACACTCTTGGCAGAGCCTTGAAATCTTCAGTCCACAACTGCCAAAGGGAAATCCTTCTGCTCTAAAGCTCACAGTGTTCATACTGTCTTGAGTTCTTCTCCCTGGACCCCACGAGGCCACCCCTGTCTCACATAGAAATGAATGGCAACTCGCCCCTGCATGTCTCTTCTCAGCATGGTTTCACCGTCCTTATTGCTCTCAGGAGCTCCTCGGAAATTCCATCATGGGAGGATATCTTCCTTGTATGCTGTTTTCTTACAGATTTCTCACTCCCCATTCTCACGGACCCTTGGTATACGTCCACAGTTATCTGAGGAACACTCATATGTTTGTATATGCAAGATAGTCTACCCAGAAATCTATGTTACTTTACTTTTCCTTGCCTTATGCCCTGTTATAATTTAAGAGTCAGTTTATAATGCAAAAGGAAAATATATATGTTTTTAGGTAATAGTAGTTGTCATTAGGAACTGATCATTGTGCTAAGTGCTTTTTGTATGTGTTATGTGAGGGAATCCAAAATCACCTGTGGGTACGTATATGTGTTATTCATATTTAACAGACATAGCATCCGAGGACTTGAGAGATTGTGTCATTTTCCCAAGGTCATATACATTATAACTGGCAGATAATATTGACAGATAATTATGAGGCAATATATGACAAAGGACATATAAGCGGAAAAGATAGCACCATTGGGGATTTAAAAGGGAAAGAGGCCACTGTGCAGTCAAGCAAACTGGGAAGGAAAGTGGTCCTAAAATTGCACCACCAAGGGTTATGTTTGGAATTACAAAAAAGAGAAACATTTGTATCTACTGTTTAGACAGAAGGATGGAAAGAAAGCCAGTTACAAGTTAATTTCTCAATAAAGAGCAAGTAAAAGACTGATGCAGCTCTGGCTAAGGAGGGACCAGGCTGAGAAAGATGAATTTTCTTCTCTAATGATCATCTTTGAAGATGTAGGAGCTGGAGAGGATGCAATCAAATCATGGCTTGAGGAGGCTAAATGTACAAGATGAATTAGCCATAGAGACAAAAGTTGTGAAAACACTTAAGAAGTCTTTGTGTTAAAAAGAGTCTGAACCAAGGCAGTGGCCATGAAAGTGGGGGAGACATCATGAAGGAAAACTCAAGAGTCCTTGTGGGATGATCAGTAATGGGAGCCTAGAAGACAGGAAGAATCACAGATGGACTCTGTAAGACACAAGGGCTGATAAAATATTAAAACACTCAGTCCAATATCCTCACTTTATAATAGGAGAAGCTGCAGTTGGCAGGGGAAATACACCGAGTCTCCCAGCCTGTGAGTAAAAAGGCTTCCTCACCACCAGCCCCTAACATCTTTCTAAGATCCTGAATGTTGTGAAATGAAAAGTATAAAATTGAAGTAATTCCCCATTTGCTACATCTTTCACAGGCAAATGCAGTTCTACAGGCTTCCTCGCTGTATCTCAAGCCCCACTACAGTTCCCACTACAATGCCTCAAAATTTCTACTTATTTAAGTATTTTAGACTATCTATAATTTGGTTTATCTCATCTGAATATGGCCAGGGAAATGCTTTACCTAGTATATGCGACTGTTTCTCATAGGCATCCAAATAATGTATCCAAAGAATAAAATGCATCTCATATGTATTCAAATAAGAAAATACGTATCCAAAGTGTATTTAGTTAGATAGGAGATAAAGAAGATGAGGCCAGCACGGTGGCTCATGCCTCTAATCCCAGCACTTTGGGAGGCTGAGGTGGGTGGATCACAAGGTCAAGAGATCGAGACAGTCCTAGCCAATATGGTGAAACCCTGTCTCTACTAAAACTACAAAACATTAGCTGGGAGTGGTGGTGCATGCCTGTAGTATGAACTACTAGGGAAGCTGAGGCAAGAGAATTTCTTGAAACCAGAAAATGGAAGTTGCAGTGAGCCAGAATGGCGCCACTGTGCTCCAGCCTGTCAATAAAGTGTGACTCTGTCTTAAAAAAAAAAAAAAAAAAAGATGGAAGCAGGACAATTTTGAGCCACCTGACTGAGGGTTGGCAGTAGGCAGGTGGTCTTCTTCATTTTCTTGTGTGTTTATTATGAACAGGATTTAAATGGCAAATAGCTACAATACATGGTATTATTTCTCAGGTACAAAATAATGGAGCTATGACCTCTCATAAACCAGTTCTGGAGAAGGAGGGCCAATAAAGTGGTGTGATACTCGGTGCACTGGAGTTAAGCACAAGTCGTAGAAGGTGAAAGAATCTCTGCACTTGACTCCACACACAACTCATGAAAATTGAGAATTCTGGAGACCTGTGAAGCATTTTTTGAAGTGCTATCGCATTCTAAGATGTACAAAGCAGTGTGTCTGTCCTACAAGAATTTTGGACGTAGTTCTATCCATCCACTGGAAAGGCCATGAGGGAAAAAAATGTGCTTTCAGACTCTGAAATAAGTAAGGAGCAAAGAATAAAGCAAGAGATAAAAAGGATAGTGTGTCTGCATGTGACTAAGAAACTGAAATTTCTGCTTTTACTTAAAACCATACTCATTCTCATAAGGCTCTTAAGAATGAAATAGAAAGAAAATATTTTACAGTCAGATATTTAATGTCTTCCCAGTGTTAAAATGAAACTATTTCTATGGTATTCATTAGCCTGCTTCATAAGAATGAAAGATCAGGGAGGTTTCAGTGTTTTATTAAGTACAGCTCCAGAATAGCTAAGGTAGTTACGGGCAATAGCAAAATCTGGCAGAGATGCATATAAACTAGGCAATCATATTAATAGATGTTTTAAAAATTGGATTTCTCTTCTCTATTATATTTTACTTAATTTTTCATGATTAATTCTCTCTCTCACACACACACACACACACACACACACAGTTTACATTCTGTTAGCTTAGTCATGTGTTAAGGGGAATGGGTGGTCTTATTGAGAAGGGAAGTGCTGACATTTTCAAATAGAAAGAAGCAAAATATTCAAGTAATGCAAAATGTCGGCAAGGTGCAAGGATTCTTGGGACTCTTCTGCAAGGCTTCAAGAAGCTATCTCTATAGTCACAATGATGTTTCTGTCTTGTCAGCATTTTTTCTTTATTTGTGTTGGACTTTATGACATATCTAAGAATAATAAATAATTTATAAGATGCAATAATGGCCTGGTACATTTCTGGCAGATTTAGAAAAAAATCTTTTCCAATAACTCATTTGATAAACTCTTGAGTTCTTTTCTCTAGAACATTTCATACAACAATGTTTTGTTTTAATGGTTGTCTATCAATGAGTGGCAAAGCATTCATTATGTATTCAAGCCTGCTTTTTTGTCAGTCTCTTCCTTGCTTCCTTTATTTTTCCCATTTAAGTGATATTTTTCTGGGAGAAATCTGATTTGGGGGAATATAAAATAAAATCAAGCTAGAAAAAAATTAACTCTTTAAAATCACAGGGAAAATGACAGTCACTTATAGCAATAATCAAACATCAAAATACAATTTGATTTAATGCATATATTATCATGCGTCTACTCATCCCTACCCTGATGTGTATACATGCACATGTAGCAGTTAGATAGCTGGGCTATGAAAACGGGAACATAAACAACAGAAATTTCCATGTTATTACTGAGAAACAAGCTTTTTGTCTTACCAGAGATTTGATGAATGTATGTACATATGCATATACACACATACACACATATATGTATGTGTATATATGTGTGTATATATATAAGTATATTATATATTATATAACATATATATATAATTTATAAGATTGGAGATATATATATATATATATATATATATATATATATATTATATATACATATGCTTAAGGAGTTGTCTGGCCATTATCCAAAACTAATGCAGTATGTGATTTCTCTCCTCTCTTCACTTTTATGGTTTCTATATATAATCTCAAACTAGGAGGCAGGGGATCAGAGATGGTTCTTATTCTTGATTATTTCCGGCCCTGCAATGTGGGTAGCTTAGCCTGCTGTCCTCTGTGATTAAGGTCATGTTCACATTGTGCTGTCAGCATGTTTAGTGCTGAAGAATGTGTTTCTAGGTAGAATTCTAGATGCACCAGTGACGCATGTTTTTTTTTGTTTTGTTTTCTTTCTGGACCTATTTGTTATCAAGAATTTCACTTGAAAACTGGCCAGCTACTATTTGGCCATAGACCCAAGATTTTACATCTCCAAAGTAACTAGAGTTTATCATGAATGAGTAAGTTCAGGCAAAACATGAATGAAGACAGAAGGGAAAGGCAGCTATATTTAAAGATGACTATGAATCAGTGACCATAGGGACATGCGAGGTTAGCAGATTCACATTTAAGAACAAAGGAATGCAGAAAAAACAGTGAACAGATGCCTAGCTCCCTTTAAAACAATTCCTTGTAGTTCTTCAGGAGGCAATATTAGCTCTGACATATTCCAGTCATAGACAAGACTTACTAGTTTCATTATAGGAATGAAAGACAGAAACAAAGGCTTTGTACCTCTCTGAAGAGATGAAAAGTTTGTCTCCTTACTCTCGACCATGTACTCTCTTGGGGGAACATAGAAATCCAATATCTGATCCTTAAGTTAGAGGTTTGGACCTGTATACTCATTCCTCAAATCAAAGATGCCATTTATTCTAAGATGTGCATTGATTAATAATTGTTTTTCATGCATGGACTCAAAATAAACACTAACAATATTAAATGCAATATCAAGTTAAGAGGTATTTTAAAACGTGCTGTTTAGAATTAAGGTCAGCTGTTAGTCGCCAGACACAGAAATTTTAACTTGAATGCCCCTTATTAATGACACAGCCTTATCATGAATGAGTTTTTTTTTTTTTAATTCAGATGGAGTCTAGCTCTGTCACCCAGGCTGGAGTGTTAGTGGCATGATCGTGGCTCACTGTAACCTCCACCTACTGGTTTCAAGCAATTCTCCTGCCTCAGTCTCCCCAGTAGCTAAGATTACAGGTTCACACCACCATGCCCAGCTGATTTTTGTATTTTTAGTAGAGGCAGAATTTCATCATGTTGGCCAATGTGGTCTCAAACTCTTGACCTCAAGTGAGCTGCCCACCTCAGCCTCCCAAAGTGCTGGGATTACAAGCATGAGCCACCACACCTGGACTGACATAGACCCTTATTTATTCATGTATTCATGCATGTATTGAGTCCTTTCTATTTGTAAGCTCTGCTCTAAGTGTTGGGAGTGTTTAAAAAATAAATTAAACTTGACCCCTTAAATATCTTATGGCTTAGAAGAGGACAGATCACATTATGTTAAGTACATTCCAAGGTGAAAATTGAAGTATCCCAAGCATGGTTGAGAAAAAAACAAGTGCTTGAGAAAGAAAGTCCATATTTTCATTATTTATCTTAGAAGACTACTTCTAGTTTGTCTGGGGAGGGGAAGGGAATGGATAAGGACAATCTTCATAGAGAAAGTGGCATTTTTTTCCCCTATATGGTGACCGATGAGTAGAATTTTCTACGTAACATTTTTGCTGTAATGATCCCAGTTACCTTTAAAAGTGAATTTCATCAAATCATTGTGCATTTATGTTTTCAGCCTGAGATTTCACGTAATTTATCAAAATACTGTTTGTAGTTTCTAGTTGTGTTGCCAGGCACTGGGCTTTATTTTTATGATGCTATCTTAACCATTAGACTATCATTGAACCTGCTTTCTTTAAACACAGATTTACCGAGCACCTGAGTGTGCTGATGCTCTGGGTAACTGCAATGTAACGAGATAAAAAATATGAGTTTTTTCTTAACCTTGTTTAGGGTTGTGGTTGCAAATTTAGAAGATAAGTAACAACTCAAGGCAGTATGTAGTAGTAGGAGCTAGCTAGGAAAACTGGAGGAAGTACTGAACACTGCAGGAAGGGAAAAATCCATGTTTTCTGGGAAATGAGGTTTCACAGACTGTATCTCCCAAGAAAGGAAAAAATGTAAAAAGTAAAAAGATGAGGCTGGGCACAGTGGGGCACACCTGTAATTCCAGCACTTTGGGAGGCCAACACAGTTGGATCACCAGAGGTCAGGAGTTCTCGACCAGCCTGACTAACATGGTGAAACCCCATCTCTACTAAAGACAAAAAGAAAAAAAGCCAGGCAGGTGGTGCATGCCTGAAATCTGAGCTCTTTGTGAGGCTGAGACAGAAGAATAGCTTGTACCTAGGAGTAGAGGTTGCGGTGAGCCGAGATTGCGCCATCGCACTCCAGCCTGGGCAACAAGAGCGAAACTCTGTCTCAAAAAAAAAAAAAAAAGGTAAAGAGGTAAGGATGTGAGGATGTTCTGTCTGGGGATCAGTAAGTTGATCAGCTGGGTTGGAGACGTGTTTATGTCCAGACATAATAGAGAATTGCCCCAAAATCAACAATTCTGTATTGAGCACTTAGCATTTCTCAAGAATTTTCCTAGGCCATGGAGCTAAATAAAAGTTACTAAGATACTATTTTGTTCTTTAAGGCACCTCCAATCTATTAGGAATGACTGCCAAATCAGTAGATAATATCAATACTTTAAGTAGTTAAAACAGGAAGAGCGGCTGCCCCACAAACAAAGAGAACTTCTGAGGACCTTGGATCACGGGAAGGTGTTTGCAAAGCAGTATTATCAGGAGCAAAGAGATGAATGCCATATGTGAGGAAAGAGCTAGGAAACGAATGCAAAATCTATTTGTGATGTTTATCTCTTGTTCTATTAGATGTGAATATTAATATATGAATAAGACACCCTGTATATAACATTCTAACTAAATACTACCTTTAAGTTAAACAGCAAGCTTACTTGTCTATTTTCAGCAGAAAACTGTTATATATAAACCAACTCAAGTAAAGCTCCTTGGAGTATACATTTTCTACATTTTTTGGCTGACATTTCTGGGTCCCTGAGCAGATCTTATTAGCTTGGTGATTTTAATCTCTGCCTTTAAAAAATGAAGGTCTTTGGCTCTGAATTCCTTCAGTTGATTTATACCTTCCTTATCATTTTCATCATGCTGCTGCCTCCCCAGGAATATTAAAGAGTGATTATTGGGCTTGAGCAACACCACAGGCTTCCTTTTGAGTTAACAGTCAAATATACACAGGATTTTGTGATCAGTTTAAAATTCCTTGTAAACTGAATTTATATGCTGAGCTCTTGAAACAGAATAAGCAGCTTCTCAGCCTTGAAAGGAGATGGATGCCACTGTATTTTCTGTCACTTTAAGCAATATTACTTTGAGTATTTATCAGCTGTGGCCCTTACCAAGCTACAGTTCCTTTAGGTTTGAAAGGAGGCTCTGGAAATGGCACTATCAGTTCTTTTCTGTTACATATTCCTAGTTTACAAATAAACTGACATTTATATTAATCAGCTCTCTAGAACAAACATCATTGAGGAAGGGCTAATACATCATCCCCAAATTGCTACCTAAATTCTATCCCAAAATCTTCATTGGGGCTGCTGATAAATGGAATAAAACAAAAGAGAAAATTGGAATTTTCATTGGTCTGGTAACTATAGGGAGGACGATGTTCTGCAACTGGAGATACATTTTTAAATCTGCATATATTTAAATAGTTTTGATGAATGAATAATGAGAAAACGTCATAAAATGCATGTTTCATGTTTTCTCAGAAGATTATTTTAGATGAATACAATGTTGATAAGCACCCTCTTTGGTCCTGAAATGGCTTCAGGACTCATTGCTCAAGTCTAAGGATGTAAGCAACTAACTGTATAAAAATGAACAAAATACTTACTGAGAATGTTGGGAAGATATTCATCGGCTTAGGTAGGGGTTTTTCAAAATGGCTTTAAATTTCAACTGTCTCATACAAGGTGAAATATCACAGCCAAAAGATAATAAATTTTCTAACAGAGTCTGAGAAAGGTAGGCTTGTTCCTACAGATCATAATGAAGATAAGACATGCAGTAGACTGGTCTTCAATCTTTTAGAGCACTGGAACTTGGGACTGTATAGTGATATGAAAGCAGGATGCTTAAATCTGTCCATCAGCCACTGAAACATCATGGTGATTAAGTTTCAAGGCTGTACTCCATAGTTCACTGAAACAGATATTAGGGTTGAAAAGGTCTCATAAATATGAATGGTGTAAGTCATCTAGATGCCCAAGCAGAGAAGACAACTTAAATATCATCCTTTGATTAACTCTGAAAAGAATACATCTACTGGGAGGGAGTGAGAGGCCACCTGAAAAAAAAAAAACTATTGAAAAGTAGGTGGGTTTTCTGATGAAAAACAGGCTTACAAAGAATAAATTGCAAGAGAGGGCAGGAGAATAAAACACAAAAACAAAGAGCTGATGTTGCCTATATGTAAATACAAGGCCTGGAGGAAAGGCAAATAAGCAAAAAAAGTCATATATTAAGCTTTAGGAATGCACAACTATTGTCACCAGGGTTTGCTGAATCTTCTTTCAGACTCTTTTGGGGAAGCTTACAACTACAATTTTACCAAAATTCCACCTAACTAAAAAAAAATATTTCCAGCTAAAGCTAGAGCTTCAATCTAGCTTCAGCTGAAACTGCTTAATCCCATGTTAATCAGAGAGAGACAGGATCATTATGAAGGAAACACCTAGATGGAAACAGAGAAAGTCTTTATTTGTGCTCCATTAGTGCCTTTTTTTAATACATAAGTTTTGCAAACTTGAGCAATTTCTTTAACCCACCTGAGCCTTAGTTTCCATTTGTGAGAAAGGTGCAATACTCCAGCTCATCTTGTGCATTAATGAATATGAATAGGGATTTGGAAACTGCTGTATTGTGCAAATTAAAAATTATTGCTATTAAGAATCAATTTGTTCATCAAGTAATTTTTACTGGGGAGATGTTATATATATTAGGAATACCAATGAGAATAACAACTAAATTGATCATTGGCTTCAACCCATGTTTTTAAAGAAAGTCATTGTATTTCTTTCTTTTCCGTTGGGTTGACACATCTAAGTATGTGGCCTGAGAGTCTCTGGAACCTAGGGACTCTGTGTCTGCAATTTTTATCATTTGCCACCAGATGGCACAGTGTAGCAAGTAAACACCAACTGATCCTCAGGTAGGGAATCTCCTGTGCTCCTTCAGCACAGGGAAAAATACTTTATGGAGACATGTTCATGATGGTTATTTGCATGCTGTGCACACTATTTTTAAAAAGCAATAAAAGTAGAATTCTATTGAAACAAATGTGCAAACAACCCATATTTCAGGCCATCTTTGTTTTCTGTGTATTATGCATTGGTGGTGGTGGTGGTTGTGGTTTAAAGGGGTGAATGTTTCTGTGGTTAGCACAGTGCCCAGCTTCTCAAGCATTTTTGCTTTGAATAAAAGTATTTATCTAGTTCAAGGTGAACTTGTGTGATTATAGTTCAATTTATACTATGTAGAATTTGGTGAATTTTGCTGTTGTTTCAATCTTGGAGGTGCAAAATATTTCCCCATGTGCCTTGATTAAATAAATCTAAGCTTTAAGATTTGCTGCCGACATTGTATGTAACTAAAAAGAAATCCAGATGTTACTCCAGAAGCCTTCAATGCTGTTGTAAATCTGTTCTGAACTCTCTCGAAGCAGCAAGAGAGTGGGATCAGCATGGGGTGGAGAATATTTTTATAAACAAGAGCAGCCTTTCCAAACTCTTTCCTGTTTCCCTCAAAATGTTGATCCCCTCCTCTTTCTTCTTGCATTCCAGATCTATTTTTCTTCCACCTCCCCCCTCCCACCCCCAAAACTAGCACGTTGCTCTCTTAGGTAACTCTTAGTTTTCTTCTAGTCCTTTCCAAGGTAATTTCCATCAGCACTATTAAACCTGAGGTGAGTGGTGCAACATATAATTCTTAGAATGATTTTTTTTTACCTTAATGTAGCAATATCAGTGGTCTCAGGTAACAATTAAGGAGAACAATCCAAGTTGTTGGAAGTTATGGTCATGAAAAGTCAATTAAGTCTTAAAGTCATCCAAAAGTTCACTTTTCCCACATTGCCAAATTTATCAGTCCTGATGATGGCTCCTTCTGGACCATGTGAGCCAGACAGGGTTCCCCTCTTCTGAGCTCTGTCACAGTGCCCTATGATATGTTGCTTGACATGGCTCAATATCCTTTAATATTTGCATGTATCTCATGGCCTGATATTATTTAAGAATGTGTTTGCTGCAGGTAACAGAAAAGCTAGTAAAACTTACCAAGGCCTAAAATGTGGAGTTTACATTTCTTACCTAATAAAGAGTCCAGGACAACATGAGCAGCTCTACATTTCATTTGGAAAACTCTTTCATGATAACAAGATGGCTCCACTAACGTCAAGCACAAGCTGAGTCTGTTCTTTCATCAGGAATGCTTATTTTCCCCAGAAGTCCTGAGCAATTTCTACTCAAGTTTCATTGGCTAAAACTGGACCTGTGACCATGCTGGGTAGCAAGGGCAACTAGGATTGTGAGATGAGTTTTTAGATCAAAGGACCAAAATACTAGGAAAAGGCCAGGTTAGCTAGCCAATAGTCACTGCCAGATTCTCTGTACAAGAGATGGCCAATTTAGCCTCCAACATTTGATAAAAGCTTCAAATTTTAATGGAGCACATGAGTTCCTAGAATAAGAACCTTTACCAACTTCTCTTGTAGCTCAGGGTGGCCACTTGACTATTCTTACAAAGAGATATTAATAAAATATATATATATATACAAGTTCAAAAAAAGCCATGCCATTTTTGGCTTAAATTTTTATTCTTGGCTTTCTTCTACTCTATTTCTCCTTCTACTGGTTCATACTCAGATGTGGCAGCAGGAGAAACCATCTTGGATTATATGGTGGTCTTCAGAAAGAAAGTTGGAATCTGGGTTGCTGATGCAGTATGGAGAATTATATCAGCATTTGACTGTTTACCTAGGTTTTATAAGAGAGAAATAAACTTCTGCATTGTTGTAGTAGGTTGAACTGTGGCCTCAAAAATATGTTTCTACATCCTAATCTCTGGGACCTGTGAATATAACTTTGTTGGGGTAGGAGTGGGTGGGAAACCTTTGCAAATATCATTAAGTTAAGGATCTCAAGATGCAATCATCCTGAGTTTTCCAGGTGAGCCCTAAATCCAAAAGCAAGTGCTTTTATAGGAGTCTCACAGGAGAGTCACAAGAAAATTGAGAAAAGGACACAAACACACAGAAGAGGTGGAAAGGGGCAGTGGGAGCAGAGATTTGGGTGATACAGCCACATAGAATGCACCAGAAGTTGCAAGAGGTAAGGAAGACATCTCCTTCAGAGTCTCTAAAGGGAAACTGGGCCTGCCAACACCTTGCATTTGGATTTCTGACCTCCAGAACTGTGAGAGAACACATTTCTGTTATTTAAAGTCACCAAGTTTGTGATAATTTTATACAGCAACACTAGGAAACAGATACACTTTTGTTTATTGAGATGGAGTTTCACTCTTGTTGCCCAGGCTGGGGTACAGTGATGTGATCTCCAGCTCACCGCAACCTCCACCTCCCTGGTTCAAGTAATTCTCCTGCCTCAGCCTCCTGAGTAGCTGGGATTACAGGTATGCACCACCACTCCTGGCTAATTTTTTTGTATTTTTAGTAGAGATGGGGTTTCTCCATGTTGGTCAGGCTGGTCTTGAACTCCTGACCTCAGGTGATCTGCCCACCTCGGCCTCTGAAAGTGCTGGGATTGTAGGCATGAGCCACCATGCCCAGCAGATACACTTTTTTAAGCCACTATTTTTTCTGAATTTCCTGCCACTCATAAAGTAATCTAATGCTAAATAACATTTTCTCAAACTATACTGTAAACATCTTTAAATCAAAGATTGTATCTCATAATTATTTATACCTCCCACATGGACTAGTAGAGAGAGCATGTGTATGTGTTATTATTAGTGGCACTAAATTTGCATTGCTATCTATTCATAAGGCAATTGGTGTTTAGGAGATACTGCTAGTTTCAAGTGAAGCTTGGAGGAATTTCAATAATTATCATTATTAATTATCATTATTATTGCCCAGGAAAACACATAAGCTAAAGCAAAAAATGGGTGAAAGGCAAGTGAAACCTAGAGTGACAAATCAGAGTTTTAGATATGCTAAATTAGTTGCTATCTATTGCAAGGTTTAGTTTATACTGTGAATGGAGTAGACATTTCTCTTCTACTCATCACTATTAAATAAAAACCCGGCAGGTTGTCTGTTGTACTTATATTTAACCTGCTTCCCAAGTTCATTGGTTTTCTTCCAGTTCTAGCATCTCAAAGTCTTCTTCAGTTTTCTACCATGTTGGTTTGTGGTTTATTTCACTTGAACACTAATTCACATTTTTGTTTGTTTTTTTTTTCATTGTAGTACTCAATTAGGTACAGAAATAATCAATTACAGCAACCTGATAATTTGCAGAAATGAGAATTCAAGAGTTTTACTGACTTACTGGCCTGTATGAAGATCACATAAACTATGAGAAACTTTGACAGACTTGTCTTAGATTCAAAGATGATTTTACCATTGAAAAGCTGAGTCAGGGTCTCAAGTGCTATATATGTAAGGGGGGAATATGTATGTATATACACACACATATAAATACATATATATCATATGTAAAGTATTTACTATGAGCCAAGTACTTTTCATAAATTACATGATTACATTATTTTCTCTCAGTTCTGAAAGGAAGACATTACTATACGCTATCATTAGAGAATAGCCCAGAACCTTGTTTAAACCATTTGTCCAAGATCAAGCACTAATAAGTAACAGAACCAGTTTCAACTGACTCAAAAGCATGATGCTTCAAATTTGTTCTTAAAATTTTACCTTAGAAAAACATTATTGATTCACCATTTTCTAGAAAGATGAGATATGACAGGCTTGATAGTGCTAGATAATTACTGGCTTTTCTTTTTTGGAATGTATTCTTTGTGACTATCCCTATTTTACATCTTGTCAACTTAATCCTATCTGCAAGTTCCTGGGATTTATCCCATTACTGCATATTCCTCATTAAAGAATGTGAAATTTAAAATTCAATGAATGTTCCCTAAAGCTTGTAACTGTTAAACATGGACAATAATTAACTTGTGTTTGTATTTGCTGCTATTACTTTTAAAACTACTTGTGTATTTGAAATCTTTCAAAGTCATATTGGTTTAATACATCTTTCCAAATATATATATTTATATTATATAATATGCATATTTTTGAAATTAAAAATGGAATTGTTTATGCCACTTCCACTTAGTGCACAGACCTTCAACTCTACATAATGTAAGTTACATGGTAACTATATTTGGGGGAAAGTTTTGATAGGACAAAATTTTTCCAGACAACCAGATGAGCAGCAGATCCATGTCCTGGTGTTCTGGGATCTTGTGCACTATGCTGAGGGACCTGGTACTTCTGCTTACCTGTGTTCATCTGCCAAGCACAACTTTCAAGATAACAGGATGAAACTTAAATCCCATCCTTTTCTGAAAGTGAACCATACTAGAAGTGCTAGAGATTTTATTTCAAAGAAAAATGGCTGCTTTATTCCAGTACCACACATGAATCCAAATGCCATTTACATCTAGAGACAGCTAAGTGGATAGGAATTTTCATGAAATTAGACTCACCTTTTTCTAGAAATGGAGAAGCAGCCACATGGCTGACAAGATGTTATGTCAAACATTGCAGATGTCCCCTTTCCTTGGAAATATCTCTGTTGGACATTCCATGGAGTGCAGATTATCAAATGCCAGCTATTTGGAATGCATCCATTTCCTTTTGATTGTCTTGGATATAACTCACAAACTGCTACTGAAAGTCTACACTAATATTTAAATTGTCCAGATCTCCAAGAGTTCAGCTGTCAGGCTAGTAATTGACATGCACTGTACCAATGTTTGAATCCATTTATATTAAAAAAATTATTTCTTGTGCCAGTCTGGGTAACTTAAATTTCTATAAAAGAGGGCACTAGAAAAACCCCAAATTCTGTAAAGAAATTCAACACTGAAAGGGTTAAGCCTATTAAAAAGTAGAGCGGAACTAACAAACAAGATGCTAGCCATTCATGTACAGCCCATGATGGTTTATGGGAAGGACGAATAGCTGTCTGGATAACAAGGAGCTCTCTTTGCCCTAGTGCCAAGTTAGTCCTGAGGAGGGCTCTTCAGGGGGGCACATTCATTCTTTAAGGCATTAGGAACTCATTTAGTACCCTAAAACGGACTCATTATTTCTTAAAAGCAATGTTGCAGCCCACCTAAAAGTCTTTTATACAGAATCCCACAGTTTAAACTAATTAAATTCTGCATTATTTAGTTTAATGCACATCATTAAAGTCATTTTTCTTCCTTGGGAGTGTGGGGAATTCAAGTAATAATAATGCCTTGTATTTATAAAGAATTTAACTTATAAAGCTTTTTTCCTCATTTATTATCCTGCCTGATCCTTAAAGCAAGCATATGACATTTCCTGTGTGTGCAGCAGGTCTACAACAAACTGTATAAGAGCAAGGGCCGAATCTGTCTTATTTCCTATGATTCTGCCTATCTAGTGGAGGGCCAGGATTGATGATGCAACAAACATCCAGCACTCACTATTTACCAGGCACTGCTCTAACCATTTCAAATGAGTTGATTTACAACTGTCCAAAGAGTCCTACAAGGCAGGCAAAAGGGCAGAGTAACCTGCCCAATATCTTACAACAGGATGTGTGGCTCTCCAAAGTGTCACCTGTTGGCCACTCTGTTCCACTGTAATAGGAGCACAGGGTAGAACACAAGCCTTTGTTGCATGAATGAAGAAATGCAAGGATATGGTGGACAGACACAATATCATTATCCCCAGTTTAGAAGTAAGGCCACTGACGCTCAGAGAGAAAGAGCATAATTTTCTGTCAAACAGCTGAAAGTTGTGCAGCTGGACATAAATAAGTCCTCTAATCCCAGCCCAGTAGTCTTTCCACTGTGTACTTCTGCGTCTCTCTACTTGTCAATTTACAAGTCACCTTTTTAAAAAATGTTACTTCATTTTGATATTTTAGCTTGTGAGTTTTATGAAGCTCTTTATGGCACGGGCTCAGTACCCTGGATTTTTATTCTGTGCGGCCAATGCTGACTTCCTCAGATATCAGAGTGGCCCACAGACTCCTCAGTGCAGAACAACTTTCTTAATTCTTATCAAGTATGTTGAATTAGATCCAATGGTAGGATCTCAAAGCCTCTCTTATTTGGCACCATCTGTATCTTTAACTCGATTCAATGTTGCCTGGGAACAAGAAGTGATTTAACTTTTTGAAAATAAATTGAAGTTTTAAAAATGTACTTGGCAAAGGATTTGTTAATCCTTTCACCCAAAGGGGCATTTTTAAATTTCCAAATAAATTCAACAATGCAGCCATCAACCACATGGGATCCTCACTGGGATTTGGAAGACCAGTTTCTAAAACAGGGTGAGCTTAGTGGAGGGAAGGGCTCTTTCCCTGTGTGTATATCTTCAAAATTAAACAATGGAATTGTTTATACCACTTCTACCTAATGCATAGAGACCTTCAACTCCAAATGATGCAAGGTACATAATAATTATATTGGGAGGGAAGTTTTGAAAGTACAGAATTTCTCCAGCTAGACAACTGAGCAGCAGATCCAAGTCTTGGTATTCTGACATCTTGTTTGCTGCTCTGAGGGAGGCCCATGGTGCTTCTCACTCGTGTCCTTCTGCCGAGATACATGACACAGAGGAGAATTTGAATGTTGGTCTCAGAATAACTGTTTATAAAGACTCAGTGATTCTATCATTTGTAATGGACCAGATCCAATTGAAGATTTATGTCTCTAGGTAGAAGTTTCAATGTTGGCAATGACAACATTCCATGTTTTCAGTTTCTTTCTCTGCAGCAAAATATGAACAGACACCAAAAGTCTCTGGCTCCAAAGTTCCTAGTCTCTAAGGAAAGCAAAAACAAAATTCATTTTCCCAAGTCGTCAGCTTAGATTACCCAAGCTGTCAGCTGCAGGCATGGCCTGTGGACCATTTTTGTGATGGGGAAGATATCAAAGAACAGAAGAGGGATTCAGTAACAGTGTCTAGGGCTTTGCGGGCAGAAAGGGCCGTCTAGTTCCCACTCACTCTCTGCCATCCTGCATCTTATGTCAGCACTGCTCCTGGTGACAGGGTCCATGATCTGAGGATAAGAGAGTCAGGAGACCAGGATGAACAGGGAGAGCTGTTTACCTGAAATGGCCAGAAACAACGTAATTCATGGGAAGAACTAACTCCATGACTGAGAAACAAGACCGTAGCATTAGTTAGAAATGCGTCTATGTGTAGGCCTTTTTCCCCATACACTTTTTACCTCTGGTGAAAAGTGGTGAACTGTTCTGTGTCTCTGTTCATATCTAGGCTATGCATTCTATGCTGCACCCAATTTCATTTCTTCTCACTTTCTCAAACCTTCCGCTCCTTCTTTCATTTATCACCTGTCCCTCATCTCTCTTCCATCTCTCTTTTTCCCTCTCATCTCTTTCTCATACCTATCTCCTCCTGCTCTTTCTCTACTTTTTCTCATCTCCTCTAGGTCAACCTACCAGCCTACTAACAAGTTGCATTCTCTCTAATCTAAGCCACCAAATAAACCAAAACAAACCTCACTTGACCCCATGTGCTCCTCTAGCTCTTACCTATTGATTTGCTCCCCTTTATAGTAAAAAAATCCTCCAAAGTGATGTCTAAAATTGCTACTTCCATCTTCCTCATCTTCCCACATCTTCTTACCCCAATCTAGAATCTGTCCCCAAGACTCCATTAAATAAACTCTTGCTAAATTTCAGTCATCTCTGTCACCAGGAGCAGGGGGCTAATATCACATGCAGAATGGCAAAGAGAGAGAATGAGAAGGTCCTTTGGAATCCCAGTCTCTGTTCCTGAGATATCCTCCCCATAATAGAAATGGAGACCAGGACACATCTTCAGTGTTCTCCATGGCCTTGAAGTTGCCAAACCTGATGATCAATTCCCAGCCTCAATCTATCACACAATATTTGATGCAGGTGTTTGTTTTATCTACTTCAACATATTTTTTTCCCTGGCCTTTGAAAGACAACACTATCCTAATTTTTGTCCTACCATCCTCTTTGCTGGTTCCTCCCTTTTTTCTCCTAAATGCTGAAGACTAATTTCCTCTCCTTGGCTCCCCTCTTCCCCCTCTCTTCTTGGCTCCCTTCTGTCCACAGACCCAGGGTTGGTAATGATGCTTGCCTGGAAGTGAGAACTGTGAAGTAAAGGGTGTAGTATTCAGTCTCAGCATGTCGCTGTGGGTGCTCTAAGGCCACAGGCCCTCTGTCACATGGCATCAGAAGACCTAGGCAGCTACGGTTAATGTGTGATGCTTTCCCAGCACACATACAGAACCAGCAATCCAGCACTGTGGCGGAAAGTAAAACGAAGCCTAATTATTACTCCTTGTTTCTGATTTACTGAGAGCAAAGCTGTCCACCCACACATTGCTTGATGGACGCCAAGTGTTTTGCAAACTTCAGAGTAGCTTTTTTTGAAACTTACACTTTGATGTTTCCCATCAGATCTTTTATGTGACAGAATTCTTGTATTGCTTGGAAGTCTTGTGTCTTCTCAGTAAGTGTACACACAGCAATGCAAGGAGATAACATAAATACCCAGTCCTACTTTTATTTTGGGGAAGGTAACCGTGACTTTATCATGCAAGTTCACATAAATCTTTGCCACTGTCAAATAATATATTTATAAAAGAAATGTAAGAATCTAAGAAGTCTTATTATAAAGATTGCCAAGATAATGGGCTAATTTTAATTTTATTCATAAGTTTCCAAACTGTGTATTCACACCTTCAGGGATGCTAACTTGTCACAAAACAGATTCATTTGAATTTCATTATTCTTTACCTATCTTCTGAAGCATACATAAATTAGCTTTAAAATAGCCAGAAGGCTAGAAGTATTGAAGAAGAGGGTAAAGAGAATGAGTATCCCAGAGCAGGGTTAAGGATGCTCTGTTAGCTGGTACCAGTTTAGGGGATGAGCAAATTCCCTGCATCTGACATTGTCACGATGACAGAATAACAAGATGTTCATGTAAGGGATGGGCAACCCAGAACAAAGCCAACATTGTCTGGGCTCTGATCTAAAACTCAGAAAATTGAATGAGACGAAGCCTGTTTTTTGTTTGTTTGTTTTTATGAGATTCAAAGTAGCAAAGATAATCTGCACATAACCATGAGAGAGAGAGAGAGGCAGCCTGGTGTGGTGGTAGAGCACAGATTGTGGAGGCAGGATGCTTAGTCTTCAATATCAGCCTTGCTGCTTATCAACTGTGTGACCTTGAGCCAGTTAGTTAACCTCTCTGTGTCTCACTTTCCTTATCTATAAAATGAGAGTAATAACAGTATCTACTTAATAAGGCTGTTAAGAAGATTAATGAGTCAATATACAGAGTTTCTCAACACTGGCACTATTGATATGTTCGGCCAGTTAATTCCTTGTTGGGTGGGAGGAGGCGAGGTGGGCTGTCCTGTGCATTATATAATATTTAGCATCATCTCCAGCTTTGACATACTAGATAGAGTAGCAACACCTCCTCTCAAGTTGTGACAACCAAAATTATTTCCAGACATTGCCCTTGGTTGTGAACCACTGAGCTAACATTTAAAAAATTCTTACAGTAGTGCTCAGCACACAGTAAGTGCTATATAAGTACTTGTGAAATAAAACCAATAGTGTAACTGACAGCAATATTTTTAAAGCAAATGATAGAAATAAGGCATGGAGATGGACTAGACATGCACAGTAGGTGGAAGAAGATAGGCTCTTGGTCTTTCTCAGTTTATGGATTCCACCCTTAACCAATTATGAAAATATGATTTATTAAGAAATGTTACCCTGGGGTTGACTCTCTGAAACCTATGACTGCTGCTAAATGGAGACTCCCCTGATAGCCACCAAGAGCCATTCATTCCTCTATACTTACTCACCCTTTGCATACAGGTGATCACCTAGGGCAACATCCACCTTGCTTTGGTGGCATTCCCATTCTCCTCACAAACCTAGCTTTGTAGAATCTCACTTTTTGAATAGCTTTTCCTTACTTCTTATTGAAGTTACTTTGTTCTCTCTAAAAGCAAATAAAGAATCCCAAACCCTGATGCCTCATGGTTGAAGAAGATAACCAAAATGGCAGAAGTGGGCCCAGGAAGAGACATGGCTGAGCTTCAGCAGTTGGGTAGCATTGGAGATGTGGACCCTGTTTTGCCAAATCCAGGTACTCTCTCTAGAACCTTGGGAAGATGTCAAATGCAACTTGGTACTGTGCCAAGTGAGTAGCTGTGATTTTTCAGAATCTTTTTTCATTGAATTTTTAGGGGATTGTAAACTTGATGCCAATATCTTGTTGAAATTTAGAAGCAATTGAGTGGGAGAATTTTGAATAAATACAAAGATAATTCTAGTACTGTTTACCATACACCCTTGTGGTCCTACATGCATGAGAAAATAACTTAGAAGTAATTAGCATTTGGATAATGTTTAAAATCTACAACACAGTGGAACAAATGTGTTGACACCAATATATAGACATATTGCTTACTTTGATACAATTTTTAGCCAACATTGTAACTTTGGGTATTGAAGAAGAAATCTCCATTTATAGCTGCACTAAGTAATATTATAATATTTCAAATAATAAAGGCATAGTTTGCATAGTACTCTTTCACTAGCAAGAAAACTTCATTCATTTTGAATAGTTTGATAGTAACTAATTGTGCAGAACTGATTGTTAAAGCCAAAATAAACAATTTAGTTATGCTATGGCTGATTACACCTTGTCATCTAGACGAGCTCTCATAGTCAGTAACTGGTCAGATGTTGTCTATATACACTAATTAATTTCATAACCTTATAATTATCATGTGCCATGCATCTCAACCGCAATGAGAGAATAAGACTAACTGCCTTATGGTGATAGCATTTATTGATCATACATTAGGTGTAAAACATTATACTAAGCGCTTCATATATATTATTGTATTTAAATCTGACAATAACCTGTGAGATAGGCATCCATTTTACAGGTGAGAAAATTGAGGCTCAGAGAGGTTAATTACATTGCCCAATATTACCAGACACTAAGTTGTATAAATTATTTTAGATCAAAAACTCCCTTACTATACCAGGCTAATTTTCATCTTAGAATTAAACACAATGGCAACATGTTAGTTAATTCTCTCTATACAGACATATATGTGTACACATGCCCACATACATATTCATTTGTAGGCTGTGTATACACAAACATGTGACAATTATACAGAAAAGCATAAGTGACTACCGTCATAGGAGATAGAGGAATGGTTAACGTAGTAATAAGACTTAGCACCATCTCGGCATGGAAGATTTGCAAGTGAATGAAATGGACACAATCCTTGCCTTACAGAGCTTACCCTTCAGCAAGGGTGCAAAGCAGTGTCAGAAACAAAATTCAAAGAAGAGAATCTAAACCTAAGGACGTCAAAGTCAATCTCTTTAACCGAATTTACTTAAGAATGTCACCCATTGAAGGAAGGGTTGGATTGGATGTTAACATTAGGACCAGGCTTCATTTATGATTAAACCTAAGTGAAATATATGCATATCTCATTCCACAGCCAGGTCTTCATAGTTTGATTAAGATTTAGTAAAGATTCATTCTATTATTTTTATAGATAGTTGCTTAAACCTAGAGATGTAACTGAAAATCTCAGGATTCTGGTACACAAAACAATGAGAAAAACTTCTTAAATAGTAGTTCCTTAACAAGAATCAATTTTTTAGAGGCTAAAGAAAAAATAAAGAACAGATGCAAATACAGACAAGATATAACAAAAATGGAAAAACACCTAGACACACAAATGCATTTATTCCAGTTGTGTGGTCAGACAAAAGTTCCCAACTTGTAAAGAGACAACACAGTCTGAGAGTGCTCAAATTCTATGACTTCTGAAAACTTATGACCCACTTCAAGATTTCTACTGAATCCTATTTTTAACTTTAAGGACTTCTTGACTTCCTTCTGTGATATACTATTGCCCATAGAACTAAGCCTACTGGAAAAAGATAAAATAACATGGTAACTTCTCCTATCTATCTCAATAATATGGTGACTTTCAAACTCAATTATGAGCATCTAAATGTCAGCTCTGTTAAACATTTCGCTGCTGATCATTGTAATTGCTGTTAATAAGTTCATTCAGCATAAAGAAAGATAATGACTTGCCAGGTCTTGATATTCAATGGCAGAAAAAAAATACATAAAGTTATAAGAATATTCACAAGTTTTAGTTTGCCTAACTGAGAGTCTACATTTTGTAAATGGGTTAAAATACAGCCTTTTAAAGGATATACTTACTGTTCTGGGTCCTATGAGTTTTTGAAAAAAAAAAATGAAGGCAGTTTGAATTAATGAATAAATGGCTTTCCTTGTTAGTATATTTGGCTTTGAAATTTGAGTCCTTGACTCAAGGGAGATCATCAGCAAAAAGTAGTCCATGTTCGCCTTTGATTAAAGTATGTCCCAGTGTATAATTTTATTGGAGATTTAACTCACAGCCTTACCAAATGATTTTAACGTCTCACTACATTTAGTCAGTGATCTGGCAGCAAGTGGACAAGCCGAAACTTACCATACTGCTCCTGAAGCTCACCAGAGAGAAAATTAGATGGAGCTGATTGATAGAAGACCGAGAAGCAAGAGTAGAAATTTAAAAACAAAATTAAACAAAAAGGTGGAGACAAATATGGATAGAGACTATAGTGAGACTAAAGAGAGACATGGCATAGGAGGCCAACTCTACCTAAAATGATGTCATATTTCAACAGAATTGAAAAGCAGGAAGTATTTTCAATAGATAAATGAAGAATAAAAAGGTCAATTATCTATAAATTAACGTTATGTTATGATTTGTTTATGTATCTGTCTGTCTCTCCCCATTGGATGATTGACAGAAACAATGTCTTCTTCATCTTTCTATCTTGAGTGTTTAATCATCTATAAGAGCTCCATATGCATTAGTTAGATGAGTGAATAAATTTGACCACGTGTCTTTCACACTAGTCATTTGGTAGTGAGAAAATACTGGAGCATGCCCTCCTAAGTTGTAGGCCAACCATCAGCCTCTCTATCCATGCCAAAGACAGCCTCTTCCTGCTGTGCCAATCATCAGTTTCCACACAAGAATTCTTTGGAAAATATCTGAGGAAAAAAACCTTTGCTTTTATTGGTGTACAATATCATGAAGAAGGGTTGGGAGAGAACTCATTTTAGACCAGCCTAGGTGATATATCCAAGAATGGGTTCAGAGAAAAATGTTTTCAAGAAAAGTAATTCACTTACACAGGTACTTTTCATATGCTGACCTATGCTGTCCTATGCTGTAATAATAATGAAAGCCATCATGAATGGGGAGTTTACTGTGTTCCAGGCACTAAGTTAATAGCTTTGTATACTTTATCTCACTGAATCCTTCAAACAGCTCTATTATTTAGAAGAATGCAGTATATTGATCTCTGCTCATTTGGCCGGACCTTCCATATGATTACCTTGGCATCCAACATCATGTCTCCTTGTGACCCCTACCAAAAGTTTTCAAAATTTCTACAGAACACAGACGCAGGTCTGATATAACTAAAAAGGCCATGAGTGGGTTCAGAATGTCTAGAAAAGTCATTTGGAGACAAACTGAAAAATAGTTGAATTTATAGCAGAAGAGATCAGACCTGATTAAGACATATTATGGAAAAAGAAAAAGTGAGGGCAGATCTGGACTCAGAGCTAGTTGGGAATGAACCAAGGAAAACCAGACAAAATTCCTAGAATCAAGGACTTCTCTGGTGGGGCTCTCATGGAAGATCTTTGATGGTACCCACAAAGGATCTTAAAAAAGAACCTCCCCATGAGAGAGACAAATGAGGTTTATCTTCCTTATTGGCTTAGAATGTGAATTAAAAGCACTGTCCCAGATGCGAAAGGAAACGCCAAGTACAGCGACTTCTATCATATTCATCACTGACGTGTGGCAACAGCATCAGAGTCTCCACCCAGACAGGGAACTTGGAAAAACCTAACCTTTGAGAACAGAGTTAAGGTGCATTACAAATCTCTTTCATGCCCACCAATTTATTTTCATCAAGACCCCTCTCAATTTTATTTTCAAACGGGAGAAAAGAAGAAAAACTTATTCAGCAGATTGAATATGCTACCGATACTGAATCCAGTTCATGGACAAATAAAAGGTCTATAAAGAGGTAATATTTTTAGCCTTCTGGAAACTAAGTGGCCTATACCTTCCAAATACACATCTCACATCTGGCTTCCTGAACACCATCAGTAATATAGTTTTCTTTGGATGGATAAATAAATCTTCCAATGAGTAAGCCCTAGTGAAGGTTAAATAAAAAGAGGGCTGCTCCATAGAAAGAGCCTTGGAACTCCATCAAAATAGGAATGAAGTGATGTAGGACACAGCACACCTGGACTAGTCACAGCAGAAATAGGGAGGGCCTGAACAAGGAGGACAGAAAATGTCCTGCAAAGATAAAAGAAATGAAACGCCATGAAGAAAGGTTGATACTTACATTAAAACAGCAGAAATTGATCAAATGAGAGAGGAAGGAAGATTTTTACTTATTGCGTATTATGGCTCTGGCACTTACCAGTCATTATAATATGTTATCCAGTGCTATAATAAGAATGAAAGCCACCATTAATGGAGAGTTTACTATGTCCCAGGCACTAAGTTAATAGCATTAGACAACTTATCTCACTGAATCCTCTCAATAACTCTGTTATATCCTTATTTGCATATGCAGAAACAGGGTTTAGAAAATTTAAGTACCTTGCCCAAGGTCATGCCATAACTAAATGATGAAGGAAGGATTTGATCTTGGGTCTCTGACTCCAAAGTAGGTGATACTTCCAGACAGTGTCTTCCTATGTGGCCAAGAGTCAGAGTCATTTATAAGAGATAAATGGTGAAAATTGTGGAAAGCATAAATAACTCATTATTAATTCTTTAAAATAATGTGTACATCAGCAGAGATAATGTTATCTTATGATTTTCTATAGCAAGTGGCAGTGATATGCATCTATATGCCGGTCGTATCCAGCCTGTGAATTCCAGCACTCCTAATGAATCACAATCCTGATTTGCTTCCTAAGGACCTAAGCTTGGAGTCAACTCTAGAACACTTGCATTGCACTTATTGTTAGGCAGCACATTCTCTCTTACCCACCCCACTTGTTACTCACATCATGCATTTGCAAGATGTCTGGCCAGGTTTGGGGGTACAATGTGTGAATGTAGAATAGGTTTGCTTTTTTTATTCTCTGAGTCAATTTTCCCAGTTTCTATGGGGAAAGAGTCCATGCTTTTGGCCTTATTAGCACTGTACCAACTGAGCTCACTGACCCAGATAAATATTGTCTGTCTGACATGTGCTTCAGGAATAATAAATATGCAAAACTATTTTTGAACAGAACTCTGTTCTCAGCTATGGGCATTCACTGAGAAAATCAGAGATTGGAATAATCCCCAACACCAGAGAGCTCCATACTTTTCCCCCAAATCATTCCTGTTTGTCTTTGGTCTCTGCTATATGATGTGTATTCTGTAGTTTTAAGATTCTAATAATGCTTTGGTTAAGCTAAGGTTAAAATTAGTTTTCGTTTGCTGCCCACACAGCAACTGATGGCAGGGAATTTATCCCAGGAGCATGCTGCACAGTGGGAGAAGCTGGCTCAGAAGTGCTGGAGGTAATCTGGGAAGTGAAAAATGTCCATGATGAACATGGAAAGGCACTATAGATCACTGTGATCACACACATACAAAATCCACTTATTGTTCAAACGTTGTGCAAAAAGAGCTAGAAGCTGGGGTTCACAGCTATAGAGAAACAGAGGGGAGAAGAGAAGGTTACATGTAAATGCTGATGCTGTGGCAGCAATAAGGAGTAGATTCTAAGTGAGAAAAGGGGCATGGGGCCAATCTTATGAAAAAAAAATCCACTATTGTTATAGATTTTCCATATGAGATAGTTTTTCTAGCATCTAGCTTATTCATCTGTGAGTATAAAAATAATGCCATTTTCTTTTTGGATTATGAGATTTATTTTTCATTTCTTTTACTCATGAGAATTTGCAACTTAAAAAAACAACTCGAAATGCTGCTAATTAACCTGCTTTGCCCACTAGTCAAGGGACTTTGCTGCCAAGGCTTTCACTTTGACTTGATAGTAAAATTGTTGATGCTACAGGTATAACGCAAGGAATTAAAAATGTAAAGACTGCCACTGAAAACCATTTTCTTCCATTGCAATGCTTTTTTGTATGGCCCAGATTACCACTGAAAATTTTTTCCTTTAGGTAAGCTTATAATACTTTTTCATTTTAGAAGAAATATGGGGGTTTTGTTTAGAAATGAGGAATATGAAAGTTAAATGGAATTTGTGTTTCTTAAGCTCAGAATGCTAAATGCAGTACAAAATTATGAGAAGAGGAAGTCATCAGAAATTTCAGAACTGCTCAGTGTGTAAGACTGCAGAGGCCCAATCATCATAAACTCAAACGCATTTTAATAGTCATTTTCATTTAATGTAAAATTCGGGTGTTTTCAAACTGTTTAGCAGCTCGGAGATCACAAGATGTGCCTCTATGATTGTTGTATGCTAATCAAAAAGCAGCTGGGAAACAAAGAGTCATTTGACAGAAGTTCTCTATCTTGGCAAGTTTATGTGGAACTAATCTCAAATAAAGCACTGTAGCCCACCACTACAGGGACTTAAAATGTTCTGAAATATTAAACATAGCACTTTTCCCCTTAGTATACTGAGCTTTGCTTGGTTAATAATTTAACTAGCAAGTTTCTGCGTTCCTGTTGCTAGTCTTTGTTTCTGTTACATTTGTAGGTTTAGAAGGATCTAGTCTTTGCATATTCAGTGCGAAGTCTCTTTTTCACCACAGAAATACTAGTAAAGAAATAGCTTCCACCGATATATCAAGGTGACCAATGAGAGAAAATGCCCTCCTCTTGCTATCTGCTGAAAATGCAGCACAGACTCTGGCTCCACTCACCAAAAATGGGTACAGGATATAGGTGAGGGAAAAAAGAAGGTTTAACTGGACAAAAGAATGTAGACTGTAATGAGCAATCCAATTATAGGCCACCAGAATTCCTGAGTTTCCAAGGTCACTTCTTCACGTTGCAGATGTTGATTGTTGGGATCTTGGTGATGTAGGGAAGGAATAATTTCCCTCTGCTTCTGCATGCAAATATTCCTGTGGCCTGGTAAGGCATTCTGGGTCTTCTACCCCAGTGGGAAGGTTTGTTTGGCAATACCAACAGGGTAAGCTCTTGAAGTCATCATTAACAAGCTGATATTAAGAGCAGTGGTAGGTTAGCAGTTTAAAGAGTAGTTCAATATGTATACCAGTTAGTACTGAATTTCACTGTTATAATAAACTTGACAAACAAACTGGAGATTATCATTCTCAAGTAACAAAAAGTTCAGTTGTAGGCAGTTCAGGACTGGTTTGATTACTTAAAGATCTTATCAAAAACCTGCACTCTGTCTAATTTCTTGTTATCTTTTTGTTTTGCAATATGGCTGTTGAACTTATGAGACATTGTGTTTGTGTCCCAGCAGGAACAGAGGGTAATGTCTTCTCCTTGTGAGGTTTGTGTTTATATTTGGGAAGGAAAGCCCTCCTTAGAAACTTGTGCTTATATCTTCCTGATCAGGGTTATATTACAGATATGTCATTTGTAGTGGAAAGGGAAGCTGGGAATTTACATATTTCACTAACATCTATCAGTGTATCATGGAGAAAGGTGAAAGATAAAGGTAAGGGGGTTACAATGGGTATGGAATGAGCTGGCCAAAAAATAGACAGGGGAAGGGGACAAACTGTAAGAATATCAAACACAGAGTATCAAGGATCATGTACATCTCAGAAGATTGACCAAGTTAAACAACATAGGAACAAATTAACCCCCAAGAAGACCTGGTGATCTTGTTTATTTTGAAAGTAATGTGTCATGAAACGTATATAGTGTAACTTGAATGGGTACTAATCCAGAGCAGGATACAAAGATGACTGAAGAAGACCTGACTTGATATTTTCTTTTCATAATTTAGAAATGCTTTACCCTCCCTGAATTATGTCTGCTTGTTCTTCCTTTTTTTTCTCATGTCATTCAAAACACATGACATTGCACCTTGAGTTCTACATAAAATACTACAAAATTTCTAGTGCAATAAAAGTTCTAATTTGAGCATGTTTCACATGCAGTGCTCACTGATAAGTGAGGATTGTTTGAAAACCCACAATAGTATCACTGATTCCATTATACAAACTCAGACTAGATTACGTTTGTCAGAGCATAAGTATATCTCATTACAGAGCTGGATATAGAAATAGAAAGTGCAGAAAGACAGGGTGGACCAGCAGCTGGGAATTAAGTGAGCATATTCACTGGAGTTGAACAAGCTGCATGTGGGATTGGTGGCAGGGAGGGGGTCACGGGGGTGGGCAGTTAGCTGCAAGCAATTTGGGAAATCCAGGCCAGTATTCCATAGGGCAATAGTTGTCAAAACATGAGCCCTGGACAAGCAAATAGCAACTTGTAGGATACTGTTAGAAATGCAGACTCTTGGACCCCACTCTAGGTAAACTGGATCAAAACATAGAAAAGAACTCTCCAAAAGATCACATAGACTTGTCTTGGGGTAGAGATTTAGAGAACTTGAAGGGTAGCAAGATATGCCATCCCAAGATAAGCCACTTGGGCATAAAAATAATTTTGGGGCAATTGAGAAGACACAGATATAAGAAAAGATAGCTGCCCTTCCCCTGTTTGATTAAAAATAAGACATAAATTTGTAAAGATGTCTATCCTGCTCTGTCTAGCAGGAAGTACAGAAGTTTATAAACCAGATATAGCTTTAGACACATATTAGCCCCAAGATGGTATTAGAGGAATCTATACAACAAACACTACTATCCACCTCTTATCTTTCATTAATTTCCTCTATATATTTGCTTCAACAATTTTTCATGCTTAGAAGCACAAAGTTTTTCCCTTTGTCTTGTCACTTCTCTAAAAAAGTATTTTTCTTTTGTTGAGGTACTATATAAACTCAAGTTCTAACCAACCCTTTCAAGTAACGCATCTCTAAGTAACATGTGTATGTGTGATGCACATGTTAATAAACTTCTACTTGTTTTTCTTTTGTTAATCTGTCTTTTGTAAGCCTATCTTATAGGGCCCCATCAATAAATCTAAGATGCATAGAGGAAAACGTTTTTATTTTCCCCCTACAGATTCTAGACCCAGCAGAAAATTTAGCACAAGCTAAATGTTTCACAGTTTCTGAGATAAGCAGAAGATGGTAAAGGAACTTGGGTAAAGATCATAAGACTTGGTGTTTGAGACAAAGCCAAAGTTTAATTATTTTATTGTGAGTGAAGGTTAGAAAAGGACTGCTATCACTGGGTGACTTGCTGCCATTTCCCATGGCCATCTCCTTGAATTTTCTCTCAGACAACCCTGACGGCACAGGAGAACCATCTGGGTAATTAGAGGTCAGACCAATTGTATTAGACTGTTCTCACACTGCTAATAAAGACATACCCAAGACTGGGTAATTTATAAAAGAAAAAGGTTTGGTTAATGGCTTACAATTCAACATGGCCAGGGAGGCCTCATAATCATGGTTGAAGGCAAAACAGAAAAAAAGTCATGTCTCACATGGAAGCAGGCAAGAAAGCTTGTGCAGGGAAACTCCCATTTATAAAACCATCAGATTTCATGAGACTAATTCATTATCATGAGGATAGCATGGGAAAACTCTGCTCCCATTATTCAATTACCTCCCACCAGGTCCCTCCCAGGACACATGGGGATTATGGGAGTTACATTTCGAGATTTGGGTGGGGTAACCATATCAGCAATTAAATCACAATGTCTGAGGGAGGTTCCCAGGCTTTGGTAACTGTAAGAATCTTTTCAGGGGGTTCTGAATGTGCTACCAAGGTTGAAAACCCTGCCCCAGGAGCCTCTAGGTAACAACCAGTGACTTCCACTTAGGAAAGGAAAGAGCTATGGAGACAAATATGACGTCTAGCAAGAAGCTAATTGACTACCTTTTTCTCATCTGTAAATTGGAGAGAATAATATTACATTGAGAATAGTTTCTAGCACAAAATGTTCAACAATGTATATTTGTCCATATTTCTTATGATAATGTAAGCTTTGTGAGAATGGAAGAATGGGGATTATTTATAACACTCATCCCAGCACCAAATGCACTATACAGCACACCATCAACAAAGAGTAAATACTTGCTAAATAAACAGATGAGGCCGGGTGCGGTGGCTCATGCCTGTAATCTCAGCACTTTAGGAGGCAGAGGCAGGCAGATCACCTGAGGTCAGGAGTTCAAGACCAACCTGGCCAACATGACAAAACCCCGCTATCTACTAAAAATACAAAAATTAGCTGGGCCTGGTGGCATGTGCCTATAATCCCAGCTACTCGGGAGGCTGAGGTAGGAGGATCACTTGAGCCCAGGAAGTGGAGGTTGCAGTAAGCTGAGATTGTGCCATTGCACTCCAGCCTGGTAAACAGAGAGAGACTCCATCTCAAAAAAAAACCCACAAATAACAAAAAACAAAAAAAAACCCTGCAAAAAACCACAGATGAGTATTTCCGTTTCCCAGGGTTTAAAATGAAAGCTAAGCACATTCTCAATCTCAATATTCTATTTTCACAGGGTGGAGTGAAGGCAGCTGAGCCTAAGTTCGAAAAAGCTGTTTCATGAGCTTCTTTCTGTTAAAACTTTTTTTGAAATAGGGTCCCATTGTGTCACCAGGCTGGAGTGCAATGGTGTGATGGTGTGATAACAGCTCACTGCAGCCTTGACTTCCTGGGCTCAAGTGATCCTCCCACCTCAGCCTCTCAAGTAACTGGGACCACAGGTATGTACAATCACACTCAGCAAATATTTTTTATTTTTGTATAGACACAGGGTTTTAACTATGTTAAAAAAAAAACCAGCCCAGGATGGTCTTGAATGCCTGGGCTCAAGCAATCATCCCACCTTGGCCTCCCAAAATGCTGGGATTACAAACGTGAGCCACCGTGCCTGCCCCTGTAATTCTTAAAATATGTATATTTTAAACCTAGAACTGTGCTTTCCACATAGGAGCCACTAGCTGCATATGGCTATTGAGAACTTGGCATATGCCTAGTCCAAAGGTGATGTGCTCTACGTCACCTTTGTGCACAAGATTTTGGAGGTTTAGTATGAAACTATAACATAAAATACCTGATTAATGGCCTGAGCATCATAGCGAGACTTTGTTTCTACAAAAATTAAAAACAAAAATAGCCAGGTAGGGTACTGCATACCTGTAGTCCCTGCTATGCAGGAGGCTTAGGGGAGAGGATTGCTTGAGCTTAGGAGTCTGAGATTGCAGTGAGTCATTACTGCATCACTCCACCCACCTCTATAAAAAAGTAATAGTTGATTAATAATTTAAATATTAATTATATATTAAAATTATAATATTTTAGACATTAAGTTAAATAAAAAATTCATTATTAAAATTAATTTCTCCTGTTCCTTTTTCTTTTTCAAAATGTGATATTAGGAAATTACATGTGTGGCTTGCACTTTAGGATTACTTTATTTACTGTGGGATGGTATTGGTCTAGAAGGCAACAAGACTATGATGTTTCTGTTTTACTTGATGGCTATGTCACAGGGAACAATTAAAACAAGAAAATCAGCAAGGCCTTGATATTTTGAGTTAGAGCAGCCCAGTTTTAACTATAGTCGATTATAGGGAAATTACAAGCAAAAAATATCCAGACACTTAAAGTAAAGCTGAAGGCCTTATGAAGTCAGTCATCCAATCTTAGATAACCCTTTCCTAAAAAGCGGTTTTTGTCTAACCTAAATTGAGTGCCTACCTATGTGAATACATTAGGCCTGTTATCCATTATAGACCTTTGGTGAGGAATTACGGACTATATACTGTTTCTCTGACATCTGTATCAACACTGTTACTTTAACAACTGGGTTTCTTCATCTGTTTATCATCATGGCAATATTCTTCACAAAATTGGCTTTTTGCTCTTTAAAGATTTTTACTAAACAAAAGTTTGCCAATGTATTAGATGCCACATAGATAACATATAACTTTTATATGTTACCAATAAAAGTTCCCCTTTCTGTCCAGGAACTCAAAGTACCAGACCCTTTTTCAAATGGCTTGCTGATGAAGATGGATGTGTGAGTGTGTGCCTTGCATGCAAACAGACAAATGAAAAAGTAATACAAAGTATTATCTGATTCACTATTTTTTGAACCCCTACTTATCATTGTTGATTGTAGGTTTTTAAATTAGTATTAAATTAATTGAGCTGAGGAACTGATAAATGCTTTTAAAATCATGGTATGTTAGGCATTGATAAAATAAGCTTTTAAAATGTATTGTGAAAAGAATATAGTTCTCTCCCCACTCCCGTTTTGTAGGTAATAGAAAATGAAGCAGTGTTAATAACAATCTAATGCTCAATAATGGCAAAGAGAGGCAACATATCATTATCCATCTGCAATAGAATTATCATTCAGGAAGACTTCTATAATGAGACATATATCCATCTCTCTGTTCATTCTGTTAATGGACAAGAAGTCTTGTGCATTCTTAAGTACTTTAAACTTGCTGTCAAAGATCTTTTTAGATTAAGCAAATAATGTGCTTTGAAATACAAGTGATGAACTTGGGGAATTTGATTTTTTTTCTGATACTTAAATCTGTGCTTATAAACTAAAAAGTAAAATGATATAATTTCATGGTCTTATATTCTTCAAGATACACTGTGGATTACTCCAGTTTTGAATTGGCTCTGCTCCCTGATGGTTCACTCTTTGCTTTTAGTCGCACCTCATTGACTGTTCCTTCTCTGTGTTCTGTAAGGAATTTAAATTTTATGCCAAACTCAAGGAGAATGCCATGAAAATTTGGCATCACCAGGATGTGAAGTAGGGTGAAACCAGAATCCAGTTGACAAATGATGAAGGCCTAAACTTAAAAAACGGAATTTAAGACAGAGAAAGTAGATAGATCCCACAAATATTAAGAAAGCCTAGCTTTCTTCCATTTCTGGTGTGGCAGATTGGATATCCTGAACAACCCTATTCAAGAAGATAACTAATAATTTTGGTAACATTTTAAAATAGTGAAAAGAATCTGAATTTTAGTATACAACAGAAATGGCAAACACACACACACACACACAAACACACACACACACACACACCTATACACACAAACGTTGGAACCTAGAGGACAAAAAATGAAGTGAAAGTAGGAACTCTGGGAGGTCAGCCAGTGCCAAAGCCACTCTGATGACTTCTACAAAACCCTAGTGGCTTTGACTTTTAGTTTCACTGACTACAACATGTGTGAAACTTACAACCTAGAACAGGTAAAATATAGACTCTGATAAATCTCCCTCACATAAATCCAGGGAACAACAGGACTATATCCTCAGTGTCAGGGTGCCCTGCAGAAGAGGCCAGCAAGGAATCTTGCCTATTTTAATTTTGTTCCTACAAGAATATGAAAAATTTTTCCCTTGAGATGTCACAATGCAATCCTTTCATTATGTTATGCTGTATCAGAAGTTCATGTCAACTCAGGTAAAGTGGCTTCAAATTGGGTGGTACTTCTACGAACAAGGAGAAGCAAACTCAATTCCTCTTTGGAAAATGTAACCTCAGACCAGGCATAAAAGAATATTCACATAAAGAGTTTTTTTTTTGTTGTTTGTTTGTTTTTTTTTGAGACGGAGTTTCGCTCTTGTTACCCAGGCTGGAGTGCAATGGCGCGATCTCGGCTCACCGCAACCTCCGCCTCCTGGGTTCAGGCAATTCTCCTGCCTCAGCCTCCTGAGTAGCTGGGATTACAGGCACGCACCACCGTGCCCAGCTAATTTTTTGTATTTTTAGTAGAGACGGGGTTTCACCATGTTGACCAGGATGGTCTCGATCTCTTGACCTCGTGATCCACCCACCTCGGCCTCCCAAAGTGCTGGGACTACTGGCGTGAGCCACCGCGCCCGGCCCTGAGTTTATAGTTTAAAATCATAAACAAAGCAAGGACACATGCTCCATGTGTGTCAGCAAAAAAAAATAGGACGTAGCATCAAACCCACAGTGATATTTAAATTGTAGGACAGAGTAAAAATTAATTATCGCTAATAGATTTTAATTAATAAAAGAGGAGATTAAATATATGAACAAAAAACAAGAACATATAGAACTTACCAAGGGAATTTGAAAAATAATAATCAGAAAGAATTTCTGTGACAATTTTAACTAACTAAATAAGTTAAACTATATATTAAACTCATTTGAAGAGAAAATTAAGGAATTCTGGGGAAGTTAAAAGAAGATATCCAAAACGTAGCCCAGAAAGATATATTTGTTGTATATAAAGAAGCAATTGGGAGAATAAGAAAATGATACTATGTAGAAAATGCTACTCAACTATGGAAAGACAAAATGGAAAGCACAGTGTAAGTAGAAATAACCTTAGAAGTATTAACAAAAAATGTAAACAAATTAAACTCTTCACTTATAAGACAAAGATTGTCAATTATATTTTTTATAATACATTGAGTTAAGTGCGCTTTACTAAGGAAAATCCAGAAATATAAAAATGCCAAATGATTAAAGATAAAATATAAAAAGTTGTGAGACAAATACTAATCATATAGACTCAAACTATATAAGGCAAAAATATTCCAAATTAGGCGCTAAACTTGACAGTTATAAATTGTCATGTGTTGAGAGATTTAAATCATAACTGATCACAAGTGAAAAAGAGTTAATGTTCAATAATTAATAGATAAAGCAGACAAAAAATCAGTAAGAATATATGATTTTGAAGAGTTTGATTAGCAAGCTCAACTAATAGACAATAAAATATTGTACTAGGTTGAGCACAGTGGCTCACACCTATCATCCCAGCATTTTGGGTTGCCAAGGTGGACAGATCAGTTGAGGCCAAAAGTGTGAGACCAGCTGGCCAACATGATGAAAACCTATATCTACTAAAAATACAAAAAAAAAAAAAAAAAAAAAAAAAAGCCAGGTGTGGTAGCACACACCTGTACGGCCAGCAACGTGGGAGACTGAGGTATGAGAATCACTTGAACCTGGGAGGCAAAGGTTGTAGTGAGCAAAGATTTCACCATTACACTCCACCTGGGCAACAGGGAAAGATTCTGTCCAAAAACAACAACAACAACAACAGAAAAAAAAACTGTGCTCAATGAAAACACACTTTTTTCAAACACATATGGTATATTTAGGAAAACTGATCATAACCTAGGCAATAAATCAGTTTCAATAAATGTCCCAGAGTTTGACAACCACAATGCACTCACTTTGCCATATTATCCAGAAAAGGTACAAGAAATGCTATTTTTTCAAAAAATACATACTATTTGAAAAAATTCAGTAACAAAAAGATGATCAGGAAAGATGCTTATATTAGAATTTAAAAATACCCATGTATGCAATTCTTATTAAAGAAAAAAATAATGAAAATTGAAAAATATCTAAAACTGGTTTTAATGAGAAAACTTCATATCAAAATCTTTGGTATGCAGCTAACAGTGTACATAGAAGGAAATGTAGACTTAGACTTAAGTACTAACATTTTTAAAAGAAAGTCTAAGAATTGAAAAGTGAAACACCCAAATTAAGAAATTAAGAAGAAAAGAGTTAATCTGCCAAAAATAGAAAATGCAAATAAGAGCACAAATAAATGACAAGGAAAAAAATCTACAATGGAGCAGATCAAAAAACGTAAGAACTGAGTCTTTGAAAACACTAAGAACAGATAAAACGATGGCAAGATTAAGAAAAAAGAAGAAGAAAAGAAAATACAAACAACATAGGAAATAAATTGAATTTATGTTTAAAGATAGAAATTTGAAGGATTATTGCAAGACTTGCCAATAAATATAAATACCATTTAGAAAGTCAAAAAAATTTAAAAATTGAGTAGAATAAAGAAAATTATAGACCAATATTTTTCATGAACACCAACACAACAATAAATTACAAAAGCTTTCATTTACATAACAGCAAATGTCAAGCATGATTCTAAGGACTTTACATACATAAACTCATTTGGTCATCAAAGCAATCCTATGAACTAGGTACAAATATTGTGCTCAATTTACAAATAAGAAGACTGAGGCACAGAGAGTGACTTGGTCAAGGTCATACATTAAGTTGCAAGGCTGTAATTCAAAGTCTGCCAGTTTTGCCCTAGGGTCTACTAACAAGGCTAGCAAAAATAAGTGCTGGAAAGATGCAGAAGTATTGGCATGCTTATGAATTGCTGGTGGGAATAAAAAGTAATATGATATTTTGGAAAATAATCTGGCTGTATCTTATACACATTCACCTTCCCTATGACTCAGGAATTCTACTCCAGGAACTTTCCCAAAAGAAACAAAACATATGTCCACAAAAGATTTTTGGGGCTACAGTGTTCAAAATAGCAGCTTTATTCCTAATTGCCCTAAAATGGAAACTACCCAATGTCATAAGTAGGTGAATAAATAATAAAACTGTAATATATTCATATGATAGAATACTTAGCAAGAAAAAGAACAAACTACTGAGGTACACAACGACTTGAATAAAAATACCAGTCACGAAAAATTGCATTTACATATATGTTGCAATTTATATGAAATTCTAGGATAGGCAAAACTAAGATATGACTACTGAAATCAGAGCAGCCTCTAGGATGAGGAGATGAATTGGAAAGGCACATGAGGGAATGTACTAGTTTTCTGGTGCTGTATAACAACGTACTACAAACTTAGTGACTTAAGTCCATTTATTTAGTGACTTATCCATTTATTATTTTACAGTTTCTATGGGTCAGAAGTATAGGCATGGCATAGCTGGGTCTTCTGCCAAAGGTTGACAAAGTTTTAGCTAGAGCTACAGTCTCCAGTGGAGTCCAGGGTCCTTGTCCAGGCTCTTGTGGTTGAAGGAACAATTTAGTTCCTTACATACGTAGAATTAAGATCCATGTTTCTCATTGACTTTTGGATAGAAGTCACACTTTTAGTGCCTAAAGGCACCCTCCTTCAGGTCCTACTCACTATAGGCAGTTCACAACATGCCTGCGTTTTTTTTTTTATGAAACAGAAGTGTGTCTGCTGCTGCTTCTTGTCTCTTTTAAAAGATGCTGGCGAGCATGTGGAGAAATAGGAATGCTTTTACACTGTTGGTAGGAATGTAAATTAATTCAATCATTGTGGAAGACAGTGTGGCAATTCCTCAAGGATCTAGAATCAGAAATACCATTTGACCCAGCAATCCTATTACTGAGTATATACCCAAAGGATTATAAATCATTCTGCTATAAAGACAAATGCACATGTATATTTACTGCAGCCCTATTTACAATAGCAAAGACTTGGAACCAATCAAAAGCCCATCAATGATAGACTGGATCAAGAAAATGTGGCACACATACACCAAGGAATACTATGTAGCCATGAAAAAGAATGAGTTCACACCCTTTGCAGGGATATGGATGAAGCTGGAAACCATAATCTTCAGCAAACTAACACAGAAACAGAAAACCAAACACTGCGTGTTATCATTCATAAGTGGTGGTTGAACAATGAGAACATATGGACACAGGGAGGGAAATATCACACACTGGGGCCTGTCAGGGGTGGGGTGAAAGAGGAAGGAGAGCATTAGGCCAAATACCGAATGCATGTGGGGCTTTAAACTTAAATGTCAGGTTGATGGGTACAGCAAACCACCATGGCACATGTATACCTATGTAACAAACATGCACGTTCAGCACATGTATACCACAACTTTAAAATAAAATAAAAATAAAAGCTACCTAATTAAGTTAGGCTCACCCTTTTTATTGAAATTGACTGATTAGGGACATTAATTATAACTGCAGAACCTCTTTGTCTAAATAACAAAGCATAATCAAGAGAGTAATATTTCATCATATTTGGAGATCTTACCCACATTTGAGGGAGGGGATCATATATGGTGTGAACCCTAGAGACTAGGAAATTTGGAGGTCACCTAAGAATTCTTCCTACCATATGGAACTTATTGGGGTCTGTACACATTTATAAAAACTAATTAATCTCCACATTTAAAATCTGTATGCTATATTATATTTAAAATATACTTCAATAATAATGGCAAAGAGTAAACATTATATTTAGTGATAAAATATTGAATGCTTGCTGCCTGATCTGGAAGAAAAAAAGATGTTTGCTATTGCCAATTTTATTTAGCATTGTACTCATGTGCAGACATCCGTCTTGGTCCTCTGCTTCATCCTCATGAGACTTTGGAGATGGGAAGAAAAACTGACACAAATATGTTGATACTCATGTTGCTTCTTATGCTGTGTGAAATAATTTTTCTTTGTCTCTGACCCAAGAGTTTTATGTCTTCTGTCAGCATTCATTAAAGAGTGATAGACTAACCCATTAGCTTTTAAATAGGATAAAATTAAATTCTTTTTTTTTTTTTGAGATGGAGTCTCACTCTGTCACCCAGGCTGGAATGCAGTGGTGTCATCTTGTCTCACTGTGCCCTCTGCCTCCCGGCTTCAAGCAATTCTCCTGTCTCAGCTTTCCAAGTAGCTTGGATTACAGACACGTGCCACCTCATCTGGCTAATTTTTGTATTTTTAGTAGGGACAGGGTTTCGCCATGTTGGTCAGGCTGGTCTTGAAGTCCTGACTTCAGGTGATCCACCAGCTTTGGCCTTCCAAAGTGCTGAGATTACAGGCGTGAGCCACTGCACCTGGCCAAAATAAAATTATTGAACTCACAGGTATATGCCAGTAGAAATGTAAACATATGTACACCAGGATGTACAAAAAAGTGTATGTAATCAGACTGTTAGTAACATCTACAAATCTAAAATGATACATCAGTATTAGAATAAGAGAGTAAATTGTGAAGTATTACCACATTAACTAAAAACAAATCACACAACTTACAAATTTGGAGAGAGGACTTTATTTCTTATAAAGGGTTACAGCCTGTAAGGTGGCCATCCTGCAGGCTCAGAAGTGTACCCTCTTGGCCAAAACCAGAGACAGGTACTTCAAAGGAGGAAGGGTTGGGGCAGGAGATTTCTGCTGAATGGGTTGTCTCAACAGAGACATCCAACAGCTTATAGGAGAAGCTATGAATATTCATGAAGGTGGTCCTGAGTCATGTGTATTGAACAAACATGCATGTTCACTTTGGAGTGGAGACTTAACATTTAAACGTATTACAGTTGGAACCTATACATCGAAAGGTCTTTTCAGAACATGAAGGCACTCACAGGTGCAGCCTCACGAAACTGATCGGAACCATCCATGGTCAACAGTCTTCGTTATCAGGAGGCAGTTACTGAAATCAATGTCTTGTCCAATCAAAGCTGTAGTTATGGTTTGTGGAACAGGGACTGGAAAGGTCAGTTAGTTAGCATCTGGGGAAGATGCAATTGCTTCCACATTGCTTATCTCAAGGCCAACACTTGTTTAGGTGCCAGTGAAAAAGAAAAATCTTGTGGCAGTTGACATAGTTTATTCTTTAGGTGTAGGAGTGTGGCATGGTCTTAGGTCGTTTATAATGCGTTATCTTATTGCCACAAAGAGTTCGTTCTGTCAATCTCATGATTTCTACTTTAACATGAAGGCTGATTAGTTGTTGAGTCTAAACCACAAAAAGGAGGGGTTACGATGAGCTGTGTCTGACCTTCTGTCCTGCTAGGCCCAGGAACTCAGTTTGAAGGTTTCTCTGGGGTCCCCTTGGCTAAAAGGGGGTTCATTCAGTCAGTTGGGGCATTTTAGATTTTGTTTTTTATTTACAACCACAATGTAATACATCATACAGCAATGAAAATTAATAAGCTAATGCTGCATTGATACATCTCATTAATAAAATGTTGAGTTAAAGAAGCCAGTCACTATATGATTCTAATCAAATAAAATTTTTAAAAACAAGGAAATTAATTTATGAATTACATAGAATAGTCATACTTCTCAGGAGAGGAGGTGTTGACATCAGAAGCACGCTGCAGGTCTTTTAGGATTATGATAATGTTTGTTAGTTACATGAATGTGTTCTCAATGTCATAATTCATTGAATTTTACACTTATGATTGTGAACTTTTATATATTTATGTTAGTCTACTATTGAAATTTTATTGTAAAAAAGTAACTTTACAATTTTAATAAGTACATAAAATACTCTAAAACTAATATACAGAAGATAGGCAAGCTCTTTGCGGAGAATGTTATAAACCATGATAATGATACAGTAAAGTATACACACATAAATCAAGACATATGGCATTTATATAGATTGCAATATATCAATTCTATCATGATTTTATATAATATTATTATAATAATATTATATATTATCTATTAATAGATAATATTATCTATTAATATAGACTTCCAATCAAAATTCTAACAAGATCTTTTCACATATTCAAATAAGATGTTTCCATAACTTGTAGAGAAAATCAGGACCAAGAATAACCAAATATTTCTTAAGGGAAGCAAAGGTGGAGTTGGGGGAGATTTCCTTGTGAAATATATATATATATATATATATATACACACACACATTTTTTTTTTTTTGAGATGGAGTTTTGCTCTTGTTTCCCAGGCTGGAGTGCAATGGCGCGATCTCAGCTCACTGCAACCTCCGCCTACTGGGTTCAGGCAATTCTCCTGCCTCAGCCTCCTGAGTAGCTGGGATTACAGGCACGTGCCACCATGCCCAGCTAATTTTTTGTATTTTTAGTAGAGACGGGGTTTCACCATGTTGACCAGGATGATCTCGATCTCTTGACCTCGTGATCCACCCGCCTCAGCCTCCCAAGAAATATTAATATATTATAAAATTATATTGATATAATTTTTATATTAATGTACAGTCAAACAATGAAAAAGACTATTGATGGACTTGTGAAAATTTGATTTGTGATAAAGCTGGCACTAGTATTTTGAATGAATGGATGGGTTGAGTATTCATGTGGAAAGTTTGGCATACTAAATAAATGATAGTGGAACAGTCACTTATTATGCCTACTGGAAAAAATAAATTTAGATTCCTACATCACACTATACAAAAATAAGCTTCAGTTGAATTAAGGACATAATATGAGAAGCTAATGTATATAAGTTTTAAAAGAAGACAGAGACGATTTTTTGTATCTTTGTGGTGGGGCAGGATTTCTTAAACAAAATACAGAAGTTGCTATAAAGAACAATATATTCAGATACACTAGGATAAACTTTAGATCATCATAATGTTAATAAAATTATAAGAGGGAAACTGGGATAAGATAGATAGCTATATAGAAGTGAAAACAAATTAGCAAGAAATGTATAAAGAATTTCTGTAAATCAATTAGAAAACAACTATAGACCAATAGAAAAAGAAATGGACAAAAGGCATGAAAAGGCACTTCTCATATGAGGAGATAAGAATGCCCAGGAGAAGCTGCCTGGTCTCCTTAGTAATCAAGAATATGTACTTTAAAACTACGATACCACTACACAAGTTGCTATTTCATCCCTGTAGATTGTCAAAGTTAAAAAGGTCTCACAATATGTGTAGTGATAAGAATAAGGAGAAATAAAGACTCTGCTGTATTGACAAAAACATAATTTGGTATAAATACTTTGTTACAGTCAACATTACTTTGTAGATTGACTATGTACATATCCTATCACCATGTGTTTGTACTCTCAAAGGCATGTATACACAAGGATACATGTAGGAGAACACAATAGTATTGATAGAAATTGTAAAATCAGGGAATAACCCAAAAGTCCGTAGGCCATAAAATAAATAAATTTTACATAGTTATACAATGAAATGATATATAAACTAAATTCTACTAAGAAATACTGAGTATTAAAATTTTACAATGCAAAATTATAATATAAATAAAATATAGCTGTGTAAATCAAGATGGAACTTTGAGGAAAATATGTTACAGAGGATGCATAATATATTATTACACTTACACAAAGTATAAAATTAGTGAAAAGTAACCATATGTTTCATAAAGATACATACAAGACTATTAAAATCTTTAAGGAAAAGCAGATAGTGATTAAACACAAACTTCAGGACATTAGAGGCCTTTGGAATGAGAGGGTAGAATATATTGTGGAAAAGAAATAGGATCCTCTGCATTTCTGATGTTCTATTTTTTAAACTGGGATATATGTACACAGTTATTAATACTATTCATGTATACTATAGACATTATTTTATGTATATGATAAAAATAGAAGTAACTTTTAAGACAAAAATTAACAACATGTGGGAAATTACATGTGGTAAGAGAGAAAAGGGGTTTAAGTTGACGTTGGTTTTTTTGTTTTTGTTTTGTTTTATTTTGTTTTTGTTGGTTTTTTTGTTTTGGCTTTTGTGGGCCTGGAGCTTCAGTTTCTTTCCTCCTGGGCTTCTCCACGTGCTATGCGGGTTTCCTCACAACATGGTGCAGGGTTCCAAGAGAAACCATTTCAAGATACAGGAATTGAAGATACCAGGGTTTTTTTTTTTAACTTTCAATTTCAGGGATACATGTGTGGGTTTGTTATATAGGTAAACTTGTATGATGGGGGTTTGTTGAACAAATTATTTTGTCATCCAGCTATTAAGTCTAGTACCCAATAGTTATTTTTTTCTGAACCTCTTTCTCCTCCCATTCTCCGTTCTCCAGTAGGCACCAGTGTGTGTTTTTCCCCTTTATGTGACCATGTGTTCTCATCATTTAGCTCCCACTTATAAGTGAGAACATGTGAGATTTGGTTTTCTGTTCCTGTGTTAGTTTGCTAAAGATAATGGCCTCCAGCTCTGTACATATTACTGCAGAAAACATGACCTCATTCCTTTTATGGCTGCATAGTATTCCATGGTGTCTATGTACCACATTTTTTTTACCCAGTCAATCAGTGATAGGCATTTAGGTTGATTCCACGTCTTTGCTGTTGTCAATAGTGCCACAGTGAACACACATGTGCATGTATCTTTATGATAGAATGATTATGGTGGATAATACCCAGTGACAGTATTGCTGGGTCAAATGATATTTCTGTTTTTAGGTCTTTGAAGAATCACCACACTGTTTTCCACAATAACTGAACTAATTTGCACTCCTAACAATAATATATATAAACATTTGGTTCTTTTGTTTCCACAATCTCTCCAGCATCTGTTATTTTTTAACTTTTTAATAATTGCCACTCTGACTGGTGTGAGATGGTATCTCATTGTGGTTTTGATTTGCATTTCTCTGATGATCAGTGATGTTGAGCTTGTCTTCATATTGTTCAAAAATCACATGTATGTATATCTTCTTTTGAAAAAATATGTTCATTTCCTTTGCCCATTTTTTTATGGGGTTATTCGTTTTTTTATTTTTATAAATGTGTGTAAATTTCTTATAAATGCTGGATATTAACCCTTTGTTGGATGTTTGCAAAAATGTTCCCCCATTCTGTAGGTTGTCTGTTTACTCTGTTGATAGTTTCCTTCACTGTGCAGAAGCTATTTTGTTTAATTAGGTCTTATTTGTCACTTTTTGCTTTTGTCGAAATCACATGTATGTATATCTTCTGCTTTTGGTATCTTTATCATGAAATATTTGCCTGTTACTATGTCCTGAATGGTATTGTATTGGTTGTCTTCCAGGTTTTTTATAGTTTGGATTTTACATTTAAGGCTTTAATTCATCTTGAGTTAATTTTTGTATATGTTGTAAGAAAGGGATCCAGTTTCAATTTTCTGCATATGGCTAGACAGTTCTCCAAGCACCATTCATTGAAGAGAGAATCTTTTCCCCATTGCTTGGTTTTTGTCAAGGTTTTCAAAATTCAATAGTTATAAGTGTGTGGCCTTATTTCTGGGTTCTCTATTCTGTTCATCTGTCTCTCTGTTTTCGGGCCAGTACCATGCCAATATGGTTACTGTAGCCCTGAAGTATAGTTTGACATTGAGTAAAGTGATGCGTTCAGCTTTGTTCTTTTTGCTTAGACTTTGTTCTTTTTACCTTGACTATTCAGGTATTTAGGCTCTTTGGACTCATTTTCCATTTCATATGAATTTTGAAATAGTTTTTTCTAGTTCTGTGAAGAATAACAATGGTAGTTTAATGGAAATAGCGTTGAATCTATAAATTGCTTTGGGCAGTTATGGTCATTCTTACATTATCGATTCTTCCTATCCATGACCATGTAATGTTTTTCCATTTGTTGTGTCATCTCTGATTTCTTCGAGTAGTGTTTTATGTTCTCCTTTTAGAGATCCTTCACCTCCCTGCTTAGTTGTATTCCTAGATATTTTATTCTTTTTGTGACAGTTGGGAATGGGATTGCATTCCTTGTTTGGTTCTTGGCTTGACTACTGGTGGTATATAGAAATGTTAGTGATTTTTGCACGTTGATTTTATATCCAGAAACTTTGCTGAAGTTGTTTATCAGCTGAAGAAGCTTTGAGCTGAGACTATGGAATTTTCTAGATATAGGATTATGTCATCTTAATTTCATTCAAACAGGTATAGTTTGACTTCCTCTCTTGCTATTTAGATGCCCTTCATTTCTTTCTCTTGTCTCATTGCCCTGGCCATGACTTCCAACATTATGTTAAATAGGAGTGGTGAGAAAGGTCATCTTCATCTTGTGCTGATTTTCAAAGGATTTGCTGCCAGCTTTTGGCCTTAAGTATAATGTTGTCTGTAGATATGTCATAACTGGCTGTTATTACTTTAAGGTATGTTCCTTCAATACCTAGTTCATTGAGAGTTCTTAACATAAAATGGTGTTGAATTTTATCTAGAGCTTTTTCTGATTATTGAGATAATCATGTGATCTGTGTTAGCTCTGTGTATGTGATAAATCTCTTTATTGATATTCGTATGTTGAATCAACCTTGTATTCCAGTGATAAAACCTAACTCATTTTATGAGACCAATATCATTCCCATACCAAAACCTGGCAGAGACACAACTAAAAAAGAAAATTTCAGGACAATTCCATGATGAACACTGATGCAAAAATCGTTAATAAAATAGTGACAAACTGATTCCAATGGCATATCAAAAAGCTTATCCATAAAGATCAAGTCAGCTTCATCCCAGGGACACAAGGCTGGTTCAACATTGCCAATCTATAAACATAATCCATCACTAAATAGAACCAAAGACAAAAACCACATGATTATCTCAATATATGCAGAGAAGGCCTTCAACAATATTCAGCAGCCGTTTTTGCTAAAAACTCTCAATAAATTAGATATTGATAGGTCATCTTTCAAAATAATAAGAGCTATTTATGACAAACCCACAGCCAATATCATACTGAATGGGCAAAAACTGGAAGCATTTCCTTTGAAAACTGGCAAAAGACAAGGCCATCTTCTCTCACCACTCCTATTCAACATAGTATTGGAAGTTCTGTCTAAGGTCAACAGGAAAGAGGAAGATATAGAGTATTCAAATAGGAAGAGAGGACATCAACTTGTCCCTGTTTGCAGGTGACATGATTGTATATTTAAAACCCCATTGTCTCAGTCCAAAATCTAAAGCTGATAAGCAACTTCAGCAAAATCTCAGGACACAAAATCAATGTGCAAAAATCACAAGCATTCCTGTACAGCAATAACAGACAAACAGAGCCAAGTCATGAGTGAATTCCAATTCAGAATTGCTACAAAGAGAATAAAATACCTAGGAATACAACTAACAAGGGATGTGAAGGACTTCTTCAAGGAGAACTACAAACCACTGCTCAAGGAAATAAGAGAGGACACGAACAGATGGAAAAACATTCCATGCTCATTGTTAGGAAGAACCAATATTGTGAAAATGGCCATACTGCCCAAAGTAATTTATGGATTTAATGCTATCCCCATAAAGCTACCAATGACTTTCTTCACAGAATTGGAGAAAAACACCTTAAACTTCATATGGAATCAAAAAAGAGCCTGCATAGTCAAGACAATTCTAAGCAAAAAAAAAAAAAAAAAAAAAATACCAAAGTTGGAAATAACATGCTACCTGACTTCAAACTATATTATAAGGCTACTGTAATCAAAACAGCATGATACTAGTACCAAAACAGATAGAGACCAATGTAACAGAACAGAGGCCTCAGAAAGAGTGCCACGCAACTACAATCATCTGATCTTTGACAAACCTGACAAAAACAAGCAATGGGGAAAGGATTCCCTATTTAATAAATAGTGTTGTGAAAACTGGTTAGTCATATGTAGAAAGCTGAAACTGAATTTCTTCCTTACACCTTATACAAAAATTGACTCTAGATGGATTAAGGATTTAAACATGAGACCTAACACTATAAAAACTCTAGAAGAAAACCTGTGCAATACCATTCAGGACATACGCATAGGCAAGGACTTCATGACTAAAACACCAAAAACAATGCAAATTCAATAATAAGTAAACATCACAGGGGGAAATGGTGCATATTATCCAAAGATGCAATAGCCTATAATCTTTATTTAAGGCAAATTTTGTGTTTTAAAAAGAAGTATTATTCTCAATGTAAAGTAAAAGTATGAGAGTTTATCATTGGATATAAGAAGGCTAACATATGCTAATTGACTATGCTTAATAGGAAACATGGTTATTTTTGAGATGGGGTCTTGCTATGCTGTCAGGCAGAAGTCAAACTTGTGGGCTCTAGTGATCCTCCTGCCTCAGCTTTCCAAGTAGCTATGACTAGATGTGAGTGCCATGATACCCAGCAAGAAATATAATTTTGATCTTAAAATAATATGTCTACGTAACACTTTAACCCATTAAAAATATTAAAAGTTACAGTTCATCTAACACATTTTTTATTGAACATCCCAGACTACTTCTGGGATACAAAGAAAAAAAGCGGAAGATCCCAGCCCTGCAGAAATTCACCTGATAGTCATTAGAAATTCTTTGGTTAGATAAAAAGAGTAGTTCTTTATGTTTTAAACTTGTAGACTTTTTGAAAATTTGATTTTATTTTAGAAGTGTGTAATTGTTTGTGGAATGTTCTAATGAATTAATAATCCATTTTGAAGTACCTCTTATGTGTAATCTTATAAAATTTTATTTATTCTATTTTATTTTGCTTTTGTAGTTTTACTTAGTGGTAGGAAATTAAGAGAGCCTAAAATAAAGACAAATACTACCTTAATATTACTGCTATGTCACAAAAATTTTCTTACATGTTTAGAGACAAGAAATGTTTTCCAACTCAAGTAAATTTTTATTAAAATAACTTACATGAATTATTAGTATTATTTCATCTACTTCATGAGCCAACAATGAGATCATTCTGTAGAGGAATAAGGCCAGATTATTATCTTACGCTCTGCAAAGAGAAAATTTTAAAAAAGTAAGTATTACCTTGCACTCATGCTTATTTAGAGACCCATAGTTCAAAGCAAGTAAGTTTTCTTGATTCTATTATTAAAGCCCAAAGTAAATAGTAACCTACTCTTTGTTTAAAATTTTATCCAAAATTAATCTAGAAACATTCAATTTCAAACATAAGAAAATAATATAACTGTAATTAGGTTACAACGTCAAAAGCACCCACGCAGAAATCATTAGCTTTACCATTTGTAAGTTAAAAGAATCCTGTCCCATTTTATCTAAAATCAGACCAGGCACCACGGCTCACACCTGTAATCCAAGCATTTTGGGAGGCTGAGGCAGGTGGATCACGTGAGGTCAGGAGTTTGAGACCAGCTTGGTTAACATGGAGAAACCCCGTCTCTACCAAAAATATCAAAATTAGCTGGGGAGAGTGGCAGGTGCTTGTAATCCTAGGTACTTGGAAGGCTGAGGCAGGAAAATCACTTGAACCTTGGAGGTGGATGTTGCAGTGGACGTGAGATCATGCCACTGCACTCCAGCCTAGGTGACAGAACGAGACTCTATCTCAAAAAAAAAAAAATAACAAAATAAATAAATAAATAAATAAAAATCAATTAAGCTATGACTCTGCCTTCCTATGTTTTTTGTGAAGGGATAATTTTACTAGTTTTTAATTCATTAAAATACTGTAATTGACTTTCAAGAGGATCATGAAAATTTTAACTCTTTAGCTAATCTGGAATTCAATCTTCCCTAAATTCATTTGAGGGAATTCATATAACCATAACTACATTTGAATAGTGATTTTAAAAAACTACATTTGAATAGTGACTTAAACCCTATCTTCTTCATACACATTAATTTTCCCCCAATTATCAGGTTTTAACATCATCCAGGTTAGACTGTTTCAGAAATCCAGATTGAGAAAAATTATCAAGGAAAAAAAACAAATGAAACATCCTCCATAGTAGGCTTGAAATGAACCAAAGAGATGACGCTTTCATTTGAATTTTTGCTTTTTTTAGACGTCTACTTGCCAACATGATTTGGTGAAGGTCAATTGTTATAAAGAAAGTTGATTTGTGAAAGAATGAGAACCAGTGGGTGGAAAAATGTTTTCCAAAATATAGTCCATAGGCCTAAATAATTTACATTGATTCCATAGCTCTTGTGAGGAAAAAAAGTGGGGGTGGGAAAAAAACATGTAATTTGGGGTTAATGTCTGCCAACTTAAATGATGACATTTGCAATGACTTAATATTTTAATTGGAGTTAACTGTTGGAAAATGAACATACTTTTTAAAATTTTTGTTTTTTGGCACCTACAATGTATCCCTACTTCCTTCTGTGCTTTCCTCTCTCTACAAGAACTGTAGGAACTTATAAGCAACATTTCCAAGATTCTTTTGTCTCTAGGATTCTAGTTGCATTTCCCATTATGCCAAAAAAAAAAAAAAAAAAAAAAGAGAGAGAGAGAGAAAAAAGTTGCTCAAATCTAGTTAAGAGTCATGGGCCTTGGAAACAAGAGGTTTTGTGGCAACCTCTGGACCACACCTGTGAATGTCCTGTGTAAGGGCTCCAGCAACTGGGACATTTGGCAGCAGTTTGGCACCATTCCTTACCTGGGTGTCCAGAGAAACTTCCTGATTCTTTGGAAACCCATGGTAGCCTGGAGAGCTGCTGTTGCCCTCTCCATTCTTAAATGATGTTTAATACACCAACTCCTTATGTTAAATCCTTTTCTGCTTTGAATATCTAGAAATGCTATTTCTCAATAGATATGACTAAAAAAGAGTACTCATGGCTTTTAAATATTGTGGCTTATCAACAATGACTTGCTTTAATGAATCATTTTGCTGGAGGCCTAACTAGAAATAAGGAAGGCATAACAGGGTGAATGTAAGCATGCTTTCAGATTCCCTTGTAAAACTCAATAAATACAATATTCTAATTACTTGAAAATAATTTCCTTATTGACAAAAAATTCATGTAACATAAATTCACCATTTCAACCTTTTTAAAATATACAATGAATTGATCTTTGGTATACTCACAATATTGTACAACCATCTATCTAATTCCAGAGCTTTTTCATCACCCCAAAGAGAAACCACATATACCCACTGTCCCCTGGTAATCACTGGTCTACCTTTGTCTCTATGGATTTGCCTATTCTTGACATTTTATATAAATGAATTATACAGTAGTGGCCATTTGTGACTGGCTTCTTCCACTGAGCAAAATATTTTCAAGGTTCATCCTTGTGGGAGATGCATCAGTACTTCATGTCTAAAATGGTTGAATCATATTCTATTAAGTGGATACACCATGTTTGGTTAATCCATTCATCATTTGATGAACATTTGGATTGTTTCCACATTTTGGCTATTATAAATAATGATGCTGTAAATATTTGAGTGTAAGCTTTTCTGTGAACCTATGCTTTCAGTTCTCTTGGGTATATACCTAGGCATGGAATTACTGGGTCATATGGTAACTCTGTGTTTAACTCTTTGAGGAACTGCCAAATTGGTCCACAGTGCCTGATTCATTTTATAGCCTCACCAGCAATATATGAAAGTATTTCCATATCATTACCACACTTGTTATTTTCATATACATAAATATAGGAAATAATGTTAGGTGGTATATCACATCTCACCGTGATTTTGATTTACATTTTTTAAATGACTGAAAATGCTAAACAGTTTTTCATTTACTAATTGGCCATTTGCATGTTTTCTTTGAAGGAATATTTATTCAAATAATTTGTCGCATTTTTAATTGGGTTGTTTTTCTTTTTGTTGTTGAATTATGGGTCCTTTATATAGTCTTGACACTGGATCTTTATCAGACACATAATTTGAATATATTTTTTCCCATTCTGTGGGTTTTCTTTTTACTTTCTTGATAGTGTCCTTTGATGCACAAAAGTTTTTAATTTTGATGTAGTCAAGTTATCTCTATACACTTGTGTTGTTTGTGCTTTTTGTGTGATATTTAAGAAACTATTGCTAATTCAAAGTCAAGAAGATTTACACTTATGTTTTCTCCTAAAAATTGTATGGTTTTATTTCATACATTTAGATATTTGATACATTTGGAGTAACAAATTCCTTTTCATATAATGTTACTTACTTTTGCTGGTATTATTTTGTTTTCTATTATTTTTATGCTGTCTATTACTACAGATAATTAATAATTAATTCTATTCTTAAATCCTGCTGATTAAGGAAGATTTGAAGAATGCAGGCATCAATGCCATAAGAGTAAATTCAAGCATAATGACTAGAAAAACAAAGTGCTACTGGTTAAACATAAAAATCCAAAGTCTTTCTTTAATGTTATTTAAAATTTCAAATAAGTATATATTTGTTTTTCGCATATAACATATAATTACAATAGTTGAAGCATTTTTCACACTAGATTAAAAGCTCCTTTTGTTTCTTCTTTCCTATTGCAATCCCAGCTGTAAGATTCTCATATACAGTACCTAGAAATAGAATCTTTCCCAGGGTTCTGGGTTGAAAATTCATTGCTTTACCCCATATAACATACCTACCATATCATTAATTTTGTGAATTCAGGAGTTTCCATCTTGAGACAGACCCAAAGTTCATCATGCCAGTGTTCTGTGAACAGAGGTTTTAAGCAATATTTCCTGGAAAAGCAATGGCGTAACTTCCCTCGTTATGCAATTGCTTTTAGCAATATGTTTTAACAATTATGTATACCCAAATTTGTGTAAGTAGTCAGTTTTAGCTCTGTTATTTGTAATACTCTTCCAATTTATTTCAAAATCACTTAGTTATTGCTGTGGTTTGAATGTTTACTCCCTCCAAAACTCATGTTGGAATGTAATTCCCAATGTGGTAGTATTGAGAGGTGGGGTCTTTAAGAGGTGATTGGAACATGAAGAGTCTGCGTTCATGAATAGATTAATTCATTCACAGATTATTAGAATAATGGGTTATCATAGGAGTGGGACTGGTGGTTTCATAAGAAGAGGAAGAGATATCTGAGCTTGCATACTCAGTCCCTTTGCCCATGTGATGCCTGTGCTGCTTGAGGACTCTCTCCAGAGTTCCCATCAGCAAGAAGGCCATCACCAGATGCAGTCCATCAACCTTGAAATTTTCTGCCTCCATTTCTGTAAGAAAAAAATTATTTTTCTCTATAAATTACCTAATTTTAGGAATTCCATTGCAAGCATTAGAAAACTACTAAGTCTAAGAGGTAAAGTACTTGACCACTTAATAGGTCCATGTTTGAAGGAAAGGATTCACCTAATTTAAAATTTGTTGAGTTGGAAATACCTATAGCATATTAATTTGGGGTAATTCATTCACGCATGGAAATAAATATGATCAAAATCAATTAATATTTAAAATAAGGGAAAAGGCCAAGGGAAAGTCTGGTTAGGTGTGGAATAGATGTTAATATATAAATAGGCAAGAGAGAAAGGGGGGCCAGAAAGAGGAGCCGGAAACAAAGTTGAGAAAGAAGAGTTGACATAAAGGAAGAGCACTAGAATGTGAAATACCCCAGAAGCTGGAGAAAGAAGAAATGCAAAACAAGCTCAAATATTAAGAAATTTAAAAACAAGAATGTAGTCAAAGGTTGACCATTTTCATTAGACTTTGAATAGTGAGACTAGCGGTCATCTCTTTTTGAATTGCTTATTGTGGTATTGTAGAGGTAGATTCTATACATGAACACAAAACAGAGTCTGGAGAGCCTGCGTAGACTTACCTATATCTTGTTAAAATTAGCCTTATTTTACTTAGGCTGAGAATATTGTCTAAATTCTGGAATACTAGACCTTGCAACCAGAAACTCCCTCAATATATCATCTACTTCAATCCCATGACTTCAATGCAAATAAAGATTCTAGATTCTTTACAAAAGATGATGTAATCAAGCCTCAAAGATTTGCCCAATGCCAATAGTTGGTTAATGGCTGAATGGAAAGACTAGGGTACTAGGAAGGAAGTGCCACTAGAGAACATGAGAGGCACATTTCTGTAGTTGACAGGTTTCTGGGGATTCATTTTGCTAAATGCTGTTTTGGAAGTTGGAGCCGTACAATTGCTCATTGTGTATAACATAATGCAAGGTGATTGGACACTGATAACCTAACACTGTTATGCTCTATAAAGATTTTAAATGCTTTTTCATTTGTATATTTTAGTTATAATGATATGTTGAACTTTAAAAATCTAAGAATTTATCCCCTCTTTTGAAAATTTATTGTCTACCAAACAAAACACAATAGATCTAGCTATCTGAGTTAAATGCTTCTGGTAATGAACCAACACAGAACCAGAGGCAGGAACAAAATAAGCCCTTTGTGCTGCTTATGGCACCACAATAGAGCAGCTACTCGAGCATCAATATGTTTTGTTGTACAATGTCTTTATTAGGTCATAACTAAATATATACTAAAGCTTTACACGAAAGAGAAAAATGGAATAAACCTAATAGGCTAATTCTACATTGTGGAAAAATCCTTGATAAAACAGCTTTTAGAATTCAAGGCATTATAAATTTACATAAAAATACTAAAATATCTAGAAAGCTCCTTGGAATAAGACGGCAATTTCAAGGAAGCCACTTACAGAATTCCATTAAATTTCATCCACTCAGTGCTGTAAGTGTATACTGGGGTTTTATTCTGTTAATGGGATTTGCCTGATTTTAAGACACATTAGTTTTTTAAAGCACCATATGTGGAAGTAAACTCCTGTTGTTTTCAAGGCTTTTGCTTTCGCACCCCACCCAAGGAAGACTTTAGAAGAAAGACTAAATAATGAAAACATAGAATATGCATCTACATGAGTACATAGCATATAGAAATACCATTCATGTGTTCAACATTATTAAACATCTCACATATGCAAAGCACATATTAGGCATTTGGGGGTGATAAATCCATTCAACTAAACACATAACTATTCAACATCTACTATGTTGCAGATATGAATATAAAGATGATTAAACATGGTCTTTGTTCATAGGAGTCTGATCATCTCTTTTATATGGACTAACTGAAAAAAGAGAAAGAAAACAATCAGAGTTGCAGATACGCATACTGTAGTCAGCCACTCAAGTTTTGTGTGCCATAGCATCTGTGAATTACTGATTCGCTGAAAAAGAATGTGAGCATCTCTCTGCTGGTGGTGGGAAGAGTAGTTAGGCTGCTGTTACAGTGGTCTAGGCAGGAAACTGCAAATGCCAGAGACAAAGCAATGGAAGTGGAAGTAAAAATGGAGGCATATATTACGTTTACATTTAAGTGTTATTATCAGTGGGAATTAGTTTTGGATTGACAGAGACAGTAAAAATGTGGACTGTTTCTGTACTGAATTTTATTTGTATTTGTCCCTTTTTGATCAAGGTCTGGCAGTGGCTTCTTGGAGCTCATTTACTATTTAAAAATATGATAACAAGTATATATAGTCTCCTAGGGAAGGTAGATATACCAGGAAAATTTTGCACACAGTATCAAGAACATTATGGTCTCCTTGAAATCCATCTATGATTTCTTTTGATCTGGAGCATGGTTTATATAAACTTGGATGATTTGGGATTAAATTCCAACTAAAAGAATGTTAATCTTTTCTGCTCTTCCTTTTTATTATTAACATGTATCCATTCATACAACTGTATATATTTGGTCTCTTAAGATGTTTTAGGGTCTTCCCATTTATTAGCAATATCCAACATTTCATATTTTAATCACTGAAACTATTTTCATGAGCCACGCCCATTATATTGGGCACTGCAGACACATCAATGATCAGAATGGATGAGATCCTTTGTTATGAAGACTGCAGTGTGATTAGAAATGTGATACCTGCTCTGAAAGATAATTGAGGGGTGTTAAATGAGGACATTCTCAGTCTAGAGGTAGAGACAGAGGTAGAGAGATGGCAATGTCAGAGAAGCCCAATCTGTGATAGCACATTTGTGTACAGGAATGAATAAAATAGTGAATGATAAATGAATAAATGAATGCTAAGCCCCTATAAGCTCATCTTCTTAAAGATATGTATGTAACAGCTTTATTGAGATATAATTCACATACCATGTAATTTACCCACTTAAATAAGTACACAATTTAATGGTTCTTGGTATATTCATAAAGCTGAACAATTATCTGTCACCACAATCAATTTTGGAACATATTCAATACCCCAAAAGGAGACTTGTATGTATTTACAATCACTCAATATTTCCCTGGCGCCCTGAGCCCCAAGTCCCCTCTCCTACCATTGGCAGACACTGTTTTCTGAATCCTCAGATTTGTCTATTCTGGACATTTCATATCAATAAAATAAAATATATAAACTTCTGTGCAGATGTTTTCAAGGTTCCTGCATGTCATGACCCAGATCACTACTTCATTCCTTTTTATAGCTACATAATATTCAGTTGTACAAAGACACAATATTTTGTTTATCCATTCATCAGTTGATGGACATTTGAGTTGTTTCTGTATTTTTGGCTATTATGAATAATGCAGTTGTGAACTTTCATGTGCATGTTTTTGTGTAGGTATATGTTTGTTTACCTGTTTTTTCTTGGATATATATGTTGGAGTGGAATTGCTGGATCATGTTAACTCTATTTTTACCCTTTTGATGAACGGCCAGATTGTTTTCCTTACCTTTATTTTAAATCTATTATATATATCTTATCACTTCTTTCTCTTACATTGGTTAATATATCTTTTCTGGAAAAAATCCATTGGAGTTAAATTATTTGCTAGTGGAATCTGTGTGTGTGTGTGCATGTGTGTGTGTGTGTGTGTGTGTGTGTGTGTGCCCGCACCCTAAAGGAGCTTGATGTTTAATGGCATCTGGCTTTTAACACATATATAAAGCTCTGATTTAGAAAACAGAAAACACAGATTACAAAGCTGAGTTCTAACATTAACTTACCATGTGACCTGGATATGACTTCTCACCAATAAAAAAAAATGATCTAGCACAATACATAATGGCCAGTGAAGTGGATCAGAAAGGAGAATTACCTCTCGTGCCCTAGATTACACCATATTTAGACAGGATGTCCAGAAAACAAACTAACAAAGTACAGATAAATTCAAATTACTTAAATGGAAGGTCTAATTGGGATGGTTGTCATTTAAATTTGATTTATAATCAAAATACACAAGTAATTCAATCCATACACTGTCTTTCCCCAGATATTCTTTGGTCAGAGCTTTAGTTCTAGCTTTTCTGTTGCCACGTTTTATCTAAGGGTCAAACAGAACAGGGAAAGAAGTAGGAAGATTAAAAAATCTGAGTGATCAGTTAACTAATCAGCCCCTCAATGTTGATGTTCAGAATTTTAATGCAAAATCAAACATTCGGCAGTGCTGAAATCCCTGAGAAATCAGGTTATGCTGTATTCCTGGAGCTTAGAAGGTGTGACAGCTGGTTTATAGCTGCCATTATTAGTGGTGGGTTGATTTTGTTTTGTTTTGTTTTCTTTTTTAGATAGGCTGATTCTCCAGCCTTTTAGTTTTAAAGGAGACAGACTACCCGGAGATGGGAAAAGATGTGATGCTGAACTGCAATTTTTGAGCTCTTCCTTGTATGGAAAAGAGAGTTAATATTTAATTAGTATTCAGTATACATATGTTGACAGCACAGTACATGCAAAGTATTTGTCTGGGAAAGGTGGTGAATTCAAAGATAAATAATACCTATTCCTTCCCAAAAGCCTATCATCTGAAGTACACACGTAGTTATTATGTATGTTGAAAATGTCTAAAGTCATCATGTCGGTAAATAAAGATGCTAAGGAAATTCAGAAGAAGGAGAAATTACTCCTGCCAGAGAGTTAAAGAAGGCTTTGAAGGGGGGATTTGGTTCCATTTAAACTGAACCTTGGAGGATGGATCATATTCCACCTGGCAGAGGAGGTAAAGTCATTCTAGCCAAAAGGCACATTAGGAACAAAGGCATAAAATATGAAACTGTATCAGGCCTGTTTGGGTAAGAAGAGTTTTATTCAATAGTATTCAAGAAAAGCCGTAGAAAGAACCTTCCACAAATTCTCTAGATATTTCAAATAACATATGAATTGAACAGCCTTCCAGGAACCTTAAAACTGTTTTTCTGCATGACTTTTGGGGAATCCTTTCTTCCTCACTTATCATCATCCTGCTGGAGTAAAATAGAGTCCCAAAAGATGGAAAGGGAGATGGTTATGCTTGCCATGTGACTTTATGCAAAGAGAAGAATGTTTCTGTCCAGTGACAATGCCCACATAATATCCCACTATTAGGCCCTTCTTACTGAAGACAAGGACATCCAGAAAGTATCTTGGATTAATGAATGAATGAATGCATGAAGAGGAGACCAGCAGACCATTGTTATGGTGTAGACAGGAAGCTTGGAGGGAACTTCCTTAGAAATGAGTTGTAACATGTTCTGATACTTGCTCTGTGAAATCCCCTCAAGATGGTTTTTTTGGGTACTCATTGATCTGTTATACTACTTCCTACAGAGACCACAGAATTCATGCAGAGCATGGAGAGATTCAGATAGGAAGAGAGAAAGATGTCCAACAGTTAAACATTTGCCAATGAAGTAATTTAGCTCTAAACATGCCATTGTCAATACATGAAATTAAACATTTATATTTTCAGTCTGCTTGTTATTTGTTTGGCATTGCCATTTATGTATTCAGAAAAGCAACAGAAAGTTGTTCAACATTAAAAAATATGATACATAATCCAAGAGACAGAAGATACTTTTGTAAATGAATAAAATGTAGAGTGTAATATGTGTCAGGAAGCTTTCTATGGACCTCAAATGATGTTGCCTATGAAGGAGGAAGCTATGAATAAAAGACAGAATTAAAATTATTTAATCAATTTAAATAGTTAATAAATATTATTAAAATACCAATTTAGTCAATTTAATAAATTAAGTATTTTCATCCACAAAATTTGGATGTTCAAGTCACTATGGGCTTGAGTAATTTAAACCAACAAAATCTACAGACAAATATTAAACCTTTGACTAACTATATTACATAGTCTGAAACTGTGAATTATAATTTTCAATCTGAAATATATTACATAAATTAAGCAATAAAAAGGTAGTTCTAATGATCTTTGTAACTAAACTGAGTCATAAACACAATTGATAAGAGTTAACTTTAAGAGAAATAAATCTGAAAGACAAAGCAAGAAAAAAATTTTGCCTTTTTCTCTATATGAATCAAAATCAGATGTAATTTTTAGTTGCATAGTATGTGCTCTAACCAGTCGTGCAAACTATTTATGAATATCATCTCTTTAACTGTGGCTGAATTTGTTTGCCTTGTGTTTTTTGCCAGAGCTCAGTATTTTGGCATGTTTTATATCAGAATGTTCTCATGACAACACAGTATTGCAGATACAGGTGGTGTCTCATGTTCTTCTTGCAACTTGTTTTAGTTCTCTCCTTTATCCAGTAACCTGAGTTTACTGTTCCTCAATTCCATCACTTCTCATTCATTGGATAAATATTTCTTAAAGCCTCTTGTGGTCCAGGGTCTCTTCTCTGTACTGGGGAATACAGCAGTGAGCAAAACAGACAACAGTCCCCAGGCTCATGGACTTTATATTCTCATGTGGGAGTGCACAGGCAACATGCAAATAAGAAAGCAAATTATTCTGACAGAGGTGATCGCTTTATCTGAGGGACGACGTTTAACACTAAAATTTATCTTCATATAAAGTTCATGGGACATATTATATTTATTAGTCTCAACATGTACACCTCAGAGTCAGTCAATGGGATTGTTTGTGAATACTGCCAAGCACCTCTGTTCATGTGTAGTGAAATTTGTATTGCCCTGAAAATTCTTCAGTGTTTATAAATAGTCTAATCTGGAGTGTATAGACCAATTACCCAGTCACAAGAGGCACCAAACTTGTTGTACAGTGTCCAAACTTTAGTGAATTCACTTGGCTTGTTGTCAGCAGTCGACATTGGATATCAAGCTTCTGGCAGGAGTCTGCAATGAAATCATCTCTTCCACCTTCACTTGACCTCAGCCCAGAGGCTGTAGAGCTCAGCTGTAATGTTTCATAATACATCAAGACACATCAATTCCATGCCAGCCTGCCCACCATCCTGGCTGAGCTTAACCAATAAGTAAAGAAAGCAAGCTCAATTATGAGAAACAATGTTTTCACCCTGTTAGGATGTTTATTAGATTTCCTACTTAATATAATTTTTATTTGAGGAAGAAAAAAAAACCATCACCCAATCTAAAATCAAACTCTTCTGTCAACATTTAAAAAATTGTTTTATCCGGGTCAATGGTTCTTTTCTATTTTTATATACCAATCATTATCAAAGGCAAGGTCAATATTATAACATATAAAAAATATGAGATGTTTGTATGTTATTTCTGGACTGCTAAGCAGCAGAGTTCACTAGTACAAAATCTGTACAGTTCAGACAGGTTTTAAAAATTCCATCAGAAACAGTAAATCGAACTGATATATTAGAAGATTCATTCATTGAAAACTGTGTTGTTTGATGCCAGTATAAATATACAAGTGGAACAAGAATAGATTTAGAGCCATTAATCTTGTAACCAATCTTAATCAAAGGGCATTAAGATGGGTTTTCAACTAAGTGGATGAATAAAGAGCAAAACTCCAAACAAAAAATCCTAACCCAAACAATTTAAAGTGGTTTTATAATGTGTCTGTTCTCTTGGGGATAATCAGGAATGACAAATATTCATTGAGAATCCACTTTGCATGTGCAAGTCATTTTACTAGTGAAGGTCCAGTATTAAAATGCCATTTTCTTTGCCTGGAAAAATAAAAGGGATGAACAAAGGATTCTGGACTCTCAGAAGCTTTTGTAATAGTAGAAATCACTTACTGGTTCACAAAGTTCAACAGCTTTTCACTGAAACAACAGGACCTTGCCATAGTCACTAGGAGGTCTGAGTTTTGGAGAACTCACAAAAGAACTTTCTTTCTTCATTTGGTATATCTCAGCATTCTGAAGGTTGTCCAACTCTGGGAGCTCACCAAGTTTCATTTCATCCATTAGGCTGGGAGTAAAGAAAAAATCTGCAAATTCTGTCAAAATTGGTGATGTATGGCTGCTGAGAAATTCAAATTGCTTTAAGAGTGGGAGCCAACAAAGTAATGTCCAACTCCAGGATGAGATCACATCATGCACTCACTCTTTATGTGAGCTGCATTCTATATGCATGGGGGAGAGCCAAAGCATGAGTTCATTGAAGAAATGGTGAAGAGCTTCTCCTTAACTCTCTAGCTTCCACTGGTTCAACCAGATCCAACACAAACACGACTATAGACCCTACTTTGAATGTCTATAAACAGACCTGCACTCCACTTGGCCCTAATAATGATAGACAGATGAAATAGATGCATGTACAAAGGGCAACCCCAATTTAGATTGGTGATTGGACTGAGATTCCCAGGTGTACTATCATCTTATCAGCCATGATGGCCAACATTCTCTAGGTTTATAAAGTTTGGCTGGAATAAGTTTAAGAATCTTGTTATAGCATCAGCCTTGAGTGAGTCGTCCAAAATACGTATTTTATATATAATAATAACAAGTGCATTCTGGAGAAGTAAAACTAAGGTGTTGGTTTATGAGGAGAGTAAAAAATTTTTTAGACATTTTGCAAAAGCATTTGGTATATGTAAAAGCATTCAGCTCAGGGCAGTTTGGATGCCTTCCCTCCTCAATGGTACCAATTATTTCTAGATTGCAGAAGGCAAACTCTGTTCATAAGAGGGGAATGTTATGTCCAGTAAAGGATTAAAACAATGTGTGGTCATAAGGAAGAGGTTTCAACAAAACATGGCCTCACATAAAAACAGTCTGGATAAGAAGATGTAGTAAAATACATTTATGGCTCTTATCTCAAAGCTTTCAAATTTGTATTAGAGTAGAAGAGACTCTCAGAATTCATGAGGAATATTCAACATGGGCCTGAAATGGTGATGGAGAGGGAAAATTATGCAGGGTAGGTACTGAAGGAGAGGCTGTTCATGGAATGGTGATATGACCTCAGCTATCATGCGCCTCCCTTTCCTTTCTTCTTCACAACCTTGTCTTTGTCCATATTCTTTCCCTACATCTAAGGCTGCTGAAGAAAATACAGAATGTTCAGTTAAATTTGTATTTTGGATCATTGAAAAATATTCATTCATTGAAAAAATTATACATTGTTTTTCTGAAATTCAAGTTTAACTGAGCATCCTGTGTTTTTATTTGCTAAATCTTGCTACCCTACCAATATCCCATCCATTCAATCCCACCTAAGCTTAATAGCAGACAGAGAAAAGGATCATCATTAATAATATCAGCCAAGGAAAGCTTTGCCAAATGAATCAGGTTGGCCTTGATACCTCTGGTTTTCTGCCCATTCCTATCCTCGCCTCCTCCCCAGCTCTGCAGCTTTTCTCTTAACTTAATGTTTTAATTAAAGTACTATATAAAGTGGTTAAGCCTCTTGCCTTATAGAAAACTGTCACAGGAAAGGGGCCCCTACGCTATCTATGGAGAACACTTATTCTTCATGGAAGGAGTTGATGGAGTCAGCCTTCAGGATTTTGTTGTTCATTCTCATTCAGAAGAATATCTGGCAAGCACCGCTGCGAAATCACTCTCTTGGTTTGGCTCACTAATTTTTGCATATGAATGCTTTGGATATTAAGTAGAATCTTGAGAAAAAAAATGCAACCATTGCTGTGTTGCTGCTCTCACACATTTACCATGGTGGGAAAATGTTTTTGAATATCCATTGCCTTGGACAGATTTAATGAGGTAAGTATAAGAAGAAGAAAAATAAGCCTTATGGATTGTTGTGTACTCACAGAGTGTAAAACTGAAAACTCTTGCACTAAAAAAATCCATGATCGATTGATGCAAGCCATGGAAATGTGTCAAATTTAACAGCTCTTATGAACTATTTTGCAAATTGCACATTTTCTTTTCATATGTAAAATTTTAAATTGGCAATAAATTGTATCTGTTTTAGTCTTAGCAAATTATATAAATAACTTTCATGATATACAGCGTTTCTCATGACTGCATCAAATGTTACAACACATTTTCATCTGTACTACATAGATCACCTATAGAGCATAGAATGTACTTAGAATGTGAACTATAAAGATACTGAAATGTAGCACATAGTAGGAAAATAAGCATTCCTTTGCAGATTGGAATGAATGCCTTCCAAGTGGTAAGACAAAACACCACAAATCTGCTAATAAATCTGCCAGTAAACTTTCTTTCCAAATATATTCCAAGGGAAAATAGTTACCTTATAAAGATCAATACATAAATATTCTGTTTATTGTGGCTCAGAATATCTCCTCCACAAGTCTCTTTAATGTTCTAATCCAATTCTACCTAATTTTAAGTAATGATTTCATTTGTTGTGAACTTACTTTTTTCTTATTTGTGAGGCTGTTCCCGAAAGTGTCATCAACTGCACTTATTTTTTTTTTCAGATCTTTAACCCAAAACTTTTTCTAAAATCAAGTCAGACACAGAAAAACAACTATCACATATTCTCACTCATAAGTGGGTGCTAAAAAATGTGTTCGAAAAATGCAAATCAAAACCACATTGAGATATCATCTCATACCAGTTAGAATGGCGATCATTAAATAATCTGGAGACAACAGATGCTGGAGAGAATGTGAGAAATAGGAACACTTTTACACTGTTCGTGCGAGTGCAAATTAGTGAAACCATTGTGAAAGTGTGGTGGTTCCTCAAAGACCTAGAAATAGAAATACCATTTGATTCAGCAATCCCCTTATTGGGTATATACCCAAAGAATGATAAATTGTTCTATTATAAAGACACATGCACACCCATGTTCATTGCAGCACTGTTTACAATAGCAAAGACCTTGAACCAACCCAAATGTTCATCAGCAATAGACTGGATAAAGAAAATGTGACACATTTACACCATGGAATACTACGCAGCCATCAAAAACAATGAGTTAGTGTCCTTCATAGGGACATGGATGAATCTGGAAACCATCATTCTCAGTAAACTGACACAAGAACAGAAAACCAAACAGCATGTTACCACACATAGGTGGGTGTTGAACAATTAGAACGCATAGACACAGGGAGGGGAGCATCACATACTGCGGTCATTTGTAGGGGGGTTAGGGGAGGGACAGTGGGGGGGTGGGGAGGGTGGGGAGGGATAATGAGGGGAGAAATACCAGATATAGGTGATGGGGGGATGAAGACAGCAAACCACCTTGCCATGTATGTACCTATGCAGCAATCCTGTATAATCTGCACATGTACCCCAGAACCTAAAGTACAATTAAAAAAATGTGTACACATGAACATAGAGGGTAAAATACTAGCCAGTGGAGACCAGGCAGGCTGAGGGGGTGAGAAGGGGCTGGAGGATGATAAATTACTTAATGGGTACAAGGTACATTCTTCAGGTGATGGTGATAGACATCCTAAAAGCCCTGACTTGTGTGTAATGAAATAGCATTTGTGGCTCATAAATTTATATATTTTAAAAGACAGTTTGTTCTCATTAGTGTCCATGCCTAAGACTTAAATATTAGAACTTATTTCACTTTACTAACAGAAAAGAGCCAAGCTATTTACTTTGTAACTTCTTACAGTATTTTACTTATGCATGCTACAAATGTACATTGAGCAGACACTATTTATTGCCTGTATTAAACTTCTTTTCATCTTCCCGTTTAAACTGATTTAGGGGTCTGTTTAAAATTGTAAAATACTTTAGTAAAATTGATAAATATGAATATTTCAGAACTGTATTTTGTATGTGAAACTACTTAGATGTCACAGCCGACTGAGGATGAAATATCCAAACAAATGAGTGTGAATTAGATGTTGTCACAAAGGTCAAAGGACTGAGGTGGAATAAAGGCAATGATTTGGTCTGATTAGAAAGAGTTTTATGGTCTCAGGATTACAAAAGTAATGTAGCACAAGTATATTAACTTTTTGTTTTTGATTTTTTTCTTCTTATTTCCAAGTGAAACAAAAGCAGAAAGCTGGAAGAGCCAAGGTAGGCTAGGGCCAAACTCTTGGAGAAGAGATGACAATAAACTCAGAGCAATGCTTGTCCTTAATTAAGTCTAAGTGGGGAGGATTACTTTATTATAAGGGGTTATCAAGAAAATTGAGCTTTAAAAACTCACTGCTCCAGAGCAACAACACTAGACTCCGAGTCTAACATAACCCTAATTTTTCTCCAAGGGAGAGGGATTCGCCTCTTTGAAATGATCATATTTGGGGGATAAAAAGTGTTCTGGATGGAAAACCAGAGTTACATAAGTAGTAAGTGATGACAGTTGAGAATGAATGAAAAAAAGTCCTAAATTGTACTTCAATTATTTATTTCTTTAAAGCTTTCTCAACTTGTATGCAACCTTGTTATATAGATGATATAATACCTTTCCCTAAGCTTAGCAAAGTACCCAGAAAGAAATATGTAGAACTTAACATCTTGACTTTGCAAATCCATATCTCGGTTTAAAATAGAGCAACAGAAATAACTGCACAGTGACCCGTAAATCTATCACTTCCCCTCTGACCTCCCTTCCTCTCCCAAAGTCAGGTTGTACACTTCTGTGTACTTATCAGACACCTCTGCCCCCAATCTGAACCAGCATTCAAGTGACTGTCTTTGTTCTGTCACTTGATTTTCCTGCAGTGCTTTGTCCGTCACCTGTAATTCTTCCATTCTATATGTTGTCTCACCAGAGAATTCTGCACAGCCTCTCCCAGACCATCTTCCCTTTGTCAGCACCACCAAATACCCTCCTTCTGGTCCCTCTGGGCTGTCACTTAACCTGTTCCAGTGCCTTTGGCTTAGTGTTTTTGACTCCAGTCAGGGATGTGAATATTCTAGTTTGTTTGATTGAAGAATCAGACACATTACTAAAAAATTCAATTGCATGTGCCATTGAGTTGTGAATAATCATTACCATTTAAGCAGATATCCACGAAAATTTTATTCACAATTATTACTCAACAAATAATTACTTTGATTTAGGATTTTCAAGGAGCAGTTTGTGTGGATTCTTAAAGAGTTTCTGCTATCTGGTTGGTTTGACATGCCCAATTTCATCTAACACTAAACTAAATAAGGGAAAAAATGTCTTTCTAATACAGGATTTTCAAAAAAAGTATATAGAATAATAAATATATTATTAATGCAAATATTCCATGTTGATAACTATAATAGGAGAGAATTGAGAAGAGGTAATTATATTTTTAAAATGTTGATTAATCCTATTGAATGACAGACAAATTTAAATAATAAACAAGAGCCTGAAACTTTTAAGGTCTTTTGAAAAAAATACAAAGTATAAAATTGTTAAATTTTAAAATTCCTTCCAGCTGAAAAAGATTTTCTATAGTATAGAGTTGAAGAACAGAATATTAGTGCTAACATGCATGATAATACAGGGTAAATTGACAACTTGAGATGAATACTGATTCGTAAAAAATATTTGATTGTTGGAATCAGTGCAGTTTTGTGCCAAGAGCTGAATGAAAATTGAGGAATGGCTAGTGTTTTAAACTTTTAACTTCAAAGACTGTTCATAAAATGGAAGATATAGACAGGTCAATAATTTACAGGACATATGTAGTTAATGAAAAGGTTTCTTGTCTCATTTAAAGAAGTTCCAATAATCTGTCTTTCTGCATATAGGCATTTCTTATTCTCATCCTTAATGGATATAAGACCAGTTAACATTTAACTGGCACACAATTGCAAAGCACTTTGCAAATATAAAATATTATGTAAGTGCCATAGAATCCATTACTTCACACTCAATCTTTAAGCAACAATTAACTAACAATGCAGTATTATAGAATAGTCTTACTAATGGAAATTTAACTTCCCTTTAGCTTTGGAAGATTTCAGAACATTACATAATTGTATAAAGTCAAATTAAATTTTGATCCATACATTATTTATGCTATTTGGTTGTCTGGCTTTTAGTAGACACATATATAATATTTCATACATAGAATTATATATGTATGCATATGTAAAATCTTCCATTTCCTGCATGATGTAATAATTTTTATTCTAGAATTTATATATTTATGGCCTCACGACTAAACATTTCATTTAACTAGTACACTCCCTGTACTGAGCATTATCTGTGATTTGCAAAAGACTCTGCCTTCTCAAAGCCAGTATCACTAAATGATCCTTCTATGAAAAATTCAATGAAAAATTCTAATTTTTTACTCAGATTTTTGTGGTGCATTTTATTTGTAAAAAGAGCCCTGGGAAATTTGCAAAGCTGAAGATTTCTATGATGTGATCCAAAACTCCAATACAGGCAAGGGCTACTGTTATATCACTTGCAAACCCACTCACTGTTTTCAGTTGTTCAAATAGATGAGATTAGCCTCAACAACTATACCTGCTTTCAGTGTTTGGCACTTTCAATATACTCCCATTTTTAAGAAAAACAGTGGGAGGCACCGGACACGAAGAACTTCAGTAACTTTATCAGTTCTTAGAACTAACAAGTATTGTGGAGGCAGATAAGGTGAAGGTGAATTTCAAGAATGAAGATCTTGAGGCACACTTCCTCTTTCAGTGAACTGAACAGATTTGAAAATGTACAGACCTCATCATTTTCAACAAAAAGCCGTGCTCATCAGGTCTAAGAAGAAAAGTTTGATCAACCGTCTCCTACTGCTTTTGGTATTATTTGTTGCTGAATAGATATCTCGAAAGATGGTAATTTTGTTGGAATTTAGTTGAATTCACTACTAAATTAAATCTAATTTAAGAAATATTTCATAGTAGTTTTAGGCCATCATTCCAGGACTTTTAAGAAGAAGAGAAGAAATGAAAACATTCTGTTCATCAAAGCCCAGAATATTTATGCAGTATCTGACCCAATCACTTGTGGGATAATTTATTCATTCATTCTGTCATTTATGCATTCTAAAGACATTTATAAATTGCTACTATGTGCCAGCCATTGTGTAAGAAAGTAAACATGATGGAGCTGTGTTAGAAAGTTCACAGTGGAGATTAAAAAATAAACAATTATCATATAAGAGGACAGCTGGAGAGAGAGATTTACGTATGATGAGGGGTCTCTAACAACCTGAAAGGTAGGTGAGTCCAGATAAGTTACTCTGAATATGTGAGTTTCAGTTTCCATGAATGAGGCAGAAAGGATATTTCCCTTAGAAGAGATAGAAATGTCAACTTTCAGGCAGGAGATAAGATTATAAGTGTATACCAAACTTGTTCTTGGAATTTAGAAGATATATGAAAGAGTAGCAGAAAATATAGTTAGTGAGAGAGACAGTGATAAGATCACAAAGGCACTTGTATGTAATACTAATGAATTTGAACTTTATCATGAAGACATTAAAGAGACACTAAAGAATAGTTATTGGGTGGATGGATGAATAAATTAATATACAAGTGAGACAAGAATACTTTTAATGCATTTCCAAAGTGAAACAGAAATCTGGTAGCTATGATGCTCTTATAGGTCTAATACACATATACACACATATATACACACAAACACACACACATATAAGTGTGTATATTTATGTATATATATATATATAGTTAAAATGATCTGTACGTAGCATCGAGCAAAGAGCCTGGTCACCATAGTGTCCTGGGCCCTACAGCAGGGAGGAGGGCCTGGCCCATAGTAGATGCTCAATATATATTTGCTGATGAAATGTATGAATAAACATATTTTAAGCAGGAAAGGAGCCATGTCTCAGAATACGGAGTGGAAAACAATATGGAAAGAGGAACATCTAGGAGGATGACTCCTAGGTTTCTTGCTTGAACTAATGAGTAGCTTTCAGGCTCTCCCTCAGAGAAGGAATTTAAGAGAACAAAAATACTTGGGATATCAAAGTAAAATTTTATTTTAGATGTGTTGATTTTGACTCTCAGTGAGACATCCAGGGATTTTGAGAAAGTAGCTTTATCTGTAACATTAGGGAATCTGAATTTTAAATGGTAGGTGAAGTTAAGAAGTCACATATTTTTCAAAAAGAGTATTTAAGGAAGAAAAAAGATTGAGTGAGGTGAAGAAAAGAGGATTTGCTGTATTTTCTGTAAGTTGGTCCTGAGGTCTTTCTCATGAGTGTGCCCATAAGCTCTAGCCCCATCCTGACTAGTCATCCAAAGATTCAGTCACAGATGTTTACAGTGTGCCTCTCATGGGAAAGTTTTTTTTATCCTGATAGACAATCTCCTGCCTAAGTATCCAACCCATGACCAGGTGGCTCTCTCACAGAAAACTTGTTTATGCTGGCAAATGCCCTTGCTGCTCTTGTCTGATTTCTGTTTTTTTTCTAGTAATGTAGTCACTCTCTATGAGAGCCTCAACAGGGAAAGAAGTTAGGTTTGGATGTGTTGGTCAGATAAGACCCAGAGGAGGCAACTCAACAAAACACATGAAATAACAGAACCATTCTCTTACTCACAGATCCCAGAGAGACAAGGACAGCACCCTTTATAGAGCCAATTGGAAGGCACAGGGACACTCAACCAACAGGTGGGAAGAGAAGAGAGATAAGAAGACCTAGGGACCATGGCATTCACTGAGGTCTAAGACATTATCCAAGCAGGATTCTCTCAGGGAGTTCTGCTTGGTGGGTTTAGAGAAAACAGATGTGAGTTCTGTGGAGTCACACTGTGACTGAGAGGTGGTCACTGTGGCATGTCTGCACGGTCCATGCAGGGTGCAGGGCCCCATGGGGTGAGTCAAGCAGTTTGTATCTAACTGTCCCATAGGAAGCTTGTCACCAGAAGATGGTTGTTTTAAGGCAGATATCTAGGTCTACCACTTTGAGGATCTGGAAGGAAGCAGAGAACTGAAAATTGTGTCAATGGTTGCTAAGCCCTGCTTCTGTTAAGAGAAAGTTAAGCTTATATTGAAATGGATAATGAAGCAATATGAAATTACAAGAATTCACTTCAAGCCTTCATATGGAAGATGGAAAAAATCATCAGAGAGGTGGAGGAAAAAACCGGGAAAGTGTGATGCCTCTGAAGCTAAAGGAGAAAGCAGATAATTTTTTAATGTGCATGATGAATTTTAAAGAAAACTATTAAATGCAATGTAAAGACATAAAGAAAAATAAAGCAAATAATCAAGTAATTGGACTTTTCCATCTTTAGTGATTACAAGGGCCCTAGATTAGATAACATGTATAAACAGATCTTTACATGGAAAAGTAACCTAACTTTGCTATTCTCTTCTCTTCACGTGAAAGAACAGGAGTTCTCATTAATCCTGTGTCCCTCTAATATACACAAGAACACAGTGACAAAGTATTCGTAAACTACGGATATAATAGGGAGACCACAGCATCTCTATTTTAAGGGCTTTATATACCCACCATCATTTATCAAAGCAATCAAACCAGCATTCATTGAGTACGTATCACTTAAATTTATACAAATCATGCCATATATTTTAGTCTTGAAAATAACATTTTCTACAAATAACTAGCTTTTCCCCATTTTACATAAAAGAAAACAGGCACAGTTAGTTAACTGGCAAGTGAAAAAGTTGAAAACTGAATATAAGTCGTTAAACTTTAAAGGCTGTACCCTTAACCATCATACTATACTTTTTCAGCATCAGCAGAGTAATCATCAAACACCCCTTCAATCAGAATAGTAATTGCAGCTTTTAAAAGGTGTACCTATTTAGCACAATAATGATCTGTATAATTAATTATATACTCTGAGACACTGGAAAATATTTGGGAAATGCCTTAGCTTGAACTCTCTTTTTTTATATATCAATAATAAACAAAAGTTTCATGTTTCAGTTGGGAGAAATATTTCCAGTGATCTATTGCACAACATGGGTGTCTATAGTTAATAATAATGTATTGTATATTTCAAAATTGCTGGAACAGTAGATTTCAAATATTCTTATCACAAAGAAATAAGTATGAGAGGTGAGGATCATGTTAATTACCTTGATTTAATCATTCTACAATGTGTACCTGTATCAAACCATTACATTGTAACACATTAAAAATATATAATTGTCAATTAAAATGTAATTTTTTAAAAAAAGATTTAAAATTATTGGTAAGTTAAAACTTTTTTTAAAGTTTCCAAATGCAATTAAATTACAGACTATAATTCATCATGCTTTCTTAAATCCATTTACGTTATTTAAATTATGGTTTTCTAGGCGTGCTTTTATGTAAAATCTGATAACATGATGAACTGATCATTTACACTCTCTAATTACTATTATTACATAACTTTGCTTATAATTGAAAGCCAGTGATTTGTTTTTCAAGATTGGTAAATTTCTGACAGACAGGAAAATGAAAATCATACCAGAAGCTAAATCAATTTATTAGCATCTCTATTAAACTGAAAATCTCTATCAGCAGAGAGTTACAAGTCATGTAAACTTATGGAAAATGATTTTAGGACTAAGAAGAATATAAAAAAAAGACCTAATTCCAAAAGAAATTAAAAATCTAGAGAATTATTTTTATTTTATTATACATTATTTTGTTTTTTGTTGTTGTCATTGTTGTTTTTGAGATGGAATCTCACTGTCTTCCAGGCTGGAGTGCAGTGGCCCATTCTTGGCTCAATGCAACCTCCGTCTCCTGTGTTCAAGTGATTCTCCTGCCTCAGCCTCCCAAGTAGCTGGGATTACAGGCATCCACCACCATGCCTAGCTAATTTTTAAAAATATCTTTGGCCACATCCGGCTAATTTTTTTCTAATTTGATAGAGATGGAGTTTCACCATGTTGGCCAGGCTGGTCTCGAACTCCTGACCTCAGCCTTCCAAAGTGCTGGGATTACAGGCATGAGCCACCACATACCACCTAGAGAATGTATTTTTTTAAGTTACTTCAAATAAGACGGGAGATACTATATATAGGCACAAAGTGTTTAGAATTGTTCCAGTTTATAGACAAATGAAGACATATTTTCACTGGATGTAAACACAGATGAGTAAGAATAGGAAAGTGATTCAATAGGAGGAACCACCAATATGAATAGATAAATATTTAATCATGAATAACACATACATCCAGATGATGAATAATGAACTGATTATTCTGGACATGAATAGAAATAGGAGAGGAATTTGTTTATTCTAAGTAATATGGGTGGCAGCATTGACTATTTTATGACACCAGATAGTATTACTTGCTTTTACATCCTGTTAATAAATATGAAGCCTAACATAACTCTCTTCAGTTTGCAGTGAGGTAACAATTTTGAAGAGAATGTAATGTTAAGCCCGCTGCCGTGATTTCTTTAGAGTTTGACATTGTAACTTAGAATATGAAAAGGTGAGTGTCTTCATGATCCGAATCTTCAATGAAAGTGTTTTAAATTGTCAGCAAATTTAGATAGAAAAGGACATACAAGATCAACATCTTAACTTTTCTGCAATTGCTCAGTGATGCATCCTCTGATTTAACACATGAACCCTTTGTATAGATCGCTGTCTGTTTTACGTCTATGACACTTTTCTTTATACATAATATTTCTTCTTTTCTTTTGCTATTTCCTTTTAATTTTTTTGTGTGTGAGGGAGTGGGTTTGTCTTTGCCCTGGAGCCATGGTTCTTTGCCTACTCTCTCCCCATTACTCAACCCCTCCTTCACCAGGCATTACAGCTTCTTCTAGAGGTAGAGACAGCAGGTGGCGGTGATGGAGAAGGTCTGTTCATACTCAGAATGGGATGGATTTTGGAGCCCTTTTCTCTCTGTCTGAATATTTTGGAACTGTTTTCCATAGTTATGAAGGAATCTTGCTTCCTGGCCCCCACTCACTAACGTTTCCCCCCACCATCCGTCTGTGAGCATTGCTTTGTTTCTGCGATCACTGAACTGAAACCAGTTGAGTGTCAGCACTTATCCCATATGTTCATTAGCAGTGAATCTGTAATTAATTTCTTGTGGTTTAAAGTTAATGAAACTCTGTGTGTGTGTGTGTGCATGTGTGTGTATTTGCTGTGTTTATGGGTTTTTAAATGATTGCTTAATTATTTTTCTTAGTTTTGTCTATATTTATAATAAAGGGACCTTGTTTTGTTTGGTTATTTACCAGTAGATTTTTTTTTGCATAAATCTACAATGTAGATCACATCAGATGAAAGAAAGGGTTTTACTTTTGAGCAACCTTGTTGATTTCGAAGGCAAAAATATTTAATTGGTACATTAGTAAAGCCCATTAAACTATTTCATAGGGAGACTGAGACATGTTTTCACGTTTCTAGAAAACTACGGTAAAAATAGACTATGAAAAGCATACAGACTAGTCATGTCATATTAGATATTGTTTAGGAAGGTTTTTCTTAACTTATTTAGTTGATTGATATCCGATAAGAAAGCAAATGATAAATTTGAAAGTTAAAAACAATGCCATCATAAGCCCATTTTATATGTGTATATATGTATATTCTGTACAAAACACGTCAATATTTTCTAAAATATTATCTACAAAGATCATGCATTGTATATGTAACAGGAAATAGAAACAGAAAATACTCTGAATGTAAACAAAAGCACACATCCTGTTGTCTTTTCAGGACATTAATACCTGATGTTCTTCCTATATATTTTCAGTCATTCCAGCACTTAAAGAAATGGGAATTTACTAATTTAACCAACATGTATTGAAAGTATACTTTTTACAAAGCAACATGAGAGATTCAAAGACAAATAAACGTGGCCTGAGAGGGCGGATGAATGGCCAGTTGCAGTTGGGGGAGTGAATATTGGAGAAGGTGTGCAGGGCCTTAGGAAGCTCAGCTTTCTATCACAGATAGAATTTTTCAGGACATTTTTGTCTAATCGCTCTCTGGTGAGAAAAAAGCTAATACATTTTCAATTTGCTTGTCATAAAAAGACTTACACTATAGACTCTAGAGTCTCCATCTATTAAGAAAAATAGTGAACGATTATGAATTTTTTTTTTTTTTGAGATGGAGTTTCCCTCTTGTTACCCAGGCTGGAGTGTAATGGCGCGATCTCGGCTCACCACAACCTCCGCCTCCTGGGTTCAGGCAATTCTCCTGCCTCAGCCTCCTGAGTAGCTGGGATTACAGGCACACTCCACCATGCCCAGCTAATTTTTTGTATTTTTAGTAGAGACGGGGTTTCACCATGTTGACCAGGATGGTCTTGATCTCTTGACCTCGTGATCCACCCGCCTCGGCCTCCCAAAGTGCTGGGATTACAGGCTTGAGCCACCACACCCGGCCCTGAAATTTTTAAGCTAAATATTTGTATATTGAGAAATCAAAATAGGCAGAGAATCTGTTTTATCCTCTTCTCGTGATTAACAGCATGAGACAAGGAGTCAGAAACCCATGGGTTTAGATGCTGGGTCACTGTTTGCCACCGTGTGACTAGAAAGAGTACTTAGCCTTTCTACTCCTCAGTTTTAATAAGTTTTGAATGGTTTTTAACTGCATAAGTTTGTGGTGAACATTAAAAGAAAAAGTATCCTAAATAATTTATCACAATGCCCAGACAAAAAATCATAATCATCAGTCAATACTATCAGCATCCACCAGTATTTGTATTTTTACTGGCTTGGAGGCAAGTTCCTCATATGTTAAAATAATTATAATTTTCCCTTTGTGAACCTGAAATAGGAAGTCTCTTAGGGAAAAGGAGCTGTGTAAAGAAAAATTTGAGGAGACGTGGCATTTTGCTGACTCTAAAGAAGGTCCAGAGAGATGGTGCTTGTCAGTGGAATGCCTTACACACCAGCCCTCTCACTTAATTCAGGAAAAGATTTAGCTGCCTATAGTTCATTCTGCCCATGCCAAGTGCCTGTCTTTTGGGTTCTGAGTTGTGTGGGTTGTGTGTTATTCTACAGTCTAGTCCTGGAGAGACTTCTCTGACACAGGCTATTTCAGTTTGTTGCAGTAAGGCAAATCTATTCACAATGGCCAAGGAACAGATCACCATTGTATCAAGAGTCTAGTAAATTAGGAAGTCTGTGGGGTTTGGAACTGTATCCAATTAATGAGGCTCCTGATTGCTAGTTGATCCCAAGACCCTGGAAAGACCTGAAGATCTCACTTAAGCATTCCTAAACAATGCAATGGAAAGAATGGAACATTCACCAGCTTCTTATGCTTCCAAAAAGCAACAAGTAAGAGTTACCTGGCCTCAAGCAGTTTGGTAGAAACATCTACTTATTAGACATACAAGAGGATACAATTTCCTAGACCCCCCTTGTTGGGACTTTGGTACCCTGTGACTGAATTCAGGTCCACAACATGTGGGCAAATGTCATGAAAGCCATTTCCAGGTCTGCCCTTTAAAAATATCTTACACAATCCCCCGTCGTCTTTGTTTCCCATTCTCAGCATACTTGGGGAGTACACATTCTAAATCACACAGCTATGGAATGGAAGACACTCCTGTCCTACATTATACTTTACATGAAGAAGAAAAAAATTCTATATTGTGTTATACCACTGAAGTTTTAGAGTTTATATTTACTATTTCAACATAGCTCAGACTATTCTGACACATGGAGAGAGTGTAATTCTCCAAGTGTCATGGAGAATGGTTGCAAGAACTACTTGCAGAATCATATTTTTCAAGGCTTAAATCAGATCATATGTTTTTTTATGACCTTCCAGTGACTTCCTCTTATAATTAGAATAAAATCTGAATTCTTGGCATGGTAAGACCCTGCATAACCTGATCCCTGTCTCCCTCTCTGGCTTCATGGCCTACATTTCCCCTTTGAATTCAACTTTTGAAATTCTTTGAATAGGCCATGGATGTGTCAGAACCGAAGGTCTGAGTACTGACTGTAACTTCTCCCTCAAATGTCTTTGCCTGAGAATTCACAAGGCTGGCTGTTGCTCATCCTGCAGGTCTCTGTCACTTCCCCAGAGTTACTCACTCCTGGTAAATTCACTCATGGAGAATTTCTCTCCCTTTGTCCTGTATTTATTTTTTTCTGAATATTTGAAATGCTCTTATCTAATTATTTACTAGTGAATTATCTGTGTCTCTCACCTTCCACACTAGAATATACGTCCTGTGAGATCAAGCACCTCATTTGGACAAGGTCAGACACACCCTGTGTTTTAACAGTGTCTGACACATAGGATATATTGAGTAAATGGTTGCTTACTTAATGAAAGAAACAAGGTTGTTGGTTTTTTATTTTGTTTTTTTACTCTTAAACTCAAGTGACAATATAACATAAGCTCTATGATTCCATAGGTCTGTATAACAACAACAACAAAAAGGCAACATTACAAGGAGCTGTATCAGAATATACTTGTATTAGGTTGAATACTCTTCTGGAAAATTTCAATACAGCCTCTTTTGGAAAGAAGGTGATTGCAGATGTAATGAAGTAAAGATGAGGTTATGCTGGATTAGAATGGACGCTTAATCCAGTGTGATTGACATCCTTTTAGAAAGAGGGAAATTTGGGCACAGAGACACAGACACACAGGGAGAACACCATGCCAAGACAAAGGCAGACCTGCCCCAAGCCAAGGAACACCAAGGCTTGCCAGCAGCTAGGAAGAGGCAGGAAAGGATCAGCCTTTAGAGCCTTCAGAGAAAACATGGACTTGCTTATGTGTTGACTTTAGATGTCCAGCCTCCAGGACTGTGAGAGAATACATTTCTGTCATTTTAAGTCACCAAGTGTGTGGGACTTTGTTGCAGCAGCCCCAGGAAGTTAAGCAACAAAACGAACCTCAAGAAGTCTAATTTAAAGCAGCGTTGTATTGATGTAAAGAAAGCAGGGTCTAAGAGGAGAAAGGAAGAGCCTGAAATCAAGTCATCTGCATAACATTTTTATAAGAAAAAGTAAAATATGAAAACAAGGCAGAAGCGATGTACATTTTAAAAACTGTGTGGCTAGAACTGCATAGCAATTGGCCAAAAAAATAAACAAACAAACAAAAAAGGAAATATAACCCAAGTGAAGCTATGCTAAATTTATACTTTTCCTTCTGGAATTATCTTCCCCTTTAAATAACAATAAACAAAGCCTCATCCTATTGGACTTCAGGAAGGCTAATTTCTCATCTAAGTATTTCTGAGTATGTTAGGTTTCCCTTCTATGTATTCTAAGAGTAAAGTATTCTAGCAGTCTAGCATTCTTTCACCAACTTCACCTCCAAAACATGAATGTGGACATTTTATTATTACTCAGATTGCGGTTGCCTCAATAAGACTGAGGCTGGAAGCTAAAATAGTTAAGTGATATTGTGGAAAATAAATTAAAACTAAAATTAAATATTCTAGTTCCTAGCATCCAAAGACCAACCCAAGATAATCCTATAAGGATTTTCTTATAGACTGCCCTTCATAGTTTGCAGTCAGCCACCATATTTCTGAGGCAAACTGTCTACCCTGCAGGAGAGCATTCTATTCCAAGGTGTCTTGTTCTCAAGTTCACATCCTCGCAGTCAATTCCAACGCTAGCACCAGATGTAGAGGCCCTGCCAGTGAAAGCTACAAATTAGTGTCATGAAAAATCTCAGCACAAGAAATGTACATCTCCCACTTCTAGAGTAAATCCCAGAGATCATGGCTTTCCCCCTTGCATGATGTGAAAGGTAGCGACTTCTAGCTGAAAATAATATAGAATTTTTAAAAATCTTTAGATGAAAGGCAATTAGTTGTGAAGTCAATTACAGAAGGACACTGAAAACCTGATATGTGCTTGAAACACCTACATAATAAAAGTAAAATGAACATAAAAAGAAAAGGGATATTGCAAATCTTTGGAATAGGATTGATAAGGGGTTGCTATCTGTCATATCAAATGAACTTTAACATATATTAGAATAATAATAAAGTATCAAGAGCAGATATTTTGTGCAGACTTGTTGAATGGTCTCCTAAATAGGCATGACACAGATATCTGGGAGTTTATTCATATGGATGGAGACTCAGATACAACACATAAAGTGTTCTAGAGAGGAAGAATGGGAATTTTCAAACAAGCCCTTTCCCACGTGAGACAGAGTAACTGTTTTCTCTGTACAAAATCAGCAGTAGTCTTGAGGGAGAGGAGAAGATGATAACAGGATTTGCTTCATGAGGCCACAGATAATCAGTATAGTACCTTTTTGTCTCACAATAAATGGTAGAGGCCAGCACATGGCTAAGCTTAGTCTGCTGAACTCTGATGGGATTCCACAAATAATGCTTAAGGGTGAGAGCAACCCTAAAACTGTCCAGGACTCACTCCTGAGGCCAAGAAATTCAATCAGAAAAGCCCTCCGTCTTTTCAGCCACAGTAAATACATAGGAAAATGCAGAAACATTGCAAATTGACATCACAAGGAAAGAGAAACGATTCTGCTTAATATTTGATTTATCCTCATCATTTTTGACGGTCTTTCTTTAATATTATTCTAACATTTTTCTGAGTTATAAAATGATTGATAGTCATTGTAAAAGTTTCAAAGAAAATGTAAGAATGTGTAAATTAAAAAATGACTAGCAATCCCATTATTTTTGATTAGTCACTGATAACTTTTTAGTGTTTTAAATTTCTATCTATTCATTTGTATTTATACATCTCTACCTGTAGCTATAGGCATAGGTATAGGAAAAACAAACTTTTCTTCTCTCTACTTTTGCTATGGTTTGAATATGTGCTCCTTCCAAAACTAATGAAATTTAATCCCCAAAGTGGAAGTTCTGAGAGGTGGGGCCTTTAAAAGGTGACTGAGTCATGAGTGCTCTGCCTTCGTGAATGGATTAATAATCGGTTGGTGGATTAATGGGTTATCATGGGAATGGAACTTCCAACTTTATTAGAAGAGGAAGGGAGACCTGACCTAGCACACTTAGCCTCTGGCCATATGATGACCTGCGCTGCCTTGGAACTCTGCAGAGAGTCCTACCAACAAGAAGCCTCTCACTAAATGTGCCCCCTTGACCTTGGACTTTCCAATTCCAATAACTGAAGAAACAAATTTCTTTTTTTTTTTTTAATAAAAAATTATCCAGTTTCAAGTATTCTTTTATAAGAAAACAAAGATGATGACAACTCTTAACCCTTCACTTTTGCTCATCAAAATGCATAAGGATTTTTTTCCATGCTGATCAATTCTCCAATTCTCTGCAGATACCAATTAGGTGTCCTATAATTTAACCCATTGCTAACACTATCTACCTGGAGATAGCATCAAGTCCCACAGGATAAGGACTCAGTCTCCACAAGGCTGCCCCTGCTTCAGATGCGACTTGCAAGTTTTAGTTGTCACCAGTGCTTCTGAATAACCAGCTATAAAATCAGAAGTTTCCACATCTTCTCTTTGGGTTTGATCATTTAGCAGAATGTCCCCCAGAACTCAGGAAAACAATACCCTTATTAGATTACTAACTTATTATAAAAAGTGACGAGGGAGGAGATGAGGAGCTTCTCTGACCTCTCTGGGTATGCCATCCTCCCCACATCTCCATGTGTTCTCTAACCTGGAAACTCCCCAAACCTGTCCTTTAGGGTTTGTATCTTTTTATGGGAGCTTCATTACATAGGCATGATCAATCAAATCATGGCTCACTGTTGATCATTCGCTAGCTCATTTCCTCTTTCCTAAGGTTAAGGAGTGTGGCTGAAAGTTCCAGCTCTCTAATCACATCCTGAGGCTGTCTGGGGGTCCCTAGTCACCAGTCATCTTATTAGCATACAAAAGGATACTCATCATTTTAGAGAGTCTGAGAGTTTCAGAAGCTGTGTGCCAGAGAACAGGGGAAGAAAACAAATATATATTTCCCATTATGCCACAGCATATATCTGAATGATGTATGTGTATAATATTCCATTATAAAGATATACTTAATTTAGGGGATCATCTCCCTATTCCTTAGGAATTTTGATTCTTTGTAAGGGTTACTGTTATACTTGTATGATATATGTACGTAATATATAAAAATAACGTAAAATTTCATTATAATGAAATTATATGTAAAAACAGCTCTCTCATAATTTTAAAAAATACATTTCTAAAGCATTTATGGCTAATGGCATGAATATTTTGAAAAGTCTTAATAAACATCATTAGAATTCACTCCACAAAATTGCACCAACTTAAATTACTACCTTCAACAAATGAGAATATCTTTTACTATGCAATTTCCAATACCAGATATTAACATTTTGCTTTCAATTTTTGTTACTTTAATAGCTTAAAAATATCTACTTTTAATTTTTATTTCTTTATTATTAGTGAGGCAGAATGTTGGATTCTTTTTTCCTGCTATTCAAATTCTCATTATAAATCAGTAACCAGAGAAATTGTATGATTATAGTACATTAGGATAAAAAAAGCTATTTAATTGGAGTTAATAGATATTCCCAGGTGTTCTACATACAAACAAAATGGGAAACTCAGAAGAACTACAATCTGGACCTTTTTACTCATAAAAGCATAAAAGTTACACATAAAAAGTTGAACTCTCTGGCATCAAAGACATACTAATATATACAATAAGTTACCATTTATAGCAAAAGGTGAATCAGCCTCTGTTAAGCACCCATTGTTGTGTTATTTTAGGGTTGCTATGCTAGGGATGATGTCTAACAAGAGGGAAGAATCTGGCTGATAAGAAGATATGGCTGGTGAAGGATAGCTAATTCTGAGTGCAAATGAATTAACTGTAGTTCTAGGTAGCAGTTACAGACTTTTGTAGCCATTGAAGGGGAAGAGATTACATGATGTCAAGTTAAAATACAATCTTTTCTGCCATGCATTATGTGTACTTATGTCCAGGATTTACCAGGGATAGGGTTTAAGAACAAGTGTACCCTGTAGAAGCCTTTAGGTTAGGGTATCTTCTTAGGTGTGGCGTGGAGAATGGCTAACCAGTATCACTACTGCTGATTTTGGTTTTGTAAAGATGCCAAAAACTACCTTGTCTCCCTGCCTTCGTTTGCCTAAAAGGAACTGTCCCTCCCCTATTTCCCCCCGACAGACCCCAGTGTGTGATGCTCCTCTCCCTGTGTCCATGTGTTCTCATTGTTCAACACCCACCTATGAGTGAGAACATGCAGTGTTTGATTTTCTGTTCTTGTGTCAGTTTGCTGAGAATGATGGTTTCCAGGTTCATCCATGTCCCTACAAAGGACACAAACTCATCGTTTCTGATGGCTGCATAGTATTCCATGGTGTACATGTGCCACATTTTCCCTGTCGAGTCTATCATTGATGGGCATTTGAGTTGGTTTCAGGTCTTTGCTATTGTAAACTGTGCTGCAATGAACATTTGTGTGCATGTGTCCTTATAGTAGAATGATTTATAATCCTTTGGATATATACCCAGTAATGGGATTGCTGGGTCAAATGGAATTTCTATGTCTAGATCCTTGAGGAATTGCTACACTGTCTTCCACAATGGTTAAACTAATTTACACTCCCACCAACAGTGTAAAATAGTCCTATTTCTCCATATCCTCTCCAGCATATGTTGTTTCCAGATTTTTTAATGATCACCATTCTAACTGGCATGAGATGGTATCTCAATGTAGTTTTGATTTGCATTTCTCTAATGACCAGTGATGATGAGCATTTTTTCATGTTTGTTGGCCTCATGTATGTCTTCCTTTGTAAAGTGTCTGTTCATGTCCTTCACCCACTTTTGAATGGGCTTGTTTGTTTTTTTCTTGTAACTCTGTTTTAGTTCTTTGTAAATTCTGGATATCAGCCCTTTGTCAGATGGGTAAACTGCAAAAATTTTTTCCCATTCTGTTGGTTGCCGATTCACTCTAATGACTGTTTCTTTTGCCGTGCAGAAGCTGTAGAGTTTGATTAGGTCCCAGTTGTCTATTTTGGCTTTTGTTGCCAATGCTTTTGGTGTTTTGGTCATGAAGTCCTTGCCTACGCCTATGTCCTGAATGGTTTTGCCTAAGTTTTCTTCTAGGGTTTTTATGGTGTTAGGTCTTATGTTTAAGTCTTTAATCCATTGGGAGTTAATTTTAGTGTAAGGTATCAGGAAGGGGTCCAGTTTCTGCTTTCTGCACATGGCTAGCCAGTTTTCCCAACACCATTTATCAAACAGGGAATCCTTTCCCCATTGCTTGTTTTTGTCAGGGTTGTCAAAGATCGAATGGTTGTAGATGTGTGGTGTTGCCTCCGAGGCCTCTATTCTGTTCCATATATCTCTGTTTTGGTATCAGTACCATGCTTTTTTGATTACTGTAACCTTGTAGTATAGTTTGAAGTCCAGTAGTGTGATGCCTCCTGCTCTTTTTGTTTTTTCCTAGAATTGACTTGGCTATGCAGGCTCACTTTTGGTTACATACAAAGTTTAAGGTGATTTTTTCCAGTTCTGTGAAGAAGGTCATTGGTAGCTTGATGGGGATAGCACTGAATCTGTATATTACTGTGGCAATATGGCCATTTTCACAATATTGATTCTTCCTAACCATGACTATGGAATGTTTCTCCATCTGTTTGTGTCCTCTCTTTTTTCGTTGAGCAGTGGTTTATAGTTCTCCTTGAAGAGGTCCTTTACATCCTTTGTTAGTTTTATTCCCAGGTATTTTATTCTCTTTGTAGCAATTGTGAATGGCAGTTCATTCTTGATTTGGCTCTCCTTAAGTCTGTTATTGGTGTATAGGAATGCTTGTAACTTGCACATTGATTTTGTATCATGAGACTTTGCTGAAGTTGCTTATGAGTTTCAGGAGATTTTGGGCTCAGACAATAGGGTCTTCTAGATATACAATCATTTCATCTGCAAATAGAGACAATTGACTTCCTTCTAGTCATATTCGAATACCCTTTATTTATTTTTCATGCGTGATTGCTCTGACTATAACTTCCAGTACTATATTGAATAGGAGTGGTGAGAGAGGGCATCCTTGTCTAGTGCCAGATTTCAAAGGAAATGCTTCCACTTTTTGCCCATTCAGTATGATACTGGCTGTTGGTTTGTCATAAATAGCTTTTATTATTTTGAGATATGTTCTGTCAATACCTAGTTTATTGAGGGTTTTTAGCATAAAGGACTGTTGAATTTTGTCAAAGGACTTCTCTGCATCAATTGACATAATCATGTGGTTTTCGTATTTGGTTCTGTTTTTGTGGTGAATCACATTTATAGACTTGTGTATGTTGAACCAGCCTTGCATCCCCGGGATGAAGCCTACTTGATCATGGTGGATAAGCTTTTTGATGTGCTGTTGCAATTGGTTTGCCAGTATTTTATTGAAGATTTTTGCATCTATGTTCATCATGGATATTGGCCTGAAGTTTTCTTTTCTTGTTGAGTCTCTGCCTGGTTTTGGTATCAGGATGATGTTGGTCTCATAAAATGATTTGGGAAGGATTCCCTCTTTTTAGTTTGTTTGGAATAGCTTCAGAAGGAATGGTACCAGCTCCTCTTTGTATGTCTGGTAGAATTCGACTGTGAACCCATCTGGACCTGGGCTTTTTTGAGTGGTAGGCTCTTAATTGCTGCCTGAACTTCAGATGTTATTTTCAGTCTATTCAGGGTTTCAGCTTCTTCCTGGTTTGGGCTTGGTAGGAGGCAAGTGTCCAGGAATTTATCCATTTCTTCCAGGTTTACTAGTTTATGTGCATAGACATGTTTGTAATAATCTCTGATGATGGTTTGCATTTCTGTGGAATCTGTGATGATATCCCCTTTATCGTTTTTTATTGCATCTATTCGATTATTCTCTTTTCTTTTTTATCAATCTGGCTAGTGGTCTGTCTATTTTGTTGATCATTCCAAAACCAACTTCTGGAATTATTGATTTTTGAAGGGTTTTTCTTGTCTCTATCTCCTTCAGTTCTGCTCTGATCTTAGTTATTTCTTGTCTTCTGTTATGTTTTGAGTTTTTTTTATATTTATTCTCTAGCTCTTTCAATTTTGATGATAGGGTGTCGATTTTAGATCTCTCCTTGCTTCTCATGTGGGCATTTATTGCTACATGTTTTCCTCTAGACACTGCTTTAAAAGTGTCCCAGAGATTCTGGTATGTTGTGTCTTCATTCTCGTTGGTTTCAAAGAACATGTTTGTTTCTGCCTTGATTTCATTGTTTATCCAGCCAACATTCAAGGACCAGTTGTTCAGTTTCCATGAAACTTGCAGTTCTGAGTTAGTTTCTCAATTCTGAGTTCTAACTTGATTGCACTGTGGTCTGAAACACTGTTTGTTATGATTTCCATTGTTTTGCATTTGCTGAGGAGTGATTTACTTCCAATTATGTGGTCAATTTTAGAGTAGATGTGATGTGGTGCTGAAAAGAATGTATTTTCTGTGGCTTTGTCATGGAGAGTTCTGTAAATGTCTATTAGGTTTGCCTTGTCAAGGTCTGAGTTCAAGTCCTGGATATCTTTGTTAATTTTCTGTCTCGTTGATCTGTCTAATATTGACAATGGGGTGTTAAATTCTCCCACTATTATTGTGTGGGAGTCTAAGTCTCTTGGTAAGTCATTAAGAACTTGCTTTATGTATCTGGGTGCTCCTGTAGTGGGTGCATATATATTTAGGATCATTAGCTCTTCTTGTTGCATTGATCCTTTTACCATTATGTAATGTCCTTCTTTGTCTCTTTTGCTCTTTGTTGGTTTAAAGTCTATTTTATCTGAGATGAGAATTGCAACTCCTGCTTGGTTTTGCTCTCCATTTGCTTGGTAAATCTTCCTCCATCCCTTTATTTTGAGCCTTTGTGTATCCTTGCATGTGAGATAGGTTTCCTGGATACAGCACACTGATGGGTTTTGGCGTTTTATCCACTTTGCCAGTCCATGTGTTTTGATAGGGGCATTTAGCTCATTTACATTTGGTGTTAATATTGTTATGTGTGAATTTGATACTGCCATTTTGATGCTAGCTGCCTGTTTCCTGTTAGTTAATGCAGTTTCTTCACTGTGTTGATGCTCTTTACCATTTGGTATGTTTTTGGAGTGGCTGGTACTGGTTTTCCTTTCTATGTGTAGTGCCTCTTTCAGGAGCTCTTGTAAAGCAGGCCTGGTGGTGATGAAATCTCTGAGTACTTGCTTGTTCACAAAGGATTTTATTTTTCCTTCACTTATGAAGCTTAGTTTGGCTGGATATGAAATTCTGGGTTGAAAGTTCTTTTCTTTAAGGATGTTGAATATCGGCCCCACTCTCTTCTGGCTTTTAGGCTTTCTGCTGAGAGATCTTCTGTGAGTCTGATGGGCTTCCCTTTGTGGGTAACCTGACCTTTCTCTCTGGCTGCCCTTAGTATTTTCTCCTTCATTTCAACCCTAGTGAATCTGATGATTATGTGCCTTGGGGTTGCTCTTCTTAAGGAATATCTTTGTGGTGTTCTCTGTATTTCCTGGACTTGAATATTGGCCTACCTTGCTAGGTTGGGGAAGTTTTCCTGGATAATATCCTGAAGAGTGTTTTCCAGCTTGGATTTATTCTCTCCATCACATTCAGGTACACCTATCAAACGTAGATTAGGTCTTTTCACATAGTCCCATATTTCTTGGAGACTTTGTTCATTCCTCTTTTCCCTCTTTTATCTAATTTTGTCTTCTCATTTTATTTCATTGGGTTGATCTTCGACCTCTTATATCCTTTCTTCTGCTTGGTCAATTCAGCTGTTGAAACGTGTATGCTTCGTGACTTTCTCGTGTTGTGTTTTTCAGCTCCATCAATTCACTTATGTTCCTTTCTACATTGTTTATTCTCATTAGCATTTCGTCAAACCTTTTTTCAAGGTTCTTATTTTCTTTGCATTGAGTTAGAACATGTTCTTTTAGCTCACAAAAGTTTCATATTACCCACCTTCTAAACCCTGATTCTGTCAATTCATCACACTCATTCTCCATGCAGCCTTGCTCCCTTGCTGGTAAGGAGTTGTGATCCCTTGTAAAAGGAGAGGTGTTCTGATTTCAGGTGTTTTCATCATTTTTGGTCTGGTTTCTTCCCAACTTTGTATATTTATCCACCTGTCATCTTGGTAGTTGTTGACTTTCAGATTGGGTCTTTGAGTGGACGTCCAGTTTGTTGATGATGAAGTTATTTCTTTCTGTTTCTTAGTTTTCCTTCCTGACTGTTAAGTCAGGCCCCTCTGCTGTAGTACTGCTGCAGTGCACTCCAGGCCCTGCTTGCCTGGGGATCACCTGCAGCAGCTGCAGAACAGTATGGGTTACTGCCAGTTTCTTCTGCTATCTTTGTCCCTGAAGGATACCTGCCTCATGTCAGTCTGAGCTCTCCTTTATGAGATGACTCTTTGGATACACGGGGGTCAGGGAGCTGCTTGAGGAGAAAAGTGTGTCCTTTATAGGAGCTCAAGTACTGGGTTGTGAGCTCTGTTGTTCATTTAGAGTTCCTGGGCAAGTATGTTTAAGTCTGCTGCAGCAGAACGCATAAACTCCCCTTTTTTTCCCCAGGTGCTCTGTCCAGGGGAGTTAGGGTTTTATTTATGAGTTTCTGTTGTGCTGCTACCTTTTTTCAGGGCTGCTCTGCCCAGCAAGGAGGTAGCCTAGTCACTGCCTGCAGAGGCTTTGCTGAGCTGCTGTGGGCTCTGCCCAGCTGCCATGTCAACTTCCTTGCAGTCCTGTTTATATGGGTGTAGTTAGAACTGCCTCGACAATGGCAGCCTACCTGTGTAATGGCAGAATCTATCTGTAATGGCGGGCTGCCTCAGCAATGCTAGGCTGCCTCAGCAATGGCGAACTACCTCTGTAGTGGTGGAGTGCCTTGGTAATGGCAGATGCCCCTCCCCCACCGAGCTGGCCCTTCCTGGGTTCAGCTGTGCTTGCTGTGAACTCAATCCAGAGCATTTCAGATTGCTGTTTTCTTGTGGGGGTGGGACCAGCCAAGCCGGATCACGTGGCTCCCTGCCTCAGAGCCTTTTTTTTTTTTTTCATCTCTCAGGTGTTCCAGTCACCTGTTGAAAAGTTGCTGGGATCTGTGTGATTTCCCATGCGGCAACCCACTGCACTGGCTGAAACAGCTGCTCTGAGATTTGTGGCACTTTTTTGCCAGGGAATCTCCTGGCCTGGCTCTCTGTTTCAGTCCCCTTTTCTATCTGTTGAGTGGGTGACTCTGTCTTCCCTAAGCTCCAATTGCCAGCTAAAATGGTGCTCGGATCCATGTATTTTGTACGGAGAACTGCTGTGCCAGGACACCAGCTGAAACAGCCACGTTGGCAACCCGTGGTGCTCCTCTGCCTGGGAGTCTCCTGGTCTGTGGGCAATAAAAATCTGTTTAGAAATGCTGCATCCACTCATTCTCCATGCTTTTGCTGGGAGCTGCAATCTTGAGCTGCTCCTAATCGGCCATCTTGGATCTGTCCTTCAGGACTTCTAATCTTGGTTCAGTCACCTATGAGAGTATGATATATTAAAGGTAAGTGAATTCTCCAAGCTCATCACTAATAAAATTTAGCCAATGTTACTTAGTTAGTGGCACTTTATGGTTTTAAGATGGTGAGGGTTAATTTTGTGTCACCTTGACTGGTTTAAGGTATACCCAGAGAGCTGGTAAAGTATTATTGCTGGGTGTGCATATGAGGGTGGAAGAGATAACCATTTAAATCTGAGTAAAAAAGACCCACTCTCTCCAATGTGAGTGGGCATCATTCAGTTCATTATGGGTTCAGATGGAAGAAAATGGCTGAGGAAGAGTGAGTTTTCCTCCTCTGTTGGAGCACATGCGTCCTCTCATGCACACAGACAGCAGAACCTCAGGTTCTTGGGCCTCTGGACCCCAGGTCTTACATGAAGCCTTACCTCTGTCCACCCTATCCAGATTTCTTTGGTCTTTGGGCTCAAACTGAATTAGAACATGAACTTTCACAGTTCTCCAGTTTACAGGTGGGATATTGTGGGACTTCTCAGCTTCCATAATCATGTGAGCCAACTCCCACAATAAATCCTCTCTTGTGTATCTATGCATATCCTACTGACTGTGCTTCTCTGGAGAACCCTGGATTATACACCCCTGATAGGTAAACCTTTAGTTATAGCTCACTGCCAAAAACACCCATATAGTCCATGACTTTTGATTCTCAGAAAGCAGTTTAACTTCCATGGCGTGTCAGCCAATTTAGGTAAATATCACTAACCTATACAATGTATTTTCATTTTAAAATATGGAATCAATATATGTTGAAAATCTTTAAAATATATGTTAATATTTTAAATGATGGAGCTATGTATAATAAAACATATCAAGTAAAATATACAAAAAAAGGAAACTAATGAGGAAAGAGTGTATACAAAAATGAGTTATTAAAAAAGAGAGATAATGTTAATTCACTAAAAGAGGCTATGCATTATAAAACTGGTAAAACATTCTTGAACAAGGGTCATGAAGTATTTATGTAGAGGGAATAAGAGCAATGAACATATAATTTCTCTAGAATTTAAGACATTTCTTAATATAACAGAGTACAAAAACTGATTTAAAAGGTCAGCAATGAAGATGTGAGGGAACAAGATATTTGAATGAGGGGGAAAGTAGTTTGAATAACTAAGATGGAAGGGAATTGAGAATAGTAACTGGTCAGGTCTGACTAATGGACTGCTACAAGAATAAATATTAGGACGAATTTTTGTTCACTTTATATATCAGTGACCTGAAAGAGGGCATCTGCATTAAGAGGATAAAATCTGCTGACATAGGGATAGTTGGGGTTTGGAAGGGGCAGTCACAAAGAGTGCTTAGACTGACGTGGACAGGCTAAAAGCATGGAGTGATAAGTGGCTCCCTCCATTCAATTCTGAAGAAAAAAATCCAGGAACTTAAAATCATAAGAAAAAAAAAAGGAGTGATATATACCCTTAACATCTCTGGAGGCTTGAGCTCTGAAAGAAATACACTGAGGTAAATCTTTTCGTTATTCTTAAAAGTAAAAATATAGGGAGGAAATAGAAAAGTAAGCATCCAGTATATGAATATTATAACAATAGCCTAGAAAATTATACTTCTGCTGTGAGATGCACATGTACTCATTTCTCAACCATCCACACCCTTGATTTTTTTCTCTTTGACTCCTAGCATGCAATGACTCATCATATTGAGACTGTAGCTACTTTTCTTTTATCTTTTTGGATATTCTGGAGACTAGTAATAATCAGGACAGATGTGGCCATTTATCTTCCTGATCATGTACATGTGTACATGAAACAGTTAACCAAACAAGGCACAGCACAATCCCCATAAGGCAGCCCAAGAGTAATCTGCCCCTATTAGTTTTCATAGTTTCTATGCACATCTTTGTTAATAGGAAGCAGGAGAGAAGTATAAGACCGTAGTTGAGTAACAGAATAATATTTTCTAGACAGCCCAGCGCCTTTTATATGCAGAGGACTGGCAGTCCCTGACTATACCTATTCCCGAGGGGAAGGAATCAGACCAAATCTCTTTAAATTCTTAGTACTTGCAATGTAATTGCAGAGTGACTTGTGTTCCACAAATCTGAACAACAGCAATAGAAGTAGATGATAAAATATTATATATCACTACCTACTGATGAATTATTTAAGTCAAAAATCAAGCCTCTTCTCTGCTCTATATTGAAATCAGAACCAAGATATAGTTATCAACTGTCCTACTCTCTTGCCTGAAACATTTGCAGTAGCTTTGCATTCATTACAGGATGATAATCATATATAATAGTGAACGTTCAGTAATAATTATGAAGCAATACACTGGTTTGAGTTTATTTAGTCTCATAATAATTCTTTAGGTTAGTATAATATTATACTAATTTTACAGCAAAGAAATCAAGAGCCAGAGAATATCAAATAACTTTTCTAGAATGAGATGGAGCCTGTATTCCTACCCAGGTCTGTCTCATGTCAAAGTCCTTGTTATTTCCATCACACTGTGATGTACTGGTGTTTATACCAACAAGTAGCAGACAACTATATTTGGACTAAAAAATGGTTTGTAGGAGAATAGAAGATAGAAAAATAATGCATAAGAAGATAAGATGGTTACATCCGCCCACATGCATACCCTTTCCTTACCCTGCCCTGGCATTCCAGGTCTTCATCAGCAGGACTGGCATCTTGTAAATCCTTCATCTGATTCATGCACTGTATGCACCAGTTGAACTATACTACTGGGTATTTCTCTTGAAAGTTCCTTGCTTGATGCAAGCAGCTTACTGCAAACAGTGCCACGATTTCCAAATGTCTAGCTCCCCAAAGAGGAAACAATTCTCTCCATCTCCCAAGTCATGCTATTTATGCTGCTCTTTTGCACTGCAGCTATTCATATACCTCTCAGTGCCCTTCAAGTCTGAAAAGTAGTACTTTGTGCCCACACATCACTAGCACATTGCTTTGAACACAGTAACTGCTCAATGTGTGTTTGTTGAATGAATATATATATGTGCTTATCAAGTGTTCACCTAACATGCTGAATTTTCATACTTGAATAACTCCCAGCATGTAAAGCAGAATTACTGTTAATCCCAGTATTGAAAGCAGAATCACTATCATCAAGTCTTAGACTTTACTATTTTTCGGTGTTATATAAATTTGCAAAATTTGTCAACCTTCTTCAAGCACTTTTTTCCTTTCCTTTAGATGCTTTTATAACTTATCATAATAGTCTGGAGGAAACTCACTTTTCAGTTAATAGTGCAGGTTCTGTATATCAGCTCCTAGCCCTGACACTTGTATTGTGACCTTAGGCAAATCACTTAAACTTTCTGTGCTTCAAATTCTTCATCTGTCAGATTGGTTATCTACCTTCCTAGATAATTGCCTGGAGCATTAATAATAACACTTAGCAAATATTAGCAGAGACTGAAATAATTACAAATCTGATTATCTTATTTCTTCCCAGTTTGCTCCTCTTTCACTTCATTTATGATCTTTCCTCCTTCAGTAGATGGAAAGCTCTAATTTAAAGTTATAATGAAAATTAAGATGGACTCGCTTTCCACATTGAGTTAAATTAAGCTCACAAACAATAATTGATAATATACAATGGGTCAAGAACTGATCTGCTGCTGGGAGACAAAGAGCAGAGCAGGCATGTATATACACCTCTGACCCCGATGAGCTTACAGCAGAGAAGCAGAGAAACACCTTTAAAAATCACACGATTTGGTGCTCTAAACAGAGAATTGTTTAGAAAGTGGTCTCCAGATGCCAAAGTAGAATTTATTACTGGAGCTAAGTTTCTTATTCTTAGGCTACAAAATGATTACTTTGTGAATCACTTTGATACCTTTCACCTAAATACCAGCAAGAAGCAGAGTAAAACCCTGAGTTATCATGGCTTTTCCTTGACAGCACACACTGGCCTTCAGCTCTCCAGCACACCCCACCCATCTATCATATGAACCACAGACAGTACTCTGCTAAGGGCAAGCAACCTACTTTGTTAAAAGTCTTTTGCTCCTCAATTCTAAAGTCTAGGTTTTGGTTTCCCTAGGCTTAGGAGTAGCCTCATGATAGTTATTTTAGAGAATTTCTGTATAAAGCACTTTTAACACATGCAAAGATTACTACTTAATGCATGTTCTGAAAACATTGATAGAAATACTGTATTTAAAGGACAATATATGCACTTATTAATATTACTGGTTTAAATAATAAGCTGTCTAATTAAATATATTGAACATATATAACATGTACCCATTATGTTTATAATGTACTATATGTATCATATATTTATGGTAGAAAAAGACATAAATTAATCTATTAATATGGCAAATTCTAAAGTAAATGCAAAGAAATATGGGGTATGTGTGCGCGTGTGAGAGTGTGTGTGTGTGTGTGTGTGTGTGTGTGTAATTCCCGTTTCCCCCTCCTTATAGACATATAGGTTAGTTTTCACTTGTTTTTAAGCAGTAAATTGCTAGGTATTGTCTATTATATTCTTCAAGTGGATACAATGTTATGAAAATATTGCAAAATGCAGGAAGCAAGACAAATTGTACATTAGCAAATCTCTTGGTGGCCGTCCAGCTTCTTGGCTGTCCTCGCCTTCCACTGACATCTTAGGACAACCAAGAGTGACCTTCAGGTTCTGGATTCAAGGTCTCTGGTCTCTTCTCAGGAAAAGAAGCAAGAGAAAAATTGTTTCTTAAAGTTGCTATAGCTTTTTACAGAAAGGTTTCCTTATTTTTAATATCATTTAGTAAAATTGTGTGTTTCTCCTATAATTGAATAAAAAGGTGGCAAACACCATGAGTCAAATTGAAAATTGTTTTATTTTCATATTCATCAATATAAAATAATTTTATTGATGTAAAGAAACTAAGGCCATGCACATGAGAAAAGTATTTTAATTGATTTTAAATATGATGCGTAGTGACTATATTTAATTTCTAGGTGGTGAATAGCAATGGTTATATCTGTATTATCTATATTATTGGATTTGCTGAGGCTCAGACAGTAGTTCAGATGCCATCACCAATGTGCACTGGTTGCCATTTGATTCAATGAGAATTTATTGAGAAACATTTAAGGCCGGGAATACAATGAGTACAAGGACAAGTTAATTACACGTAAGAGTTCGCATATTCTGTCCTCGAAGAACTTACAATTTGGTGCTTTGGGAAGAAGGCACAGATCTGAAAGCAGGTAACTAATACAAGCCATAGAAAATTAAGTTTATTAGAGCAATGTGAGCTTAGGCTTTCAGACAGAGCAAGAAAAGTAAGTGGAAATTAGTACAAAAGTATTTTGGGATTGAATAAAAGCTGGAAAGGAAAAGCAGGAGAAAGTATTAAATATAAAAGAAAAGGCAGAAGAGGAGCTGCTTCATCAGAATATGTCTTTGAAAACAAGAACATTATCTAGAGGGTGAATACTTACTGTATGTTCCCAATAGACTGTGCCATGATAGATAGAAGAGGTTGGGTCTACTTTTAGTTCCAGTTTGATTCCAAGCACTCAGCACACTTCCTTGACATGTAGAAATAGGTGCTCAATAAACACTTATTGAGTGACTTCTCCCTGTCTGCTACTCTTCTAACACTAGTAATGCTTCAAGATCATTTACTCTGCTGAATTAAGCTCCCTCTCTTCCTTATCCTACCTTTTAAATGTTATATTAAGTTAAACCTGATAGAATTGAACTTTTTTTAAGTCCAAATGGTTGGACAGCAACAATTTTATATGGTTCAACCTAGTAATGCAATTAATATATTTGAGTTCATCTATTTACTCTAAGAAACTAAAACAAACAATAGATTACATTGCATTAAATGCATGATACATTTTCTCAGGCACAATCTAACAGGAAACTTTCCCAGAACCTTGATCAAAATGGTTCATAGGACTAAGGGATGTGGCTATTTACAATGTTGACAATTTTATAAACAATTGCGTATGTCCTTCGAACCTGAGCCTCTGAGGACACGTAACTGAGTCCTACTTGCAGTTGACCTCCATCATCTGAATGCTCTGTTCAGATACTCTGCTCTTCATTGTTTAGCTTTCCTTACTAGAAACTCTTTTACTATGTTAATGCTTTTTAATGTTTTAATTTTGATGCAGTGGATGTATCCTACAGTGACACTCTTGCTTCTGCTTCTATAAACCACCCAGTCTTTTGTACCGACCTGATATCCAATCTCAGCTTCACATCCTATTTCACGATATCTGGAAGCTGGATTGTGACAAGGCGTAATGAACCTCAATAGGCGAAGTGACTACAAGGCCTGGTATTGAGTTAAGAGTTATAACAGAGCCCTACATAGTCTCATGACAGGAGCGTGTGTCCTTAATTAATAGAATGACCATGTAATTTATCATACAAATATGGACACCTTTGAGAGTGGAAGGGTGGAACTATTAAAAATTACACCAGAATAACTGACCTAAACAGAGAGTGTCCCAGGCAAACTCAGATATCTGGCTATAGTATAAATTGAGGATTTTCCAAAGTACTTTCTTTAGAACACACCCTGAGGTGCATTTCTGTGAATAAAATGGGTAATACAATCAAATAATTAAATCACTAGAGAGTGACCTAGATATTAAGAAGAAAAGGTCACGCTTTGTTATTATCTACATAATTTGACTCTCTTTACTTCATATTTCACATTCTAGAATTTTGTTTTCTGTGGGACTTTGTGGTAGATGCTACTTTTATTTTCCATGATTTTGGTAGATAGTAGTAATTTTTCTGATTTCCTTAAATTTTCTTAAAATCATTTATAAGGAAAGAAATGTCCTTATTCCGTTATTCCCATAATGCTTAGTACTAGATTATTATTCTTCAGCTACAATACTTTCTTATTTGAGTAGTAAATTAGAGCAAAATTATGTGCAAATATTTGACAAATTGTCTTTAATCATAAGGAACAAGGTACAAAAAGTAACAAATTCAGGCCAAAAATCAGAACACTCATTTTTAAATTTAATCTCTGCTGTTAACCATCGATGAGATGGTAAGTGAGCCCTCATATTCTCAAAGGAAAAACATACGAATGGAAAGAACATTCTACCTGCCTTCTATGTGCTAGGATTGCGCGAGGCTATGCATAAATCTCATTCACCCCCATAATTGTCCTGTAAAGGTGACACTACATTGTTTATTTGCAAGTTCATAGAAATCGAGTAACTTTCCCCAAACCCTCACCTAGAAAGTGATAGGGCAGGATTTGAATCCAGTTTTATATGCAATGTCCATGCTGCCAGAAGATCATTTCTTTATTTAGCTTGAAAATAAGAATCTTATTAGTTAGTCACAATATTGTTGTAATGATTCAAAGAATAATTAAATACCAAAATATGGTTCAAATTCAAACAATGTATAAATTTGGGTATTACTGGTCCTTTTCCTTATATTCACTATTCTTTTATTGATTCTTTAAATTGGGATTTAAATAAAAACTTTGAGGCAGCTATTATATTTTATAAGTAGAGAATGGACTGCAAATATTTTTCAAAGTAGTGTCTAATCTCCTTTGATTCCAAGTCAAGTGTGAGACCACCATGCTGTGATGGTAGCTGTTCCCAGGAGCTCACGCCACAGGCATTTGCATCTTTCTGTTATCACCACTCCAGGTCACCCTGACATTTCAAAACACCTGCTTTGTCTTGTGTTTATATTGGAGCCCTTTATTAAACCAAGGTACAGTTTATTTTTAATTATTATGTCATTCCGCCTTCATCTATAAGATGACATTCTAGCTAATCAGCTACAGCACTACTATTTAAGGCAAGGGAAGAAGGTGAAAGGAGAACAAGGCAATTACAAGGTTAGTCTCTATTTTCAAAGCATCACCTGAGGCTCCATTCAGGTAATTCCAATTAACTTTTATGGAAAGTTACTCAGCTAAAACTCCAGCAAATGCTACTATAACTAGATTCAGTGCTTGAGAGCTACACAACTGCTGAGGAATTTAAGCTATAAATTTTTTCACACGTACCAAAAATAGTGCTTCCAAGACTGACCTATGTGATATGTTCCCCATGGTCTAATGCAAATTAAGATGACTGTGATATAAAGATCTTCAAGACCAGGGTCATCATGGAAACATTAGCAGACCCTTCACTACCAAAGCCCTGCAGGGGGCCATTAAGATATTTTATGGAAGTGCTAGTGGCAGCCTTAGAGCAAATGGCAAAGAGCAGGAAACACAAGCAACTGTAAAACGAAAACAAAACAAAAATCCAACAAGAGACAATAAGGACATCATTAAAAACATAAAGGCAATGAAAATGCCTATGGTATATTTTCCATTATCTGTGACCTTGGGTTGCAGTTTTGGCTCTGTGTTCATTATCAGTTTCAGAAAAATGTCGCCTCACACTCCTCAGCTCACACATTCTCTGTATGATTCTTTAGAAAAGGAGAGACAAAGTCCAAAGCTGGCTGTCAAAACACAATTTACTATTCTCATCTGGTTGGAATTTTTTCTGTGCACTTTTCATTATTGTCTCTTAGGGAATCTATCCAGGATGACAGAAAGATAAAAATAAGATTGAGGCTCCGTTACCCTGTCTTGACTGTTCATAGCCTCCCAGTGTGTTATTCATATTAACAAATTGAGCTTTCTGCCTCCAAAAGGTAGCCAGTTAGCAAAATGCCACTGAACAAAAGAGATCTCTTAGCCACAGTTAAACTGGCAGGTTATCATAAATTAGAATCACAGATAACAGTAATCTAGATGTAGAAATATGTTACTCAATCTAGATCATGATACAAATTTGTAAGTGATTTCTGGCAGCTCTTTTAAAAAATAATAAATAGGTTTCTTAATTCCTAATATGCTCAGGTTTTCTTTTGTGGTTTTATAAGCATAAGACAAAAAGTATATGTGTGCTTGAATTATTTTTAAACTAGATTAGTGAAATTTTATTTATAACCATAATTCATCTCAACCAATGTTTTCACAAGTATTTGAAAGTGTAATAAAAATAAAAGGATAAAAGAATTTAAAGTGAAATAGGTTTATATATTCTAAATAAACTGAGTAATTAGAGTTAATTTCTCAATTCTTCCCATCACAAAACATTTTATGTCAGGTATCCCAAGGTTAAATTTGATGCCACCACAGACTGCCAGGAAAATATATGTCCTTATTTCTTCCGTTTGCTTTGCATGTATAGAGATTTTATATAATTTTTTCTAGAACACTAAATGTGGCTATAAAGTCTGTATTTTTCCAATATTTAGTAGATGTTTGATGAAAAGCTTGACAACCTAATGAATTAAAATGATTATAAAAATGATTTAGGAGAATTATATTGGCAAGAATCAGCTATCACATAATATTTGGGAAAGTGGATAAGAAGGAAGATAGTGAATAAGAAAGTTTTTATTTCTCTGCCATCTTGTTAATCAGATAACCTTTTTATATGATTCTTATATAATCAAAACAGATCATAAAGAATTAAGTATGAAGTATATTGGGGATTCCTTGTGATTAGTCTGAAATGGATTGATTTGTTATCCTTAGAAATACTCTCTTCCTAGGTAAATTAAATTATACTATTTTTTTCCCATTACCAGTACTACTCTTCTTATTATTTAATTTCCTACTGGTACAACTCTAAAGTAAAATTGTGAGGTCTCCATATGCAAGTCTAAAGCCTAAAAGTCCAAAGTCCTGCTTGCCTTGGCTGATCGCCTCCCTCCCCCCAACCACCTGTGTTCGCCATCGTCCCTGATCACCCAGCAGAGCTTCCCCAGACAAACCCCTCACCCAACCCTGCGATCTTAACTGTTCTTGTGATAATGTGAATACCTCTTACCCATCCTGCCATCCTAACTGCTCTTCTGCCTCACCCCCACCTGCCATGGTAACTGAACTTGTGGTCACATATACTCCTTGTTCCTACCCCCCATCACTGTAACTGATCTTATTCTGTAACACCCCCACCCCCAAAAATTCACTCCAATCTATAAAGCCAATTCCCACCTTACCCCCTTTGCCTGTCCTTTCTCGGATTTGGCCCGCTTGCCCCCAAGCAAGAAATAAAACGAACTTGTTGCCCACACAAAGCCTGTTTGGAAGATCTCCTTATTAAATGCATTTAATATTTGGTACTATTGGAGATGAATAACAAAAATGTCTGCTTTTCAAAACAAATCATTAGATTTGAACAAGAAAATAAAAATTATTTACAGAGATGATTGTTTCTTTTCACTTAAAAAACTTCCAAAACTGACCTTTTGCATTCTTGAGGCTTATATTCAGTTAATGGTTGAGGCTTTCTCTTCGCACCATAAAAAGATGCATGAAATAAGAATCTTTCTGGAGGGCGAAGGGATTTGATTAAAGTTCTTCTTTCCAAAGCAGTCTCATCTTCATTTTAGAACAGACATAATAAAGAGAATAATTTTTTAACTTAGTATGAATCTTTTTTGAGAAGTACCCCCTACTCCCATGCTTACACTAGATGTCAAGACCAATTGATTTATGGAAGTTAGAAAGCAGACTGAAGAGTGAGAGAATATGGCAGAAATGTGGACGATGAGAGTCTTTCAACCTTGAACTCAACCACTGGATGAGTGAGAAGCTAGCAGGAATTCATGGAGCCAAAGCAAGCAGGTCAGCCAAGAAGACAACCAGCAGACCCCAGAACCCACAGCCACAGTAGAACAGAGTTAAGGCTTGAGTACAAAAAATTGTGAAACTAGATGTAATTTTAGAAAATTCAAAGGTCAAGGCAGATGGTTGAAATCTAGTGTCTCTATAGAAACAATAAGCAAAACCATACCAATAGTAACAGACCAGTTTTCAAAGCAGTATCTTGTTTTAATGTCTTGACTTGTAATATGTTCTGAAAGGCAAACATCAAGCTCACTGTGCCTAATCTGGATTCTGAAGACAGACAGACAGAGAGAGAGAGAGAGAGAGAGAGAGAGAGAGAGAGAGTGTGTGTGTGTGTGTGTGTGTGTGTGTTTGTAGACAGTAAGAATCCCCTGGCTGGGATGTAGAAAGATAGGGAGGGATAATTATAGAGGAAATATAGCATTTCTCTTTGGGATCAGAATGGGACTGTGCTCACCTCATATGTGTTATTCTTTTTCTTCTGGTCCTCCTAGTATGGCCCAGGTGCTTAGCCGTACTACAAAGAAATTATGCGCATGTCCTGAATGACCTCTCCTGGTAAGGCACTGTCTCTCTGCCTTCAGGCTGGGTGCTTTGGGAGAATTCACTCAGTTAGTAAAGAAAGTCACGCTTTCAACCTCTTTGCCCCTTTCTTTCCAGGGCGAGAAGAGATGCTTTAAATTCTTCTATGGCAGCTCAATTTCTGTATGCTTTGGAACAGGATATGATAGGAAAGAGGGGGCAGCTTAAGTTTATATTTGAAAAATTCCTTATGCATGAAATATGTGCCTGCTTTCTCTACTATCAGGTTAATTTTTTTCTTTTTTTTTTCCTTTGCGATTATTGAGTTTTAACCAATTAATAACAAAACCAAAAAGTCAGGTGAACTGTGATATATATTATCATCCTTATTTTCCTCAAAATATAGGATTTCTGATAAACTGTTGGAAGACAGGGTTGCTTTTTTAAAACATCACAGGTTCCTCACTCCCAGGATAGTATAGGAGAGAATGTGAATTATATATTGCTTTTCTTTAAGATTGCAGAGAAGTCATAGATTATTTACACGTGGTATATGACAATCTATCTAGTAAAAGAAACAAAATCAAGGACGCTTAAATAAAAACATTTAGAAATACTGCCAGATATAAAATTAACCTACAAAGTTATATAGCTGGCAATAAGCAATTAGAAAAACAGTAAAAATAAAATGCCATGTGCAAACACAGCAAAAATTAAAAGGTATTGATGTATTAACTTTATTTAGAATGCGTAAGATCTTCTTGGAGGAAACAATAGCACTCTGATAAAAGACAAATAGACATCTTGTGGTTGTGGATAGAAGTCATTTATATTATATAGATGATGCTACCTATGTTATTCTATAAATTTAATGCAAGTTCAATTAAGATCTATGTAGACATTTGAGGAATTCAGTAAAGTTTCTTCAGTTATTTGGAAAGTGGAGATCCAGGAATAACTACAATCTGAAAAATGAAGAATTATATAGAAAAAAACTGCCTTATCAGGCTTTTAAATATATATATAAATATAAATATATATAAATGTATATATTTATATATATATAAATATGTACTTTTTTTTGTTGGTTTGTTTGTTTTGTTTTGTTTTGTTTGAGACGGAGTCTTGCTCTGTCGCCAGGCTGGAGTGGCGCCATCTCGGGTCACTGCAACCTCTGCCTCCTGGGTTCAAGTGATTCTTCCACCTCAGCCTCCCGAGTAGCCGGGACCACAGGCAGATGCCACCATGCCTAGCTAAGTTTTATATTTTTTTCAGTAGGGATGGGGTTTCACCATGTTGGCCAGGATGGTCTCGATCTCTTGACCTCGTGATCCACCCACCTAGGCCTCCCGAAGTGCTGGGATTAAAGGCGTGAGCCACCGTGCTGGGCCTTAAGATATATATTCTGAACAGCAAGCAGGCATGCCATGGATCCTCAGCCAGGTGTGCTTTTACACACAGAAAAGAGCCAGGGAAGAATCTCACTAACTTTCTTCAGTTCCCCAAAGAGCATGACCCAAGGAAAAAGAGAATGAAATAAAGGCTTAAACTATGTCTCCACTTTTGAGATAGAAGAATTCCACACTACTTAAAAATGTGAGCTAATGAAGATCAGCCCCTTACCAGCGAGTTTAGTAACTCTTCTGACCTTGAGAAAGGCAAAGGCTTTCTTACAAGGCCAAGGGTGAAAGTGATGGAAAGTGACAGTGAGATCATGGGGACTGGGGAACATGGGCTTCCCTCTTCAGTAGCATTCTATCATAAGGATGTATCATAAGTCATTGAATCATTTTCAGATTCTTGGAAAATCAATTTGTGTCTAATATTTTAGCAAAATAATACTGTAATATATTGGTAAATTTAGATCATTGGATACTAGTTTCTGTTTAAATATTGTTTGCAAAAATGTAAAAAAAAAAGCAAAAATAAAAAGCGAAACATCTTTTCACAAAGCATTTAAAATTTAACATGAACATTTACTTAACACAGTAAGCAAGCTCACATTTGCTCTGAGGGCAATGATTATGACTTTTTACATTTTTTAAAAATTTTATATGTTTAGGAGGTACAAGTACAGATATCGACATGCATATATTGCACAGTGGGAAGCCTGGGCTTTTAGCATACCCAGATAGTGAACATTGTACCCAATAGATGATTTTGCCACCTTCACCACCCACCCCTCCCCACATATCCCTCTCCCTTCCCCACCACCCTATGACCTTTTGGCGTTTCCAGGATCTATTATTCCACTCTTTATGTTCATATGTTCCCATTGTTTAGCCCCCAGTTATAAATGAGAACATGTGGTATTTGACTTTGTTTCTAAGTCATTTCATTTTGGATAATGGCCTGAGGAAGATTATTATAGTTTTACTTTGTCCAGTACCTTTCCTTCCACTTGTTTTCTATGAATATTGACTCTAAAGTCAATAGCATTGAGGTGACGGTCAGCAGGAACCCTTTTGCTTCATGTGTTAGCACTTGCACAGACTACTGAGGCCTGCTTGGAATCACCAAATGTTTGCTAAGGAAGGACAAGACTCGCAAAAGGAATCTCCTCAAGGTTGGCTTCCAGATCAAGGATTTTGTTAATGCCCACATTCATTCTAGAGTCTGACCTAAAGATTGAAAAACTTTTTTTTTTTTAAATAAAGACCGTTGTGTCCCCATCTCAGTATGAAATTTGAACTTACGAGGGCTGATTGAAACAAAGATAATTTCCATACTTAGTCACACTCTTTTGCTCCCTTTCCACAATGATTTTATTTAAAGTCTATGGAAAAATATTTTAAAAATTAGAAAGATGTCCTTTTGTTGGCTTTCTTAAAAAGTATTTGCAGAGCTAAAGAGGTGATTACTTAAGTTGTTAATACCTATCTTTTATTTCATTCATTCATTTCTTTATTCATTTATTCATTCAACAAATAGTTATTGAGGGCCTTTACTTTGTAATTCAGAATGTTTGATCCAATGGCGAATATAACAGACATATTCTTTATCCTATGGAACTGATATAAAATGAAGAAATAAAGCAATTACAAATTATGATGAGTGAGTAATATAAAGTAAACCAGAAAAGGAGCTGAGATAGAAAATCATGGAGAGTAATGATTTGGAATGGAGCTCTTTCAATGGTATATCTGTATAAGAAAGACCATGTGATTCTTTTTCTGATGTAAATAAACACAACCAGTTACAATACAACAACAAAATATCAAAATATGAATATCACATGAGTATTATTCACTGTAGTAAAAAAAATTACCACAATTCTATAAAGTCATCTTGATCTATTAAGTACAATTTCCAAGGTGCTAAGCAAAGACTTTTCTTGACAGGATTATTAGTAGCTGATAACTGTGGGTTTGGGCTATCTCATTTTAATCATGTCACTTGGGGACATACGTAACAGGAAGCTATGCTAACTAGCACCATACCAAGAACTTCTCTGAGAAGGAATTCTAAGTATGGTACACCCAAGGACTAGACCCAACATGTTTGGTGGAGAAGCTCTGATGAAGAAGAGTCAAGTCATTAGTATTTATTTCTTAACCACCAACCCTGAGGATTGTGCTTGCGTGTGTGTGTGTGTGTGTGTGTAGACACACCATTGAAACTTTGCTTTGAAAGTGTAAAGTGAAGACAACAAACATCTGACACAATTTAGAAAATACAGTGCTTCCTGTATAGATCACAACTATTTTAGCAAAACGGTTATTAAAAAATAGCTATTACATTTTTCAAAATTAATTTCTCTACCTAAATACTAAATATGAAGCACAAAAGATGCCTTTTAAGGACCAAATTCTGGTAATGCTGTATGATGTTATTTGTGAAATACAAACTTCATTTCCTCTGAGTTTTACATGCACATGCAAAATAAAACACCCCCCAGCAAATGCCTGTGCCACTCAATATATACCACCTCCTGTGGCTTCTCCATATATCAAATGCAACTAAGTTGATTTCAAGATTACTTGTTAAGAATGCATCTAGCCCACAATTTTTAAAATATAAGTTCAGCCCAGTAGATGACCCTTTATTGCTACACAGCTCTTACTACCTCTTACAGAAATCAGCAGTGTAAACATTCTGCCCTGTGTCAACTAACACAGGAAATTGTTGGAGGTAGGTTGCTGGAAACTTGGCATGGTGTGTAAATTCACAAGAATCCATCAAGCTCTTCTATTTTTATTCCACAGAATTTGTAGGCAGTCTGTGGAGTAACAGGTGTAGCCCCTATGGGTCAACCACCACCTGAATTATGCGTGAAGAAAGGAAAGCAGCAGCACTATGTATACCACAGTTTGGTAATTTTCATTTGAAGGAATAACTTTTCCTACAATGGCTGTCTGAAAAATTTTCCTTAGCAGTGATCCGTATGCTGTATGATTATGTATGTTGGTTAGGGTTGCTTCCTTTGTGCCTGCTGAGCAAGAGTTTAATCCTGGCATTCCCACCTATTCTTTATTGATTTTTTTATTTTGGTCAAGACTTTTTTCAAACTTAATTAACTTTCAGTTTTATTACCTGAAGAATAAGGAAAACAATATGTATGCAGGTAATTTATCATTAGTAGAACACTAATAACTGGGTTAAGTGGTGTTAACTGGGTTCTATTATTATTTAAAATGTATTAAGGTCTCAATTTTTAGATTGAAGGGACAGAAATAGAAAGGCAGTTATTTGTATTTGAAAACCACTAAAGTCAAATCTTCATACCCTCTACATGAAAGGTTGTATATCATGATAAGTTATTGTCATTATGTATTATTTTAGATATTTTGATGTCATTTCTGATTATGAACGGTGATCATGGAGAGTGAGGTTGTGTCATGAAGGGAGAAGAGGAGCAGAACTCGAACTCCTGAAGGGCCTATTCTAATTTAGACTTGTGATTGCAGACCCAGAAAGTCACAGAACCTCTGTCATTAAATGTTATCATTTGGACTGTAAAATGATCCAAAAATAGCTTATGAAGGTTAAGTAGCTATTGTAATTCACTATATGTATATGAAACCTCACATGTAAGGAGATTATATTAGTATAAGAAAGCCTAGTAACCAGACTGAAATTTACACTTGATAATGAAGGAAAGTACTTTATTACGTTGGTATTAATTAGTTACAAGCAATGGAAATGCACAATAATCATAACAATAACAATTCTAATATTATCTAACATTTACTGAGAATTTGCTCTGGGCCAGGTGTGCTGCTAAGTGCTTTATCTTTCATTTCGTCATGCAATTCTTATAGTATCCCTAAGAGGAAGACAGGAATATCATTTTGACTTTTCAGAGAAACTGAGGCTTAACTAGTTTAAGTAAATGGGTCAAGTCTACACCAGGAGTAAGAGCTACAGCCAGTTCTGTTTGACTCTAAAATTCAGAATTACGTGGCTCTTTAAAGTTACCTAGGACAAATGTAAAAGGATTATTTAATCTCTTTATAAACCAGATCAACATTTTTGCTCTGGTGCCAAACACAGTTGAGACACTGGCATATGAAAGAAACAAATGCCTACTTTCTCCAAAAAATAATAGAATGAAATTTTCATAAATCTTGTCAGCTTTGTTTCAAACTTTTCTTACTGTGACTCATAAGCATAAGAACAAAGTTGCCTTGAAAGATGGAGAATTAAGCAAAGTTGGAAAAATGCGTTTTGAGTCTAAACAATACTATCTATTCACTTTATTTTTGTGGCCCTGATTTTCCTGAGACATAAATATTAGATTTGTGTCTGTGTGGAAAGTACTGCAGAAGACAATCCATTTTTTTTAATGAGAAGTTTACTTTTTCCCCAAATGATAAATTATTCCATTCTTAGAAGTCTGTTATGGGCCCAAGTGAAAACTCATAATCTCACTGTTATTTGTGTTTGGAGACATGGCCTATGCTGATCATTGAAAGTTAAGTAGCAAACAGGCTCTGAAACACTGTTCATACCTTCACTTCACACAAGATGAGTCTTAAAGGCTGTAGGACTGGAGTAGGAAGCCCCAGAGCGAGGGGTTGCTGGGTTATCTGTTTCTTGCCTGTTTCTTTTCTGGAGATAGGAAGACAATTACATTTCCCTCCTAAGGAAAAAAAAAAAACAAAACAGTTTTGATTGAGACACAATAAACAGCCCCTCCTGTGTTACAGAAAGTTGATAAAAATCCCAGAAAAAAGTCTGAGCCAAACAGCCTGAATACAAACGTTGGGCATGCAAAATGAAAAAGAAGAAGGAGTAGGAGAAGAAGCAAAAGCAGTGACAAGCCAGGAAGAAGTGGCCCAAGCAACAGAGAAAAGCTGAGAAGGTGAAGGTATGAGGGCTCTAAAAAGGGAAGTGAGTCTCAGCATCCTTGAAAGCAACACCGTTCCTTGCAAGCCAGAAACAGAAAAAATGAACTCAGCAGTAGTCACAAAACCCCACCCATTTTAAGCAAGAGAAACACTGAATGTTAAGAGAAAAAAAATAATTAATAACTAAACAAATAAGTAACTATAGACAAAATGATTTCTACATAATGAGTGAGAATCTGCCAGGGCAATCTGTAAAATCCCTAACAATAAAATTGTAATATGCGTATTAGAGAAGACTTTTCATTTTAATTTTTGTGACGCAACTTGCAAAAGACTTTAATAGAAGACATTCCAATTAGCAGTGAGAGGCACACCTCCCAAAGCTCGTGTTTTTGCTCAGATTTTCACAAATATAGGATATTAGAAATATAACTGGAAAAGTTGCTGTAACTGAAACTGACTATTAAGAAATTTCAGGCAATGAACTGTGCAATTAATAGTTTTGTTACCAGGAAGCTAGTAGTGGACTGAGAAAATCAGAGGAGACAAAAAGGGTATTTTAAAAAATAATATTTCAATGTTGAATTAAAGCTGATTGACATTGCAATTATACTGTATATCAGAGTGGCTATGGCTATATTGTCTTAGTCAGCTTGGGCTGCCATAACAAAATACCACAGTCTGGGGGATTACACAACAAATATTTAATTTCTTGTAGTTCTGGAGGTTGGAAGTGCATGAACAGGGCGCCAGCAGGATTCGATACTGGAGAGGGCTCTCTTTCTGACTTGTAGATGGCTGCTGTCTTGCTGCGTCCTCTTGTGGCCTTTCCTCAGTGACTGCCACGGAGATGAGCTCTGGTCTCCTTCTCTAGTCCTGTCATAAGATGTCCACTTTCATGATCTAATCTAACTCAAATTACCTTCCAAAAGCCTCATCTCCAAATAACATCATATTGGGAGTTAGGGGTTGATGTGGTCTGGCTCCGTGTCCCCATCCAAATCTAAACTTGAATTGTAATAATCCCTATGTACTGTGAGAGGCATCTAGTGGGAGGTAACTGGATCATGGGGACGGTTTCCCCCATCTGTTGTCATGATAGAGAGTTCTCACGACATCCAATGGTTTCATAAGCCTTTGGCATTTCCTCTGCTGACACGCATTTTCTCCCCTGCTGCCCTGTGAAGAGGTGCCTTCGACCATGATTGTTAGTTTCCTGAGGGCTCCCCAGGCGTACAGTTCATACAGAACTGTAAGTCAATTAACCCTCTTTTCTTTATAAATTACCCAATCTCAGGTATTTCTTCAAAGCAGCATAAAAACAGACTAATACAGGAGTTCAACATATAAATCTGAAGATACACAAACATTCAGTCCATGACATTTGAATATTTATAATTACTCAATAAAAGCTAAAATCTCTTCAACAGCCTCTACAATAGTCTGCATGTGTACGTGATCTGCCTCCTGCTTTCAGTACTTTTATCCTTCAAAGACACGCTGATGTCTTTGTGTTTCTTATCCTTAATCAGCCACATTGATGTCTTTGCTGTCCCTCCAACACACTGACATTACTCTTGATATTTACACTTGCAGTTCCCCTTACCTGAAACGTCCTTCTCCTAAGTAGCTACCTCATTTTCTCTTCCTTCCAGAAGATGTTAGTTCAAAGTTTACCATACCAGAGAGGTTTTCCCTGAACACCTGATATGAAATAGCAACCTTGCCTACCCACCATCACCCTAACTTGACATGCTATCCTGTTTACCAGTTTTATCTTTTTGTATACTTCTCAACATGCTGAGCTGTAAGTATTCGTTTATCATGTGAGTGTCTCATCAGGTACCACTGTGTTTTGTTCTCTGCTTAGGTCTAGTTCTATCCTGGACCAAAATGGCATTCAATAATTCTTTTCTGACCTGCTGGTAAATGAATAACGTGTGTTCTATGCATGTGTTACATAGAGACACTTAATGCATCCTCTACTAGCTATTATTACACGAAGGATCTGGATTATACTTCTGGTAAATGTACCACTCTGCTTTGGGAGAGAAATTTTAGGCAGTGCTATTTCGACCACATATCAATTCTTACAACTTTTGTATGCCACTCATTTAGTCAAAACATAGCCCAGGCAAATCAGAATTTTGTAAAAATTGTTGCTCACATGCCATACTACTTTTGAACAAGTTCTCAGCCACTGTTGTTATTCGAAGTTGACCATTTCATATGGTGAACTAAAGCTTCAATTCAAAATGTAATAAGACTACCGAGAGGATTAATGAGATGACCTGAACTACACAATGAAGTGAAAATGCTCTACACATACTTTGTTAAGGAGGTAACATACAGAAAACTCACATAATACAAAATGTAGTACTAATAAAATGTTCAATTTCTTGTACCAAAGGAACTGCAGAAATCTTTAAGGTAACTCTGGCTAAGTAAACAATCCATTTTTGGTTCTATTCTGGTAATTGATTACTATGTAACACCAACCTCCACCCTGCACCAAAAAAGAATCTGAAAAACTAGTGGCTTAAGATAACAGCCACCACTTATTTGGTGCAGAGTAGCAATCTGGGCAGGGATCAAAGGGGAAGGCTCTTTGTTCCATGTGACAGTAGCTCGATTAGACACTGGGTAATTCCCTCCCAGTATGGCACACTCACATGGCTGGTTATTTGATGATGTCAACTGGAGCTCAGTGAAAGCTGAGGTCCAGGGCCCTCAGTTTCTTTCTACTTGAGTTTTGTGGGCATCTCCATAGGCTACTTCTTGGCCTCTTCACATCAAGTTATCAGGGGTTACAGAGCAAGTGTCCTGAAAGAGCAAGGTTGAACAGGATTTTTTATAACCTAGCCTTGGAAGTTACAAAGCATTACTTCTACTGTATCCTGTTGAGCTAAGCAGTCACAAAGGTCTGCCTGGGTCCCGGGGGAGGTGGGTGCTGGGGACCGAGATCCCACTACTTGATGGCAGGATGGTCAATGCCGGTGTAAATGGAGCATGGGGAATGGAGTATATTGAGGTGTCCATCCTTGGAAAACACAATGTGCCAAAGGTCCTAGCCTGATTTTTCTTCATGCATTATCCAAATTCTCCTAACTCTATTTGGTTTCCTACACCATGATTTTCCCACACATATCTGCTGTGAGTTGCTGCTTGCTTATATCTGAGTCTTTGTTATTATTTATAGACAATCCTGATTCTCTGCTTATGTACCAAGCCTTTATTCAACAGTGCTGCTTAAGAGGTTTATTTTATCCAAAAAATTAAAGTAAAAGATTTCTACCATTAATTACTTAGTACTCTGAGAATTCCTTATTCTTTTTTGTTGATCTCCGAACTCTACTTAATCTCTCCCTTCCTTAGGCGTTTGGAACTCTCTGGCTATTTTCTTCTGAGTTCTGCATCTTTTCCCAACTATGATAACAAGAAAGAAAGTCTAATCCTTCTCTTATTTTGATGAAAAGAAAGTAATAAAATTGGGATACTTGCTGATTAGGGCTGGAGAAGAAAATGAATATTTCCCTTCATGTCATATGGGAGACATAACATTTTCTCTGATGTTATATCAGCTTGCTCTTGCCCAGATACTTACAGGTACCCCCAGAGAGTAGTTTTCCTTTTATAGCAGATTGGGCATCATTACCTTTTCCCTAAATTGAACCTTAAAAGATTGGACTGGCAGCCACCTGACAGCTCCAGGGCCCATCTCCTTCTGCTACCTTCCATGATTTTTCTGTGCAGCTATGGAAACCACTGGGGTCCTCTCTTTCACTGTGGTGTATTGTGGAAAATTGGGAGGAGTAGGGTTACTACCATCTTTGCCCAAGTACACCTCACCGTGTCCCTTTAAGGGCTACTGACATGGGCCTTTCTACTACAGAAAGCTCAAGGCCAGACTCCATGGCTATGTGTACTTCCCAAACTTCAGAGACACAGTTCTTCCTCCTGGTGGAAGAAGAATCCTGAAAAGGATAAAGTTCTACACTTTGGACTCTCAGATGCTCTTCCAGAACCCACTCTTTATGACTGTACTCAGCATCAATGATGGCACAAAAGAGAAGCTTTGCATTCTACTGCTCAGCACACATTTAGCCAGGTTCCCCTTGCAGGCTCTGCCAATCTTTATGTGATTCTCTTAGAGGTTTCACTTTGCATTAAAAAGGGAAAAGCAGTGCTTTCATTTCATGCCCAGACTCTACTGTCTCCCCAAATCTTAATGCCTCTTTCCCCAATCAGACTTCCTCTTGCTTCGATAGGGATGATGCTGGCAAGTGGAAGGAGTTGGTGGATACACATTTTCTAAACAAGTTCTTATCCCTAATCCTTGCTAGGAAGGTGGTGGGGTCTCCAAACATAGAACATAAGATACATTCGTTCTGGGTTTTGGATCATAGCAGGAATTTTAGAAATACAGTGTCCTATTTGACATCCTATTACATATATAAAATTTCTCACACACACTACTAATCTATACATTTGCCATTAAGGATCTGGGTTTCAAAATGATATTGGAAAGTCCCTGGCAATGTGAATCTTTAAGTGCTCAGTTGCATCTCTCACAAATATAAAGCTTGGTTCCCTTACCTAATTCCACAAACAAACCCTTTGTTATGTAAGCTGCTTCTATGGTTGTACCTGGTTCCCCGGCAATGGACATGTCCTCATACAGTGTGTTGTTCCTTCCCTTCCCTGGAAATGAGTCCTAAAAAAAATGGATGGCACTTCAGAGAGAGTAGGAAAAGCCTCTGTAATTCACCTTGGAACTACCAACTCTTCATAGTAGCTGCCAGCTCCACAGTCTTTTGTCTTCATCTCTTTTCACACAAAAAGAGAAAAATAGAGAATTTCCTACAGCAGATGAAGGGTCATAAGAAGTTGCAATTTTCTTAACACTTTCCTAGCAACAGGCCCAATGAATTCCTTCCACTGTATTTCTCTTGGATGTTATAGACTTGGACACAGATGTAACAGTGTGGTAAAGAGATAAATGTAGATGTATGAAAAATACACTAGGAAGCTCATGGCTGTGTAAACGCTGTAGTTTTTCTGTAATACTGATTCCATTTTCATTCTTTTTTACTGTTCCTTCTTTTTAAAAAAATGTGTCATTGTTTTGTTATTGTCACAAAAATTTCTTCACTTATCTTTTCAGGAAAAACTAACTGCATGGGTTGAATTTATTAAATATTTGACTCTGAAGCCACAGCCCTGGATTTGAATTTTGCACGACCTGGAGTTTTATGTACCCAACAAGGAAGCAGGATTTATGAGAAATGTATTTGCATGGAGGTCATTTTTACAACTATCAACTTCACTTCGAAGAGCTCTCCATGAAAAGTATAATAAGGAAGTAAAAAGTATACTGGAGTAGATGCAATTCATCCATTCAGCAAAAAAAAAAAGAAAAAATGGTCAACTGCCTTCTAAATGCCAGGCATACTTTGAAGGCTAAGTTAACAGCAGTAAGCAAAAGAGACAAAAATTCTTCCAAGGGTGATCACATTCTCATGGGAGGCGGTAAGTAATAAACAAATTAAAGAAGCAACATAAAGAATGTGTTAGATGTTCATAGGTGCTAAAGGGATAAAAAGGAAGCACAGGGTCATCACCAACCCATAATTCAGTGATAGTGGGCTGTTGTGTACCCTAGTGAGATTTACATTTCTCCTCTGTGAAAGAGGGTTTGTGTAGATGATCATTATCTGGCTTTTGGTACTGACATCCTAGGGGACTTTCCTTTCACTCTTCCCTGGTCTAGTTTGTTGATGCTGAGAATGGTCTCCATGCAGGCAGTACTCCAGATCCATTCGCTAAGGGAGGGAAAGATTTAGGTCAGACTTGTGTCTGGACAACTGATGTGATTCATAAATTTTCATCAATTGCTTTTAATCTACTCCTTTTTCTTTTTTGGTCCTAAAATTTGACTGAATAATCAAGCAGCTATATATTAGCTTTACCCTACAGACCTTAGACCACCTGTCTGTTTCCTGTTTTTCTGGCCAAGTATTCCTTCTGGGAAAGCCAATTGAAAACACAGCAGGAGAAAACTCATTGCTCTCCTTTCTTTGTTCCATCTGTCTCCCCTCTCATCTGGGAGATCCCTTGTTCTCTTCCTCATTCCTTCTCATGTTCAAGGCTAAGTTCTCCACCTGTGTGCCTGATCTACTGCTTCCCATCTTCTCCCAGATGTTGCTCCTATAGTAAGTCCTACTCTTTCTCATGCTGCCGATATTTTAAATATCTTTCTCTACTGACTGTTTCATGCAAACTGAAAATATTACCATGTATAGAACTCTTCATTTCCTCTAACTAATACTCTAATCTTCATTTTTTCCTTCATCAATTATGCTTCTCTGAAAAACAGTCTGCATCTCACATACTCTCCTATTCATACTGTATGGACTTCTAAGGCACTGATGCAGGTTTGTAACTGTAACTGCATTTGAAACTGGTTTCAGCAAGGTCTTTACTGATACACTAATTGCCAAGTGTTTTCACTACTCTCTGCAACATTTGGCGTTATTAGCCATAATCTTTATAAATCTCACCCCTTAGTTATTATCTGAGATAACAATCTCATCTGCAACCACTCTCACATTCTTTCATAGGCCCCTTTTCTGTTTTATTTCACCCTGAATGTCAAGGCTGTTTATTTCCTACTTCTCTCTTTTCACTTTAAATCTACTTTCACAATTTCAACCACTGTATGATAACACTCAACTCTCCAGATACAAATACATTTTTTAGAATCTTTGTATCTGGTTGCCTCCTGGATAGTTGCATATATGAATTTGGGGCATTGCCCCCAATGATCTATATCCTTAATAAAACCTACCCCCAAATGAACTCATAACAATCCTCTTCCCCTTGACAAACATGCTCTTTTCATACATTTCCTTTTCTGGTGAAGGGCTACCATCTACTCAAGATTATATTTTTCATATTTCTTACATTGATACATATGGATCTAGCTTTTTATTTTAACTATTTATGGACTATTTGGGTCAGATTCTATCTCTGCCATTCACTAGTTTTGTGACTTTGGTTGAGTAATTTAACTTCTTCATGTTTGAATCCCTTTTATCTGAAACATTAAACTTTTATAAGTAGTATATGAGGTCGTTATTTCATATATGTATATAGTCATATGTAAGTGTATATACATGCACACACATATATTTTCCAACATTTATTTTAGACATCTTAATTTTTGTTAGTCTTATGCATTTGAAATAGAATGAAATTGCTGTCTCATTTTAAATGTTAAATGTCTAAATGTCTAACCCCCCTGGGCTTTGCATGGAAAAATGAATACCCATTGGGCAAGTGCTTAGGAAAGTGCCTGGCGCATAGTAATACCTCAGTAAATGTTACCTTGTACTCTTACTGGTATTATTGTATAGCATGTTTTGGTAACGTTATAATATACAACTTTATCCTTTTACTTCTTAATGAATTAGTCTCTCAATTTTACCTGCTAAAAATCTTGTTCCCATTAATATGTTAATCTGTTCTCTTTGCCAGTATTTGATTTGAGAATAGTCACATAACCATTGCTCACCAAAGATAGATCTGGAAATGGTTTCCTTACTCCTGTACCACAGGAAGATAGGGATTTTTTATTCTTCTGGATATTTTCTGTCTGGATAAGATCCATGTTGCTAACACCAAGAAGAAGGGCAATCTGTGATCTAAGCTGATGTATTAAGAATGGCAGAATGAGAATTAGAAAGGACTGGATTCCTGAAGACTTGTAGAGCCCCTGCTCGTTATAACACTGATTTTCACCTAACCTCTAGAATCAGGTGACAGTAGATTTCCATTTTAATTAAAGTCAGTTTCATATAAGGTTCTTGTTGCCTATAATCAAAATAATTCTAACTACACATTGTCCTAAAATAGTTTTTAAAAATTTTATACTTCTACCAACAACGTAAAAGGGATTGTATTTATCCATTGCTTTATGAACACTTGGTATTATCAGATCTTTTAATTTCTGAAAATTATATGGATGTGAAATTGTAGCTAGCTGATGTTGTAATATAAGCCTATGTGATTTTCTAGGTATATAATCATATAATTCTCAAAAATTTATTTATTTATTCATAGTTTCCACCTCATTTTTTTCTTCTCTCGTTACATTTGCTAATGCCTTTTAGTACAGTGTTGAGAGGACGCAATCATGGTAACAGCAGCTTAAATGAAGTGGAAGTTTCTTTCTTTCTTACATTTCAAGAAGAGTGAAAGCCATCAATTTGGGACTGATATGGTGCCATATGTTGTAAAAGACTCGCTCCTTTTCCACCCGGGCATCCCTTGGTTCACAGAATCCTTCACATCAGCAGCAACAAGGAGAAAGAAGAATAGAAGAAGAAAGAACAAGATCATGAGCCAGGTATGCATTATGGAAGTCTCTTGGAAGCTGCAACATAGAACTTGTACTTATATTCATTTGACTAGACTTACGCTTTAAGGCAGATATGTGGGGAAATAACTAAGGTAGAAAGTGCTTCTAACATTTCACCATCACTGTATTTGCTTGCTTTTTAGTGGTAATCAGATTAGGAAATTTACTTTCTATTACTACTTTTGTTCATTTTTTCTTTCACATGTTGAATTTTGAATTTTATGAAATGGCTGCTGCATTCATTGACATAATGTTTTTATATGGTCAATTTGCTGTATTACATTAATGTGTTTTCTAATTTTATATCCTCTTAATACTCTCAGAATAAACCATATTTAGTTATGAGATTGCTTTACCTTGCACACACCTGCACACACAGTATTAATTAGTTTACTATCTTTGTGTGATTTTGGCATCTATTTCCTAAATGATAAGGGCCAATAATTTTCCTGGCTCTGTTTATATTTCCAGCATCATTAGCAATCTCATACTGGCTTCATAAAATTAGTAGACAAACTTTAACATTTTTCGTAAATCCTGGGGAACTTTTATAAGAAGAGTGTTATCTATTTCTTGATAACTTCCTAAAACACAACAGTTAAAACATATAGACCTGTTGGTTTTCTTGTATGTAGATTTTTTTCGGTAATGATCAAATATCTTTAATTGTTATAGATTTATTTAGGTTTTCATTTACAGATAAGTAACTTTTGTTAATTTACATATTTGTAGATAACTAACACTCATTATTTATTCCCACTTTTTCAGTTTTACTCTATTATTTTTCTAGCCCCTTAACTATAGTTTAGATAATTCATGTTTAATCTGTCTTCAATTTTATATTAGGTAGAATATGCTGTAGTCCAATATAATGAAAATCCAAAATAAATTTTCTGGAATATTTTCAATAAGACTCCAGGCCTCTGAAGTTGGATTAAAGGCTTGAAATCTTTTAATTTTGTTCCTCTCCTATCCCTAAGAATTGCCCTCCTATGTGTAGTAGAAAATTACTCAATAGCATAGCTGCATTTCAGTCCATAGGTTTGGACAATGAGAGAAGAAAACCATTTTTTCTCATTTTTCATTAAGGACATAACTCAGAAAGTGTAACATCACTTCCTTTCAGTAGGACAAAAGAACAATACTCTCTTCTACTCCCTTGATTGGCTTGCAATGACTGCACACACACACACACACACACACATAAATGATGTATATAAATAATTTTAGACATTAAATATTTTATCATGGTTGAATGAGTCTAGGTTCAAATCCTGGCTCTACAGCTTTTCAAACCATAATATCCAAGAAATCATTTAAATTTTCTGAAACTGGGGTCATCTGGTAAATGATGGCATAAAACATATCGTGAGGTTATTGAATGCTGAACGTAAGGCAAGTGTGCAGTTCAGTGTCTGGCACCATCGGCATTCAAGAAACGTGCACCTCTGCATATTTACAGGAAATACTCAGTAAAGGCATGATCACCAAACGTGATTCCCAAGGAGTTCAGAGGGAACTGCTCTGTGATTTTCTTGCTATGTTGCTGCTTTGGGAACACAAGACATTGTTTTTCAAAGGTGACAATTCTCTAATCATGGTACAGAGAGATAAATACTTTATTTTCCTTCAGGGAGATAAAGAGGTGCAGTAAATGCTTAATGGGCTTTCCTTCAATGCCACAAAGTCAGTAGCCATAAATCTTGAGCACAAGTTGAATTATTTTTGACTTTTTATTTCCTTAGGATGTTTTGACCACATCATTAAACTCTATCACCTGTCATTGATCTAATTTTATCATGGAGTTCAAAGGATTAAGATAAATATTTTTTAAAACAAAAGGAACGGAAAAGAAAGTGGTTCCATGCAGTTAGCCTGAGGTCCTTGCTAATTCCTATAATTTGCTATTAATTCTTTTTTTTTTTTTTTTTTGCTTGAAAGAGTGCATCTGAGGCTAAATAAATCTTGACTTTCTTTTATAGCATGCTATTTGTGTAAGAGGGGGAGGCTGTAACCAGTCTAGCTCAATTTTTGTTATTATTTTATTTAATATTTCTCAAGAGCAATATCTAGGAAGAAGATGAAAAATTTTCTTCTTCATAAACTCATGTAAGTGAATTTTTTAAATGTAGGTTTGGAGGTTCTTGCTACTATCCTTTATCTCACAGACTGATACACCGAAACCTTAGAATTCAAACATCCCATGCACATTACCTAGAACAAACTATTACTGCACAAAACAGAAATCGATCAGATGGGATATTTTCCCCTTGAATAATATGAAATGAGGCCTACAATATGTACTTTTACCCCACCTGAGAAGCAAGTAATATAATTTGTTTTATATTATGCATTTCTATCCAAAATCTCATCTAGAAAAAGAAATCAGTTAATAATAAAGTTGATAATTTTACTTGTAGGGGAAAGATGAGAAAAGATTGTGGGAGAAAGAAAGAACAGAGTCAGAGAGACACAGCAACAGCCTTATGGACAGACAGACAGAGAAAGAGACAGGAAGAGGGAAAGAACGGCAGAGAGAGAGAGAGGCACTTCCCACTGCATCTAAGTGAAGTCACCTGCTCCCTTAGTTTGTGTCTGCAGGCTGCCAAGTACAGAGTAGGGGCCAGAGAAAGCAAGTGCAAGTAACTTCACAATATCTCTGTAAACTCAGTTAAAAGTTTGCACTTCCTCTATCAAAACATGCTTTTTTTTTCTTAAGACTACTCAGACAAGGCTAGCTGCAGTGGCTCATGCCTGCAATCCCAGCACTTTGGGAGGCTGAGGCAGGACAACTGTTTGAAGCAAGGACTTCAAGACCTGCCTCGGCTGCTTAGCAAGACCTATCTCTACATTTTTATTTTTATTTAAATAAGCCAGGCGCAGTGATTTGTAAACTATCTGTCTATAGTTCCAGCTACTCAGGAGGCTGAGGCAGGAGGATCATGTCAACCCCATGTGAGCTGTAGTGAATGATGATGGTGCCAGTGTACTCCAGCCCAAGCAACAGAGTGAGACCCTGTCTCTAAATTGAAAAGTAAAGAAGTAAAGATAACATTTTAAAATGTTAAAAAGACTAGTGATATATGCCATTGAAAGAACTTAGACATTTGATGTTTGCCCTTTTATTTATTTTTATTTTTTTGCCTTTCTTGTTCTGTCTTGGGAGAAGGTGCTATTGCTCAAAGAAAAGAGCTCAATGCCTCCCAAGGCACAAGCAGGGCAAAACCCCACCAAGGGCCACACTAAGGCTATTGTCCCACGGGGTGTTTTTGCCCAGTCAAATGCATCTGGGTTCCAAAGTCTAAATCCAGTTTGATGTAAGCCATCTATGCTCTTGAGTTCTTTTCCTTAGACTTTCTTTTTCCTCACAGCTATCATTACTTGATTTCCCAAGAAAATTGTGTTTTCCCAAACTAAAAGTTAATCTTTGTTGAATTATGTTTTCACACCAAATAACATGAATAGGGTGTTTTTTGCAAATATAACTGACTGTTCCAATAGTGGTGGAGATGCATATTTTGAGGTAATGGTGAAAAAGAACCTGAAGGGAAGCTTTATTTTGACGAGTAAATTTTTAAATTCACATTTCCACTCTACCGCACTGTTTGCAGTTGAATCAATAGTGGATCTCTCATAGCCACATCTCCTTCTGCTCATCCCTGCAGTGTGCCTGTGACACCACAATCTGTCACATGGCATGACTGTAACCCCCACACATTCAGCATTAGCCATACCAAGTGTCATGAAAAGAAGAACAATATCCTCCACACTTAGTTAAAATGTCACAGAAAGCTGTGAAAAACACACAAAGTATTCCGTGTGTCCATTTTTCAGCGTGATATATTTTTAGTGTATGATATATTTTTACTTCCTGTAGCCAGGAAGTCTTAATTCAAATCAAAGAAAAATATCAATGGATGGCATATGGTCCATTTCTCAGCATCTTCAAATGCAGTTGAACTAAACAACATCCACGCCACAGTATTTTCCAGGACTACGCTATAACTGCTAACATGTACAGCCCCTCCGTATCGGGGAATGGAAAAGCAAAAGGAGGAATTATTGCCGGGTATTTCTCCTGCCTTCCCGGCTGGTTCTCAGTGTTCTTGGTAGTCCTTCCTCATCTTCCCCATCTCTTATGAGGTCTTGAACTTGGGTATCTTCTCTTTTATGATCTTTCCTATTTATACCCATCTCCTAGTCTTATCCAGACCTAGGTCTTTAGCTATCATCTATATACTGATGATTCCCAAATTCATATCACCAGCATGACCGTTCCCCCTGAAATTTAAATTCCCATGTCCAGCTCCTGACTTGAATTCTCTACTTGAATGTGTAAGAAGCAGCTCAAACTGAATGTGTTAAATATGTCCAGCCACCGACCCGTAAACATGCTTTCCCACCTGAGTTCATGGCAACTTCAATTTTCGAGTTGTTCTGCCTCAAACCTCTTGGTAATCTTTAAATCCTTTCTTTTTCTTATAACCTAAACCAAATCAGCAGCACATCCCATTAGTTTACTTTAAAATATGTAAAGAACTCACCCACTGCTATTCACAACTGCTACCATTTGTTCTAGCCACAGCCACCTCCACCTGCATCACAGATTGCCCCAATTCACGGGGTTGCACCCTTCCCTCCCACTCACCATACTCCCTGCAGGCTACTCATCACAGACATCAGTAATGGGTTACATGTAAGTTAAATCATGTCACCTTTCTGTTCAAAACTGTCCAGTCATTTCTCATGCCACAGTAAAAGTCACAGTCCTAACATCTTACGTGATTTTTCCTTTACTCCATTACTTTTCTGATTCTTCAGACCTATTGACCTCCCTGATGGTCTTACACACACACATACACACACACACACACACACGCTTAATTAAGAGGGCAAGGGGAAACTTTGGGAGGTAATGGATATGTTTATTTCATTGATTGATGGCAGTGGTTTCACAGGTGTATACTTATTTCCAAATTCATCAAGTTGTATACATTAAATATGCACAGCACTCATTGTCAGTTACACTTCAAAAAAGTGAATTTTTTTAAAAAAGCCATCACTAATGTTAAAAGGCTTTCACACGTGCTATTTCTACTTTCTGCTTAACTTTATCCTTTATTTTAAATTACTTTGTCTGTTAGCTATCTTTGCCACCAGAATGGAGGCTACTTGAGAGGAAGTTTCTTTCTGTCTCTCATTAATTTTGTTTATCCCCATCACCTAAAACAGTGCCTGAAATTTAATGAAAGCCAGAAAGAAGAAATATAATGGAAGGAAAATAGAGAAAGATGAGAAAGAAAGAAAGAGAAGGAGCAAGAGAGAAAAGAAAGAAAGAAAAAGAAAGAAAAGAAAGAGGAGGAAAAGAGGAAGGAAGGAAGGAAGGAAGGAAGGAAGGAAGGAAGGAAGGAAGGAAGAAAGGTTTAATTTCTTCAGTACTGGAAAAGTAGCCTACTAATGGAAAATGGAGGTTTAATTTTAGGGAGTACCTTTCTTCTTTTGATTATATATATTTTTAATGATTCTACTACACTTCTTTTTATTTCTCCTTTATTTTCTCATCTCCCTCTTACTACGGTCTCTCAAAATGTTTAGTGAAAGGTATTAGAAGATAAGGAATGGGGAACAAAGTGTTAAAAATGGTTTGGAATAAATGAGATTAAGAAGATGTAGTAAACACACCTACACACACATGTACACACACGCAAAGATTGCTTTTTTCCACTAAGGCAAACCTCACTTCATTAATCCATGTAAAATGTCCAAAATTTCTTGTTATTCTATTTCTAAAAATTTCATAATGTAATAGGTTTTAAAGTATATTTTTAGTAATTCCTAACATTGAAAGCACTGACATAATTTATTGAATGTTGAAAAGGCCACAGGAAATGGACTCCACAAAATGATACGATAGGCAGAGAACCAATGCTTAACACGACTTTATGCAATGGCCTCAAAGAATGGCAGAAAAGGTGAATAAATTAAGCAGTATAGTATTCATACTGTATTAACATCAATATATAAAGTATAGTCACTATTTGAGAATACAGACTACATCAGTAAAATGTAAAACATCTGTAAAGATGAAAGAATTAGGCCTCTTTCATTTACCATAAAATCAAAAAGTGATTTACCCTCATTTCCCTAAATCCTGTGTTTTGAAGAACTAGCTGAATAAATTGCCCCATTAATGCGAAAATCTGTCAGGTTTGAGGAATAGCTAGTACAAAGCTAATGAAAAAAGTGTAAAAGAATATCCCTCCATTCCAAAATATGCAATGTATATATTGCTTAGATAATGCATCTAGCTAATGTTCACCAGCAAGTTAGCTTACAGGGAACTATTTATCAGTGTGCGGCCGTTAAACTCCCATTATAGTGCATAATTTCATAAAGAGAGCAGAGAATGCTCCAAAGTGTTTGTCGAAGTAAACACTCATCTCAAATATGTACAAAATATGTTGATGACTCTTTTTCAAACTCTTACAGTTAAAATTCTTACTTTCTGCATACAGGTGAAGTTAAAGAATACTGGCTTAAAATGTTTATAATGCATAAAACATAAAGGAAACCAGTATATTGAAATGGTGTCAAAAATTAAGAAAACATTTATGGTAATATTTCTTATTTAAACATTAAATAGGGAGCAAAATCTAACAGTTGGTCTAATGACTACCAAAATTTTAAAATAGGAATGAGAATAAAATTTCTAAATATCTATAATAATATAGTGTGTTATGAAAACATATTATTTCTATTGGAGACAAAGTCATTGATACTACTAATACTAAGTTGGTGGGTTGTCTGCATCCATAATGGTAGGAAATGTCTAAATTTAAGTTATAAGTTAGTAAAAATAAAATGTGTCTTTTCCCCGTCTAAATCAGCAAACCCCCTAGATTTCAATCTACAGATCTCTTGAGGATGAGGGCTTCTTATGTAGGAATGCTTGGTTTAGCACCACTTTTGATTAAATGGTGTTTTTTTGAGCCTGTCAAACCATGTATGTTTTTCTTTACCTCTTCAAGGATTTATGTTTGGTTAAAAATATGTATATATATACTTTTTGTAAAGATTAACTGTCATTTTCGTTGTGATAGATATTCACTTATCCAAGGGTTAAGTATATTCATGTTTTTTTCCATGTTTTCTCCCATGTTCTCAGCAAAATCTTTGCTCTCCTACACATTCTCCAAATTAGGTAGCAGAAAGAATTTGCTTAAATGAAATGCCCATTTGTAATGCTTAACCAAAAGGGGAAAAGCTTTTCCCCAGCCTTTTCTGACTTGACACATGAAATAGCTTAAAGTATTTTCAATGAGTCTCATTTATGTGGTTGCTGATTAGAAGCTGGCTGCTTGTTTGGGGTGATTGATACTCATTTCTGAAGAACTAGGAAATGGAGTTTTGCCAAATATAGAAGCTGACCCACTCTTATAGGGTCTGTAGTTTTGAACTAAAAAAGGTAAGGCTTTGGGTGTTTATGTTTGCTCTTGGCAAAATACATCTCAAAAGGCTTACTGGAAGTTCTGTAATTGTTAAAAATTAACCTTGATGACTTCAGTGACTTCAATTATATTAAAAAGTTCAGAGTGTTTTTGCTTTTCAATGAAGGTTAATTCCTTGGAAAAATATGTATGGGTTTATAGTGAACCTCAGATGTATACATGCTTATGAGATCTTCAGAAACCCAGTACAGATTCTGAGTCAATGATGCAGGGCTGGTTTGGGTCATAAAGATCTGCCCTCAAATTAGAAGGCCAGAGTATCATCTTATCTTTATTTCTACTAGTCTGCAGGAGTTGTCAGTAACAAGAGTCTTAAGATTCCATGATTGTTTAAATATGACTTAGAAGGTCTGACTAACCCAATTTTCCTTAGGCAACTTTTGAGAAACACATGAAGAGAGTCTTTCAACACATCCATCAGGGAAACATGGAAGTTGATATTGAATGAATCCTCTATGACAATTAATTTTAAATCATTTATGTCCTGAATACCCACAGTATACAAAGTCAAAATTGGTATTTTGGAATATAACTTTAATAAGTCAAAGTTTTTTGCCCTTATGAACCTCATAATCCAAAAAAGAAATGTCTTCCCAATGTATCCACTTCAGATGGTGCTCATCTGAAGTGTTTAATATTTGCAGTCATCGTCATTTATTCAACAAATATTTATTAAACCCTTACAATGTCATAGGCTCCATGCCAATTATGCCAAACATAAAAATGGAGAAATCATGGGCCCTTCTTTCAGTGAGCTCACAGGGTAGGGAGAGGTGAGCAGTTAAATATTCTTTAAGGACTCTAGCTCCTTTCACTTTAAGGTAGTTCCACTTCATATTTAGATGTTGTATCCCAGTGCTTTCTTCTTTCTCTTGGAATTAGAGAAAAAATTAGACACCTTTAGTATTCCTGCATTATGTATCATAAACTCATGCTACAAAACTAAGGCTAAGAAATATACTTCCCATTTTTACAGAAGCTTGGCATTGGTGTGATTCGCAGACTAAGAAAAAAAAATCATTCTCCCTGTTAGACTCTCTTGACATGAAAATGCCCTTCCTCAGTTTCTTAGCATTTTTGCCCCTTTAGTCACCAGTAATTCCTACATCCTGAGAAAGGAAACTGTTTTATAAAGGTTGAAATTTTAATAAATTTAGTTCTTATAAGAGGTTTGACAATGAGGGCAAAAACCTTGAGATGAATACTGTATTGTCAGGAGTAGGCATACTGCTGCTTTATTTAGTCACACTTTGCTTTGAGTTATTTCTTATCAAGAGAGTTAATTAACAATTGCAGCATTTAATTCAGCCTTAAAAAGAGTCATTGGCCCACTCATCAAGAAAGACTGACAAACTGTTCCTTACTGTTTATGAAGTCTTGATTATACCTCAAAGGCTATTCTCACCTCTCTAACAGGCTAACAATCTGTGAAAAGAATTATGGGTAAAAGTGATTTTGGAAATGCTTAGAATGGATCCCAGCTGTGTAGACCAAAAAAGAAAGATAAAAGTGGAAAGAGGGAAGTAGAAAAAGACTAGGCCATGAGGGGAGTGATGGAAATGAAATAGGAATAAATGGAATGCATGATAATGGGAGAAAAGAGAAAAGTTCAGCCACAAAAAAAAGCAACTAGTATTAAAGTTAGAGTTTTCAAAGTGCCTGGAACTAAGGAGTAAAACAGATCATAGAGTCTGAAAAAAAAAAAAGCATTTGGAAATCTATTGACTCTTAGAGACTGAAAAAATTCCCTGTAGGAATAAAAATAATTAAGATGAGCAAAGTTCAAGAGACATGAGTTTCCACTGCTCTTTTCATGTAAAAGCATTTGAGAAAACCAATTTTTTTTAAACTTCTAGTTTTTTACTTTCTAAGTAAAAAAAATTACCAGTCATAGTGCTTGTAGAATAAAAGACAATTCGGAGGATGAGAAAGCAGTGGAAGAAAAGAAAGGAACTCATGTCTCAGTAGCTTTTAGAAGTTGAATTGTTGATGTGGAAACAACAGTTCAAATGAGGTTCACTTTCAACTTTACTATTTAAAAAAGAGGATAAGTTTGCTTGGTTTTGAAGGAGCTGTGAAAATAGTATGTGCTTAAATTGAACTCAGTTTCTGTTAATATTAGGCCACTGTTTTGTAAAAGGTGATTATTTTGCAATAGCAGTTTTTGCTTGTTTGCTTCGATAGCATGATAATTTTGCAGTAGGTGGGGTCTCAGTTGTTAGGCTGAAGAACTGTAAACTATTTTTCAAATCATCAAGTACAAAAATGTATATGCCGACACGTTTTACATTGGCACAAACTTTATTCCACAGTTCACTATATTGTTTTCCTACCACTCCTTAACTACTTCTATTTCTTCTCCAAGAATTTATAATTAATTTTTAAAAGTCTCTGTACACACACACACACACACACACACACACACACACGTTTGCCAAGTGGATTCAGCCACGAAAGAAATAGGACAGAGAACACATCAATTCATCTTATCACTAGTAGAAAATTTATATTAGAGTTTCATTTTCATTTCATTGGCTTTACTAGGTTCTGAAACAATGGAGAGGCCCTTATTTTGAGGCTCTATCAGTCTCCTACAAAGTTTTGTCCTCATTTTATGCATTCTATAATGAACATTGAAACGATTAAGTCCCCACTGGAGTTCTACTAGCTGGAAGGGAGAATTTTTCTTTAATTAGTCCAGAAAATAGATGCAACTGGGTATGATTTTCTACATGACTTTAAGTAGCTGGTGTCATATCTTGGGATTCTATAACATAGTGAAATTGATGTTCTACAAGCCAGCTTTCTTAGAAGATTATCTTCCAGGGATCTGCTCTGGCCAGCAACTTGCCTTGCCCTCTTCAAGGTTCCCTTCTCTAAAGGAATGGTCCATGAATGATGAAATTGATGTCCTTTCAGTCTCAAGAATTTGGAAAGTTACTCAGATCTTTGCTTCTTCAGCTGAGGTTGCCAAAAATTTTCTGTGCTTTCTTTTTATTGTATCTAATATATTAGGCTTAATCCCCAATAATATTGGGGTTTTTAATGAATGTAAAGAGTATGACCAAAGGCCTATTTAAGGATACAGGTTTCTGGTTAGAGTGTAATTTCTAAGCCAGTTCACTCTTTGTCTGAACATGAGGAAGTTAGTTCATCATACTTGACTGGAGCATTTATACGAATCCCTAAGTGAATCTTTTCACTTAGGCTCAACATTAAAGCTCAAACAAGCACTAACTGATGTAAATGTTAAACTTAATTCTACCTAGGAGTGTGCTCATATGCAGCTTACAAAAAATAAGGGAAGTTTACCCGTCAGCTGCTACTCCTGCCTGCTTAGTCTTCACAGGGGAAGACTTTCATCTGACAGAACTAGTTGTCTGTTTCTTCTCAAAATTAAGTTTCCTCAGTGTCTTTTCCACCCTGGTATTTATAATTACATCTGGTTTATTGAAACATGGAAATCAATAAAGTATGTGCTGTTTTTCTCAGGAGGATGGCAGCCAAGTGAGATGTGTAAACCCTAGTCTGTCTCTTCGATTCCCACCCCTGCCTGGTGGCCAGGCGGCAAGAGTTAACTCCTTTTTGGTAGTACGCAGTTTCCCCCCTAGTAATTTGGCCTCCATTCCTATACTATAATCATGTCTTCTGAGATGAAAAATAAAATAATTTCTATAGAGTTATGACCTAAGAAGGAAGGCATATAGATATATTGAGAAAATTAATATTGGGGATGCATGGAATGCACACATTTTAGAAGATGCCTATGTATTTTGTTAATTTCAAACACGGTTCTCCAGTGGAATAGGAATGCCCATAGAACCTCTTTCAATCCATGCAGTTTACTCAAATATAAGGCCAATTATTTGATGACTGTTGGAGTGAATGAATTAATGGCTTATGACAAAGTCACCACCACCCTCCTACCCTTGTGATCTCAAGAGGACGTTTAAACTGGCTTAAGGACTTCCTTCTCTAACAAGTCCTAAAATAGATGTGCAAGATAGAGTCAGACAGACAGACAGATAGGTACTCAGAGAGATCCTCTCCCCCTAAATTATGGACAGCTAGGAACTTGGAGTTACAGAATGCATATTTTATTCATACAATTCTGAGCCCTTGCAGCTGTGAAGACAGATCTCAGCAATTTTCAGCTCTTAGAAATACACATCCTGGGGGAGGGCAGGCCTAAGGTAACATTGTTTTTATTCCCACCTTCCCTGTCCTGTGACACAGGCTGAACATGATCCAAGAAATGCTAGTTCACCACATTTGTAACACAGCTGTGCATAAAATGGGGCCAAAGCATCACACATCTCAGTTCTGGCCTCTCTCTTTGGAGGTCTTTTCTCATAGCCTCATATCCTCACCTCCCGTACCTCCCTTATCCCCCTGAGCCATCTCTACAACAGCAGGACCACGTCTTCCCACATGGAAAGTTCCAATACCTTTTGTTCTGTGGAAGAGTGTTCCATACAGCATGACTATGGTTTTGTTAAGAGCTGTGGTGACATAGCTTTCTTGGACTTTCTGGTGTGTGAGGCTGGACTCTCTCACGAATACATTATCCAAGACAGCCTCTGTTCTTTACAGGCAAGAGAGCAAGAGAATACTTGGACGATGCTTCAAAATGTATAGCAAAACCCTGGCTTCCAGTCAAGGACAGAAGGCGGGGGGCTTAGGAGGAGGTTAAGACTCCCTCAGCATTTATAATATAGACCAGACTTGAATCCATATGGCATTGTAACGGCAATCATTGTGGTTTCACTCTCCAGCCAATTCTGATCTTAGCAGGGAAGAAGTGTTTCTTTTGTTGGGTGTGCCCTTCCTCTTTTCTGAATATTTTGGGGCCTGCATTGCCTATCAGATAGCTGAAAGATGGAATTGTTCATATGTTACTCAGTTTTCACCAAAGACTTAAAACTATCAAAAATCTGAGAAACCCATCTTGTTCTTACAAAGTTGGCTTGCTTCAGGAAGAACTGAGAACTTTCAGAAAAAGATAAGTTAAAAAAAAATGGTATATCACAAGTGAAATACATTGAGAGTCCATAGCTTATCCTTGGGCCTTCCCCTCCCTGAATTCTACTTAATTCAAATCTTTTCATAATATTCCCACTGTGGTTCTAGATCTGCCTCTTGGATTACAAGTAAATAGGTAACAAGTCAAATCTTTTTGTCACTGTCTTTTGTGCCCTTTAAGTAGGTAAAGGGGCTATAGGGACACTTAGGAAACATTTACCAAGATTCTGCATAAACATTAAAAAGAAGGCTAGAATATCGCCATAAAAATGAAATGTCTGGTTTGCATAGTTTCCAGAAATAAAGCTAATTCTAAGTATAATATATTCTAAATCAGAATAATAGCTTTGAGGTTATTTGAAGACTGAAACATGGAGCAGCCATGATACCACGCAACTTTCTATCATTGGACTCACTCTGTCTCCTGGCCTTAGGAGCCCTTCTCTTGTAGGATCCCTGTTACTTTCCTGCAGGATAGGGAACAGGGAAGAGGTGGCAGAAAGAAAGGTAGGTGGAGGAATTGAGAGAAGTAAAGCCCACAAATCCAGGAGAAAGGAAGGCTCTACAGTGGAATTGGGAATATGGAGAATTAGACTGATACATGTGGAATTGTGACTCTCTAAGAAACATTTTTTTAAAGTTGGAAATAACATTGCAGTCTAAAGATTTGAATAGAAATCTTTAATAGAAGACCAGAAAATAAAAGGCAGAGTGTGTAGAAAGATTTGCTGAAAAGAAATGGGGAGGCAAGAGGGTTTCAAGGTTGTTGCTTGTTAGTGTTTGGGTGCCCTGGGAGGCTTGGAATTGCAGACTAATGGCCTGTTGGAAAAGAAAAGGTTTTCCTGCATCAACAGACTCTTATTTCTAGCCCTAACTCAATCTCTTGGGAGGAAGGCAGGGAGTCAAAATCTCCATTAGTCATTATAAAAAGTATGTTTATTGAACTGCTTTAGGTCATTCTACAGTTATCAATCCCCCTCTGAAATTTCCTGGTGAAGAAACAAAGTCCCATGAATTTAGATTAAAAATCAAGGGAAAATAAAGTTATGGCAAATGGTAACCTGTCACCAAGTAATGACAAAAGTGGTTCAAATCCAATTCAAGTCCATTAAAGGTCCTCGAGGTTTAGTAAGATGTGGCAGCCTACAAAGTGCAAAAGGGAGATTATTGTTTTACTCACTAGGCAGGAACTGGGGCTATTCTAGAAGCTGAAAACATTATTTTTTAAGAGTTCATTTTCTTTTGTTTTCATTTTTTGTTGATTTCTCTATTATTTTTATTTTTTAGAGACAGGGTCTTACTCTGTTACCCAGGCTGGGGTGCCATGGTGCCATCATCACTCACTTCAGCCACGAACTTCCAGGCTAAAGCAATCCTTCCACCTCAGCCTCTCAAGTAGATGGGACTACAGTCAGGCAGCCCCACACTGGCTAATTTTTTTTATTTTCTGTAAAGATAGAATCTCGCTCTGTAGCCCAGGGCTGGCCAGAATCATGTTCTTAACCACAAAATTTAAGTCAACTGAAATTACAGTTCTGTATGCAAGGCATGGGATTCCTTTAATAGGCACTAAGCTTTTTTTCCATGTACAGGTAGTTTAGGTGGCTTCGCTCATCACATCCTGACTAGTTATGTTGCTATTTGCTAAAGTATGCCAACGTTAAATTGAAATACTTTAACTAGAACTAAGAAAACTTGAAAGTATCTGCCCAGGTCAACACATTCCTTTTCATTAAGAAAAAGAGGGATTTGAGAGGGAAAAGAGAGTACCAGTCCAGGCCACACTCAAACTTGAGGAGGGAGCTCAACTTCTGATACACCTAAATTTAAAGTGTAATGATACCTTTTTCTTTTTTTTGAGATGAAGTCTCACTCTGTTGCCCAGGCTGGGGTGCAGTGGCATGATCTCACCTCACTGCAACCTCCACCTCCTTGGTTCAAGCAATTCTGCCTCAGCCTCCTGAGGATCTGGGATGACAACTGCGCATGACTGCACCTAGCTAATTTTTTGTCTTTTTAATAGAGATGTGGTTCACCATGTTGGCCAGGCTGGTCTTTAACTCCTGACCTCAGGTAAGCCACTTGCCTCAGCCTCCCAAAGTGCTAGGTTGACAGGTGGAGCCACCATGCCCAGCCAATGATGCCTTTGTTAGTATCACTCTGAAAGGTGCATGTTCAAATGTGATAACTTTGAAGCCCTAGATGAAGAAGTTTGGACATTAGTTTATATTTTTGCCAACTAAATCACTAGAGTTCTACTTATTTACCACGAGCACTGCCAAATTACTTGCCAGCCCACAAAAACATGTGAAGAAAGAGTTTTGGTGGTGAAAATAAATAAATGATACAAAGTAAATAACTTTTGACCTTGGAATATTAAATGTAGTCAAATCCACATTTAGGAAGAACATAATTCATCCCTGGGTGCAAACATTTATTCTCACCTGTTCTTTCATTCTTCTGGTAAAGTAACCGAGATATTTGTAATATGAGTCAGATGTTGGAGGCGGGCTGCTGAATTTAGAGTCCTAAGGTCTAAGGAGGCAAATAAGATTAGATTTTATCCTGAAGGCTGGTAGTAAAGGTGGAGGCTATATTAGTTTCCCAAGGCTGTCATAACAAAATAGCACATATTTAGTGGTTTAAACAGGAGAAAGTTATTTTCTCTTAGTTCTGGAGGTTTCTTCTGAGATTTCACTCCTTGGTTTGCAGATGTCTAGCTTCTTGCCCTGTTGTCACATGATCTTTTCTCTGCATGTGACCACTTTTCCAATGTCCTTTATGTGTCCACATTTTCTCTTCTTGTAAGGACACCAGTTAGATAAGATTGTAGACCTCATTTTATTTTGATTATCTCTTTAAAAACATTATATCCACATACAATCACTGTATTAGGCTGTTCTTGTATTGCTGTAAAGAAATACCTGAGACTTAGTAATCAAAAAGAAAAGAACATTTAATTGACTCACAGGCGTGCAGGCTTTACAGGAAGCATGGTTATGGCATCTGCTCAGCTACTAGGGAGGCCTCAGGAAGTTTACAATCATGGCTCAAGAGGAGGGGGAGCAGGGACATCACATGGCCAGAGCAGGAGCAAGAGAGAGACAGAGACCAAGGTGCCACACACTTTTAAATAGCCACATCTCTTGAAAAGTCACTTAATATTCTGAGAACAGCACCAGCAGAAGGGTGCTAAACCATTCTTGAGAAATCTATTCCCATAAGTCAGACACCTCCCACCAGGTCCCACCTCAAATACTGGGAATTACAATTCAACATGAGATTTGTTCAGGGGCAAATATACAAATCATATCATTTCAGTCCTGTTCTCTCTCAAATCTTGTTTCCTTCTCACATGTAAAAACATAGTCATGCCTTCCCAGTAGTCTTACAGTCTTGTTTTGTTCTAGTGTTAACTCAAAAGTCCAAAGTCCAAGTCCAAAGACTCACCTGAGACTCATCTAATTCCATCTATGAGCCTGTAAAATCAAAACAAGTTATTTGCTTCCAAGATACAATGAGGGTGCAAGCACTGGATAAACATTCCTGTTCCAAAAGGGAGGAATCGACCAAAAGAAAGGAGCTACAGGCCCCATGTGATTTCAAAACCCAGCAAGGCAGTCATTAAACCTTAAAGCTTCTAAATAGTCTCTTCGACTCCATGTCCCACATCCAAGGCACGCGGTGCAAGGTGTGGACTCTCAAGGTGTTGGGTAGCTCTGTCCCAGGATACAGCACTGCTGGCTGTTCTCAGATTGTTGAGTGCCTGTGGCTTTTGTAGGCTCAGAGTGCAACTTGCCAGTGGATCTACCGTTCTGGGATCTGGAGGATGGTGGCTTCCTTCTCACAGCTCCACTAGGCAATGCCCTGGTGAGGACTTTGTATGGATGCTCCAACCACACATTTTCCCTCCACATGGTCATAGTAAAGGTTCTCTGTGGGGTTCTGCCCCTGTAGCAGGCTTCTGCCTGGAGACTCAGGCTTTCTCATTTATCTTCTGAAATCTAGGTGGAGGCTGCCAAACCTCAACTCTTGCAGTATGTGCACTCTCAGACTTACCACCACATTGAAGCCACCAAGTCTTACAGCTTACACCTCTGGAGTTATGGATCAAGCTGTAACTGGCCCTCTCTGAGCTGAGGCTGGAGCTGGAGCAACCAGGATGTGGGGAGCGGTGTCCTGAGACTGTGCAGGGGAACCAAGGTCCCTGAAATGGCTTTGATGCTTTTTTCCCATTGTCTTGGCTATTTGCACTTGGCCCTTTTTTGGTTATGCAAATCTTCTAGCAAGTGGTTCCTGTACAGCCTTCATAAATTCTTCTCCTGAAAATGCTTTTGCTCCTTTGCCACATGGCTAAGCAGCAAATTTTCCAAACTTTTACACTCTGCTTCCTGTTTAAATATAATTTCCAACTTTAAGTCATTTGTTTTCTTCTGCATCTATGCATAGGATGTTAGAAGCAGTCAGTTTACATCCTGAATGCTTTGCTGCTGAGAAATTTTTTCTGCCAGATGCTCAAAGTCATCACTGTCAAGTTCAAACCTCCACAGATCCCTGGGGCATGAACAGAATGAAGTCAAGTTCTTTGTAAAGGCATAACATGGTAATCTTTGATTTAGTTCCCAATAAGTTTCTCATTTCCATCTGAGACTGCATTAGCCTGGGCTTTACTGTCCATATCAGTATCAACATTTTAGTCTCAACCATTTAATCAGTCTCTGGGAAGTTGCACCCCTTCCATCAAGCCCTCCAAGCTCTTCTAACTTCTGCCTGTTACCCAGTTCCAAAGCTGCTTCCACATTTTTGGGTGTCTTAATACCGAAATGCCCCACTTCTCAGTATCACTTTTCTGTATTAGGCAGTTCTTGCACTGATATAAATAAATATCTGAGACTGTATAATTTATAAAGAAAAAGGGGTTTAATTGGCTCAAGGTTCTGCAGGCTGTACAGGAAGCATAGTGCTGGCATCTGCTTGGCTTTTGGGGAGGCCTCAGGAATCTTAAATCACGGCATAAGGCAAAGAAAGAACAGGATTTTTACCATAACCAGAGCAGGAATAAGAGAGGGAGAGAGAGAAAGAGAGCAGACTTTCAAACAGCCAGTTCATGCTAGAAGTCACTGACTAACATGAAGACAGCACCAAGGGGATGGTGCTAAGACATTCATCAGAAATTTGCCCCCATGATCCAATCACCTCCCACCAGGCCCCACCTCCAGTACTGAGGATTGCATTTCAACATGAGATTTGGGCAGGAACAAATACCCAAACTGTATCAGTCACATTTGTAAGTACTAGGGGTCAGGACTTCAACATATAAATTTGGGATGTAGCATAATTCAGTCTGTAATAGATATATAAACAGATAAACAAGTGTAACAAAACAATGTGTTATAATAATAGAAGACTGAATGGGAGTTGGGAAAAAAAGATTAATTCTACCCAGAGACATGCAAAAAGGAGGTAAGTTTGAAAAGGATATGTGACAGCTGTCCAAGCAAGGAATGGATGTTAGGTGGGTTCATATGGAGTTGGAGAGAATGAAAGGATATTTGGGAAAATAATTTCAAGCCCAGGTGGATGCATAAGTACAGACACGGGGTTATGAAACAAGATTTTTATATAAGATCAATCTTAGGGGACAAGAGAAAGGTGTGACAGGGGACAAGCCTTGAATGGCAAGCAAGTGTGAGGTCATGGCAAGCCTTATACTCAGACAGTGTTGCCTAATGGTCATAAGAGCAAGCTCTGAATTAGACAGACCAGAGTCCAAACCCAGGTAGTACCAAGTAGTACCATGTTCAAGTTACATAGTATTTTTGTTCTTTCATATTTTCATCTACAACAGAGTCTTTATAGAATAATATTAACTAATTAGTAATTTATTCCTCAGGATGTTTGAGGATTAATTATGCTTAACACAGAGTTTGGCACTCTGGGCCTCATTGTCACTACTATTTTGTCATTGAAAAGTTTTAGACTTTATTCTGCAGGACATTTGGAGACAATTAAAGTTTTTAAGTAGAGACGTAGTGTGATTAGATCTTAAAAACCATTCTGGTAACAGTGTGGATCACAAATCAGTGAGGCAAAAGGCTGGTGGAGAGTACCTGTTTGAAACCTTTTGCAAAATCCTTCTAAGTGACCAAAGAACATAAACATGGGAAGTTCAAGTGAGAAGGAGAAGAAAAAGAAGGAAGAAGAAGGAGTAAAAATAAAAGGAAGAAGAAGGAGGAGGAAGAGGAGGTGGAGAAAGGGGAGGAGGAGGGGGAGGAGGAGGAGGAGAAGGAGGAGAAAGGGGAGGAGGAGGGGGAGGAGGAGGAGAAAGAGGAAAGAAATAGAAGAGTAATGTAAGGCAAGCTCAACATAAGTTGGGGAATAAAAAGCAATAGAAGAATAGTATGATTTCCAAATTTCTAGCTTGGAGGATGGAGTAATCCATCACTGAGGAGGGAATAAAACACAAGAATCAGGTTTGGAGAGAAATATTATGGAATCAATTTTGGAAATGCTTGTTGACCATACCATTCATGGCCTCTATCCCTTCTCCCCAAACTTCAGTTTCATGGTTTTTCACCATAATCATTTCTTTGAAAATCTCCTCAGCTCCTTTACCAATCTTTGCATCTATTATTAAACATAATAAAATACTAACCATAGTTAAAAACACATCCCCAAAGTAGAAACCAGCTACAAGAACAAATTCAAAACCATGCTGACTTATCTTATTTTAAATTTATGACCACAATCTCAAGTGGGCCATCCTGTCCAGAAGTCATTTTTTTTTTTTTTTTTTTTGAGAAAAAGTCTTGCTCTGTCCCCTAGGCTGGAGTGCAATGGCGTGATCTCGACTCACTGTAATCTTCGCCTTCTGGGTCTGAGCCATTCTCCTGCCTCCGCCTCCCAAGTATGTGCAGGTATGTGCCAACATGCCCAGCTAATTTTTGTATTTTTTGGAGAGACAGGGTTTCACCATGCTGGCCAGGCTGGTCTCAAACTCCTGACCTCAAGTGATCCACCTGCCTTAGCCTCTCAAAGTGCTGGGATTGTAGGCGTGCGCTACCACAACATGCCCAGAAGTCTTATTTTAACTGACTTCTTGCGGAAAGTCAGTTCACCTCCCACAAATATTTCACCATTTCTTCCTTCCCTAACTCCCCAGTCTTCAGTATGGACTCAGCTGATAAAACATGTTTAATGTTTACCTAGAAACTAAGAAGCAACCAGAAGTCTAGATCCTCATCTTCCCCATTCTCCCTGCACCTCTCACCATATATTCTGTCTTCTTCCTATCACAGTGGAAGAAATATCTCTTCTTTTAAGGCCAATTCTTTCACTTGTCCTTGCATTTCCACCCTTCTTAATTATGCAAAATCTTTGCTCCCACATTCAATCCTGATTTCTCCTTTATTTTTAGTTTCTTCTATTGGATGATTTCATCAGCACACAAACATGATAAAATATCTCTCATCTTAGAAAACAGCCTCTCTTGTAACACCAGTTTTTCCTTCTGGCTTCTAGCATTTCACTGGTCCACTTTTGACAAAACTTCTTGGAAGATATATTTATATTGTCTCCTCCTTTCTTCAAGCCCTTCTTCCCTATCTACCAGAATGCTCCTTTCTCATCTCTTTTGTTGACTGTTCATTCCTTTGGTCCACAGACCTTCTCTCTTCAATTCTATACCCTCTCCTATGTAAAGCCATCCAGTCTTAACCCAGTAAGTAACATCTTTATTCTGGCAGTGCTCTAACCCCAGCCTCTTCTTTGAGTTTCTGCCTTGCATGTCCAGTCTATTCAACATCTCAAACTTAACATGTCCAAAAAAGAATTATTGCTATTCCTTTACCTCACACCCAGTTTCTCCACAATGTCCCCATCTAAGTAAAGATACCACTGTTCACCTAGATGCTCAGGCAACCTTGGAGTCATCCTTGACTCTTCCCTTTCCCTAACATTCTTTGTACAAATCTGCCAGCAAGTTCCATCTACTCTCTCTTCAGTGTGTGTCTTGAATAAAATTACTGGCAAGCAGCTGAGAATAGAATTATTAACAGTTGGGAGGCAGACTATGTGAAGTGTTTCAGCAATAGGGAAGTTCCAAGGAAGCACCTAAATTTTCAGGTGAGAAACTAAAAGACAGTAATGATGATATACTAGATGAATTTTATCTGTTCTCTTAACCTCTGTGGGTATTTTAGTGATTGGACATGGAAAGAAATTACAAATTGCATTTATAATTGTGAAAGTGTAATTCAGTGTTGAGACCATGAATTTATTAGCTTGCTTTTTCATATTGAGCCATTTCCCTAATTTTTGTTTTATTATGTTTTAATTCAAAAGAGCATTTTTGGGTGAATATTATATGCAAACAGCTAGGTAGTAGAAAATGCACAGTGGTGCCTTGGAATTTGAAAAAGGAGATAATAGTCTTATCAATATAGAAGAATCAATATCGTGAAAATGGCCATACTGCCCAAAGTAATTTACAGAATCAATGCTATCCCCATCAAGCTACCACTGACTTTCTTCACAGAACTGGAAAAAACCACCATGAACTTCATATGGAACCAAAAGAGAGCCCGCATAGCCAAGTCAATTCTAAGCAAAAAGAACACAGTGGGAGGCATGACACTACCAGATCTCAAACTATACTACAAGGCTACAGTAATCAAAACAGCATGGTACTGGTACCAAAACAGAGATATACATGAATGGAACAGAACAGAGGTATCGGAGGCAACACAGCATATCTACAACCATACAATCTTTGATAAACCTGACAAAAACAAGCAATGGGGAAAGGATTCCCTGTTTAACAAATGGTGTTGGGATAACTGGCTAACCATATGCAGAATGCAGAAACTGGACCCCTTCCTGACACCTTACACTAAAATTAACTCCAGATGGATTAAAGACTTAAATATAAGACCTGGCACCATAAAAACCCTAGAGGAAAATCTAGGCAAAACCATTCAGGACATAGGAGTAGATAAGAACTTCATGAACAAAACACCAAAAGCATTGGCAACAAAAGCCAAAATAGACAAATGGGACCTAATCAAACTCCACAGCTTCTGCACAGCAAAAGAAACAGTCACAGAGTGAATCGGCAACCAACAGAATGAGAAAAAATTTTTGTAGTATACCCATCTGACAAAGGGCTGATATCCAGAATTTACAAAGAACTCAAACAAATTTACAGGAAAAAAACAAACAAAAATGGGCAAAGGATATGAACAGATACTTTACAAAAGAAGACATACATGAGGCCAACAAACATATGAAAAAATCCTCATCATCACTGGTCATTAGAGAGATGCAAATCAAAACCACATTCAGATACCATCTCACGCCAGTTAGAATGGCAATCATTAAAAAATCTGGAGACAACGGATGCTGGAGAGGATGTGGAGAAAAAGGAACACTTTTACACCGTTGGTGGGAGTGTAAATTAGTTCAACCATTGTGGAAGACAGTGTGGCAACTCCTCAAGGCCTTAGAAATAGAAATTCCATTTGACCCAGCAATCCCATTACTGGGTATATATCCAAAAAACTGTAAATCATTCTACTATAAGGACACATGCACACGAATGTTCATTGCAGCACTGTCTACAATAGCAAAGACCTGGAACTAACCCAAATGCCCATCCACGATAGACTGGACAGGGAAAATGTGGCACATATACACTGTGGAATATTATGCAGCAATAAAAAATGATGAGTTTGTGTCCTTTGTAGGGACATGGATGAATCTGGAGAACATCATTCTCAGCAAACTGACAGAAGAACAGAAAATGAAATACTGCATATTCTCGCTCATAGGCAGGTGATGAAAAATGAGAACACATGGACACAGGGAAGGAAGTACTACACACTGGGGTCTACTGGGGGGAATAGGGGAGGGACAGCGGGGGGGGAGGAGGGGAGGGATAGCCTGGGGAGAAATGCCAAATGTGGGTGAAGGGGAAGACGGCAGCAAAACACACTACCATGTGTGTACCTATGCAACTATCTCGCATGATCTGCACATGTACCCCAAAACCTAAAATGCAATAAAGAAAAGAGATAATATATGAATGCTATGGCTCCTGAGGGACAAATTGTTTCAAAGGGAGCTAGGATTCTATTCTAGTCATTCAGGCGAAGAATAAGGATCCAGAGAACAAACTAGTAACCGCCAACATTAGAGCCCTCAGCAACTCACATAGCTACTAACATACCATTCCAATGTTTTCAGGTTAGTGGGATGGCCAAAGAAGAGAACAGACCATTTCCTCTCAGGGATTATAGTGAGAATTTAAGTAAAAGCTACTTAGTATTTTACTTAAGTAAAACCTGTCAACTGGTGTTACTTTCTAATGTAAAAAAAATCCATTTCATACAGCACCTGGCATCTCTATAATCTTCCATGCTTTAATAAGTCTACAGTACCAGAAAAAATAATCTTGTAGCTCTCTGACCACATGGTCTTACTCTCTCTCTATCCCTCTCTCCCTTTCCTTCTCTTTTTCTTCTTCCATCCCTCCCTCCCTTCTACCTTCTTTTCATTTATCTATCTGTCTATCTTAATTTAAATTTCAAAGTAAATTACCTTAAAGTAAGCAATTACAAATTCTTTGGACAGGAATCTTATACATGCTATCCAGAATATAGCTATCCTAGCTAATTCTAAAAGCTTTTCAAGAAAGTCCTCAACAGGCTTATTTGCTCGCTGAGTTTTACACTTGCTTGTTAAAGGTTGTAAGAATGAGGAAGGAAAGGGGGAAATGGTGAGATACTTTTTTTAATAGAATAAACTGACTTTAAAAGAACTTCTTTCAACCTGCCAAGGCTCTTAGAAAAATGGGATAGCATTTTATAGTAGGAAACAAATTACATTATTTCCCCTGGTGTTGCTTGTGATAATCACATTACTCGCCAGCAACTCTCCAGGTATTCACATGGCCACAAGGTGTAATTCCATAGTAGTTTAGATGTTCCACTATAATTTATAGTAATATGAATTAATATCCATTTACTATGAAGTATTAATAAGAAAAATACATGTAGGGGCTTTGCAGAGTACTGTGTTTTTGTACTTTAGGGAAAAAAGAAAACCTTGCACAGTACCACATTCCCTAGTTATCCACAGTGAAAGTTTATTGAACCATCATTTTGCTGGCAAATAATCTGAAGTTACCAAAGGCTGAGGACACAGTAAAAAATGATGAAATATCAGTAGCTTGGTAAAATAGCTTGATTGATCAAGTCAGTCAAGTAGTTGAGAAAGAGAAAAGCAGATGAAGCAAAATGTTCCTGGGATATATTTGATCACACATTTTAAGTCTCCCTTTGATGCTTTTGGCATTGTATTCAGTAGCCAAGAGCTCCTCCCTCTACCTTCCTACCCCACTGACTGACCTCACACTAATCATTCGGTTTGGGCAATGGAATATGAACGGAAGTGACAATGCTTTGTCATAAGTTCTGCTGTCTCACATTGCTGTTCCTTAATCCACCTCCATCACTGAATAAGTATGAGCTGGAGCAGAGATATGCAAGATAGGTTACCCCACAGGGAATTGGGAATGGGGACAAGGAATGGAGTCATTCATTACTGCAGCATAACTTAGCATGGGTAAATAATACACCCTATTTCAAAGAGGCAAAACTTTTCTTAATCTGAAAAAAAAAAAGAGATACGATTTAGGTTGCAATCATGTTATTCTACTAACAACACAAAAGGCCACAGATCTTTATTAAACTTAGCTTCCAGGAAAAACCTTCTTAACATTTCCAAGAGAAAATTCCTTTTTGGAAATCTATAATTTTTTTATCTTTATTTCAACTGAAATATAAAAGGAATACAACTAATTAATAGTTGTGATGTTATCTGTGGTAAAATGTTGGATGCAACTAAGAATTCAAAATTAGGTTTTTATGTTAACAATAGAATTCACAAAGAGATTTCATTTATTTGAATGAACAAAGAGCTGAACACTGGGGCAATTTAATTCACCTTTTAGCCAAGGATAGTGGTTAAAAACTAAAGGAAGACAAAATAAAATCATTAGAATTCTCAAAAGAGAAAAAGCTTCTTATTCTGTATGCATAATGTTGGATGTGTCTTTTATAAATTTGTACCATGTGCTTTGGTCCACCTAGTAATAGAGCCTTCCTCTGACTTTTGAATTCGTCAGAAAGTTATAAAAAAACAGCTATTCCATAGTACTCCCACATGACTGTCTTTTCAAACAAGTGACCCAGACTTACCCAATGCTATTGCCTTACCCAGCTTGGCAGCCTGAATGCAAATTTTCTGAGTAGTATTTGGGAAAATAACTCTTCAAGGGACAAAGAGTAGTCTAATATTTGGTGCCACTTCATGCTATACAGGCCCTGGTTTTTAGACTTTCGCCAAGTGAGGGGAAATCGACAGCCACAGTACAGAGATCAGCATGGAGAGCAGGTTTCTGCAGCAGCAATCAAAGCCTGGGCCTGCCACTGTGGCAGCCCTTGGATTTCTCATTTTTTTTTTTATTAAGCTCAAGCTGTTTATCAGGGAATTCAAACAACTGTGGATCATATTTCTAGTGAGGAGATAAACTATAGAATCGTGACCCTTCTTTCATAGAAAGAAACTGAATATGAGTAATTTCCCACCAAACCTAACCCTGTAATATTCTTGCAGCCTGGAAACTCGGTTTCTGCTTACCCATCTCTAGAGATGGAGAACTTAGTGTCTCCTATGTCTGCACAGCTGGAGCTATTAGAAAGCATATCATTATACTTCACTATCATCTTGCTCTCTCTTGTTTACACTCATTGACCCTGGTTTTATCTCTAGGGTCACACTGAATGAGTCTGATCCCTCTTCTACATGAAAGGGCTGAAACAGCTGAAACACTTAAAGTCATTCAATATGGCTTCACCTTTCCCAGGGCAGGGACTCTGCCCCAAATAAGCCTTCCTCTGTCTAAAGAAATAAGCCGCTATCCCTCCATGACTATTCATTTTGTAGAATTTCTAGTCCACTTACTTTTTTTAAAGGCAGGATCTGACTCTGTTGCCAGACTAGAGTGCCAGTAGCAAGATCATCACTTACTGTCACCTCCAAGTTTTAGAATCATGCAGTCCTCTAGCCTCAGGCTCCTGAATAGCTAGGACTACAAGTGCAGGCCACCATGCCTAGCTAATTTAAAAAAATATTGCAGAGAAAGGGTCTCACTTTGTTGCCCAGATCATCTTGAACTCATGGCCTCAAGCAACTCTTCCACCTTGGCCTCTTAAAGCACTGGAATTACAGGCATGAGCCACTGCACCTGGCTTTAGCCACAATTTTGATACTCTTTTCAGAATACACTAAGGTTTAATATTAGCTTCCTTAATATAGAAGTCTCTGAGCTCACTGTACCAAGCCTGATTATCTAGAAAATGCTGAGAAATATATTGCCAACAGCCTTTCATTCTAGTTTTTTGACTAATGGGCTATGTGAGCAACCATACCCACCTATTCATCCGTTAGTGCTATTTATCAAGAAAATTCTTTATTATTATTATTATTTTATTATACTTTAAGTTCTGGGATACATGTGCAGAATGTGCAGGTTTGTTACATAGGTATACACATGTCATGGTGGTTTGCTACACACATCAACCTGTCATCTACATTAGGTATTTCTCCTAATGCTATCCCTCCTCTAGGCCTCCACCCACTGATGGGGCCCAGTGTGTGACGTTCCCCTCCCTATGCCCACGAGTTCTCATTGTTCAACTCCCACTTATTAGTGATAAAATGCAGTAAGTTTGGTTTTCTGTTCCTGTGTTTCAGTTTGCTGTGAATGATGGTTTTCAGCTTCATTCATGTTCCTGCAAAGGACATGAACCCATCCGTTTTTACGGTTGCATAGTATTCCATGGTGTACACGTACCAGATTTTCTTTTTCTAGTCTGTCATTGATGGGCATATGGGTTGGCTCCAAGTCTCTGCTAACGTGAACAGTGATGCAATAAACATATGTGTGCATGTGTCTTTATGGAATGATTTACAATCTTATGGGTATATACTCAGTAATGGATTGCTGAGTCAAATGGTATTTCTGATTCTAGATCCTTGAGTAATTGCCACAGTGTCTTCCACAATTGTAGAACTAATTTACACTCCCACCAACTATGTAAAAGCATTCCTATTTCTCCACATCCTCTCCAGCATCTGTTGTTTCCTGACTTTTTAAATGACTGTCATTCTAACTGGTGTGAGACAGTATCTCATTGTGGTTTTGATCTGCATTTCTCTAATAATCAGTGATGATGAGGTTTTTTCCATATGTTTGTTGGCCACATAAATGTCTTCTTTTAAGAAGTGTCTCTTCATACCCTTTGCCCACATTTTCATGGAGTCATTTGTTTTTTCTTGTAAATTTATTTACATTCCTTGTAGATTCTGGGTATTAGCCCTTTGTCAAGTGGATAAAAATCGCAAAAATTTTCCTCCATTTTTAGGTTGCCTGTTCACTCTGATGATAGTTTCTTTTGCTGTGCAGAAGCTCTTTAGTTTAATTAGATCCCATTTGTCAATTTTGGCTTTTGTTGCCTTTGCTTTTGGTGTTTTCGTCATATAATCTTTACCCATGCCTATGTCCTGAATGGTGTTGCTTAGGTTTTCTTCTAGGGTTTTTATGGTTTTAGGTCTATGTTAAGTCTTTAATCCATCTTGAGCTTATTCAGGGGCTTATAGATAAAACTCCCATCTCCCCAAGACAGAGCACCTGGGGGAAGAGGTAGCTGTGTGCACAGCTTCAGCAGACTTAAATGCTCCTGCCTGCCGGCTATGAAGAAAGCAGCAGATCTCCCAAACATGCTTGAGCTCTGCTAAGGGACAGACTGCCTCCTCAAGTAGGTTCCTGACCCCCATGCCTCCTGATGAGGAGATACCTCCCAGCAGGGGTCAACTGACACCTAATACAGGAGAGTTTTGGCTGACATCTGGCAGGTGGCCCTCTGGGATGAACCTTCCAGAGGAAGGAACAGGCAACAATCTTTGCTGTTCTGCAGCCTCTGCTGGTGATACCCAGGCAAACAGGGCCTGGAGTGGACCTCCAGCAAACTCCAGCAGACCTGCAGCAGAGGGGCCTGAATGTTAGAAGGAAAATTAACAAACAGAAAGGAACAGCAAGGAAATTCTTCAAATCCAGTTTATATGTGTGGCTCCTAAATCCTCTCCATTAGAGGGTAGTGCTAAGGGACTATTTGGGACCAAAGTTTCAAATACTAACTTAGTAAGATGAACCTTCACCTTGTCAACATGTTTGGAGAAATCAAGACTGAATATGCAGTCATAATTCCTACAAACTAAAGGTAATTTGAAGATAAGTTTTAGCTATTAGGACCTTTAATGGGATCCATCTATCCCTATAGGATTGTGGTGAAAGCACTGAGAGCAGGTACCACAAAAGGGTTGTTCTGTCCTTGTTCAAATCCCTGGCACCCAATATAAACAAAACTCTATGGACTTTTTTGTCTGTTCACTTCAACTTCATGAAACAAGTCTTGTAAATGTCTGCTAAGTCATTTTCTCAAGCCTCTGGTTAAGACAAGGAAGTCCAACAAGAGCAGCAGCACCACAACATGCAGCCCCTCCACCACAAAGAGAAAAATAAAATTTTATTCTAAAAATACTCCTTACCATCTTATTTATTCCAGAAATATATAGACACTGACTGTGATATTGTAAACATGACAGTCCCTTCAATGTGAGCTGAATTAATTGATTTATTAGGAGCAAAACAGCTATGTGGGCTGGACTAAATTGGCTTATTAAGGATTCAATTGTACTAACTGCTTGCATAGTGGGCAAAGGAACAAAGGGAGGAGAGAAGAAAGAGAAGCAAGTGCCTGCGGGAGAGATCCTTGCTAGTTAGTCCATAGTGAAAGAGAATATCCTGCACCTCAGTGGCTTGTGTAAAGCTACTAGGGGCTCCTGCAAGGAAGCAAGACTCTAGAATACCATGTTAACCCACCTGAAGTTCCAAAGAAAAATCTATTGTGTTATAACTAGTCATGTGTCTTATTCTGCCTGCACAGACGTTGGTGCATAAACACTAGGAAAAATAAGGCTCCCCTTTCTCATTTATAGGAGAGTAGTTTCTCTGAAATGAAAAGAACCCTGGCTCTGAGCTGAGGGAAAGCAGGAAAAGCCTCGGGTGCCTAAGTATTGTGTTAGGGCAAGTTTAGATCTTTTCCCCAGGCACGGAGATTATGGAGAAGCCATGCCAAAGACAGCTACAGAGCATAGATTTTGGAGCCAGAGAGAACTGGGTTTGAGCTTCTGTTCTGTCATTTTCTGTCTGTTCTTATGCAACTTAAGTTAGTTTTCCTGAGCCTCAGTTTCCTGTGCCTACCTCACAGAACTTTACAGAGATGCATATGAGAATATTTGAAGGTGGTTTTTATCATGCCTGGCACATAATAAGCATTCAATAATCATTTTAAAAATGCCTCCGTGATTGTCAGAAGGACAATTTTATATAATCCACTCTAGAATCTCTTCCAGATCCAAAATTCTATCAGTCTCCATCTGTACAGTTAATTAGAATCACAGAATGTTAGTGCTAAAAGGGACCTGAGAGATCATCTATTTCAACCTCCTTGTATTACATATGGAAAAATTAAGGTCCAGATTAAAGATTAAGTGCTTTGCCCAAACTCCCCCTAAAATTATTCTGTCCAGAAAAACTAAATCTTAAATTTTAACTAATTAAAATTATATTTCAAAAAATTGCTTTGCATGTACCATGCACTTCAGCTTTCATCTACAGAGCTCTATAAACATCATTCAGTTACCGTGTAAATCACCACTGTGCTGTAGATAAGTATTGATTCTCATTACTTATTTAATAGGTATTAAGCACTCACAAGTAAAACTCAAAATGCAAGAAATTACCCTTATCTCATGATGTTTGCTCATAGATGTTTCTAGTTAGATTTGTCTTCTTTCCCACCCACCCTACCAATACCTGTCTATCTATAAATGAGCCTCAGTATCACTGGGGTTTATAGCCTTTGTTAGTACACAGCATCTGTTGTGCACCTTCATTGTTGGCTCAGGACCTTAGGTGGGAGGAAAGCCTCTCTGGCCTTGTGTTCAGCTGTGAGCTTGCACTGGGGTCACCCATGATTATGGGGCCTGTTGTAACTGTGTAATGGACTCAGTAGAGTAACATTTGCCAACATATCATCCTCTTCAAGACTTCCATACCCATTTAGGAAATTGCCTCTTCCTGGTGCATCAGGTTCATTGTGCTATTATAGTATTTAAAAATAACCAGAGAGGCTATTACTCCGATAATAGTGGTTGGGTGTTTTTGTCTTTGTATTGACAGCAGAGATTTTTCGTGTGTGTGTGTGTGTGTGTGTGTGTGTGTGTGTGTGTGTGTAAGTTATTCGATGATGGCAGGAAGGATTTAGGCAAAACCAGGCAAATATCTTGACTGAAGAGAACCAAGAGAAGTTGTGAAAACTTCATCCCCAGAACTGTATAGGCAGCTCCATTTGCATCTTTTTGTGCAATGGTTTCCAAGCAGCCTGTGGAGAGGCAGGAAGTAGATGGCTCCCTTGAGGTTCCTTTGAGTATGATGATCACATGCTGTTATAGTATCCCAGGAGATCTTGCATAAATGAAACTATGGCTTGAAAAGCATTTCCTTCCCCTCGATCACGTGGCAGACAAAATGTCTATCACATCCTCCCTGGATACGCTCCTTCCTTTTCTGAAACAAAAAGAACTTCAGAAGAAATGATGCTTTTTCCCCCACAGAAAAGGACCTTTCTGTAGACTAAGCAAAGTAGAAAAGAAGGTAGATATTATGTAATATATCTTACCCAGGAAAGATAAAATGAAGACTTAGCCCCAATATTGCTACTGTAGGAATCTAGCTGAGACTCAAGGCTGGTGACCCAGACTCATGAGCTCCTGGTGTCTGGGGTACTGCAGGAAACACTACAACAGAAAATGAAGGTGGGGCTTGATTCAAGGATTATACGGGGTCAGAAATAAGCCAGTGTTTCTGCGGCCTACAAAAAGTTTAATAGCTATAGTGTTTGAACTTTGGTGTTTAAAAAACTGCCAGCAAACAACATTTTTCCATTATTCTCTGCAGTAACCGTTGGTTGCTTCAAATCCCTTCATGAATGTATTATGGAAAACTGAGACACAGTTTTCTCCTTGTTAGCTAAGTGCATGCCTGCTGAGGTTTTATGTTAGAAAATAAGATTTTCTTTAAAGGAAATGTATAATAGAAATCTAAACCATCAAGCACAAAATCATGTAGCCCAGAAATGCATGCCTGTTTGTATCTTTTTCACCAAAGCCTCTACCTTCCATTTATTGCATGCATACTACAGAACCAAACAATATTAATTTCAAAGGTATAATATGTTGATGTGTTCACCTTTGGGTTGCTTTTCTGTTGTTATTTTTTGAGATAAAATCTCCCTCGGTTGTCCAAGCTGGAGTGCAGTGGCACCATCTTGTCTCACAGCAATCTCTGCCTCCTGGGTTCAAGAGATTCTCATGCCTCAGCCTTTCAAGTGGCTGGAATTACAGGCACTCACCTTTGCATTTGTCTAATTTTTTTTGTATTTTCAGTAGAGATGGGGATTTGCCATGTTGGCCAGGGTGGTCTTGAACTCCTGGCCTTAAGTGATCTGGCTACTTGGGCCTCCCAAAGTGCTGGGATTACAGGGTGAGCCACTGAGTTTGACCAATGGGTTCAACTTTAGAGCATTTCACCTTTCTTTGATGCTAAAATGAATAATCTCACAAAAGACTTTATTAAGCATTCATATGAATTTATATTTTTGTACTCTTATGTATGATATGGTGGCCAGAATATAGGCTTTTACACAGAATATACTGAATGAATGTTATATTTGCTTTCTTGTGTTAACACGGGATATATATACATATGTGTTTGTTAACACAGGAGATACACACACACACACACACACACACACACACATGCACATAAAGTGTGTTGAAAATACTTGAAACCCTGGTAAGTCTTCCAGTTCCTTAAAAATGTGTGGATGCTCTTGCCTTAACAATCAGCTTTTTGGTGGCAAGTGCATGAAGTTTGAAGCTAGACCAAGGTTTGAATCATGTCTTGGTACTCACATAATCTCTGTCTTGAATCTCTAATTCATAAAATGTGTCTATCAAGATCCACCTCATAAAGGTGTGGGGAGTAGTAAAAGAAGTAACTGGCACATAGTTTCATGCTCACTTGTGGTATCTAATCGGCTTTTAATCAATAGGAGCTATTGCTAATATTTTCAAAGCTCTACAATAAGGATCTATTTTGAAACCTATATATACTCTGTCTGCACAAACTTTTGAGTGTTGAAATTTTATAGAGAAAGAACCATAAAAATATCTGAGATTTCCTGACCTTAAAAGGTTTTCAGTGATGAGTGTTTTAAAAAATTAAAATATTTAAAGGCTGCTTGTTCTATATTACCACCACTAATTAATGAATGCAACGCTTTTGTTATGACAAGCCACATGTCTCAGCCAAATATCTAGCCTTTGAGTAGCAACATTGCAATGGACTATTCTTTATTTTTCTATGCCGTGATATTTCTATTTTCTACTCCTTGGACAAGTTAATACAGTATTAACCACAACTAATAGTTTATTTAATTTTCATCTCGCTAAAAGAGGAGTAAGTAAGCTTGTAATTGTCCTATGCTTTGTGACCAATAAGATTAAAGAAAATTCTTCCTGAATAGGCTATTTTATCAATACAAAAATATAAGTAAATTATTTACAGCTGTTTTCCCACCTTAAAGAGCAACTGGGATCTGACATAAATATGGATTTAGCAGAAGATTGCATCCTTTGATAGGAGAGGTTAATGTCATGTTTAAAATTAAAAAGTATATATTTTAACTTAATTATACATGTACATTTCATGTGGTCGCCAGAATTTTTTAGTTCTTAACTTCAAAATAATAGGTGTACGGGTAATTGAAAAGAAGAGAATACAATGTGATCTTTTTTTTTTTTTTGTGACAGAGTTTCGCTCTTGTTTACCCAGGCTGGAGTGCAATGGCGCGATCTCAGCTCACCGCAACCTCTGCCTCCTGGGTTCAGGCAATTCTCCTGCCTCAGCCTCCTGAGTAGCTGGGATTACAGGCACACACCACCATGCCCAGCTAATTTTTTCTATTTTTAGTAGAGACCGGGTTTCACCATGCTGACCAGTATGGTCTCGATCTCTTGACCTCGTGATCCACCCACCTCGGCCACCCAAAGTGCTGGGATTACAGGCGTGAGCCAATGTGCCTAGCCCAAAGTGATCTTTTTAAAGAGCATTTTTAGATATTCTGGTTATTGCAAAGATCTGACTCTTTAAGTCATGATTCCCACTACATTGTAAGCTCTTTGAAGGCATAGATCTTTGTTTTATTTGCTGGTGTATTCCATGCATCTTAAGCAGCAAGTCCTGGCTAAAAGGTGCTCAGAAACTGTCCATTGCATGAATGACTAAATAATCACTTAGGTCAGAATTCGACTATATATTGTGTGCATATTGTCAATAGTTACTAAGGGAGGAAAACAATTATTTCTTTATTTATCTCTCTGTTCTTTGAAATTGTCCTACTATTACACTTGAAGATTAACTAAAATATCAAGTACTGCCTCATTGGTGTGATCACACTGCCTTCCAGCTCCTTCGATGATCTCACCTGTGGTCGGGCCCTGTCATCAACCTGGGACTTAACTGCAACTTCTGCATTATTTTTTAATTGCAGATTTTCTTACCAAACACACTCTTAAGTGTGTTTTTTAAAAAGATGGAAAACCAAATTTGGAGATCTCAAAATGCCGGATATAAATTGAAGTTTAAGAACTGATGTTTTATTCTTACTCCTCTGTCTAAACACCAAAATTAATTTCAGTGTTTGTGGAAAACCAGATATGCACCAAGCATTGTGCCTGATGAAAATGAGCATATAAGATTGCAGACAGAAGGTTTTCTAAACATTTAACATTAGGCAATTCTCAGTTCCCCTGGGTGTTCAGTTGTAGTGTTTTTTTCACTCCTTAAATATTAGCATGTGTATTCAATAAATGTACACATATTTACTTATGAACATAGTAAAATATATGTATATATTCTTTGTCTAAGAACAAAGAATAGCTGATTTATGTGTTTTTTTAAATAATGGGATAATGAAGTCCCAAATTTGGAATGCCTCAGCTATTGAAATGTACTAATGTAGTGTAAATAACTCTTTCAATAATCCAGAAGTCGCTTTACCAGCAACTTTTTGAAGCCTTCATCTTTAGGTTCTTTCTTTCTCCTTGGTATATGAGACATTTGTATTCTTCTCACAACCTCACATAATTCCTAGTCCTCATCCTCTGTACTACCAAGCTGAGAAACATTGGGAGTCCAGAATCATTACGCAAACCACACAGCTGCTGTCATATCCCTTGCCTCTATAATTTCCCCTGATTGATATATTTGTGCTCAGAATGGATAATCCATCATTTTAAAAGGTTAATATAAAATGCTCACAATGGCAATTCTCTTTGTATTTGGTTTAATTCTATCTTCTCCCACTCTCCCTTATTTTGTTCTGTTCTTCAGGACTGGGCTTCCTTCTCCCTCTCTGAAAAGCGCAGTTGGAAATGTTTGTCTGTTACCCATCAAACACAATATGGTTGTAATAGAAACAAAGGACATTCAGCCACAAGAATGACTGGGACAGACACAAAGACAAATATCTAATGAATTGGGACTAAGAGCAGCAGAACAAAATGAGATCTTTTTCCCAATTGACTGTGATTTACAGTGAAGTACATAGAATACTTTGTAGTATCCTTCTCATCCTTTGATGTGCAAAAGCTTCATTTCTCATGCATTCGTTAATAACTTCAGCAAACTTATACAAGGTATCTTGCTGGCGTCAGGGACTGTGGAAAATAATGGGCACCAAAAACTTAAAAAATCAAATACCTTTTCTATCTTTGCAGAACTCAAATTAGTGGGAGAAATACATGCATAAATATATAATCACAATGTAATTTTATAAATGTAATGGTATTATAATCATCTACAGGGACATTGTACCAAAAGTAATGAACTCTGCCTGAGGAAGTTAAAAAAAAAAGCACCAGAAAAGAGGTGGTATTGAGCTTAGCTTTGAAACAAAAGTGCAAATGATATCTTACATGGGAACTGGGCTGGTCCCAGGATGCTAAGTTAAGAACATCTAGAATGCCAGCTGTGGGGAAATTGACACAATGCTGGGAAGGTGGAATGAGGCAAAAGTGCATTGCTATGGAGTTTCCATTTAGTTGTAAAATCAAGGGTTTCAAAGCAGGAATTAAAGTTGCCTTTTCTAGAAACAACTCGAATGCTAGAAGGAGGAGAAAAAGTGAGAAGAATAAGGACCTGCTGGGAGGCAGAAGTGTTAGTAGTTTGTTTTTTCTTTTTCCCATGTTGCCATTCATTCAGCGAAGCATTCTCACATATTATTTTGTCATCTCAAAGTCATTAGAAGCTTATTTTATTGCAGAACAAAGCAGGATTGTCTTATTTAAAGCCCAAGTCTGGCATGGAAGAATTAGTTGTCTTCTCTAAGATTCAGAACTCAAGGTGATGTGTGTGTTTCACAAAGAATCATTCATAAATATTAGTCAGTTCCTCCTAAGGCAGCAGCCTCTGGAAGTAGCATCATACAAATCCCATTTCTGCTGCCTCATTGCTCCCTCAGGTAGTGTCTGATATTATCCAGAAAGAGCTGCATATTATTTTTAGATACTTCCCGAAACTTTCTCAAGGACCTCAAGAGACCTGTTGCAGGTCTAAATCATTATGTCCTTCCATCTGCTCTCCACTTTCCCTTCTCTCCTGTGACTTCTCTATTCTTTTCTCACGGATTCTGGAGGTTCTCCAGCTTTCTGTGTTGTATTCCTTCGGGAGTCTTTGATTGTGCTTAGTCTAAGGCATGGATATATGCAGCATCCAATGGATAAAAAATGTTCTTCTTCCCATGTACTTTTTTCTGTCTTCATATTTGTCAGCCAGAGAATGCAATAGTTACTCATCAAAGTTTCACTAGAAACTTCTGAGAAATGACTAACCGCTACTCTATAAAATGAAGTACTCCATATTTCCTCCATTTGTTCATGTCTGCCAATTCTGTTAAAAGATTCCTTGAGCTTTCCCTGTGATTTTTTTCCATCACACATGCCCTGAAGAAGGGTATTTCTACTAAAAGAGGTGCCCAAATGTCTGCTTTACTATTTTGAAAGGGCATACAGTGTGACACTTCTCTCTGCTTCCTGACAAAGTGGAAAAGGTCCCTGATCCTCTTCACCAGGATCCTGAGAGCAAATCCTGAGACAAATGAACTGCTAAGTGATGCAGCCATTTTGTTACTAAATATTTTCTAGATTGGCCTCCTGGTTTCACTCCATATTATTTCTTTAGCTGCTTATTTACTTTTCTGTTTCTTTAATCTTTCTAATTTAAACTTAGGAAACATCACAATCCTTTTTGCTGGAGAACCAATGTTCTAGTGGAAGACTTTAGAATTCATTTGAATTCACAACTTTGCTTCTTTTTAAATCATTATTTTTATTATTATCAAAATTACACATGTACATAACTTCCAAAGTTAAACAATCCTGCAAGTGTTAGAATTTAAAAAAAAAACACACATCAATTTCCTGCCCCCAAATCTTCCAAAGCCTCCATCACTAGTTTCTGGAAAAAAGTCACACTTACGTTCTCCATTTTCCTTCATATTTTTGAATAACATGATTATATATTCTTATTTTTATTTTTTCAATTTTCAGAGAACATCGATAATTTTTCTACTATAAAAGATGAAGATTTAGCTCTCTTAAAGACTTTCTGCAGATTTCCCACAAACATGATTATCTCAGAATTCTTGCTCAAACCCATCTTCAATTTACTTTATTATTAATGTGTTTATACTAAGACATGTACAAATGCTTTCATTGTATTTTCTTTTGTATACTACTATCCAATGTGGTGTTCTACCTGTTTATACTTCTGCCAATAGTATGAAAAATCTGTTAATTCCCATCCTCACCATCACTTAGTATTGTCAGATTTTATTTTTAACTTTTGCCAATCAAGTCAGCCTGTGGTGTGCCATGAACCATTGATTTAGGAAGAGCTGGGATGTGCAAAGGGGCCCACACTGTCTGATGGTTTGGATATTCTCCAATTAAGAACTCCTGACAAATAGGTGTTTATTCAGATCTTTCTTAGCTAGTTTTGTCATGCCCTTTAAATATTAAAAAAAAATTCCATTTTCTTATATTCTTTATAGGGAATGCATATTTTGTTGATGATTTGGTTGAAGGAGAACGCCACATGTTTGGAGAGGGGAATGCATTTCTGATGATTCACAATCACTTCCCTTTTGTCCGTCTTCCAGCTCTGCCTCCAAACATGATATACTAGGCCCAGCATTTGTCACTTTGGCTCAAAGCAACACCCCAATCACAGCATATCTTACTGTGCTGAAACTTTCTCCACCATAGGTAACATAAGGAGGTAGTTCAATTTCAATTCTACTTTTTAGGCTTTACCCTTTTGAAAGTCTTGAGTTCATTGAAGCAGTATAAGATGTTAGCCAAGTAGTTAACTAGGACTGGTGCAAATTGTCCATGAATTTTTGAAATACTTGAAAGCAAAATTTGCCTCAGGTAAACTTCACAGAGAAGTCAACTTGCCTAAGGAGTCTAAGTTGGCTACACAAATAATACTCCTGGACCAATATAACCCCTACCATAGAATTCCCAAGGATCATAAATTAAATAACATATTTTGCTAGTTTCCAAAATTTTTGACTGCTTTGGAGTTCCACTAAATGTTAACACATAAAGATACAAAAGGTAATAATTGCGTGTAAACGATTAGCTCCCAAAGATGCCATTCCAGTGATCGAATTGTCTACACATAGTTCCACCTGAGAAGGAAATCTCTTTTCAGTGATTAATACCTCTCAGTTTCATGTTTTAGTCTGTTTTGTGCTGCTATAATAGAATACATGAGACTAGAAAATGTATAAAGAACAGAAATTTATTTCTCACTGTTCTGGAGGCTAGAAAGGCCAATATCAAGGCACTGACAGATTTGGTTCCTGATGAGGATCCAATGTTCACTTCCAAGATGGCACTTTGAACACTGCATCTTCCAAAGGACAGAAACGCAGCTCCTCACACGGCAAGAGTGGAATAGCAGAAAGAGAGAACCCACTCCTGAAAGCCTCTTTTTAAAAGCATTAAACCACCCATAAGAATGAAGCCCTCTTTGTATAAATACCTCTTAAAGGTCCCACCTTTTAATACCATGAAAATGGCAATTACATTTCAATGTGAGTTTGGAAAGGGCAAACACTAAAATCAGCACGTGTGTCTACATATTATATTCATTATACACTGTAACAAGTTTGAGAATTTCAAGAAGGAAATATGTCATAGGTAATCTGGGTCATAAAACGTAACCATCACCGAAAACACAACTAAAAAGAAGCAATAAAATTATTGTATAGTACCCAGATTTTCTCTGCACTGTTCATTATTCACGCTTGGTTTTAAACATATTAATAACATTAAAAATATTGATATCTTTTCTTCTTAAACCCACAAAGTATGTTTACATTTTTTAAAATGTTGACCAAATTACTCCATGTCTTAAAATACTGATAGAACTTTTTTTCTTTCTCACATGACGTTCGTTCCATAACCTTTTGCTTATATCTTTAAATCAGCAATAAACATATGAGGTGCTCATGTCTCTTCATGATCAGAAAAAATAAACAGAAGGTAACTAGGCATTTCCTTATGACTTTTAAGAAAAGCCTGAATTTGTGATATGGTTGTACAACACGAAATTATTATTTAACTGAATGACAGAAATATCAACAAAATTTCTTTTTAAATCAAATATCATTGAACTTAAAAAAATCAAGATATTTAAGTATTATATAAACACATTTTAGGACTCTGAGATGGAATATAATCTCTGCCCGATGCCAAGGCATTGCAGAGTTGAGCAGCATCATGATTCTTATCCAGCCTAATTTTTGGAAGTTTCCCGGGTTTGACCCCATTTTATTGCTGGTTTCACTTCTATAGATAATTCAGTAATCCTTTATTTGTTCTGTGATCTTGTTTTATTTTTGCAAAAGCACCGCAGTTTCCCTTTAAAATGATTTTTGTGATGTTGTGCACCAAAATCATCTTAACACATATACATAATATTCTGGGACACATAAAAATGATGATGACATATTTTGGCTTGTATTTTTTTTAGAAGTGAGGAGGTTTTTCTAAGCTAGAATATAAATGATGGAGTTTATATATTTAAAAAATGTCTAAATGTGTTTTTTAATGAGGCATTTCTGTATTTCCCATGGCAATTTGAGATAATCACTGTGTACAATCTTTTAAAACAATTTTCCACATTTATTTTTAATTAAACTTGAGTAGGCTGAAAAAAATCTCTCAATTTGCCTTCAAATGAACACTCTATTTAATTCAAGTCTACCTCCCATCCCCCACTAAACCTCTGGCCAAAAAATGATGTGAACGATATTCCCATTAGTTTTTAAATATGGATGTGTGGGTATTTTCTCTACTGGTACAATTAAAGTTATAATTCTTTGCTTCTGGAGTTATGATAAATTAGTATTTTAAGGACTGATCTTGAGTCACATATATCATTGTAATTGTTTTCCCTTCTTTTAAATCAGAATTATAGATGTTACAAAGAAGTCACACAGAATTTATTTACTGTGACATTATAGTCAACAATATTTATTAATCAAATGTCTAATTTTTTTGAATGATGTTATCTATCTGCTTTTGAGGTCCAAAATGGGAGGGAGAGGGCAACCTCTTCATTAGGGATGAGCGGTCTCATGTGATAGTTTTTATGTAAATGGGATCACTAAGGGAAAAGGTTGCTGTTAATTATGCTTATGCATCACAACTTTTCCGTGAAGTAGAAGCAAATCCTCACTTTAAAGGTGAAAGAAATGATATGGAGAAAATTTGAAGTTGCTATCAATAGCTGAAAAACACAAAGTCTGAGAAAACAGTATTGCCCAGTGAGCAAGCTTTTCCTTAGGCTCTCTAGTTACTGTGTTCAGAAGAACAGTTTCCAGTGCCACTCAGAGCACAGTGAGCATCCCTGGTTGTCCCCATGCCTTGTAACAAAAGGTAACATATCAACCTTTGCCTCCCAGGCAATCGACATATAACGACGGGCAAGGAAGAATTGATGTGGCTGACCAGAACTGCCCTCTGTGCTCTAGGACATGAACTGGGACAATTAAGACAATTAATCTAATTTTCCTATGTAACAGCAACAAGAGCTCCACTGTGCACTGAGAGAGGTTTTTTATCCAAACGGCTCCAGGTGCACTACTCCAAGGGAATGGCTCATAATTATTTCCTTACTATCACTCCTGTCCAGAGCAGATTTGAGTCCTGATCAAAGAGAAAGCAGGTTGCTGATTAATCCATATCAATTGTCGTCCAACAGATTCATTGTGTAAAATATTACCTGAACTTTCAAAACAAATAACTGTAATTACCATTTAATTGATTTTTAACCTTCAACCACATTTTTCAGTCATAATTTTAACTTAAGTTAGAACAAAACTGAGCTACCAGATGACTACGAATCTGCAAAGAGGGTACTGCAGGAAAGAAGGAACTCAATTCAAAGCAGGTTAATTTTTATTAACCTTAGCCATTACTCTAATAATATGTTTCCTTCCTCTCACAAAATGTCTGTGACTATCTAATAAAAAAAAAGTCTTCATAGAATAGAACTAAAATAGCCTATTTAGATTAGTCGCCTAATCTAAACCTTAAATTTGATAGATTTAAGACTAAGACCAAGAATTTTAGGCAAAGTGCTCAAAGTTACACAGCTAATAAGTGACAGAAATATTACTGAAACTAAATCAGCCACTTTCCTCTACAAATATAAAAAGTAGAACCCAAGGTTTTCAAGTCATTTTTTCAAGTTTATGGGCTGGTTGGTGGAAGGGCCAGAACTGAAGCTTGGGTCACTTCCAGGTTGTCCCTAATATATTCTAGACTCAAGGCAAGAGTACATATGGAAACTCATATACCATATGTCTAAATACTTAAAAGTTATCAATCAAACTAACAAACTGTTAAATAAAATATGTTCTGCATTTGTCAACCTGAAATAATTGAAAGGATTGGAATCTAGTCTTAAAGAATTTAATTCAAGCGAAAAACTGAGAATAGCAATTTGGGAAGCATGGACTTCACAGAAATGGGGTCAAGGCTCCAAAATTAAAAGTTAAGGTCTTCCTATTACAGGCAGAAAACAAAGACACTTAGAAGGATTATAACATACTTTATACAAGGCTGGTTTATGACTTACAACAATATAATTAAAGTTAGTTTTCTTTTCTGTCCAGTTCATTTTCTCTTTTTTTACAGCTTGTTTTCCTTTTCTTTCTAATTTAAGAGTGTATTTAACATTCCATCCTAAACAATGTGATAGTGGTGAAGTCTTTGTGTGAGAGAGGAAAGAGAGTAGCTAATTTATAAGGAAGCCTGACATTTAAGAAGGAAGTGGTCTTCCCTGGCACCCTTTAGTCATTTATGACATTCACACAATAATGTAAGTAAGGAAGAAAGCTAATCTGCAATCAGAAAAATAAATATTATAGCTGTCTAGGTTATTGCTCTCAGTTTACATGATCCAGGTCCCATAACCACATTCCCTTAAGGCTCAAAGTATTTTAAAGTTCCACCAGTTTATATGTCAGAATTACTTATTTTCACATTCTTTCCCATTCATCCAGATCTTCTGAAGAAACCGTTGTAGATGAATTCAATGGCTTTATTCCTTTTATGTTCAGGAGTTTTAGTCTCACATTACTAAAAAGCCTCATTGCTAGGATATCATGGGGATAAGGTATCAAGCTAATGGACTTTAGGCTGAATTTAAAGAAACATGAAGGAAGTAACTTTGTGGCCTGCGTCAGGCTAAGCAGCTATATCTTCAATTAATGCAATTCTTCGGGAAACCATTATTTTAGTCTTTTCAGTCATCCATTGATTCCATTGTAAACAAATGCTATAACAACAATGTTGACACAAACAGGCCAAAATACAATAGTGCAATTATAATTCCTAAGATAAGTGACAGCTTTTGCTACCAATTTCCTTAGGATCCAATTTAGCAACCTAGAGAGTTGTTTAGAGAAGATTTTAGATATGAAAGGATAGTTATTTGGGTTTACATACCAGTCATTAATGTAGTGATGTTATTTGATTTATCTAGGATATAGGCATAAAATTCAGTTTTTATGATAGGGCGGATTCCCTCCTGGGCTGCCGTGGCTAGGTCTAAAGCTGCCCAATTCTGTAATACAGCTTTTCTCATAAGAATAACTTTCTTGTTTAATAATGAAATACCCACGTGCCCTCATTTAGGGCTTTTTGTGTATAATTGGTCGTGGCCTCTATATGCCAAATGACATCCTCAAATCCAGTTGTGGTACAAAAATGGAAGCTAAAAAGTCATACTAATGGAACACAGAATGAACCCAACAGGATTGTAAATGAGGAAAATTTACAAGTTTTTACAGGGTAAGTCAAATTTTTGCCCATGCATAACCCAAAGAATATCATCCTAACCATCCTTGGAGTAATCCTGGCCATAGGTTAGTGCCACACAGCCAAGATGTTCCACTTGGAGCTAATGAATAAATAGTCATTGTGCCCATTCAGTGGCATGTCAGTCAGTGCTTTGTAATATAATGGTGTGGATACACCATGTTTTGGGGATCTATATATCTGGTGCAATTGAACCAGGTATCTTTGTAATTTATCTTTTTCTACCATAAAGAGGTTAGTTGACTGTGCTGATCACAGGAGAGGATAAGTCAGATAAAAACATCCCAAATTAGGGCTGGGTGCAGCGGCTCACGCCTGTAATCCCAGTACTTTGGGAGGCCTAGGCGGGTGGATTACGAGGTCAAGAGATTGAGACCATCCTGGTCAATATGGTGAAACCCCATCTCTACTAAAAATACAAAAAATTAGCTGGGCACGGTGGCGCGTGCCTGTAATCCCAGCTACTCAGGAGGCTGAGACAGGAGAATTGCCTGAACCCAGGAGGCAGAGGTTGTGGTGAGCCGAGATCGCACCATTGCACTCCAGCCTGGGTAACAAGAGCGAAACTCCGTCTCAAAAAAAAAAAAAAAAAAATCCGAAATTTGTGGGACGCTATCTTCACATTGAGTTATCTTATTTCCCAACTGGGGAAACATCAGTGTTAAAGCTAACAAATTAATTTCTTCTGTTGAGAAGCTCTTCCCATGCACTTTATTTTGTATTGTATTATTTATAAGCCAGTGATATGCATTATCTTTAGCCACATTAGTGTTAAGCACTGATGACTGTTTTTGAGAAACACATATATATTTCTGGTATTATATTCAATCTTGTCCTTAGACAGGAGGTATCTTCCATAGAAGGCCAGAACTCCTGGCAGGGGCATGAAGCTGCAGACCCAACAAGCATCCTTTTGTAATCTATTAGTATAGTCTTGAACCCACTGCAGAAAGAGGTTTGCTTCAAGGAATAAACCCACTACAGCTAGTGATAGTAGTGCCAAGACATGACCACTAGGATGAAAAAAAGGAAGCTTAGTGGGAGCCTGTAAAAGAGAACCTTTCCCGTCTATTATCAATTGATAATATTAAGTCTTCTTTTAAATACAGACCTAATCCAGGGTCTTGGGAAAGCTGACCTCCTCTGCTATCTTTACCTCATCCCAGCATCACTTATCTTAAGTTGAAGATCATCTGGCTAAACAGTCTATTTAGGAAGTTCAACTTTCTTATGATGAGAGATGTTAATCCAGGAGTCTATGCATTATAGTTTAGTAGTACAAGGATTCATAAGGAATACCTGGTAATGTCAATTTTATCTTGGTTGGAGAGAACCCTTGAAGAGATGTTATTTCCAGTAGACAAAGTGCCCAGGTTAGGTCCATGGTTCTTGAGATTTTTGTCACTGCAAGCTTACTGTGAAAAGATCCTTTTACCAATTCATAATTTTTAGTTAATTTTTTCATAAGACCATTAGAGGAAGTGAATATATTTTCTTTTACTTATAAGGAGGCAAAATTTCCAAGAGATATTTCCGTAAGTCTGCCTCTTATCTGAGAACACTGGTGTTTAGTGAAGAGTGGACCTTAGGTTTAGCAAAACCAATAAAGGAGTGTTTGGACCCCACATTTTAAAAGTCTCAGTTAATTTTGCCAGTTGAGTTTTATTTATCTTGTTTGTATGTTCTACTAATCCAAATAACTGGGGTAATAAGCACAATGAAAATGTTGGAAAATAGGCCAGATTCTACATATTAATTGAATGATTTGTCCAGTGAAGTGAGTGTCTCTGTCATTATGAAGTTCTAGAGGAAATCTTCAGGTCAGAATAATTTTTTCTGAAAGTATTTTACTTACTGCTAATGCTGTTGCTTTTCTGTATGATAATACCTCCACTCAAATGAGAAAATATGCAAATCATCACCAGGACATATTTGTAGCCTTGTGAGGGTGGCAGCTGAATAAAATCTAGTTGCCATATTTCAAAGGGAGCCCCAGGTAAATAAAAGTGTCCTTGGTAATCATGTAATGGTTTTCTTGGATTATACTTTGGCAAATATGACAAAGTTATACTCCTTACGAGCTGCAGTCCAAAAAGGTTTCCAATAATATCATTTTCTTCAAGCAACCATTTTGTCAAGACTCCAGTGAGTTAGATCATGCGCAGAAGTTAAAAATGATAACTGTAATTCAGCAGGAAGTATGGGCCCATCATTCAGCTCGTGTAATACCTCATCTTCTAGGGAATATTTTCTCCTTTCTGTTTCCCAAACTTATTGTTCTGACTTTGGGGATCCAGATTAAACTAATTTTATATCAACTTGAGGTGCTTTTTAAAAAGTTCTTATAGGTTGGTTTCCCTGTTTGGTTGTGTTTGGAGCAGCTCTCTTTATCATCTTTTCAGGTGGCTGTTTTCCTCGCTTTCTGGAGTATCTGGTTTGGAATGACCTGAAATTTAAAAACAGCCAGTGATTCTGGCAATATGGCTTTTGGTAGTTATGAAATAAGACATACATTTTTTGTGGATTGTCCTGAAGTGGTTAAGAATCCTCTTTGTTTCCATAGTATTCCAAAAGTAATGGACTATTCCAAAAGCATATCTACTATCTGTATAAATATTAATGGAAGTTCCTTTTGTCAATCGATAGGACCTAATTAATGTTAATTCTATTTATTGAGCTGAGGTGGCTTTCAGAATGTAGGTAATTTCTATTTCTTCAGTTAAAGACACTATAGTGTATCCAGCTCTGTAGACTCCAGATTTAGCCTTTAAGTAATACCATCTGTAAACCTAACGATATCAGTGTTGGTTAGGTGGGGGAGGGTCTGTCATAGGTCTGACCCGAGAGAAAGAAGTTGATCAGTTAGGGTTATGGAGTCATGTGTCATCTCATCTAAAAATTAAGGCAAAACAGTTTCAGGGTTTAGGTGGTTACACCTAGAGATAATGATATAAGGAGCTCAAAAAAGCAGGAAAAACCAGTGAGAAACTAATCTACTAACTAGAGTGATATGAGTTCATGGGGTTCTCTTATTATAATTTCTTTTGTTGTTTTGACTAATGAAGCCATAGCTTTTACAGCCCACATTCAAGGTGGCAGTCCCCTTTCTATGGGTCTAGTTGTTGGCTATACCACCCTATAAGGCTGTTTTGATTTCCATGGCTTTGAATTAGAAGCCCCAAAGTGTTTCTTTCAATTTCATGTATGAATAATGAAAATAAACAACTGTAATTTGGATGCCCCAAAGTCAAGGTGTTAGCAAAGTCATTTTTTAATAATTTCTAATATCAGTTGATTTTCTTCTGTTCATTCTAGAAGGTCTCGCATGTCCTGTTTTAAGAGAGCATACAAGGGCTTGGCTTTTGAAGGAAAGTTTGGGATCTAATTTTTACAATATCCTGCAGTCCCCAAAACCATCTAAATTGTTTCTTGGTTCTCAGTGGTGGAAAGGCTATTTAAATATATCTGGAGTAATAGAAGGCCCTTCCTTGGATATTAGGTGGGCTAAGACCTCACTTGTTTTTGACAAAATTGAAGTTTTTCTTTAGAAATCTTATGACCCATTAAGGCTAATCCATCTACTGTGGAAATCTATTTGTACTCTGTGCAAAGAAGCAAATCATCTACATATTGTATTAAGACAGACTTCTCAATAAAGTCAGCATCTGAGAGGTCTGTTTGTAATATTAGAGAAAAGTAAGTTGGTCTTTCAGTGTATCCCTGGGACATGATTGTCCAGGTATGTTGTCCATCTTCCCAAGTGAAGGCAAAGATAAATTCCTTAAATTTATCTACAGGAATACTAACAAAAGCACTGCATAAGTCTATGACTATAAAAAAAATCTGCATTAAATAGAATAGCTGTGAACAATGTATAAGGATTAGGCACTACTGAATAATATGACGTTACTATGTTGTTTATTGCTCTCAAATACTGTATAAAGCCCTATACTCTACCATAGGGTTTCTTACTGGATCACTGTATTCCAATGGCTTGTACCGAGAATGACCACCCCTCTTTCTATATAATCTGAAATTACAGATTTTATTCCACCTAGGGGCCTCACTTCTCAAGGGATATTGTTTGATATTTTGAAGTGGTTTTGTTTAGTCTAATTTAATTTTTATTGGAGTATCTGAAACAATAGTTTTTATATAAGTGGATAACTTTGAACACAATTGATCAGGTAATACCTTTAGCAGTTTTTAAAATTCTTCATTGCTTAATATTTCAATGTCCTTAATGGCAAATGGATAGTAATTGGATTCGATTTTGAAAATTTTGCTGTTTCTGTTAATTTTGTTTTATCATCCATATTACCTAATTCTAAATGCATTTCACCTTTTTGGAAGAAAGAAATATGAATATTGTGTAGTTCTGGCCAGGTGTGGTGGCTCATGCCTATAATTCCAGCACTTTGGGAGGCTGAGGTGGGCAGATCAAGACGACAGGAGTTCAAGACCATCCTGACCAACATGGTGAAACCCTATGTCTGCTAAAAAAAAAAATACAAAAATTAGCTAGGCATGGTGGCATGTGCCTGTAATCCCAGATACTCAGGAGGCTGAGGCAGGAGAATTGCTTGAACCCAGAAGGCGGAGGTTATGGTGATCACGCTACTGCACTCCAGCCTGGGTGACAGAGTGAGACTCTGTCTCAAAAAAAAAAAAAAAGAAATATGAATATTATATAGCTCAAAGAAGTCTCTTTCTATTAAATGGTTGGGGGCTGAAGCAACCAAAAGGAGACATGAGTCCCTTGTAATGGACCTACTTGAAAAGTTGGCAGTTGAGACTTGTACACTGATTCAGGAGTATATGTAACACTCACCATTTGGACCAAGTGTTTATTTTGAGAAACGGGGACTTGTAATAAGGTGTGATTTGTTGAAGGTAGCATTGTCGCAGTATCAACAAGCATTTGTAATTATTCTTCATTTAAAATAATTTGTATTTTTCCCAGAGTGTTAGTAAGATCCACATTCCTTGAATTACTCCTTCCTAACTTTTCCTCCTTTATGGCTCTTTTATTCTCTTTATCCTTCTGTTGTAGTTCTCAACAATTCATTTTAAAGTGGGTGGGTGTTTTGCAGTAATTGCAAATTGGGGGTTAGATTCATTTAGAGTTTTACTGAGAATATTTTGATGGTACAGGCTGGATGGATAATTGTTTTAGTTGCAAGTTCATGATCTTATCAGCTTTATTCTTTTCTCTGGCCTCTTTCTCCTTTTCTTCTTTAGTTAAAGTACAAGACAACTGGTCAGTAAGATTTACCAAATCATCTTTGAGAAATGACTCAGTTCATTTTCCTCTTTATTGTTAGTGCTAATTCTTCATCTAGCCCATTTATAAAGCTAGAATTGAGGAGTTAATCATTCTGATGATTAGCATAACTTGCCTCAGATAAGCCTGAATATTGTGTAAACATCTTTTCAAATTTTTCAAAATATGACATTACTGACTCATCTGGAGTTTGTCAACATTGTTGTATTTTATGCCGGTGCTACCTTTTGGAAGATTAAAGGCAGGGCTGTAAGAAAAGCCTTTGCAGTTTCAGGAGCACTCCTGGGGTATTCCTCTGAACCTTTCTGGAAATCCTCCAGGACATTTCTCAGGAGGCTTTATCTATTCAATCTTTAGCCTTACTTGCTAAAACTAACATGTGAACTAGTTGACATCAATTCAGATAGCCAGGGTCAGAAGCTTGAATATTTAGTTCAACTTGTTTAGCAAGCCATTAGAGTCCTGATGAATGTCAGGAAATTCCTTAACTATGCCTTCAAAATCTGCCTTTGACCATGATTGATAAAGTAAGGCAGGTCTCTTCTAGCCCCACCACCAGGCATTGGCTGTTCATGAAACTGAGCCAGAACAACAGAGGAAGGGGAGAAGGAAGGGAAGGCAGATGGGGGTAAAGTAATTCAGACAGTAAAGGGTAAAGGGAAAGGGGAACTGAGGAATGGGGAGGAGAAGCTCCTGAGAGAGGAGAAACTTCAAAAGGCTTTGAAAATACAGAAGTCATTTGACAATCTTTCGTTTTTCCTCAGCAAAGAAGTAACTTTATTAGAACCTTTTTTGGATGCTTCCAAATACCATTGGAAATAACTGTTACAATTATTTTGTTTTATCCTAGAGCCAGCTTTTTCTAATTGAGCAAGCAAATAAGTTATTAATAGTTTAGGCATTTCGAAGGTACCTCAACTTGGCCATTGTAATTTAGATTCATCACAGGTTATATGAGACATCTGTAAAAATAATTACAAGAGATGGCATCATAAGTTTTGCATATGAATCTAGCTGGAGTTTCTAAAGTCAAATCTCTCCTTAAGGAAGACTTGGTTTTAGATGGCTGATTGCCTATAATTCATTTTCTCTTTTTAAGTGACCAAAAAGCAGAAAAGGAAAGATATTTTGGATCAAATGTACTGCGTATGGGACTAGCTCCCCAAGGTGTCACCCTTGGGTTGGTTCTCCCCTCCTACATGTTGTGGTAAAACCCGGAAATTCTGGACACTTAAACACTGGGAGATTAGCCCTTTATGTGGGGTTTCTTCCTATATGTTTGTCTTTGGGGATTCCCTAGGGGACCAACGCTTATCAGGAGCTGCAAACTCTGACACTCTCACAAGACCTTAGTCACCTAAGCGGCTTTCTGGCCAGGAAAAACACTGTCCCTTCATTTTTGGGACTTATCACATTCTCATTAAGGTTTTGTTTTTTTTGAAATACATTTGCAGTCACTCAAAAGAATTTAATTGTGCCAATTTGAACCAAGCTTCAAAACCTGGACAGTTTGAAACTCTCATTTCTGCTTAAGCCACAGACATTTATTCCCTCCTATTAAAGAGAAACAGCTTTTTCTTTAACCAGGTTTTGAAAGAAAGAAAATGTTGCGAATTTTAGCAAGTAAGGTCAACAAAACCTTAACCTCAAAGAAAAGTGAAACCACAAACCTGGTAACAGCAGAATCTTGAGAGAAATAACAAACAAAATTCCTTCCTTACAGCAGCAGAGCTTCAATTCAAGCACTGTTGAGCATGGAATCAGATTGCTTTTATGAAGTCTGGATCTCACCTAAGCCAGGGGTATTAAAAAACCTCAGAGGGGCTCCACCAAGCGGTCCCATAAACTGTGGTAAAAGATGGTTGGACAGAAACGGTTCTGCAGGTACCAGGTGTTGATTAATGAAGCAACAGGAGTCAAAGGAAAGAGCCCACTTTGGATTCCATCGGAGTTACCATTTTGTCAACCTGAAATAATTGAAAGAGTCAGAATTCAGTTTTAAAACATTTTTTTCAGGCATAAAACCGGGAATGATCGTCCAGGAAACATGAACTGCAGAGAAATGGAGTTAGTGCTCCAGGCACTTAGTCGAGCTACCAACAGCTTAGATTTTGACTTTCTTATTTTCACAGCTCCTACCTGGACAAATATGCATCATTATGATGTGGAAGCCTCGTTAAAAGCTAAGGCCTGCTGGATGTGGTAGCTCATACCTGTAATCCCAGCACTTCGGGAGGAGGAGGCAAGTAGATCATTTGAAGTCAGGAGTTCAAGACCATCCTGATCAGCATGATGAAACCCCATCTTAACTAAAAATACAAAAAAATTAGCTGGGGTTGTGGTGCATGTCTGTAGTCCCAGCTACTCAGGAGGCTGAGGCAGGAGAATCACTTGAACCTGGGAGGTGGAGGTTCCCGTGAGCCAAGATTGCACCACTGCACTCCCTGAACAACAGAGCAGGACTCTGTCTCAAAAAAAAAAAAAAAAAAAAAAAAAAAAAAAAAAATTAAGACTTTGCTTAAATAGGCAGAACACAAAGAAATTTTGAAGGATTATAACATTTTCTGTACAAGACTAGTTTTTGACTTACAGCAATTTAATTAGCTGTAGTTTCTTTTCTGTAAAGCTTATTTTCATTTTCTTTCTAATTTAAAAGAGTGATTTAACATTTCATTCTAGAAAATGGATAGTTATGGAGTCTTGATGTGACAGAGAAAAGAGAGAAGTTAATCTTTGATGAAGATCAACATTTAAGAAGGAAGGGGACCCTTTAGTTATCTACAACATTTTACACCTTTTAGTCATTTATGACTGGCACCTTTAGTCATGACATTTTATACAACAATAGAGGTAAGGAAAAAAGCTAGTCAGAGAAACAAATATTACAGTTGTCTAGGTTATAGTTGCCTGTTTACATGACTTGGGTTCCATAATCACAGTCCCTTAGGGCTCAAAATATTTTAGTTCCAACAAGATTTTGACTTTCTTATTTTCACAGCTCCTACCTGGACAAATATGCATTATTATGATGTGGAAGCCTAGGTTTGAAGTAAGTTCTTAGACTCCTTAAAGTGCATGCAGAGAGCCAGCCCCTGGTACCCAGCCTCTGCTCTGCAGCCTACCGTATATTTCCACCTCTGGCTCCAACCCATGCTACTCTAGGCCTCACAGACATACCTGTAGACAATGCAGCTAGCAGTCTAGGCATGTCCGAGTCTCATCTCTCCAATTCTCTCACTTTCTTGGCCACCCTTCAGGCTCCTAGGTCTAGGAAAGAGGTCTTCCCAGGTCAACAATTTAATTCATGACTCTTAAATGTATTTCAAGATACCTGTTACCCTGAGAATGGTCTGGTGGCAGTGGTGAATGAGACAGCTGCTGCTTCTGGATGGACACATAGCATTAGCCGTGAAGACAACTCAACATAGATAGTCAGAAAGAGTAAGGTTAGAGTTGGAGCTTGCAAAATGTGGAGGCCTACAACAGGGAAGCACTTGTGTCTTTACCTCAAAGTACTGTGTTTTTATTCTTTACTAGGATAACCCTCTGAGATATAATTGTTCAAAACATTTTATTATCCTTCAAAAAGAAAATTTAGAACATCTTAATTTCTCATCCCATTTTCTATTTTAATCAAAACAGATCATCAGTGTTGGTCTAACTAGTTCTATGACTTTTTTCAGAATAAAATGCATTTCAGCTGCTGACAATCTAAATTCCAACTGCATATAACATTCTAAATGAACACATACATCTTCTTTTTACTAGATTATGAGATAAGTATGCTAATTTAAGATTCCAAATAATTGGAGGGATTTATAAAACTTGGAAGTCTTATAGAAATATTTATTTAAAATTTCAATATAAAATAGATGGTAAAAGGTAAAGAAGTGGTAGTTGTCATAGTTTAATAAATGAGCTGAGAGATAAATTAATAGTCATCTTTAAGTTGATGAATGGTACTAAATTACCTCTCTGACTTTTATGGTGGTTAGTGCCAAAATTTTGAAAAGTAAAAATGAAATCAGTAATTTAGATTTCTCTAATTGTATAAATGCTCATTACAGACGTCACCCACAATCCACACAAACCCATCCACATGCACATATCTCAATATTTAATGTTGCTCTTATCCAAATATTTGCCTGTATGTAGTTATCACTCTCATAGGAATCACTCTCCATTTTCAAACACTGTTTCTTCAAACCATTCCACTTTCTCTTTACTTAGAGTGGAAGCAGGCATGAATATTAGGTTCTTTGGAGTTCACAAAAGTCTTTTCCCAGTTCTCTCTTAACTTTATGATACCCTATGAAGTATATATTATCCCCCATTCACTGATGAAAAATTTGAGCATTAATGACATGAAAAAAATTGAGTAAGCCACAGAACAATTATATGGGAGAGCAAGGACTCAACCAAGAAATGAATACATGCCCAATGTCCTTTGTTTAAGTCATGTGTCTCTCAAACAAAAAACATCAATTCCTGAGTGAGCACCAACATAGAGATAAGAATGTTTTAAAGGATTTTATACTTGAGCAACACCTGGTTCAAACTGTTAGTTTGGTGCAAAATTAATTTTGTTTTTTGCCAACAAAATAGCAAAACCACAATAACTTTTGCACCAACCTAATGTAAGAGATTGTTGGAGAATCACAAGCTGCATTTGCTTCTGTCCTCTGAATTCCTGCTTTCATGCTTTCCCAAACTCACCTGTTGCTGACATTCACCTCTTCATCTATATTTGTTCTTTGTGTCGGTTATTAGTTTTTTCTGACTCCCTCCCATTATCTTTTGTGTGCTCTGATAAGATTTGTTTTGTTATTATTTAGTGAGAAAACTGAGGCTCAGAATGAATAACTGCTTTCTTTACAGGTCACACAACTGGGAATGGTTAGATCCAGAGACATACAATTTCCACTCTATCGGGCCAGCGAAAAATTCAAGAATAAATAACCTAGAAAAAACAGGAAATATTGTTGTAAAATCCATATTATCATAACTGCTACAGTTGATTGCTTGCATCTTACATTTAAAAGTTCCTCAGAAACTTAGTTAATGAATTGGGCCTTAACTAAATAGGGAAAGGAGCGTTAGCTGCTGATGTACAATAGCCACATGTTCTTCAGCCTTTTCAAATATAAAGGCTTGATTTTAAAGTAAATATTTACAAAATTATTGACCACTACATGATACTAGTCATACTTTTAGTATTCATTGATTATGAATATTTTTTAAACCCACAGCAAATTCAGGCATATTTTGAAATAAATTCAGGTTTCAATGGTCCATTATACTTACATACATTAAAAAATGGGTGGTAAAATATAGACATGTAGAATTTTAACTACATGTTGCTAAGTGAGAGGCTCCATATCATATGATTCTATTTATACTACATCCTGGAAAGTGCAAAACTAAAGAGGCAATAGAAAGATTGCCGGGCATCGTGGCTCACACTTGTAATCTTGGCACTTGGGTGAAATCAGTAATTTAGGCGGATGGATCACAAAGTCAGGAGTTTGAGACCAGCCTGGCACAACATAGTGAAACTCCATCTCTACTAAAAATACAAAAATTTAGCCAGGCATGGTTGCAGACACCTGTAAGCCATGCTACTTGGGAGACTGGGGCAGAAGAATTGCTTGAACTTGGGAAATGGAGGTTTCAAGATTGTGCCATTGCACTCCAGCCTAAGTGACAGTGCAAGACTCCATCTAAAAAAAAAAAAAATCAATGGTTGCCAGGTATATAGGGAGAGAGAAGGAGGGTTGAATAAGTAAAGTACAGAGGATTTTGCAAGGCTGTGAAACTATTATTATACTAAAATGGTGAGTACTTGGCAGAAGGCATTTGTCAAAACTATGGACTCTCACTGCACAAACAGTGAATCTTAATGTATGTAATTTAAAAATAAGAGGTCGAGGGATCTCAGAATGCAACAGAACATCTAACTTTATTACAAGTGTATGAAACAACCTCTCTGGAGAAACAGGTGGGAAAGTGCTGATCAAAATAACTTTAGAAATAAGAGGAAATGTATAAAACTGAAGGCAAGAGAAACTATATGTAAGCACAATATTTCAGTTGAAAAAGTTGTTTGGCTTGGAATTATGGGTTAACAATTCTATTACTGCTATACATGTACAATGAAATTGAACAACTATGTAAATGGCCATTGGTGCAAACCAGGTATCTTACTGTTGGAGGGGAAACTTACAGATACACACAAGGAAGAGGGACCATGATCTGTGTGGCAATAAATTAGAGTTGAAGATATCAACATGAAATAATTTTTAGCTTGTTATACACACATATTGTTGCATTTAGAAGTATTTATAGATGTGTGTTTATGCATGTGTTAGTATACACATATATATTTCACTTTTCTGTCAGGTGATTTGGCCTGGAAACAAATATAGTAGCAATGAGCACACTTAGAGCCCAGATTTTGGTTTCTAATACCATTCTCCAATAAAAAGACAGTTCTTCTTTGAGAAATAGCTGATTGTAGTACTAGGGAAAGGAATATACAAGATGAGCCCTGCAGCATATTGTAGTAAGAAGTCAGAAGTCAGAAAGTAAGAACTCAACATACACACATTCAATGTTAAGAGACAGGATCCAACTGAAAGAGCTCCAGTGGTCAAAGCTGGAGCAATTTGAATCTGGAGCATCTTGTAGTGTCAGTAAGTAAGAAAGTACTCAAAGCATCACACACACACACACACACACACACACACACAATGATGGAACAGAGGAGCCAACTGAAAGAACTGCCAATGACCAAAGCTGAAGCAAATTGAGCAAATGTGTGTGTGTGTGTGTATGTGATATGTGTGTGTGTGTATAATATTATAATCCAAACTTAAATATTCATGAATACACACTAACACAAATGATTTAACATATAATTAAATGTGGGGAAAGAGACAAATTTCCCATTCAGAACAACTATATAGTTTATGTAGATAAATCACCCCAAGAAGGTGAAATATAACTACATGCTCCTTAAGTGTGGGCTGCATATACTGACTTCTTTCCAGAGTATAGAATGGTAAGGTAGAGAAAAGAGTAACTTCACCGTGAAGAAACCTGACAAGTGAGTGAGAAATTTTATTTATTTGATCATTCAATAACTCTTGGTATACATATTTATTTTAGATGCTGTTTAATAACTCTGTAACTCCATGACCTATATTTTGGACACTTCTTAGTTTATATGGAAAATAATGGCAATGTTGGAAGGTTCAAAGTCCATTGAAATAATATTAGAATTTCTGCTCTAATCACGATATAGTAACCAGAATTGCCTCCCCACCAAAAATAACTATAAAACTATAAAATTTATATGAAACAGGCAGCCCAAGATTGTAATGCTTTACAGAAGGAAACCACATGAACTGAGCTTGGTATTTTCCCTGGCATTTTGCCTGGGAGTAATTTCTGGAGGGGTATGATAAAGAAAGAAGGGTGCGGCAATGATCGAGTTCAGACATGAACACTGAAGTGCCATGGTGTGGGGAGGGTATCAGAATGTAGGGATCCCTGCAAAGGGTGGCCCAAATCCCTGTGAGGCATCTCTGTGGGTTTTGGCCAAAGGCTTGGCTGTGCATGCACAAGCCTACACAATCTGAGGCCTCATCGAAAGTAGCTTCTGTGAGACTGAGCTGAATAGGGATCGCAGAACTATAATGGATAGAACAGTGAGCACAGGTAATGAAACTCTAAGAGATACTGGTGCTCCAGCCAAACCACAGTGGGTAAACTATACTGAGATCTTTTATCAATCAGTTTATATCCCAGAACAGCCATGCTTACAAGTAAGAACCACATCTTTGAGTAAGAGCCATACTCTAGGACTAAGGATTAAGGATAAAACCTAAAGAATCCCATCCTAACGGCTGGGCATGCATGGTGGCTCACGCCTGTAATCCAAGCACTTTGTTGGAGGCCAAAGCTGGCAGATCACCTGAGGTTGGGAGTTCAAGACCAGCCTGACCAACATGGTGAAACCACGTCTTAAAAAAAAAAAAAAGAATCCAATCCTAACAAACAATAAGCCTAGCCTGAGAAGATCTAAAGAATCCAAAAATAATTTAACTGCTTTCTAGAATAAAATAAAATGTTCTTTAAGAAGACAGAATAATCCAAAATCTGCATCTTTTACAATAAACAATATAATTTTTAAATGATTCTATAGCTTAAAAAGGAGAAAAATGAGATTCATAATCAACAAAAAAAGCCAATGCAAACAGGCTAGAAGATGGCCCAGAAGTTAAAATTTGCAGATAAAAACTTTAGAAAAATATGTCCAAGGATTTAAAGAAAACTATGGACACAATGGGTAAATAAGGACTCCCCACAGATAAATGGAATAGAATGTTAAAAACTCAAAAGGAAATTCTATAACTACAAAGTACAATATCTGAAGTAAAAGAAAAATCATCGAATGGGATTAACAATAGATTAGAGATAGCAGAGAATTAGTAAATTTGAAGAGAGACTAATAAAAAATCTGAGAGACTTTTAAAATCTGAAAAGTACAAAAGAAAAAGACTGAACAAAGAAAAAGCCTTATGTATCTGTGAAGCATCACAGAGTCTAGCATACATACAACTGGAGTCCTACAAAAAGAAGAAAGGAGTCTGGTGGAAAAAAAAGAATTTATTGAAAAAATAATGGCTGACAATTTCAATTTCACAAATTTGATTTAACAAAACAAAATCTACAGATTCAAAATGCTTAGTCAGGCCTCAAAAAGAAAACCACATTTGAGTAATCATAGTCGAAATTCTCAAAACCAATTATAAAAAGAAATGCCTTGATAGTATGTATTAGTTTTCTATGGCTATGTAACAAATTACAACAAACATGGGAACCATAAAACAATACTCATTTATTATCTCACAGTTTTTAATGGTTGGAAATCTGGGTGGGCTCAGCTGGGTTCACTACACAAGGTTTCAAGAGGTCAAAATCAAGATGGTGGCAGATCTGAACTTTTATCTGGAGGCTTCTTGAGAGAATAACTCTGTTCCAAATTTATTCAAGTTTTTGGCAGAATCCAGTCCCTTGTGGTTGGATGTCTGAGATTCTTGTTTTCTTTTGGTCTGTCATTCAGAGGCTGCTCTCTGATCCTAGAAATTACCAGCATTTCTTTTCATGTTACCTTTCTTTTCATTCACCTTCCATAGTCAATGCCAACAACGGCACATCAACTCTTTCTCACACTGAATCTGATTTCTTCCTCCACATGTTTACATTCTGCTTACCCAGATAATCCCCACTCTGATTAACTTAAAGTCAACTGATTAGTAATCTTAATAACATCTGAAAATCTCTTTTGTCTTATGATGTAACAAAATCAGGGCATGATATCTCATCATATTTACAGATTTGTGAATGGCAAATGGGGCAAGGAAGAATTTTGTACTCTGCATGCCACAAGTGAGAAAAGAAAGCTTGAATAAAGGTAATAATTATGCCTTATTTCTTATCAGAAAAAAAATGTGTGACAGCAGACAATAGAAAAGTACTTTTAAAGACAGAAAGATAAGAAGAAAACTATCAACCTCAAATTATACATCTTTCAATACATCCTTTAATAAGAATATATTAACATTATAATTCTTATATAATAATATTAATATATACTTATTAAATGATGAGATAAAATTAAAAAGACACTTTTAGGTAACTAAAATCAGAGAGAATTTATGAGATTGCACTATAAGAAATATTAAAATAAGTTATTCCAGCTGAAGGGAAATCATGCCAGACTAAATTCTAAATTTCTGCAGAAAGAAACAAAGAAAATTAAATATGATAAATATGTGGGCAGATACAAAAACTTATCTTTTTTCTTACAATAATTTCTTTAAAAGACAACTGGCTTTTTGGAGTAGAGGCAAGCACAGTATATACCATGGGCCAAATCCAGCTCTTGGCTTGTAGATGTATGGCCTGATACTAATAATTTTTTTTAATTTTTAAACGATTATAAAAACAAAATATAAGAATGAATTAAAAAATGACAAAAATTAATAATATGCATGCAGACCATATGTGGACATCATTGCCTAGAATATTTACTACCTGGAACTTAAAGGAAGTTTGATGACCTTTTTTAGAGCAAAAAATACAATAATAATAACATTTCATTATGAAGATTATAATAAATATAGTAGTTACATATATAACAACAGGAGCCATGAAGGATGGAAAAAAGTAAACGAAATTGCATTGTTGAGAGATTCTTACATTTTATCTGAATTTTAAAATCACAATGTTAACTCGAGGAAACTTGTGATAAGAATGTTGTAATTTCCAGAGCAATCACTAAAAAATTACAAAGTCAAATGTTTAGAAAGCCAAAAGAGGAACCAAAATAGAGCACTAAATAATCTTTTACATACATAAACTAACACTCAGGAATAGAAAAAAAGAAACAGAAAAGAAAACCGATTCGAAAATTAGAAAGCAAGTATAAACACAGTAGAAATAAGTCTAGTAATACCAATAATTTTATTAAATATACTTGGATTAAACACTCAAAGTAAAAAGCAAAAACTGTCAGACTACATAAAGATCAAGACTCAATCATATGTTATGTGCAAGCTACATGCTTTATATAGAGAGATATAAATAGGTTGAAAGTAAAAGGTTGGTGCAATGGACTGAATTGTGTGGTCCACAAAATTCATATGTTAAAGCCTTAACCCCTCCCCCACCAGGTGACTATATTGGAAAAAAGAGTGTTTAAGGAGGTAACTAAGGTTAAATGAAGTAAAAAGGATAGAGCTCTGATTCAACAGAACTGGTATCCTTATAAAGTGAAAAAGACATCAGAGATCTATCTCCCCCTACCATGTATGCATACAGCAAGAAAGAGGCCATCTGCAGAGAAAGAGAGCCCCTCACCCAAAATAAACCTTGTCAGGTCTTGATCTAGGACTTTCAGCCTCCATAATTTTCAACAAAATAAATTTCTGTTGTTTAAGACATTGAATCTATGGTATAGTGTTATGCCACCCCATGTAGACTAATGCAGTTCAAAAAAGGTATACAATACAAACAGCAAGAATAAGGAAGATTATGTGAGTATATTAATAACATTCATCAAGACAAAGAGTGTTACAAGAAATAAAGACAGACATTTCAAAAATGGTAAGAGTCGCCTCCTCGGGAAGACATAAAATTATAAATGTGCATACACTAAATACGAAACCAAAAACAGATGAAACTAAAGGGAGAAATAGATAAACACCCATTGTTAGGAATTTTAATACTCTTTTCTCAATAATTGATAGAACAAGTAGATAAAAATCAACAAGGCTCGGGAAGATTTGAACAACACTGTGAGCCACCTTGAGTTTATTAACATTCATGGAACATCCTAACCCAAAACAAAAGAAAGCACACTATTTTTAAGTGCACATGAAACATTCACCAAGATAGGCCATATGCTGGGTCATAAAATTAGTCTCAATAAATATATTAAAATTATAAACAGTATGATATCTGACAAGGGTGGAATTCAATTATATATCAATAACATTAACATCTTTATAAAGTTCCAGCTATCCGAAAATTAACCATACACTTCTAAATAAACCAGAATTTAAAATAAAAGATATTGAAAATTACATGTTTTGAATGGAATGATAGTGAAAACATATGAAAATTTTTGAGAGGCAACTCAAACGGTGCTTAAAAGAAATACAGTAATTCCTCAGTATTCTTGGGGGATTGGTTCCAGGACCCCCACAGATATAAAAATCCACAGATACTCAAGTCCCTTATGTAAAATGGCACAGTATTTGCATATAACCTATGTGCATCCTCCCCATACTTTAAATCATCTCTAGATTACTTATAATAACTAACACAATGCCTACACAACATTTCATTCACATAGAGTAAACATAGTAATCAGCATGCAGTAAATTCAAGTTCTGTTTTTGGAACTTTGTGGGTTTTTTCCAAATATTTTTGATCCAACATTGGTTGAATTCACACTTGAGGAACCCACAGATACAGAGTGCTGACTGTATATAGCTTTACATTTTTATATTAGAAAAGAAGAATGATATAAAATTATCTGAATTTCTATCTGAAGATGCCAATAAAAGAAGTAAAGGAAGAAATAGTAAATACAAGAAATTAATTAAGAAGAAAATACAAAGTACCAATATCAGGAAGAAAAGAAGGACTATGACCTCTATAGATGTTAAAATGGTAACAAGAAAATATTATGAACAATATTATGTTAATACAATCTACAATTTAGGTAAAATAGGAAAGTTCCAATACAAATTGCCAAAATTAACAAGTGAAGAGCAGGGATCTAAATATTTCTGTACCTACTAGAAATTAGATTTCTCATCAAATGCCTTTACACACAAATGCGCACACACACTCACACACACACCAGCATAAATGTTTTTGTTAGTGAATTTTATCAAATCTTCAGGCAAGAAACAATACCACTCTGATACAAATTTTTTCAAAAATTAGAACAAAGACTATTTTCCAATTAGTTTAAATGAGGCCAGCATAGCCGTGATACCAAAACCTGACAAAAACATTACAAGTAAAGACAATTACAGCTCAATATATTTTATAAATATTGGTAAACTAATTATCAGCAAATTGATTGATTCTAGTAATATGTAAAGAGGATAATACATCATAAATGAGGTTAATCCTAAAAATGTAAGGTTGGTTTAACCTTTGAAACAATCAGTATAATATGCTGCATTAACGAAATGGAGGGGAAAATATTATTATGTCAGACTGATGTGGAAAAATGTTATTATTTCAGGCAGATACAGAAAAATATTAGACAAAATCCAATACTCATGTTTTATTTTAAAATCAAAATCCTAGCAGGCTTTTTTTTTAATTAAAAAGAGTTGAAAGCCAATTCTAAAATGTGTATAGAAATTCAGATTCTAGAATAGCCAAGACAAATTTGAAAAAGAGCAAAGTTAAAGGACTAATACTGCCTTTTTTCAAGACTTATTTGAAAGCAGTAGTAACCAAGAGAGTATAGTATTGATGTACAGGAAGGCTAATATGTCAGTGGAACTGAAAAGAGACTTCAAAAATAGACCCATGGATTTACAGTAAATTCTTCCTCTATAAAGGTGCCAATGAGGATACAATTTTTTAAAAATAAATAGTGTTTTAAAATGAATAAAGCATATGGAAAACAAAAATCCTATCTTTCACCATAGTCAATAATTAATTCAAGAAGGAATTCAGGAACATTCTAATTTTAGTCTTTTCATTATTTTGAAATATACAATAAATTATACTACAGTTGTCCTATTGTGCTACTAAACATTAGATCTTATTCCTTCTGTCTAACTGTATTTTGTATCCATTAACCATCCCTAACACAAAGAAATGGAAAATGCTTGAGGTGACAGATACCCCAATTACCCTGATTTGATGATCATAGCACATTGTACGCTTTTATCAAAACATCACATGTGACCCATAGATATGTACAACTATTATATATCTATCATAATTAAAAATTTAAAATTGTTAAAGGAATTCAGTAGGTTTACATAATTTAAGAGGTTTCTTAATTTTGGTTTTTTATTTTTGTTTATTGATTTTGTTATATTTATTTAAAATATCTAAATCTATAAACCTTCTGAAAAAGAAGTTATAGGCAAATAAATATCTTCATCGCATGGGAATAGGCAAATTTTTCTTAGGCATCATGAAGAAAAGCAACAGCATAAAAGAAAAAATGATAAATTAAGCTTCATTAAAATGTAAAACGTTAGCTCATCAAAAGACACCATTAAGAAAGTTAATAGGCAAGCCACAGACTGGGAATATATATATAGGTCTGAGAACGTACTTATATCTAGAATATTGAAAGAATTCCTACAAATAGAAATGAAAAAGAAAAACAGAATAAAAATGGGCAAAAGACTTAGACACTTTGCAAAAGAAAATATACAAATGGTAAAAAAGTACACAAAAATTTCTCAGCATCATTAGGGAAATGCAAATGAAAATCTACTAGAATCACATTCTGCACACCTGCTCCAAAGGGTAAAATGTGAGACAGATGATACAGAGGGTTAGTGAGAATGTGGACAAACTGGACCTCTCAGACATTGCTTGCAAGAATAATGAATGCTATAATTTCTTTGGAAAACTCTTTGGCAGTTTCTTATAGAAGTTAACTATATACTTACCCAGTGATCCAACAATGACACTCTTAGTTATTTACCCAATAGATTTTAAAACAAAAGTCCAAAAGGGTCTCCCACAAGAAAATTGGAAACAACTTTATTTATAATAGCTCCAAACTGGAAACAACCCCAAGTCCATCATAGGAGAATGGATAAACAAATTATGGTGTATCTATACAAAGGAATGCTTCTCAACAGTAAGAAAAGAATAAACCACTAGGATACCAAATAATATCAGCGAATCTCAAAATCATCATGACCAAAGGAAGCCAAGCAAAAAAGATTACATACTCTTTGATTAGACTTATGTAAAGTTGAAGAATATGAAGATAAAAATCAAAATAGGAATAGCTTATGAAGGGTGGGGATTTATTGGATAAAGTTAGTGGAAACTATCTGGGATAATGAAATTGTGTTATATCTTGACTAAGCTGTTTAATTTGTCAAAGTTCATTGAATTATACATAGAAGATATGTATATTTTTCTGCATGCAAATTTTACCTAAATTTTTGAAACTCAACAAGTAAAAGTTGAATAAAAACCATCTTCCGAGGCCTTGGGTAACATATTTAGACACACAACCACACGTGAGCAAAGTAATGAGCAGAAAATCTAAAAAGAGTAGGCAGAAAAGTTAGACAGTGTCATGCCAATACCACCCAAGCTGTTTACAGCCTGTCTGTAAAAGGTTTCTCACAAGTGGAAAAACAGACAGGCCCTGTATTTGCACTGCCAACTTTGATTATGGAGGACACCATGGGGATTGGACAATCTGCTGCCAATACTGTCCCTCATCAGTAAACCACTTCAAGACTATCCAGCAGGTAATTTTTGAAAAAAATCTTTGCAAAGCAAATATTGCAGAGAAACATTGACAGCTCTGGTCCCGTAAAAGGCTATATAAAGAACCACTCAATGGGAAAAGCTGTTGATGAATTTGAAAGACTGTTCAGGGTATCTGGTGAGAACAGAGTGTGAGTCCAGACGGAAGAAGTAAATCAAAGTACACAACCAGATTGAGATTTTAAAAATCTGAACCATGAAGATGGCCTATATCTTGCCTTTCTTAGGAGAAAAGTGCTGTAACCAAAGGGGCCTCTCAGGGAACTTAAAGACACACACCAAACTCTGAAGAAAAGAATTAGCAAGATTACAACATGCCGGTACTATTTTTGAATAGTTTTACCAGTAAAATAGACACCTATAGTCACTTTAAAATTAAAATATAAGCAACTAGTTTACGGGAGCTCTATGCCAACAGTAGGGCAATTTCAAGGCTGAATTTGATTCTTGAACTGGCCAGGAACAGGAAAAGATGCAAAATGTTAAGACATGATGAAATGATACAATTACAGCATTTATCAGGGTAAAAGAACAAGTAAGATGCAAGATGACAAAAAAAGCCCATCTTGGAGAGGTTTTATCGCCATCAACTGATAACCAGAGCAGTTGTTGATTTGTGCTGGCCTTGTTTGTAGGATCTCTGTTTCCTGGATTCTTAGTGAGATGAGCATGCTGACCTTCTCACTGATCATGCTTATAAAAATAAATCACAGTCTACTAGTTTAACTGAAGCTGTACATCAATTTTAAAAAGTAATTTCTTTGCAAAAGAAAAAAAATTAGTACATGTGAAGATGTAATCAGCTTCAAGAGAGTTCAATTAACATCCCTCTCTCCTTCATTTTAAACAAATGGAAGGAGGTAAGCTTGAAATTGCATTTGTAGTTTTCATGCAATTTTACTCATAGTACATAAAAACCACAATCTCTACTGTGTCTTTTTAAAAAAATCTAAGCTCAAGAGCCACTGAGAAAGGACAGATAGAGCTGATTAAAATCTAAAAGCAACCAAGCCTCAAATGCCTTAGCAGTCTTCATTTTGTCATAGCATGAATGCTACCGTAGTTATGAAAGGGCATTTAGCAATTGTAACTGCATGAACTTCAAGCTGGGAGAGTAAATTACAGAAGTTCACAGCCAGGATCTATGCGGATGAAAAATGAAATGTTTTCTAGAACCCAGTTGGTGATTGGGAGATGGTCTTCAGGGACCTGCATCGCAAATGCCTGCTCCTTCCTTCCCTCCACTGGGGGCTTGTGGTCATAATGCTGGTCTGCCCCTCTTTGGCCAGCATAAGCTGGATGCTCTCAGCTAGCCCGCAGACTCAGTGGACCTCAAGGAAGGGGAAATGCAAGGCTTGTCTCCCTGCTTTCTCCAGTCACAAGAAGGATTAATGCTGCCCTGAATTGCTCAGGATAAAGAATGCTTTTTCACTAGGGACTGTATTAGTAGCTGGAGGCTTCCACTATGTGAAGAAAGGAGCTCAAAGATCAGTAGCATGGAGTTGCCGGGGAAAGGCAGTCTTTCTTTCCTTTGCTCTCTCTACAAATTCCTTCGCCTATGCTGCAAGACCTCAGATTTGTTCTTCTTGGGAGTACCTTCCATCACTGTGTTGTAGGGTAAACCTCGTCCTGATGCTCTCTGACGCCCTCAGATGGACAGCTCTTGGAATCCAGATGCTCTTCTCTCTGGATGCATTATGTTAATTTGCCACTACCTGAGAGATGCATTCCTCCTGCACCATCCTCCACAAACAATAATGCCGATGGTGCTGATGGTACTTATAAAGTCTAAGAAAAGAAACTGAGCTAGCTCTGAACTAGACATTGGGAGGAAACTTTCCAGTCTGCCCTTTCTTCCATCTCTTGCTAGCCTGCCTGTATCTAGACTAGCTAGCTCACTATCAAATTGCCTTGAGATTGAGGACCCAAGCCTTAGCCACTAATTACTGTACTATTTCATGTAGAGTGATGTTTAGAAGAGGTCTCTCCTCTGAACACCACAGCTGTAATGCCTATTTCATCTTTAGTGCCTCTATTTTATATCTCACAGATGCTTCAAACTTAATATGTCTAAAATAAAACTCTCTTCTCCCCAACCTATTTTTATTTCATTCTTCTCCATTTTAGTAAATAACACCTAGCTGTTAAAGGCAGACTTAGGAATTATGTTTTTTCTCTGTCTCTTTCCTAGCCATTTCATTTCTAATCTCTCTCAAAAAGTCCTGCTTATACTACCAGCAAAATTTATCTTGAGTTTGCCACTTTCAGACTAGGCCAGCATTGCATTATCTCTTGTCTTGTCTCTAAGATGATAATAAATATTTGTTGTTTTAAGTCACTAAGTTTAGTGGTAATTTGTAACACAGGAATAAATAACAAATAGAGTTTAACTTATCTATAAAATGTGCATAATAATATTTAACTTGCAAAACTGTCTTTTTTTTTTTTTTTTTTTGAGACTGAGTTTCGCTCTTGTTTACCCAGGCTGGAGTGCAATGGCGCGATCTCGGCTCACCGCAACCTCCGCCTCCTGGGTTCAGGCAATTCTTCTCCCTCAGCCTCCCGAGTAGTTGGGATTACAGGCACACGCCACCATGCCCAGCTAATTTTTTGTGTTTTTGGTAGAGACGGGGTTTCACCATGTTGACCAGGATGGTCTCGATCTCTTGACCTCGTGATCCACCTGCCTCAGCCTCCCAAAGTGCTAGGATTACAGGCTTGAGCCACTGCGCCTGGTGTAAAACTGTTTCAAGGATTAAAAATAATGTATCATAAGCATCTTACATATCATAGGCATCAAATAACGAGCTGAACTTGAACAATGAAATACAGTCTAATGAGAAATTGGAAAGATACTACCCCAAAACTCCTGGGCAATCGATAAATGCTTATTGATATTATGTAAATATTTTCCATCTAGCAAGGGTAAAAAATTTCCTGAAAAGCTCAAAGGAAAATTGTATTTTATACTCCATTCATATGTTTCCTATTTTTTATTTTCTTTTTTTAGAAAATGTAAAACAACTCCTTGAATATGGACATCATCCGATTTATTCATCACCATCATCAACAGCAAACACTTGCTGAGTGTGTTATGCTAATTTTGCCCACAGCTCCCAAGATCCTCCAGCATTAAGGATGCTCATTCGTCACAGCCCATTCCCAACAACTACTGTGTACCCTGTTGGAGATGTTAAAGGCTAGGGACAATCAGTGAACTCATGTAAATTGTGTGCTTTCTTCTGGGATTTCTCTCATTTACTTTGGACATTGCAGTACTTTGTTTTGCGGGACTATTACTCCTCCATTTCCAGCCACAAGTGTCTCTGCTCTTTCCTCTTCCCTACTCCTCCACTCCTCAGAAGTGGTGGGCATGGGACCCCAACTGATCAGAAGCCTTCCCCAAGAATTTTTAAATTAAAAAAGGGGCAAATAAGGGAAATGGAGCATTGCTACTGCTAATAGTCATGACTAGAGGCCCGTGGAGCAGGTTGGTCTGAAAGAATGAAGTTGTCGTAGGAATGGGAAAGAAACAAATCAGAGAAACCAACACAAAATGCTCTGAAGTGTTCCAGTCTCTGCAGCTTTCTTTACCCTTCTCTCTGCAGAAATTTGTTTATATGCATCAATATATTTCACTTTGTGCTGTTTAAAATTGCATTTCTGTTCCTTAATATCCAAAGAACCCTGACTAATGGAGCTAGGCATGCCAGCTATGAACCTGGAAGTACTAGAAGGGTAAGTGGACACTCAATTCAAATTAGAATGGAATGTTGAATTTGATGAGGAGACCTGAGTTATTAAGCTATAATTGAAAAGTAGGAGGGGAATCCATGCCAATTCAAAATGTAAATTGTTCAACTTATCTTCTGAATATATTTGTAATAATTACTCTTTGTTGCAGTAGAGCCCACATAGTGAAAGCTGCACACCTCATGAATATACAGCTCAGTAGATTATCCCAAAATGGACATACTAAGGAACTGTCATCCAGATTAAGAAAAAGTGTCACTGTCACCCCAAATTCACCCCTTAGTATTAGTGTGCTGAGAGGTCAAAGAAGGTTTATTTGATCTCATCTGAAATTAAGCTAGAGGGGCCTCAGAGAGCCACTCAAGCTTCACACAGGCCCTTGGAGTTTAAGTGACCTCACAACTGGCATGTAGTGAGCCCTAAAGAAGCTCGGGCAAGAGGTATGACGGAAGCTGCTCCTTCATGAGCGTAGACTTAACAGAGCCAAGTTGAGAATGAGTCCATCACGTGCACAGACAGCAGGGCAAAGGTGGGTGCCTTCCCAACACGAGAAGTAGGCTTTGCGAAAGGTCTTGGGTCCATCAAAATTGAGTTTGTTTTAAAAAGAATCCCACTCAAGAATCACTTGAGGGGTAAAAGACCCCTAAAATGAGATGGGACAATAAAAGCCTAAAAGTTGTGAGGTGCTAATGGAGATGGCCAGTGGGAGGACCTGCATGGCTTAACTCATGGCAGAAGCAGTCGGGGGCAGTCAGTGAGAGATGTTCTCAGAATGCACAAACATGTCACATGGGAGAGTCCTTAACACAGAGTCAAGCAGAAAGAAGGAGACAGGAACAAAGTTGCTTTTATATGATACTCAAACTCCAACAAGTCCAGCTTGTTTGACAAAACAGATGCAGGCACGAGTATTATCTTCCCTACTCAATGGAAAGCACTCTGAGAACAAGTGTGTTTTGTGTACTCCCCACCTGGTGCTGACCATATGAACACATACTTACTGATAAGCACACCGAAGTGAGTTTTGATTCACTGCCTGTTAAGGGAAGATAAACAAAGTGTCAAATACAGATGGAGCAAGGAAAGGCTAGAAAATGAATGTGAAGACAAGAGTTATTCAGTACATCCAGAGATCTAATGCTATTTGTTGCTCTTCCTTTTTTTTTTCTATTCCCTTTTCATACCTCCATGACTGGAAGCTGTGGTGGCAGCAGAGGAGGAGGCCCTGAACAGAGGAGGAGGCACAGAGGTTGATGAGAGCAGAGTTTCTCACTGTTGGAGAAGGGATTTGCAAATATGGAGTAGGTACTAGTGGACATAAAAATGTGTGTGCATGCATGTGTGTGTGTGTGATATGTATAATTACGTATATTCCTACATACTTACTTTCTAGTTCTGTTCCTGAAGGGCCTCTGAGTAACCCCAGAAGCAATGAGCATAGTGAGGGTCCAGATCATGATTCCACTAAAACAAACGAGGAGGCCTCAGAAAAATGGCGGACTCAGGGATAGGACAGAGAAGTACGAAATACACCTGTAACATCTTTTTTTGTGGCAAAATGTAAAGATGTGCTTAAGGAATAATAGGCACATTTCAGAAGGACACAGGAGCCCAGGAAGAGCCTGTTACTGACAAACTTCGGAAAATTTGAGCATCAAAATAAATAATTGCAGAAATGGATTGCAGCCCTTTGAATAAGACAGAAATCTAGAAGTACATCCTGGCTTTAAAAATAAATGAATGAATGCATTTAGTTGACTTTTCCTTAAATTATTATTCCAACTAGTAAGGGTAGAAGAAATAATGGAGGAGGGGCCCAGTGGCTCACGCCTGTAATCCCAGCACTTTGGGAGGCCAAGGCAGGTGGATCATGAGGTTAAGAGATTGAGACCATCCTGCCCTAAATGGTGAAACCCATCTCTACTAAAAATACAAAAAAAAAAAAAAATTAGCTGGGCGTTGTGGTGCACACCTATAGTCCCAGATACTTGGAAGGCTGAGGCAGGAGAATCACTTGAAGCTGGGAGGTGGAAGTTGCAGAGAGCTGAGATTGTGCCACTGCACTGCAGACTCCATCTCAAAAAAAAAAAATAAAAAGAAGAAGAAGAAATAATGGAAGCAAAATGCCACATCAGTGGTGGTTTATCCAGGTGGTAGCCTTCCAACAGATGCTTAGGCTGGGAGCTAGAGGTTTGATGGGTAACAGGATGTCAATAGTCTCAGAGTATCTCTCTTCAAAATACTTTTCAGTTACAAAAGGAAACATGGGGACTTTTAGGTGAAGAACTCTGACAAACATCCACTTGGATGTGATCAAGGTTAACATCAGCAGCGGTGGGACAGATCAACTCCAGGTGGCCCCTGTTATGGATTCACTGAGATGAGCTCACCGTAATTTCTGTGGTATTCCTCCAGGAATACACAGCTTGAGACTGGACACAGAAGAATGAACCACACAGACTGAAGGATGAAACTGTCCTTCCACAGAACGAAACTGTCAAGATCCTAAAGACAAGGAAAGATGAGAAAACAGTTGCACATTAAAAAGGACAAAATACATGTGACAACTAAAGGCAATATGTGATTCTGAACTGAATCTTAAGCCAGAAAGAAAAAGAGACATTGTCTAGGTATTTGGAAAAAATTTAATATGCTTCATTAACTAGATGTTATTGTTGCAGTAATATTGATTTACTGATTAGGATGGTTGCCGTGTGGTTGTGCACGTGTCTGCCAACTCTCAACACCTTGTTTTGGAGATTTACATACTGCTGTTTTTAAGGGCAAATGGAGTATTATGACTGACACTTGTTCTTGAATCGTTCAGCGAATGAGTATATACCATGGAGGCGGGGGAGTTGTGAGGGAAAAAAGGGAGGAGAAACAGAGAAAGAGAAAATGTGATGAATATGATAAAATGTTTACTGAAGAGTAAGACTGAAAGGGATAAACAGGAGTTTTTTGTTCTGTTGCAACTTTTCAGAAAATGTGAAATTACTTCAAAATAAATTATTAAAACATTTAAAATATTATTTTAATTATTTACACCTATATATTATCATTTATTTGATTCATATGACAGGCTCACTAACTGTTATGAGTTGAATTGCTTTTTCCCAATATTCATATGCTGAGGTCCTAACCTCCAGTATCTCAGAATGTGACTTTATTTGGAAATGAGTCATTGAAGATATCAATAGTTAGGTCACAATGAGGTCACATCGGATCAGGTGGGCCCCAATCAGCTATGACTAGTGTGATGCTAAAAGGGGAAATTTGGGGACAGACATGCACACAAGGAGAGTGCCACCTGAAGATCAGGACAGAGCCAAGAGATACCAAAGACTGCCAGCAAACCACCAGAAGCTGGGGTGAAGGCAGGGAACATATTCCTTCTTAGAGTCTTCAGAGGGAATCAATCCTTACAATACCTTCATCTCAGGCTTCCAGCCTCCAGAACTGTGGAAAATCATTTCTGTTGTTTAAGCGGCTCAGACAGGAGCACTTTGTTACGACAGCTGCAGCAAACTGACCACAATCTCTGAGTATCTACAGAAATGAAATGAAATGACAGTGTTACACAGTAAGATGCAACAATTAGGAGGGACTTTAAGACAGTTTCTTTGGATTAGGAAAAGAAGAGAATTACCTGAATTGCATAAGTAAAGGCATTCCTTTACTTATTGAATTAATGTTTGCATATTTTTTATGTGACAATCTCTGTGGTAACTACAGGGACACAGCAGCCACTATACAGACGAAGCTCTTACTTTCATGGAGCTTATATTCTAATGGAGAAAGGGGGAAAATAAACAAGTGGTCATAAGAGAAGAAATATAAAATGAAAAAGGATGAGGAGCCATAGAATAATAAAACCTACTATTTTAGGTGGGCCAATCTGAGAAGACCTCTCAAAGACTCAAATAAAATGAGGGAATGGGAATGAGCTTTCCACTAGGGAGAATGGCAAGTGAAATACAGGCGGGAATTTGGAGTATTGAGGAACAGCAGGAAGGCCACTGTAGCTGAAGCAGAATAAGAGATGGAAAGAGTAATTAGAGATTGCACTGGAAAAGTAGCCAAGGATGAGATCATGGAGGAACTTTAGAGCAAGGATTTTAAATTTTATTCCAAGTGTCAAGGAAAGCCATTTGAGCGTTTTAAGTATTAGAATGACGTAAAAAGATTTATATTTTCAAAGGGTTTCTGTGGCTGCTATAAGTAGCCTGTAGAAGGCTTGCATAGAATAAGGAGGCCGCTTGGGGTCCTGGGCTCAGGAGCTTCTGTTTGCTCCTCCAGACCCTCTCTGGACCTGTCTCCACACTGGGTCCCTAGAATCTGACCTTTCTGTGCTATGTGACAGTTTCCTTGACTTCAGCTCATGGGAGCCGCCAGCAGAAAACTGAGAAGAGAATGCGGTTGGTGCATTAATCCTCCCTGCTCCCTCCCTGCTAGGTCACTGAAGGTTGGCTGCATCTCCCTACCAAGGCCACAGCTGCTGTCAGATAGCCCCTAATTTCCCTGAATTTTGATATCTGCTTCTACCTTTGTCCCTTCAGGGTTTGGGGTGAAAATCACTTCCTATTTTTACTAGCTTTGGGTGATAGAACATTTCTTTATTGGTTTCCTTAACCCTACCATCACCTTTTCAAAGAATGTCTTTAGCTTCTCTCCCTAATTCCTCAGTTTGTGTGTACTGTCTTTTAACCTTGCCGGATCCCTGACTGACACTGAGCTATTGCAGTAATCTGATCTTGTCTTGGAGTAAAGTGGTATCAGTTAAGGTAAAAAGAGGTTGGATTTGGAATGTATCTGGAAGGTGGAGTTCGTGGTATTTGATGATGGTAGGCTGTGAGGCATAAAAGAGAAATAAAACAGGGTGATCATAAATTTTGGCTTGAAGGGCTAGAGCACAGAGGAGAATTTAAAAGCAGCTTTGGGTGGAGATGGGGTTTCACCATGTTGGCCAGGCTGATCTTGAACTCCTGACCTCATGATCCACCCACCTCGGCCTCCCAAAGTGCTGGGATTAAAGGTGTAAAGGTGTGGGCCACAGAGTGAGACTCCATCTCAAAGAACAAAAAAAGCAGCTTTTGCAGAGAAAAAAGAATTCAATTGTGTGCACAATAATGTAGAATGTTATAAAGTCAAGTTTTAATTTTAGGTAGGTGGTTGTAGTTGAAGAAAAAGGCCAAAATTGGAGACCTGCCTCCAGTCAAAACTTCTGCTTCCAGTCAGCGTGGAGCAACAGAGGCTGGATTTACCTTCTAATCTAAAACAATGAACAAATTAAAAAATATATATATACTTTATATATATGAAACAACAGTTTTCAAGACACTTGACATCAGGCAAAAAAGGGACAAACTGAGGAAAGAAACCAATGGGATGAGGTGTACAATTGCCCTGGGTTACTTCCTTGAGAGAGTCTATATGCTCTGGCACAGGAAGGAGGAACCCAAGTAGAGTCTGGAAGACTCTGAGTGGAGGAGATAGAGTGGAGGGTGCTGGGAGGAAAGAGAATTCCAGAGATCCACATAGGGTTCCCCTCAAGTACGTAGCAAAGTATAGATCCATTCATGTATGTGAGAAAATTATCCAAGGCTGGAGAAAGGACCACTTGAAGAATACTTGGAACTCATACAGGACCAGAAATAATGCCTGTCTCAACCAGCCAGAATAAAAATCTCATTATTTTTAGGCAATGGGTAGAGTACAAAAAAGACCTTGCCTCAGTAGTGGGAATTAATAAACCTGGGGCTGGGCACTTCTCTTGTCTCATTTAGGAAATCTTTAAAGCAAGATTTGAAAGGACCAGACTGTTTCCAAGAACCAAGTAACTAACTATATCCCAGCCCTAAGCTCAAGAACGCTTGTAGGAAAAAAAATTATGTCCAGCCCTCAACAAGTTAAAATTTACAATGACCCATCCATCATTAGGAGAAAAAGCAATCAGTATAAATAACCAATCTTATCTGTTCAAGTTTGGACAGTTACAGATGTTAGAATTAAAAGACAAAGATATTAAAACAGTTTTTAAAACTTTATTGCATATGTTTAAAAGGTTAAATAGAGAGAAAATTGGGGGTGAAGCAAACTTGTAGAGGTAAAAATTACAATGTGGGAAATTAAAAGCCATAGTGCTGCATGGGACCAATAGCAGATTAGACGTTATGGAAGAAAAAATTCGTGAACTTGCAGCCATAGCAATAGAAACTATGCAAAAGAACAGAAGGAGTAAGAAATAATGAAAGGAGTAGTGAGCTGTGGAGTAACTTCAAGTGTCTAATTTGCCTTTAGTTGAAGTCTCCTAAAGAGAGTGGAACAGAAAGAATATTAGAAAAAGTCATAGAAAAAAAATTTCCAAATTGCGTGAAAAACTATATACTTAAGAATTCAACAAACTCAATCACAAGAAACATGAAGAAAACTCTACCTAAGATACATTATAATCAAATTGGTTAAAATCAGTGATAAAGAAAAATCTAAGTACAGCCATACAAAATATATACAGTACCTAATAAGGGATGAATTTAACAATAACACCAGATTTCTCATCAGAAACAAAGCAAATGAGAAGACAGCAGATTAACATCTTTACTAAAATGAAGAATGCAGATACAAATGGACAGTCAACAATTTTTAGATGATATTGAAAACTATGGGAACTAGGAAGTGAATGACAAAAAAAGAGGATAAAGATAGTCAAAAAAGATGAACAAATAAGTAATAATGAAAAATGGCCAATACTATAGGAGTGAAGTTGATATGAGGTACTTTGAGGCTTTTTGAGAACTGACAATATTCTACTTTTGTACTTGGGTGACAAAGCCAGCAATTGTTAACATCACTTAAGAATAATATGAAATCAATAATAATATTGATTTCAATTTCAAACAATAATAAGAAATCAATTGGCAACTGTTAAGGGGGCAAAATTTTGCTAGGACTTTTATTTTCATACTCAAAGGAGCCAAATGAGGTAGATTTTTGCTTTTCGTCCATTGTCCAAAGAGAGTCTTTTGTTTTTCTCTTTCTCATGTCTCCACAAGTGATGACACATTCATCAAATTCATTGAGCCCTCTGATACTGTCCTAATCTGAAATGACTCTTAGAATCCTTAAATTAATCAATTTTGTTCAAAGATAAGGCTTTTGGTTTTAATTGTGAAATTAAAACCAAATTTGGAATTTGTTTTGCAAATGGTATAACAAATGGCATGGCTTCTCCTGGAAGTAAATTCTGAAAGAAAAAACAATTTAGGAAAAATATTCAGGTTTGTTGAGATTATTACTGGGCTATCAAAAATTGAAAAAAGGAGAAGAATGAGAAATGGGGGAGAAGCAAGTAGGTATGGCAGTCTGGTGGCCACCACAAAGCCAGCCTCCACTTCACGATGCAAACAGGAAGTCAACCAAAAGCTAGAGCCAGGGGATCTTCGTTTGGTTTGTGCCTCAAAGAGGGAAAAAAACTTAAGTGGCCAAAAAATAAAAGAGGAAGTCAACCACTTTAAATGTATCAGACTATGTATTTTCAAATTTGTAAGTATAAATATGATATTTTTTTTTTTAATTTTTTATTGGATTATAGGTTTTGGGGTACATGAGCAGAGCATGCAAGACAGTTGCGTAGGTACACACATGGTAGTGTGCTTTCTTTTCTTCTCCCCTTCACCCACATTTGGCTTTTCTCCCCAGGCTATCCCTCCCCACCTCCCCCTCCCACTGGCCCTCCCCTTTTCCCCCCAATAGACCCCAGTGTTTAGTACTCCCCTTTCTGTGTCCATGTGTTCTCATTTTTCATCACCCACCTATGAGTGAGAATATGCGGTGTTTCATTTTCTGTTCTTGTGTCAGTTTGCTGAGGATGATGTTTTCCAGATTCATCCATGTCCCTACAAACGACACAAACTCATCATTTCTGATTGCTGCATAATATTCCATGGTGTATATGTGCCACATTTTTCCAATCCAGTCTATTATCAATGGGCATTTGGGTTGATTCCAGTCTTTGCTACTGTAAACAGTGCTGCAATGAACATTCGTGTACATGTGTCCTTATAGTAGAAGGATTTATAGTCTTTTGGATATATACCCAGTAATGGGATTGCTGGGTCAAATGGAATTTCTATTTCTAAGGCCTTGAGGAATCGCCACACCGTCTTCCACAATGGTTGAACTAATTTACACTCCCACCAACAGTGTAAAAGTGTTCCTTTTTCTCCACATCCTCTCCAGCATCTGTTGTCTCCAGATTTTTTAATGATCGCCATTCTAACTGGCGTGAGATGGTATCTCAATGTGGTTTTGATTTGCATCTCTCTGATGACCAGTGACGATGAGCATTTTTTCATATTATTGTTGGCCTCATATATGTCTTCTTTTGTAAAATATCTGTTCATATCCTTTGCCCACTTTTGAATGGGCTTGTTTGTTTTTTTCCTGTAAATCTGTTTGAGTTCTTTGTAAATTCTGGATATCAGCCCTTTGTCAGATGGGTAAACTGCAAAAATTTTTTCCCATTCTGTTGGTTGCCGATCCACTCTAGTGACTGTTTCTTTTGCCGTGCAGAAGCTGTGGAGTTTCATTAGGTCCCATTTGTCTATTTTGGCTTTTGTTGCCAATGCTCTTGGTGTTTTGTTCATGAAGTCCTTGCCTACTCCTATGTCCTGGATAGTTTTGCCTAGATTTCCTTCTAGGGTTTTTATGGTGCCAGGTCTTATGTTTAAGTCTTTAATCCATCTGGAGTTAATTTTAGTGTAAGGTGTCAGGAAGGGGTCCAGTTTCTGCTTTCTGCACATGGCTAGCCAGTTTTCCCAACACCATTTGTTAAACATGGAATCCTTTCCCCATTGCTTGTTTTTGTCAGGTTTATCAAAGATTGTATAGTTGTATGTATGTTGTGTTGCCTCCGGTGCCTCTGTTTTGTTCCATTGGTCTATATCTCTGTTTTGGTACCAGTACCATGCTGTTTTGATTACTGTAGCCTTGTAGTATAGTTTGAAATCCGGTAGTGTGATGCTCCCCGCTGTGTTCTTTTTGCTTAGAATTGACGTGGCTATGCGGGCTCTCTTTTGGTCCCATATGAAGTTCATGGTGGTTTTTTCCAGTTCTGTGAAGAAAGTCAATGGTAGCTTGATGGGGATAGCGTTGATTCTGTAAATTACTTTGGGCAGTATAGCCATTTTCACGATATTAATTCTTCCTAACCATGAACATGGAATGTTTCTCCATCTGTTTGTGTCCTCTCTGATTTCGTTGAGCAGTGGTTTGTAGTTCTCCTTGAAGAGGTCTCTTACGTTCCTTGTGAGTTGTATTCCAAGGTATTTTATTCTTTTTGTAGCAATTGCGAATGGCAGTTCGCTCTTGATTTGGCTTTCTTTAAGTCTGTTATTGGTGTAGACGAATGCTTGTGATTTTTGCACATTGATTTTATATCCTGAGACTTTGCTGAAGTTGCTTATCAGTTTCAGGAGTTTTTGGGCTGAGGCGATGAGGTCTTCTAGGTATACTATCATGTCGTCTGCAAATAGAGACAATTTGGCTTCCACCTTTCCTATTTGAATACCCTTTATTTCTTTTTCTTGCCTGATTGCTCTGGCTAGAACTTCCAGTACTATATTGAATAGGAGTGGTGAAAGAGGGCATCCTTCTCTAGTGCCAGATTTCAAAGGGAATGCTTCCAGTTTTTGCCCATTCAGTATGATATTGGCTGTTGGTTTGTCATAAATAGCTTTTATTACTTTGAGATACGTTCCATCGATACCGAGTTTATTGAGGGTTTTTAGCATAAAGGGCTGTTGAATTTTGTCAAATGCCTTCTCTGCGTCAATTGAGATAATCATGTGGTTTTTGTTTTTGGTTCTGTTTATGTGGTGAATTACGTTGATAGACTTGCGTATGTTGAACCAGCCTTGCATCCCCGGGATGAATCCTACTTGATCATGATGAATAAGTTTTTTGATTTGCTGTTGCAATCGGCTTGCCAATATTTTATTGAAGATTTTTGCATCTATGTTCATCATGGATATTGGCCTGAAGTTTTCTTTTCTTGTTGGGTCTCTGCCAGGTTTTGGTATCAGAATGATGTTGGTCTCGTAAAATGATTTGGGAAGGATTCCCTCTTTTTGGATTGTTTGAAATAGTTTTAGAAGAAATGGTGCCAGCTCTTCCTTGTGTGTCTGGTAGAATTCGGCTGTGAACCCATCTGGACCTGGGCTTTTTTTGTGTGGTAGGCTCTTAATTGCTGCCTCAACTTCAGACCTTGTTATTGGTCTATTCATAGTTTCAGCTTCCTCCTGGTTTAGGCTTGGGAGGACACAGGAATCCAGGAATTTGTCCATTTCTTCCAGGTTTACTAGTTTATGCGCGTAGAGTTGTTTGTAATATTCTGTGGAATCTGTGGTGATTTCCCCTTTATCATTTTTTATTGCATCTATTTGGTTGTTCTCCCTTTTCTTTTTAATCAATCTGGCTAGTGGTCTGTCTATTTTGTTGATCTTTTCAAAAAACCAGCTCTTGGATTTATTGATTTTTTGAAGGGTTTTTCGTGTCTCAATCTCCTTCAGCTCAGCTCTGATCTTAGTTATTTCTTGTCTTCTGCTGGGTTTTGAGTTTTTTTGGTCTTGGTCCTCTAGCTCTTTCAATTTTGACGATAGGGTGTCAATTTTGGATCTCTCCATTCTCCTCATATGGGCACTTATTGCTATATACTTTCCTCTAGAGACTGCTTTAAATGTGTCCCAGAGGTTCTGGCACGTTGTGTCTTCGTTCTCATTGGTTTCAAAGAACTTCTTTATTTCTGCCTTCATTTTGTTGTTTACCCAGTCAACATTCAAGAGCCAGTTGTTCAGTTTCCATGAAGCTGTGCGGTTCTGGGTCGGTTTCTGAATTCTGAGTTCTAACTTGATTGCACTATGGTCTGAGAGGCTGTTTGTTATGATTTCAGTTATTTTGCATTTGTTGAGCAGTGCTTTACTTCCAATTATGTGGTCAATTTTAGAGTAGGTGTGATGTGGTGCTGAGAAGAATGTGTATTCTGTGGATTTGGGGTGGAGAGTTCTGTAAATGTCTATCAGGTTTGCTTGCTCCAGGTCTGAGTTCAAGCCCTGGATATCCTTGTTGATTTTTTGTCTGGTAGATCTGTCTAGTATTGACAGTGGAGTGTTAAAGTCTCCCACTATTATTGTGTGAGAGTCTAAGTCCTTTTGTAAGTCCTTAAGAACTTGCCTTATGTATCTGGGTGCTCCTGCATTGGGTCCATATATGTTTAGGATCGTTAGCTCTTCTTGTTGTATCGATCCTTTTACCATTATGTAATGGCCTTCTTTGTCTCTTTTGATCTTTGTTGCTTTAAAGTCTATTTTATCGGAGATGAGAATTGCAACTCCTGTTTTTTTTGCTTTCCATTTGCTTGGTAAATCTTCCTCCATCCCTTTATTTTGAGCCTTTGTGTATCCTTGCATGTGAGATGGGTTTCCTGTATACAGCACACTGATGGGTTTTGGCTTTTTATCCAATTTGCCAGTCTGTGTCTTTTGATTGGTGCATTTAGTCCATTTACATTTAGGGTTAATATTGTTATGTGTGAATTTGATACTGCCATTTTGATGCTAAGTGGCTGTTTTGCCTGTTAGTTGTTGTAGATTCTTCATTATGTTGATGCTCTTTAGCATTCAGTGTGATTTTGGAATGGCTGGTACTGGTTGATCCTTTCTATGTGTAGTGCCTCTTTTAGGAGCTCTTGTAAAGCAGGCCTGGTGGTGACAAAATCTCTGAGTACTTGCTTGTTCGCAAAGGATTTTATTTTTCCTTCACTTCTGAAGCTCAGTTTGGCTGGATATGAAATTCTGGGTTGAAAGTTCTTTTCTTTAAGAATGTTGAATATTGGCCCCCACTCTCTTCTGGCTTGTAGTGTTTCTGCCGAGAGATCTGCTGTGAGTCTGATGGGCTTCCCTTTGTGGGTGACCCGACCTTTCTCTCTGGCTGCCCTTAGTATTCTCTCCTTTATTTCAACCCTATTGAATCTGACGATTATGTGCCTTGGGGTTGCTCTTCTTGTGGAATATCTTTGTGGTGTTCTCTGAATTTCCTGCAATTGAGTGTTGGCCTGTCTTGCTAGGTGGGGGAAATTTTCCTGGATGACGTCCTGAAGAGTATTTTCCAGCTTGGATTCATTCTCTTCGTCCCCTTCTGGTACACCTATCAAACGTAGGTTAGGTCTTTTCACATAGTCCCTCATTTCTTGGAGACTTTGTTCATTCCTTTTTGCGTTTTTTTCTCTAATCTTGGTTTCTCGTTTTATTTCATTGAGTTGGTCTTCGACTTCAGATATTCTTTCTTCTGCTTGGTCAATTCGGCTATTGAAACTTGTGCATGCTTCGCGAAGTTCTCGTATTGTGTTTCTCAGCTCCTTTAATTCATTCATATTCCTCTCTAAGTTATCCATTCTTGTTATCATTTCCTCAAATCTTTTTTCAAATCTTTTCTCAAGGTTCTTAGTTTCTTTGCATTGATTTAATACATGATCTTTTAGCTCACCAAAGTTTCTCATTATCCATCTTCTGAAGTCTAATTCCGTCATTTCGTCACAGTCATTCTCTGTCCAGCTTTGTTCCCTTGCTGGTGAGGAGTTTTGGTCCTTTCTAGGAGGCGAGGTGTTCTGGTTTCGGGGGGTGTTTTCCTCCTTTTTGCGCTGGTTTCTTCCCATCTTTGTGGATTTGTCCGCTGGTCGTCTGCGTAGTTGCTGACTTTTCGATTGGGTCTCTGAGTGGACACCCTGAATGTTGATGATGAAGTATTTCTGTTGCTTGGTTTTCCTTCTACCAGTCTAGCCCCTTCGCTGTACGAGTGCTGAGGTCCGCTCCGGACCCTGCTTGTCTGGGGTGCACCTCTAGCAGCTGTGGCACAGCGAGGGATGCTACCAGTTTCTTTTTCTGCTATCTTTGTCCCAGGATGGTGCCTGCCTAATGTCAGTCTTTTGGATATAGAGGGGTCAGGGAGCTGCTTGAGGAGACAGTTTGTACTTTATAGGGGTTTAATTGCTGAGCTGTGAGCTGTGTTGTTCATTCAGGGCTGTTAGGCTGCTATGTTTGATTCTGCTGCAACAGAGCTCATTAAAAAAACCCTTTTTTTTCTCAAATGCTGTGTTGAGGGGTTTGGGCTTTATTTTTGGATGTCCGTTGAGGTCCTGCCCAGCTAGGATGCAGACTAGCCACTGTTTGCCTGCCGAGGCTCCGCCCTGCTGTTGTGAGGCTCGCCCTGGCTCCGCTGTTCTGCTGTTCTCCACCACGCCCTGCAGCGGAGTCTCTCTGTTGTAGCGGGTTGCCTCGGCGATGGCAGGCTGCGTCAGCAGTGGGCGTGTATCTCAGTAGGGACGGGTTGCCTCGGCAACGGCTGGCTGCGTCAGCAGTGGGTGTGTATCTCAGTAGGGACGGGTTGCCTCGGCAACGGCTGGCTGCGTCAGCAATGGGCGTGTATCTCAGTTGGGGCGGGTTACCTCGGTAATGGTGGCCGCCCCTCCCCCTCAGAGCGTCTCGGGCCGTCTGCACGGGGCTTGTTTGAAATCGCGGTTTTGTTCGTCCCACTGGGCCAATCCTAACGCTCTGTTCCTCCAATCCCCTGGGCTGGCCCACTGTTCAAGTCTAGCTCAGTCTCAAGTCCAGCCCTCTCACGTCTCCAGTTGCCGGTTCAACGGGGCACCCGGACAAGTGCGCCCTGTGGTGAGCGCTGGGTAGGGCCGGCCGCCGCCACCCTGGCTGCCGGCTTCGCCAGGCGTAATATCTGCCTGGCGTCCCGCGTCTCCTCTTCACTTGGAAATTTCCCCATTCCGTGAGCAACAAAGATCAGTCTGGAAATGCAGCTCAGACTCACCTCTCCGCAGACACAACGAGAACTCCAATCCTGGGTTGTTCTCCAATATGATATTAAAAAATGTTTTCATACTGAGCAAAGTCAAAGCAGACACTTAACTGTATTGTTTATTCACTTTCTCATTGTCCATAATGATGATTTTGTTTTCTGAAATTATACTATTCTTCTTTTACTTGTCTGAAAATTAATGTATTTTATAGCATATTTTTGACTATTGCATCACCAGACAATTCTACCCATGCCTAATTTGAAAGTGAAGCCATTCTATCACCTTGTCTGTGCCACTTTATATATTTATCTTTCCTTTCTTTGTCTTCATTCCCTCTCAATATCTATTCCTCTCCCTTTCTCCTGCTATCACTGTCTCTCTGTGTTAGTTCATTTTCACTCTGCTGATAAAAACATACCTGAGACTGGGTAATTTATAAGGAAAAAGAGGTTTAATGGATTCACAGTTCCACGTGGCCAAAGAGGCTTCACAATCATGGTGGAAAACAAAGAACAAAGGGATGTCCTACACAGCGGCAGGCAAGCGAGAATGAGAGCCAAGAAAAAGGGGAAATCCCTTATAAAATCATCAGATCTCGTGAGACTTATTGAATACCAGGAGAACAGTGTGAGGGAAATTGCCCCATGATTCAATTATCCCTGACTAGGTCCCTCCCAGAACACATGGGAACTGTGGGAGCTACAATTCAAGATGAGATTTGGGTGGGGACACAGCCAAACCATATCACTTCCTCTCTCTAGATAGATAGATAGATAGATAGATAGATAGAGGAAGTAATATGATGAGGAAGTGATATATATATATATATATATATAGAGAGAGAGAGAGAGAGAGAGAGATAGCTATATCTATATAGAGATAGATATAGATATAGATATATATAACTATATATCTATCTAGATACATATATATATATATATCTGTGTATGTGTCTTAATTTTACAGTGAAAAGGAAATAATTTATGTGGCATTAGAGGCAAAGCAAGCCCCTAGAGATGCAAAGGGGAAAGAGAACAAAGCTAGCAATCATCCATTACATCGTGTGAGTGTAACTAACCACAGTTTCTTTTTTTACTTGAGGCAAACATGACCATAATGTAGAGAATATTACATTCTCTACATTATCTGAAGGAAATAAATATTTTTAAATGTCAAAAAAAGAATGTCTTTAAGAAGAGTCATACTTTTATCTGTTCAGTTGAAAAGACACAGTATTAGATTCTATAGTGGCAATTCCCTAAGGCAAAAAAAGGAAATTCCATTTTTGGAAACATTGAAAATATGACTACTATTAAACTACTTTAGAAAATACGGTTAAGCTCTTCATCTAAAGATCCAGTTCAAATCGCAGCTATCTGAAGCAACTGCATTTGAGAGCAATGAGTGATTCCCTGAAAAAGACCCAGTGGCCCTATTCCAAGTGGGCCATGTCATTTCAAATCATAGAATCGTAGAGTTGAGAGAATTTTAGAATGTGCCTATTCCAACCTTCCAATGAATTAAAGAATCCATTCTGAAATATCTCTCATAAATGCTAAATATATCTCCATTTGAACTGCCCCAGGGATAGGAAACTCACTACCTTACAAAGTATCACATCTCAGTTTTTTGAATTATGTTAGTTGTCGAAATGTCTTTTTAAATTTTTGAAAAACCTTTTAAAATATATGTTTTAGTCTTTTATATTTAACTAAAATCTACCTTCTTGCAGCTTCTATTCTCAGGAAAAAATTATAAGCATCAATGCTGATCTCTCTGCCCTTCGAAGTCTTCCAGAGTTCCAAATTCAGAGATATTCATCTGGCCAGCATTTGATAGGCAATGCAGATGGAAGTAGAGGGTGTGGGATGCAGGATACTGGAAAACAGGGATTCGTAACACTTTAGAATCTGGATGGTATAGAGTCACAGATAGAATGATCATATAATTGATATATAAACCAAGACCTTTTTTGTCTTTTTCTCATTTATTTTCTTTTTAATTTTTATGGGTGCATAATAAGTGTATATATTTATAAGTACATGATATACTTTGATACATCCATACAATGTGTCAAAATCACATCAGGTAAATGGGGCATTCATCACCTCAAGCATTTTTCATTTATTTGTGTTAAAAACAATTCAAGAATACTCCACTAGTTATTTTAAAGTGTACAATAAATTATTGTTGACTCTAATCAACCTGTTGTGTTACCAAATACTAGATCCTACTCACTCTTTCTATTTGTTTGTACCCGTTAACCAACCTCACTCTCCTCTATCCACCTACACCCTTCCCAGACTCTGGTAACCATCATTCTACTCTCTAGCTCCATGAGTTCAATTGTTTTAATTTTTAGCTCCAACCAATTAGTGAGAAAACATGAAGTTTGACTTTCTTTTCTTGGCTTGTTTGACTTAACATAATAACCTCCAGTTTATCCATGTTGTTACAAATTATAGGATCTTATGTTTTTAATGGCTGAATGGTATTTCACTGTGTATATGTACCACATTCTTTTGTCCATTCATCTGTTGATGGACACTTAGGTTGCTTCCAAATCTTTTGCTGTTGTGAATAGTGCTTCAATGAACATGGGAGTGCAGATATTTCTTCAGTATATTGATTTCCTTTCTTCTGGATATGTAATCTAGCAGTGAAATTGGTGGGTTGTGTGATAGTTCTGTTTTTAGTTTTCTGAAGAGCTTCCATACTTTTCTCCATACTGAAAGTACATTCCTCTCAACAGTGTACAAGGGTTCCCTTTTCCTTTTCTCCACATCTGCACCAGCATTTGTTATTGCGTATCTTTTAGATGAAAGTCACTTTAACTGGGGTAAGATGATATCTCATTGTAGTTTTATTTGCATTTCTCTGATGATCAGTTATGTAGAGCACTTTTCTATGTACCTTCTTTTGAAAAATGTCTATTCAGATATTTCTCCCATTTTTAAATAAAATTTTACATTTTTTTTCAATTGAGTTGTTTGAGCTCCTTATATGTTCTGGTTATTAATCCCTTTTTAGATGGATAGTTCATAAATCAGTTGGTCGTTTCCTCACTTTGTCCATTATTTCCTTTTCTGTACAGAAGCTCTTTAACTTGATGTGACCCTATTCGTCCATTTTTTCTTTGGTTGCCTGTGCTTGTGGGTATTATTCAAGAAATCTTTGCCCAGACCAATGTACTGAAGACTTTCACCAATGTTTCCTTTCAGTAGTTTTACAGTTTCAAGTCTTATATTTAAGTCTTTAATCCATTCAGATTTGAATTTTGTATGTGGTAAGAGATCGGGGTCTAGTTTCATTCTTCTGCATGTGGATATCTGGTTTTCCTAGCACCATGTATTGTAGAGACTCTTCTTTCTCCCTGCAAAATGTGTTCTTGGAAACTTTGTCAAAAGTGAATTCCCTGTAGACATATGGATTTGTTTCTTGGATACCTATTTTGTTACATTCGTCTATGTGCCTGTTTTTATGCCAGTATTATGATGCTTTGGTTAGTATAGCTCTGTAATATAATTTGAAGTCAGGTAATGTGATTCCTCCAGTGTTGTTCTTTTTGCTTGGGATAGCTTTTTCTACTCTGTGTCTTTTGTAGTTCTACATATATTTTAGAATTGTTTTTTCTATTTCTGTGAAGAATCTCATTGTTATTTTGATAGGGATTGCATTGAATCTATAGATTGCTTTGGGTAGTATGAACATTTTAACAATATTGATTCTTCCAATTCATCAACATGAAATCTCCTTCCTTCCTAGGGTGTTCTTTTCAGCTTTTCTCACCAATGTTTCACAGTTTTCATTATAGAGATCTTGCACTTCTTTGGTTAAGTTAATTCCTAGGTATTTAATTTTTTGTGTGGCTATTGTTAATGAGATTATGTTTTTATTTCTGTTTAAGATTGTTCACGGTTGACATTGAAAAATGCTACTGATTTTTGTATGTTGATTTTGTATCCTGAATTTTATTCTTTATCAGTTCTAATAGTTTTCTGGTGGTATTTGGGTTTTTACATATATAAGATCATAATGTCTGAAAACAATGATAATTTGACTTTGTCCATTCTAATTTGGATGCCCTTTATTTCTTTCTGTTGTCTGGTTACTCTAGCTAGGACTTCCAGTACTATGTTGAATAATGGTGGTGAAGGTTCTCATCCTTGTCATGTTCCAGATCTTACAGGAAAGGCTTTTAGACCTTCCCTATTCAGTATGATACTAGCTGTGGGTCTGTCATATGCAACTTTTATTATGTTGAAAGTATGTTTCTTCTGTACTCAGTTTTGAGGGTTTTGTTATGAAGAGATGTTGAAAATTATCAAATGCTTTCAAATGATTATATGGATTTTGTTCTTCATTCTGTTGATATGATATTTCCATTTATTTATTTGCATATATTCAACTACTATTGCATTCCTGGGATACATCCCATTTGATCATAATACATTATCTTTTTAGTGTGTTGTTGAATTCAGTTTGGTTTTTGGTTGAGGATTTTGGCATAAATATGTGTCAATGACTTTGCTTGTTGCTTTCTTTTTTTAATATGTCAAGATATTACTGGCCTCATAGAATGAGTTTGGAAGTATTCCCTCTTCTGTTTTTCACAGTTGTTTGACCAGGACTGGTATTAGTTCTTCTTTAAATGTTTTGTAAAATTAAGCAGTTAGGTCATAGGGTGCTGGGTTTTTCTGTTCTGGGAGACTCTATTACAGCTTTGATTTCATTACTTGTTATTGGTCTATTAAGGTTTTGGGTTACTTCATGGTTTACTCTTGATAGGTTGCATGTGTGTAGGAATTTATCCATTTCTTCTGGGTTTTCCAATTATTGGCATATAGTTATTAAGCAGCCATTAATAATTCTTTGAATTTCTGTGGTATCAGAGGTAATGTCTCCTTTTTCATCTCTGAGTTTATTTATCTGGGTCTTTTTTTTCTTAGTGTGCTAAAGTTTTGTTAATCTTATTTATATTTTTAAAAAACAACCTTTTGTTTTATTATCATGTGTGTTGTTTTTGATTTCAATTTCATGTATTTCTGATCTTATCTTTATTATTTCTTTTCTTCTACTAATTTTGTGTTTGGTTTGCTCTTACCCTTGTAGTTCTTTAAGATGCATCGTTGGGTTGTTTATTTGAAATTTTTCTACTTTTTGATACAGGTGCTTATTGTTATAAACTTCCTTCCTAGTACTGCTTTCTCTGTATCCCTTAGGTTTTGATATGTTTTGTTTCCATTTTCATTTGTTTCAAGACATTTTTAAATTTTCTTTTTAACTTTTTCACTTACCTATGAGTCATTCAGAAGCATATTGTGTAATTTCCATTTGGTTGTATAGTTTTCTAAGTTCCTCTTATTAATAATTTTTAGTTTTATTCCATTGTGGTCATATAAAATACTTAATATAATTTCAATTTTGAAATATTTAAGACATTTTGGGGCCTAACATATGGTCTGTCCTTGAGAATGATCCATGTGCTGAGGAGAAGAATGTGTATTCTATAGTCATTGAATTAAATATTTTGTAAATATTTATTAGGTTCATTTGATCTATGGTGCAGATTAAGTCCAATGTTTCCTTTTTGATTTTCTATCTGGGAGATCTGTCCAATGCTGAAAGTTGAGCCTTGAAATCACCAAATATTATTGTATTGATTTCTTATTTCTTTATTTAGTTTTAATAATATTTGCTTTGTATATACGGGTGCTCCAGTATTGGGTGTATATATATTTACAATTGTGATACTCTCCCTGAATTTGACCCTTTATCTTTATATAATGACCGTCTTTGTCTCTTTTTATAGTATTTATCTTGAAATCTTTTTGTCTGATATAAGTATAGCCACTCCTGCTCTTTTTTGGTTTCCATTTGAATAGAATATCTTTTTCCATCCCTTTATTTTCAGTCTATGTGTCTCTTTATAGGCAAGTTGTGTTTCTTGCAGGCAATAGTTCATTGGGTCTTGTTTTTATCCATTCAGCCAGGCATTGTCTTTTGATTGGAGAGTTTAGTTCATTTACATTAAATGTTATTATTGATAAGGACTTTCTACTGACATTTTGTTATTTGTTTTCTGATTGTTTCTTGATTTAAGGTTACCATATGCCTTGCAGGTAACATCTTATAACCCATTATTTTAAGCCAATGGGAACACTGATTCCAAAGCAAGCAAAGAGAAAACTGATAAAAACTACACTTTTAACTTCATACCCCCTCCTCACGTTTTAACTTTTTGTTGTTTCTATTTATGTCTTACTATACTATGCTTGTAAAGTTATTATAGTTATTTGTGATAAGTTCATCTTTTAGTCTTTCTGCTCAGGACATGAGTCATTTAAACACCATATTTACAGTGTTGTATTGTGTGTTAGTCTGTGTACTTACTATTACCAGTGAGTTCTGTACCTCTAGATGACTTCCTTTTGCTCATCAATAGCCTTTTCTTTCAGACTGAAAAACTCCCTTTAGCATTTCTTGTAGGACAGATCTGGTGTTGCTGAAATCCCTCAGATTTTGTTTGGGAAAGTCTTTATTTGTTGTTCATGTTTAAAGAATATTATCAATGGATATGTTATTTTGTGATAAAAGTGTTTCCCTGCAGTACTTTAAATATGTTATGCTACTCTCTCCTGGCCTATAATACTTCCACTGAGAAGTCTGATGCCAGACATACTGGATCTCTGTTGTATGTTGTTTCTTTCATCTTGCTGCTTTTAGAATCCTTTCTTTATCTTTGACCTTTGGGAGTTTGTTTATTAAATGTCTTGAGGTAATCTTAGTTAGGTTAAGTCTACTTGATCTTCTATAATGTTCTTGACCTTGAATATTGAGAGAAAGTACAAATAAAAGTACTTTCAGTAGTCAAGGTCAAGAACATTATAGAACTTTCTCTCAGTTTGGAAAATTCTGTTAGTTATTTTCCTTTTTTAAAAGTTTTACCTTGATCTCTCTCTCTACCTCCTCTTTAAGGTTAATAACACTTTTGAGGCTGTTTCTAGATCTTGCACGTGAACTTCAGCCTTTTTTTCTTGTTTTCTGTCTCTTCTATGATTTTTAAAGACTGTCTTCAAGCTCACTAATTCTGTCTTCTACTTTATCAATTGTGCTATTAAGAAATTATGATGCATTCTTCAGTAGGTCATTTGAATTTTTCAGCTCCAGAAATTCCATTTGGTTGTTTTTAATTATTTCGCTATCAAATTTATCTTTTAGGATTCTGAATTCCATCTCCATGTTATCTTGAACTTCATTGAGGTTTCTCAAAACAACTATTTTGAATTCTCTGTCTGAAAGGTCTCTTATTTCTGTCACTTTGGGATGAGTCACTGGTGACTTATTTACTTCATTTGGTGAGGTCATGTTTTCCTGGATGGTCATGATACTTATGTATGTTCCCCAAAGTCAGAGTATTGAAGAGTTAGGTATTTATTATAGTCTTCACAGTTTGTACCTGTCCTTTTTGGGAAGGCTTTCCAAGTGTTCCAAGGAAATTAAGTGTTGTGATTTAAGTCTTTGGTCACTGCAGCCATATCTGCATTAGGGGGCACCCCAAGCCCAGAAATGCTGTGACCTTTGCAGACTTATGTAGATACTGCCTTGGTGGTCTTGGGTAAGATCCAGAAGAATTCCCAGATTCCCATCCAGACACTCTCATTCTCTTCCCTTAGTTTCTCCCAAACTAATGGAGTTCCCCTCCATGCTGAGACGCCAGGAGCTGGAGGAGAGATGGCACAGGCAACCATGTAGCTACCACCACTGCGACTGCACTGGATCAGACCTGAAGCCAGCATGTCCCTGGCTCTTGCCCAAGGCCTAGAGCAACAACTGCTTGGTTACTACCTATGTTCCTTCAAGGCCTAGGGGCTCTACAATCAGAAGATGGTAAATCCTATCAGGCTTGTATCCTTACCTTCAGGACAGTGAGCTCCCTCCTAGTCTATAGTGGGTCCAGAAATGCCAATAGGAGCCAGAACCTGGAGTTGGGAACTGTATTAATCCATTTTCACACTGCTATAAAGATACCACCTAAGATGGGGTAATTTATGAACAAAGGAGGTTTAATTGACTCACAGTTCTGCATGGCTGGAAAGGCCTCAGGAAACAAGGGGAAGCAAGGCACATCTTACATGGTGGCAGGAGAAAGAGAGTGCATGAGAAAATGCCACCTCTTAAAACCATCAGCTCTCATGAGAACTCACTCACTATCGTGAGAATGGAATGGGAAAACTGCCCCCATGAGCCAATCACCTCCCACCAGATCCCTCCCTCGACATGTGGGGACTACAATTCAAGATGAGATTTGAAGCAGGGACATGGAGCAAAACCATGTCAGGAACCGTAGGGATCTACCTGGTGCTCTATCCTACTTTGGCCGAGCTGGCACCCAAGCTTCAAGACAAAGTAATTCCCACTCAGCTCCACCCCAGGCTGGTAGTGAGCATGACTGGCTACTGCCAATGTTCACTCAAGGCCTAAGGGCTCTTCAGTCAGCTTGTGATGAACACTGTAGGGCCTAAGCATCTCCTTCCAGGGTAATGGGCTCCCTCTGGCCTAAGGTGGGTCCAAAAATGCTGATCAGGAGCCAAAGCCTGGAATTGGAGTCCCCAGGAGCCCACTTTGTGCTTTATTTACCTCATCGTGGCTGAGCTGGTACCCAAGCTGCAAGATAAAGTCCTCTTTACTCTTCCCTGTCCTTTCCTCAAGCAGAAGACATTTGCCCTCAACCCCCACACCATGGCCACCACAGCTGGGAGTGTGCTGGGTCACATCTAAAGCCAGCACTGCAGTGGGGCTCACCCAAGGCTCACACTGATGTTTATTCCAGGCCCAAGGGCTCTTTGATAAGCAGGTAATGACTCCTTCCAGGACTGGTCCTTCCCTTCAAAGCAGCTGGTTCCTTTCTGGGCCAGGGAGTGTCTAGAAATACCATCTCAGAGATGGGGCCTGAAATGAGAGTCTCATGAGTCAGTCTTTGCCCCATCTTACTGTGGCTGAGCTGGTATTCAAGCTGCAAGACAAAGTTATCTTTACTCCCCCACCCTTCCCTCCCCTCCTCTTCCCTTTCTTCCCCTCCCCTCCCCTCCCCTCCCTTCTCTTCCCCTCCCTTCCCTCCCCTTCCTCTGCTCTCCTCTCCACTCCTGTCAGGTGGAATGAAGGATTCCCTCTCAGAGCTACAAGCTGAATTGCCTGGGAATGGGAGAAGACTGATATAAACACTGCCTTGGCCACCCCAGCTGATGTCTCACCAAGTTGTGTGTACTCCATTGGCTTCAAACCCAGTGCAGCACTAGGATTTGCCTAGGAATTGCAGTCCTTGTTGCCTAGACTGCTTTTCAAGTTTATTTAGGACCCCAGCAGCTTTAGCTTATGGTGGTGGGGATAGCCGGAACTCAGTTTCTAACTGCTGAGATGGGTTATTCCCCTCTGGCTAGGGTTGCTCTAAATATTCCCTTTGTGGGCACTAGCTGAATTCTACCCTGTGTTGCTTTCTGCTATGACAGGGTGGCACTAAATTCCAATGCAAAATCTCATAGTCACTGTACTCTCCTCTGAAGCACACAGATTCCTTCCACACCATGTGGCTGCTGCCAGTGATGCAAAACTGGTGATGCTGGTGATACAAGATGTCTTTTCTACCCTCTTTAGTGCCCCTTTCCTTGATATGGTATTAAAACCTGATTTTGGTTTTTATGAAGGTGCTTTCTTGTATGGATAGTTGTTCAACTTGGTGTTCCTTTTGGGGAGTGGTAGGTACTATTTCTAGAGTGTTCTATTCAGCCATCTTACTCTTTCTCCTCCTCAACCAAGACACTTCTGTGAGAGAGGTGTTATGAGCAATCACAGTAGGAGAACATGCATCAATTGACACTGACTCAGCTTCCATGAGCATACTATTTAAGAAAAATGTTCCTGGGAGAGAAACAATTCTATGTGTTCACCAAAACATTTCATTTTCTTCCTGGACAAAAAAGAAGACTTTATTTGCTACCATTACTACTCCAAACACACAAACACACAACACACACACTTACAAACACAAGCACATAGATACATTGACTCATGACAGAGAGATTAGATAGATGCTAGATAGATAGATTGATTGATCTAGATAGATTGAGTTATGATTATAAGTCATGGGCAACTTGGTAAGAGCTGAAACAATGTTCTCTGTTTCAGGCACAGCCATAAAACATCCTGAGTCATCATAGTATGGTCCCCATTGTCTCTTTGATGATGGAAATGTACAGTGAAAGGAGTCGGGATTCTGAGTTTACTGCTTGGAAGACAGCCACCCAGGAGAGCCACTGACCAGGAAACGCCTCCTGAGACTCTGCATGAGCCAAAAATAAATATTTGTGGTATTAAAGCTCTGTGAGTTTGAGGTTGTCTTTTATATTTTGTAGTAGTTAGCACACCCTGAGTAACACAGATCCAAAGCATGGAAATAACAAGATCAAGCATTCCAGGCTCCATTTTTAAAACTCTAAAATTCTACCTTATAGGTTTTATCTTTAGGAAAATGCTTCTATTATCCTTAGGAAACTCTTATGGGTCTACTACTCAATAAAGCAAAACTCTTTACTATAACATGAAATTTAAAACAATCTAAGTGTCAATAACATACACCAGTTAAAATTATGGTAAATTTGTAGAATGAAATATGAGAACACTAAAAATGAAGAAAAATAGACACATATTTTGTGACAAAGTTAGGCTCTCTAATGCCTTATATTTACATCTATGTGTAGAATATATATTGTAAATATATGTTCCAAAATGTTAGCAGTGATTACTGTAAGTTGTGATTTTTATCTCTTTCTCTGTTATTTCCTGTGTTTCTTGATATTAAAAATTGTGAATCCACATACATATAATGTCTGTCATCAGATATTTGTAAATTTTCACAGACAACAACTAGGTGAAATTCAAGAGTGGACAGAATAGAGCCCTCGAATATTCAATGCCAGGGAAATGGGCATGAGTAGCCATGGAACAAGGAGCTACTTATGCAAAGAAGGGGCACACAGTACCTGTAACAAAGCAAACAAACAAAAAGACTAAATGTGGAGCCATTTTCTCAGTCCCACCTGCTTTCACCAATTTAAGAGATGAAAATTACCTACTTTGTTAATTTGCTGTCAATAACTAAAAACAACTGAGTAACTGAGGAGTAAATTCAGAGACTTCAATCAGACAGTTCTCTGGCAGAAGCATTTTCCTGAAACAAACCCTACTTACAGGGTGAGAGTAGCATGATAGAAGAAAAGGTTGGATATCATCTCCATGCATTACTAAATATCAGTAATTATTTATTGTAACATTTTTGACCCAAAGTCATACTGTAATAAGTATCTCCCTTGAATCTCAAAGGGAAAACAGAAAACTATAGATTCATCTTAAATTTTTTTCTCAGTTTAATAATACATCAACAGAAACAATGTTTATCCATTAAACATCCAAATCATGTCTCTTTAAGTCTCTTTTCAGAATAAAAATTGTATCTTTGCATATTGAATACTCTAGAGAATAACATCAAAAGTTAACAAAAATGTATCAATATTCCTGCTTTGCAAACATGGTATGTAACTAAAGAAATATATTCAGGGTTTTGTCTGTCTGCTTATTTATTTGGCTGTTTTAAAATTGATCTTTATCTAGTTTCACTTCTTTCAGTAGTAGGCTTTTTTTGTTTCCTATTCTTTGAAATTGTCAGAGATTTTAAAAAGTGGTAATCTAGAAACAAAAATCAGGGAAATTAAACACCCTAGCATTTTAATGAAGGATTTAGTGAATCCCCTCGTATTAATGTTCAGAAATTTTGACAATAAAGTAAGAAGTACGATAGGCTGAATTTAACAACCAAGACATTTTTGTAAGTATTATACCAATGGGCAACATGGTGAAACCCCATCTCTACTAAAAATAACAAAAATTAGCTGGGTATGGTGATATATGCCTACAATCTCAAGCTGCTTGGGAGGCTGAGGTAGGAAGATCACTTGAGCCTGGGAAATTGAGGCTGCAGTTAGCCATGATTGTGCCATTGTACTCCAGCCTGGGTGAAAAAGCAAGACCCTTTCTCAAAAACAAAAAGAAAAGAAAAGAAATTATTGCTATGCTAGATTTCAGTCCTTGTGAATTTTTAAACCTATATCATGATTTCTGATTGTACAATAGATTATACTTCATTAAGGAATCTCATTATGTAAAGCATTTCAAATCACAAAACCACATTCTTTACAGCTTGAAGTTTGTTGGGGGGGGTTGTTTATTTTTATCTCTTTTTAAAATCTTATCTCTGTGAGACAAAATAAATGAAAAGATGTCCCATGTTCATGGATTGAAAAAAATAATGTTGTGAAAATGTCCATACTACTCAAAGCAATCTACAAATTTAATGCAATTTCTATTCCAACTTTAATGACATTTTTTCCAAGAAATAGAAAAAAAATTCTAACATTCCCATAGACCATAAAAAGGCCCCACATAGCAAAGCAATCTTTAAGCAAAAAGAATAAAGCTGAAGATATCACACTACCTAATTTCAAAATATACTACAGAGCCAGTATAATGAAAACAGCATGGAACTACCATATAAAACAGACATACAGAACAGTGAAACAAAATAGAGAGCTCAGAAATAAATCCATACATTTACAGTAAATTGTTCTTTGACAAAGTTGCCAAGAACATACAATGCAGAAAGGACAGTCTCTTCAATAAATGCTGTTGGGAAAACTAGATATCCATGTACAGAATAATAAAATTAGAGCTTCATGTCACACCATCTACAAAAACCAATTCAAAGTGATTAGAGACTTAAATGTAAAATCTGAAACTATAAAACTACTAGAAGATAACATAGAGAAAACATCTTAACATTGATGTGAGCAAATGTTTTTTGGATATGACCATAAAGGCACAGGCAACAAAAGCAAAAAATATACAAATAAGATTTCATCAAACTAAAAAGCTTATACACAGCAAAGGAAATAATTACCAGAGTGAAAATACACTCTATGCAATGGGAGAAAATATTTACAAACCAAGTATCTGTTAAGGAATTAATACCCAAAATCTGTAAGGAACCCAAACAATTCAATAGCAAGGAAAAAAATCCAGTTAAAAAGTAGGTAAAGGAGCTGAACAGACATTTCTCAAAAGAAGACACAAAAATGACTTATAGGTATATGAAAAAATGCTCAACATTTTTGTTGAGCATTATTGCAAAAACCAGAGAAATTTCCCTAATCATCAGAAATGCAAATTAAATTCACAATGAGATATCACCTCATTCAAATAGGTATCACTGTTAGAATGACTGCTATCAAAAAGAAAAGATAGCACGTGTTGGTGAGGATGTGGAGAAAAGAAAACCTTTGTGCACTGTTGGTGAGCATGAAAATTGGTATAGACGTTAGGGAAAATAGTACAGAGTTTCCTCCAAAAAATTAAAAATAGCACTACCATGTGGTCTAGCAATTCCGTTTTTTGGTATATAGCCAAAGGAAATGGAATAAGAATCTCAAAGAGATATTTGCACTCCCATTCTCATTGCAGTACTATTCGCAATAGCAAAGATAGGGAATCAACTTAAATGTTCAACGACAAATAAATGGGTAGAGAAAATGACAAATAAATGCATTAAGCAATGGATAAAGAAAACAGAACACTACTCAGCCTTAAAAAATAGGAAAATCTTGCCATGTGCAACAACAACATGGACAAATCTGGAGGACATCATGCAAAGTGAAATAAACCAAGCACAGAAGAACAAATACCACATGATCTTAGTTTTCACCACGTCATCACCAGCACCTCACCTTGTCATTTTGATAGCAGTGATTCTAACAGTGGAATCTAAAGAAGTCAAGCTTATAGAAGCAGAGATTAGATTAGTGGCTGCCTAGGGGCTGGAGGGTGGGGAAAATGGGGAGATGTTTGTCAAATTGCACAAAGTTTCAGTTATATAGGATAAATAAGTTCTAGAGCTCTAATGTACAGCATGGTGACTACAGATGATATCATAGGGTGGTATACTTGAAATTTGCTAAGAGAGTAGCTCTCACCACACACACACACTCACACATGCATACACACACACAAAATAGATAGAACTATATGGGATAACACGTATGTTAATTAGCATGACTGTGGTAATCATCTCACAATGTACAAAGCATATTGTACACTAGACATATATACAATTTTTATTTGTCAGTAATACTTCAATAAAGCTGAAAAATCCTGTCTCTTAATTATGATAAAGTTACTACAGTCTGTTACACATGGTGATGATACACTTCATATAAAGTCTTGGTGGCCAAATGTTTTCAATAAGGATGGACGAAACAGCATTATGCAGATCACCACTGAGTGATTTCTCAGTTTCCTTGTGTGTAACTTAATTTGTTGTAATAAATTGTGTGTTTTACAGGGTGCCAATTATTTTAAAAGCATTGAAATGCAATTGTGCAAGTATCTGTAGTCTAAATATATACACTTTTCAATGATGTTACTCTTTTGAAGTTAAAAGTATCTGATGTTCAGAAATAAATTCATTCTCAGATATTTTTCATTTTGAATTTATAATAAGATTCAATGAAAAATTTTCCCCATCTGCCTTACATAAACAATTCTCATTGATTATTTCACTGGAAACAATGCAGCCAGATATACCCTCTGCAGCATTTTGAGTGATGATGGGGACAGGGGTTCTTCCCTGACAAGGCATTGAGTCATGAATCTGAATAGTTCTTCTTGTGTGGACACCAAGATGAATGAACTAACAGAACTGGGGCTAGAAATCCAAAAAATATTTATCTTCAAGCAAGTTCAAAGCTGTAGTATCACTTTCAGGGCCAAACTGAGACATGTGGGCACACAGGGCATGCTAATAATTTGGCACAGCTTCCAACTGATAGTCTTTGAACATGGAACATATATTAGCAGACAGGCTGAGCACTGAGAGAAGCAAGAGCAGAAATGTTTTGGTTCAGAATCAGACTCTCCTTCAAACTGCAGAGCAATTCAGGGTATGTTCCCCACTCAAGGAACAAACACTCTCTAGAGGGCATTTTAGAAGAAAATAAATGTTCCTTTGAAAACATTTTAAAGACCATCAAGTGATCGCTTCCTACTTGAACATGCCTCTGGAGGACACATGTCCCATCATTTCTGGTTCATGAATATTATTTAGTGCATATTTTGTTTCAGGCACCCTGCCTGGCTGTGGCTACCAGGGTAAGGGAGCAGCTTATCATGTTTTATCTTCCAGTCATCTGCAATTCCTCCCAGAAAGGAGCTCTGGAAAATGCGATTTGCTGCAGCTCCCAGCCTTTACAGCCAGCTAGGGTGGCCTCACAGATTGTAGTGCTCCAGGAGCTGGCTCTGCCGACCTATTCCTTATTCTGGCTCTGAGCTCACTACTTCTCTATAGACAGAAATAGCTTGGCGTTCAAAAAAACGTTCTTATGTTTCCTCGCTGCCAACTTAATTTAAATAACAACATAGGAATGAGCCATCATCACCATGTTTTACTAACAACTTGGAGCTGGCTTAGCAAAGCTCTGTGAAGTCACGTGGCAGGGATGGCATACCGAGTATAGGAGGGCCTGAGACCAGGGCTCCTCGAGCCTGGCATGGTCGGGTCATGTGGGCTGTGAGGGTTTGAAGACTTTCACTGAATCTTTTTTCCCAGGTCACAGAGAAAGGCAGGCGGACCACCAGGATTTTACGCAAGCCACTATTTAACTCTCCTACTGTAGGCCTTTCCCTTGACATCATCCGTATTGCTGGGGAAAGATTTCCAAAGAGTTTAAAGATTCGAAATCTGCAACTCAGGAATGATACAACAAACGGGCCAACAAGCAAAAAACATGTGCCTGTTCCACCTTCTCTTAGTCCCAAAGAGTTCAGAAGCAGATAAACAGTGACTTGTATAGCAGGTGTTTTAAAGGTGGTAGAAATGCCTTTTGCTGTATCATATTGTCTCTTTCATGGGCATAATACCAACTATTTGCTCAAGTTGAACCAATTTCTGAGGCTTGGTCTTGTGGCTTCTCCTGCATAAGCAATCCTTTGGTGCACAAATGTATTGTTTTGTGGTTTCAAGTACAATTCTTCATTCACTATTTTAACCTTAAAGCAATGGTTTACTCCATTGAGATCACATGCTAATCTTAGCAATTTTGATTGCCTTGATTTAATGGAAGAATCATAAAATAAGGTATAAATTTCCAATACAAAAACTATTTTCAGTCTATAGAAGGAGGCCATTTTTTACATGAGTTGATCTGTACTTCTTGGCCTACTTGAATAGAACAAAATGCAGCACACCTATAAACGAGTAAAACTGGAATCTCCTCCTTCTTGAGAAAGTACATCACAAGCATTCTTAAGCCCCAGGGAGAAGTGCTATGCATTCATTTTTGTCTATAACATAGCTCTACTCTTGAACATTAATTTAAAAAGCAATAGACCTTAATATTGCAGTCGAACAATCTGTACATAACTTGCCTTCTTGTTTTTTTTTGCACATCATGCCTCAGCCCCCTCTAGTATCCTTCCCTGATTCCAACTAAGACTCCATATTTACTAATGTGAATTCTTTTTATGATTCCACATTCACCACTACATTTAACTTGAACTATGAGATTAAATATTCCACCCCGCATAAGTGCCCTCAAAATGTTAAGATTTAAAGACTGGGCTGGGCTTATGCATCAGGAATGCAAATTATCAACCACATGACAACTGTGAACTGACATCTCAAAGAAATTGTGCCTGGTTAACAGCTAGGTAGCTAATAACTATACTTATCTAAACATGCCTTGGCTTTTTATTAATTGTGATATATAAACAGGGAGGGGGACAGTGCAAGAAAAGTTTTTCAGTGTGGTAATTATTTTTCAGTCTCTTCGTTGTTCTTCTACATGTTGTGATATTCTGCCTCCCAAATTCTGAAAACAATTCTTATTGATTTGCTGGAAATGCCATCCATGCAAACAGACCGAGTAATTGAGAGAATAAATAAAAATATTCAGTGAAATTTCCATGCAGAAGCAGCATACCTTCTGTAAGACATCAATAATGAATTGATGGGTAAATTAACATTGTAGAACTTATCAATTCTTATCAATAATATCAAAATTATTTTTTGCTTTTAAATAAGAAAAAACTATTTGATGCTTTGGAGCTGTGGAGGTGGTAGCTAATAAATTTTTTTAATTTAATAAAACATATATGCAACTGACACATGACCTCTGAAAATAAATAAAGCAGCCGAATGATCTCTATATCCTTCTGGTACTGTTGGGTTAATGCCAAAGTGCAGAGCAGCTGGTAGAAATGCATCTGTGCTCGCCAAATATCATTGTTGCATATTCACTCATGAATGAGGAAGCTCCTGCACATCCAGAGACTGTTGGACAAATAGGCCAGACCTCACTGTATGCACAGACATTTGGTTTCAATCACATATAGATTCTACCCTGATGTGTATTTAAGTGTGTGTGTGTGTGTGTGTGTGTGCACAATATTATTAAACCCAATTGTTTACTTAAGTTAAATCCTCACATGTATTTACCACAGTACCATATATGCAGTACAGAAAGCACCAAGTAAATACCAATTAAGGGTGATGAGACAAATGAATCTAAAAAATGATTGACTGCTTCCATGTTGTGGAAAACAGTGTAATTCGATATATTATCTATGCAAATCTGAAAAAAATACTTCTGTGAACATCTACACAGAAAAGTTATGGTTGGAATATAGCATAAATATCAAACGATACTGCTGATTTTCAGATTTTACAATGAAAATGAAATACCTGAAGTTCATGGGCTCTAAAACTCCACAAAAATATAAGAAATATAAGAAGCAGTTTTGATTTTGTAATTACTATGCTACTAATTATGTAAAAATGGTATAAACAAAATGCAGTTTTCAAATAGGTTTTACTACAATCTGAGAAATTCGTATGCTTACATCTCTGTGGTGTGAGGAACAGAAATGCCCAAATATTTCAAACCACTGAAAATTCACATTCAATATATAACAAAAAGAAAATATTAAATTGTGAATTAAGAGCAAAGAAATAGACTTGGTGAAGAGGAAAATCTTTTTCTGGATTGCCTGAGTATGTGTGGTTTGCACCTCACTTTCATGTTTTCCTCATACAGTTTAAAGCATTAGATTTTAAAGACAATGTGATGGAATTCATTTGTTTTCATAGATTCATGTCATTATCACACAGTATTTTAGAAAACCTTTTATATGCAATTGTCTGTGAATTTATAACCAATCACGTAATGAAAGAATTTTAAATACATGTGCTCATTTTCAACAACATTTCTGGATTTAAAATACATGAACATGTGAGTAAGATGTTTATAACCTTCACTGTGATCTGACTAAGCATTTAGTATATTTAACATGGAATAAATGCTAGCTGTGTGGTCAGAAACACACAAATCACCATGCGATAATTACAACATGCATTCGTATTTAATGATGGAATCCCCTCTTTGCACCTGTAAATAACTTGTCTGCAAGAAATATGAATGAATAGAAAGACGAAGTTTGTGTTTTGCAACTTGGTGTGTACAGGATTCCACCCATAATAACTTATTCCACAATCCATATCACTGCAGAAAAAACTGCTTCCTGAATAGCACACAGCTTCTGTGTGTGAGTAAGACCCTTGGGTTAGCTACTCTGGAAGTTCAAGTGCACCGCCTCATTTGTCTGCCTTTTCACTGCTTTCCTTTAGTTGTGTGAAATATTTCATCCTGACGTTTTAAATACCAACTTCCTTAAGACAAAATGTGACTGGGTCCTTTGGAGTGCTCCCTGGCATGGATCCTCTTTGCAAACTGGATGTGCTTTAATAATAGATACTATTTTAACGCTACCACTGGGCTCCCACCTTTAGCAAATGTCCAAAAGAATTACAGATCTCTATTCTGGTAGTTGCCAAGCTGAGCACTGATCAACCTGGAGGGGGAAGAAGAGGTGGAGGATAAATATGCCATATATTTACTTACTTATTTATAAAATGGAAAGAAGAAATATTAGCTAGAGCCCTAATGTATTGCTACGTATGACCAAGTTGCTGCTGCTATCCAAGCTAGCTTTTAAAACTAATAGAAGCAACATATTTTTAGTCTTTTCATTTGCTTCTGCCTGGTATTTCTGTGAATGTTCTCTTGCTTTAACCGTAGAATCATCTCCTAATGCCACACTGGGATGTCTGGTAATATCTATAATTTAGAACAGCAGATGAAGAATAACGGCCTATAGACACTGTTCATGCAACCCCTGTTACTGTACTTTCCAAAATACTATGTGGAAGTCCTAAAGAAACAACGGCTCGAGACAGCGTCCGGGGTTTCCAATGTGAAGATGACAGATTGCTCTAATACAGACCTGACAAGCAGTGTAATTTCTGAAAAATCTAATCTCACGCTGCATGTGTAAGGAGTATACAGGAGTTACCCAAAGGCCAAAAATAAATAAATAAATAAGAGGGAAAAATAAAATCTTATGAAGCATGTTTTTCTTCCTCACAGCATTTTTTTTTTTTGAAGCAACAGCAAGGAGAAAGAGCTATCCTGTCATAAAAAATAGATCTAAAACGCATAGTGGCTGAGGAAGGTGGTGAAAATGCAATTGAACACCAGGCAGCTAAAGAGATGGGGCCAACACTTCTGGAATAGCAAGCAGTTTGGTTAAACAATAAACAACATATAATTGAAGACTGCTCCAGAGAGCTCGCCTCTGGACTGTGCTATCTCTATTTACTGAACATGCACCTGCCATTGGTCTGTGCTGAGCAGACCTGGCACTCACATGATCTGACTTTGATTTGGAGAATCCCCTCCCAGACAGGCTTAAGGAGAATCTCAACATCTCACTCTGTCTCCTTTCTCTTGCTATCTTGACACAATAGTTTAAAATTGGAAGATTTTCATATTAACTTGCTTTTCATTTTGAAAAGTAGAATATTTTGAAGTTGTGTAAAAATCCATCAATTTCCTATTGTAAATACTACATGTATAAACATTTAAGACAGACATATGAGTCATGCTTAAATGGATATTTTAAATGCAACCATTGGAGAGAAAGTACTCGTATCAGTAACATTGCTTAAAATCAAATTCCCAAGCACCTTTTCAAGGAGAATTTGAGGTTAACAAGCATAAAAAGAGATTGCAGAGAATGCAAGAACCAGACATTACAGGCAGGAACAATGTAACCCACTGTCTCTGCTCATGCATCTGCTGGATCTCCGAAACTCAGACTTGCATTTTAAAAGCTATTTCTTTCCTGTAGCCATCATGGGCTGACATCAGGGTCTGGTGGCATCACATGCATTGCCAACAATTGGTGAGACTGTGGGAGGATAAAATGAAACCCACAGACCTCACAACCTCTTTAACCACCAGGTCTGCAAGATGTTCATAGTTGAGCTTGTATCTTCCCATCTGTCTCCTTGAAGTGAAATTATCTTCATCAAAAAGAAAAAAGCATTCAGTGTTCATAGAGAGGAAAAAGTGCCTTGTGGAGAGTGTTTTCATTAAAAAAAAAAAGTATTCCTAGTCCTCCCCCACCCCCAAAAAAGGTAAAGCAGTTCTGAAAGAGGTAACAAGAAATAGCAATAAGCTACTTAAAAAGTTATTAAAAGAATACACTTTCCCACAAAACTATACCTTAAGTTTATTTTTGATTCCCTTCTAGTGTGGTATTTTCATTAACAGTGGAAAAGCCAGCCATGAAGTTTCAGAGACAAGCTTCCTTTCAGTTCCCTAATTCAGCTCAAACATACACTGAGGCTAATGTACCTGGCAGAGTGGAAGAGAGGGAGAAGAGGATTTCACAAGAGGACAGGAAATCTGCAGGAGAGAACAAGCATGATGAGTGGCCTCTCAGCCAGGCAGGCCACCAACCTGTCACAGGGAAGTTCTCTTAATATTCTGACGTGTCATGACTCAAGCCTGTCTCTGGAACTATTAACCTTGTTCCCTATTGGGTCCCCGTTCACCTCAATGAAGGTGCTCAAAAGCAAGTTCCATCATGACCAAGCAGTTGAGAAATGAAGGAGAAGCTAAAGATGCTATTCATCCATAAGCCAGATAAGCAATACTAGAATATTTAAGATTACACAACCATTTTCCCAAAAATAATAATATCAGAAAGGAAATTGACTTCACATTTCACAGACATAAAACTTAGATTATCCTATTGGGAAGATTATATATTACAATGGTACAATTCTTCCCAAATCAATTTGTGTCTTCAAAATGCAGTCCCCAAACAAAATCCCTATGGAATTTGTTTTGTAACTTTGGAAAACTTACCGAAAAAATACATCTGAAAAAAATAAATAGGAACTATTCAAAATAATGAAAAAGATAAATTAAATATTGGAACAAGAGGACTTATTCTAAGAGCCAGTAATTTAAAACAGTGTGATATTGGCATAAGAATTCACAGACAGATCAAGGGAACAGAACAGATAACCCTAAAACAGATTCTAGAATACCAAGAGTCATAAAATACTGCAAACTACTGGTGTTGGTTAATTGGCTGTTAAGAGCAAAAATGAGTCGTGTTTTTACCTTTTATAATATAACTGGATAGATAAGTAGGTAGATGGAGAGATAGACAGACATACATACATGCAGAGATACATAAATACATAGGTGCATAGATAATAGATACAACCTGAGCTGGATTGCCAGTGTTTAATGTTAAAAAAATCTATAAAAGTTGGAAGAAAATACTGTTAAATATTGAATTGATCTCAGGATATAGGAAAATTTTTAAACATAAAGGCAGTTGAAGAGTTTGCATCTTGGAACTAGATATCTGTGCATTATATTTTCTTTATTGCCATAAAACATCAAAAATACCAGCCAATCATTCAGAGGGTTTGAATAATTGAGTGGAAATGCATAGCTCGTCAAGGGCTGTCAACTAGCCACAAAGAGTTATTCAGCCCCAAGAATATAACAAACTAAAATCGGAGCTGCTCATTTGTGTTTCATAGTTGAAAAGCATTCTTATGGGATGACAGTCACAGACCAGTTGTCTATTTAGCCTTTGGGTCAGGTATGGAGGATGCAAGTTGTAGGATTCCTACTCTTTAATAAGGTGAGATACCCGAAGGTAAGCAGAGCTTAAGGGCAAGGCAAAAGAACCTCCTTGCAATTAGGAGGAAGGCCTGAGATAAGGTTGGGGAGTAGAGGCTGCTTTCCAGAGAAGGGCAGTGAGTAGGTCAATCTGGCCAAAGAGCAGGGAGTTGAGAAACAGGGAAGAAAGTGCAGCAAGGGAGGTAGAGCAGGACCTCAGGGAAGGAGGAGGAGGGCCAGCTTTAGATTTCTGGCCTTCATTCACTGTCAATGGACAGGCTCTGCTTGTTGCAGAGGGTAGAGCCAGGGTGGAAGTGAAATTATGAGGGTGTCCTCCAGAGTCCTTTCCCAATATTTTCCTTCACTTTTTCTGTTTATCTGTCTTGTTTTGGCTCAACACAAAAATGACTTAAGCAAATCCATGTGTAACTATCAGCATTTTCAATGATCAAGCAAGGTACTTCTCTGCTTTATTTTAAAGATCTTGGATGATGACTTTCATTAGTGACCTAAATATATGGCCCTGAATAATATGCTGTATTCTCAGTAACACTGCTATCTTCTGTCACAAATGCAGTATTTCTCTTCCTGTTCAGTATATTCACTAAGATTTTACACCTAATTAATCATGTTCATCTTTTTATTTTATAACTTACTTCCTCCACTCCCCAATCCTTAATCCTAAATTCTAGGACTTAATGTTCGCATAATTATCTTTCCTACCAACCATACATGTCCTTCTCTCCCCTTCCCTTTCTATAGCCTCACTTAGATAGCTTTACATTCTTAAGTGAGATTAGATGTGTAATATATATTCACATTTTATCTTTTCAGATTTCTTTTCTATTTGGATTACTGCCAACACTATATCCCCATTTTACATTTCAGTGAATTAATTCGGGGGCTGAAATTGTTCTCCCTGGTGTTTTACATCTTCTGTCTAGTTCAAATTCACTAGTGAAGTATAAAAACTTTATTTTTTCCTTTAAAAAAGAGGAATTGGTGAGTGATTCAAAGCATGTTTAGGAACCAAGGCCGCAGTAAACCAGATAGGCAGCAAGCTGCTACCTTCTAGGGATCAACTCTGTGGGGTGTTCCTCGTCCCTGTTAGGAAGTGGTCTCCCCTACATTCCCCACTTTCCGTCTAAGGCACTTGCTGGCCTTAGCTGTTCCTTGAGTGATTCTAGATTTAGGAAATCCTTTCTCCATCTTCCCACAGAGCTTCAACCCTTCGTTCTTATCAAGTAAAGAATTTGTTGTCTACCGTTTCTCTCTTTATCATGGTCGATAATTCAAATACTACATAAAGGTATAAAGAAAACACTAGAATATTGATGAAAATTGATTTTAAAGAATTAGCCCAGCCTCTCTGTCACTCATCATTATGTCTAGTTGTCAGCTGGTCTTTACTTTTATAAACATGGTTACAATTGCTACCATCAAAAATACTTTGCATAAGTACAGCTAATGTAGTTGGAGGACAATATTTAGTATAACAGCTGGTCTTAAACACACACAGCTATTTGAAAGATTAGAGGCTGAAACACTAGTGTCTCAAGGCTTGCCTCTCTTTCATAATCCCAAATGGATTCCTGGCTTCGTAATTAAAGAAAAGAATGTATTTCACCTGATCCTAAACTTTCACTTTCCCTGAATTAAATAGACAATTTTCATCTCAGTCTGAGGAAAAGTCCTGCAGTTTCCAACCTATGATGAACAGCATATGTTGGTCTTCACAAGCTCAAAGATGGGCACATGCAGGCTGAAAGAGTCAATGGAAAGAACCAGAATTCTTATGTCTGTAATCACGGTTTGGCACAAACAGGAAGCTACAGAAGTTGTGTGTGCACAGAATTCTGCTTTGGAATAAAGCAACTCAGACAATAGAAGAAAGACAGATGTGTAGAAGTCAATACAATTTAGATTTGCCAATTCTCAAAATATACTTCTTTAAATAATTTTTAATTTAATAGCTCCCTATCCAATACCAATGAATTTCTTAATTTTCTTCTAGCATTGAAATAAACTTAGATGAATTTGGTTGAACATCATTAATTATATATTTGGAAATATACACAGAAAAATTTCCATCATGCTCAAAGGAAGAGATGTCCCATCTTCAACAGCACAGAAAGGCGAAGACTAGAATTATGTCATATGTGCAATTATTAATCCAGGTTGGCAAATTGGAGAGACAGTGTGGTCTAGCTGATAGAACACCAGATGGTGAGGCATGGGACCTGGTTTCTATTCCCAGTTTATTCACTGTTAGATATTTGGCAAGGGATTTCTCTCTGTGTCTGTCTTCCTGTGTCAAAGTGCTCATAATTCCTGTCCTCTTTTGTCTTCACAGGTACAATATGAAAGGCAGCCCATGAAGTGGCTAAGGATTCTCAAAAAGATACTAATAAATATGAAGGTGTTTTCATGTTGAAGTGTTATCTGACTTTCTACCTCAGGCTCTCTGAGCTCCAAATGCTTCCTCACCACAACAGGTGGGTAGCTAGTTTGCTTGTGGTTGTTGACAAGCTTGGTCATGGTAACATTGGCTCAGGCTTGAAAATAGCTTTCGAAACCTGTTTGCCTTCAAATATGTCTCATTTATTTTCTTCGTACTATTTCCCTGATGCCTTCTTAACTCTCTTCTTTTATTATAATATTTACCTTCAGCAACTCTACCAGGGCAAGGAAAACATCTTTATTTTGAGGTCAATGCTAAGTTTATTAGCTTTTGCTAAGTCTGTGGGACTGCAGTAGGTACAATAGGGAATACAGAGAAAGCCTCATATATCCTTTTTCGTGAAAAAGAATACAGTCAAATCTGGGAATTAGATCTAACACAGATGAAAAAATTAGATTAAGGACTTGGTATGAACTATAAAATATGACAAGAGTTTACAGAAATAAAAACTGTAGTGAACTAAAAGGAAGGCTTCACGGAGTTATGGAACTTGATCTGGGCAAAATTAATAGGATTTGGGTGGGTAAAGAGAACAATAGAAGGCCATTCTGGAAAGCAAAAGTAAAGATAGAATTAATTAAGGATGAGAGTGAAAAGGGGTTCCATGTAGATGCTATAACTTCATTACAGAACACCTGGTTAATTATGGAAATCTTTATGCTCATAGGTTTTAAATAACCTTTTGAAACTTTCGAAAAGAAGATTATCCTGATGAAAGGATTGATTTGGGCAAATTAGCCATGAAATGAATATTATGCAGAATGGCCTTAGGAAGGTCTGGATGTTGGGAGACCAAGGGAAGGAGAAGTGAAGTAGACACACTATTCAAGGGACACTTTACAAAAAGTAATGACCTTATGATTAAGAGCTTGTTTAAACAGAATAAGGATTCTCAGAAGAAACGATGGCCCTGAGTACCTTAGGGGGATAATATTTTAGGTAATAGCGTGAGGGATTGAGTGATCCTAAGGACATGGAAATCCAAACTGATGGATTTGGTGAGAAAACATGACAATTGGCATATTTGGAGAGGGACATTCCAAGGGAAGTGTTTATCTGAGGAACGGTGCTGTGTAATGGTCCAGAAAGGAACCACACAAGAACGCAGCAATCAACTTAAAGTAGACAGGGATTTGCAGTCACTGTGAGATGTAGGAATCTAAGGTTAAGTTATTTGGGGGTGTATTAGGGCTCCCTGGAGGGAAAGAACTAATAAAGGTTATTAGGTAAACTTAATGTAGTACTAACTTACATGATCACAAGGTCCCACAATAGGCTGTCTGCAAGCTTGAAGAGCAGGGAGAGCCAGTCCAAGTCTCAAAACTGAAGCACATGGAGTCCTATGTTTGAGGGCAGGAGGCATCCAGCATAGGGGAAAGATGTAGGCTGGGAGGCTAGGCAAGCAAGCCTCTCCCTTTCATGTTTTTCTGCCTGGTTAATATTTGCTGGCAGCTGATTAGATTGTGCCTACCAGATTAAGGGTGGGTCTGTCTTCCCCAGACACTGACTGAAATGTTAATCTCCTTTGGCACCACCCACACAGACACACCCAGGATCAATACTTTGCATCCTTCAATCCAGTCAAGTTGATGTTCAGTATTAACCGTCAGAAGTTCACCCCTTGTCAATTTGAATTCACATACATCTCCTGAGATCATAGACAGTCTTCAAATAAAGACAATAATAAGGACATAATTATACCTAACATAATACAACTATCCTTCATACAACCAGAAATGCACCAATCCTCAACGCAAATACTATTACATAAAGTTAGCAATACTTAAATGCTGGCCAGGTGCGGTGGCTCAAGCCTGTAACCCCAGTGCTTTGGGAGGCCAAGGAGGGCGGATCACGAGGTCAAGAGATCAGGACCATCCTGGCAAACATGGTGAAACCCCATGTCTACTAAAAATATAAAAAAATTAGCTGGGCATGGTGGCATGTGCCTGCAGTTTCTGCTACCCAGGAGGCTGAGGCAGGAGAATTTCTTGAACCCTGGAGGTGGAGGTTGCAGTGAGCCGAGATCGCACCACTGCACTCCAGCCTGGTGCTGGGTGACAAAGCGAGACTCTGTCTCAAAAAAAAAAAACACAAAACAATACTTAAATGCTGATATCAAGTTAATAATCTTATGTTACATGATACAAGAAAAAGAAATAAAATGAAAATATTTTCTTAGTACAAGTGTATACATCACAAACATGTTTTTAACAAAGGAAGGAGGAAATACTCATAACAGTTACAGTACTCGTTTCTGCAGCTGGTCACGTGTTCATAGCTGGTATTGATGACTATTGTCTTCTACTACATATTCTGTATTCCCAGCATCCCAGAAAACACCTCAGCAGATTGTGTTTTTTTTCCTGATGGAGTGACCCAAATGGTGGACCATTTGTAGTCCTGCCTGGTTTGGGCTGTTGTAGTTTCCCATTGACCTTAATCACAGGGCATGGTAATGCTAAGAGACACCCGAATGGATCTCCTGTATTCCATGCATGCTCTTCCTTACCTCCATTTTGGAGTAGTGGACTGGTTTCATCTTGATAGTCCAGGTCAGTCACCCCAGCCAACACTGTACCTCCCTTCTTAGCATATTGACTTAAAGGTAGGAGAAGCCCAAAGTGTCCAGGTGGGAATCTAAACTTCCAGTTTAATGGAATCGTTGTGTCTCCTGGTGGCAGTGTTCCTCCCTCAGGTACTAAGATCACGAAGCCAGCAGAACATTAATGTTGCAGGAATAGGAAGTAAAAATTTTGCTAGTGGTTCACTAGTGGTGATGGTGAGCGGTGCCACTTCCAATTCTACCCCTTGATTTTGACCCATGAATCCTGGATATGGGAGAAACAGTACTATATGTTGGGTGTTGATTCAGAACATACATGGCCTTCTGGAGAACTTTTCCCCAGCTCTGCAAAGTATTGCCACCTAGTTGGCATTGTAATTTTGACTTCAAAAGGCTATTCCACCATTCTATCAATCCTGCTGCTTTAGGATGATGGGGAAGATGGTAAGATCAGCAGATTCCATGAACATGACCTCACTGCCATACTTCTTTAGCTGTCAGTTGAGTGCCTTGGTCAGAAGCAATCCTGTTTGGAATACCATGATGGTGGATAAGGCATTCTGTGAGTCTATAAATGGACTCTTGGCAGAAGCATTGCATGCAAGATAGGCAAATCCATATCCTAAGTGTCTAATCCAGTGAGGACAATCCTCTGCCCTTTCCATAATGAAGAGGTGAAATATAATCAACCTGCCACCAGGTAACTGGCTGATCACCCTGAGGCATGCTGCCATATCGAGGACTCAGCATTGTTCTATACTGCTGGCAAATTGGGCACTCAGCAGTGACCATAGCCAGGTTTGCTTTAGTGAGTGGAAGTCCACATTGCTGAGCCCATGCATAACCTCCAACACTGACACCACAGACATTTTGTTCACAAGCTTGTTGGGTGACGACAGGGGTGGCTAGGGAAAGAGGCTGAATGTTCTGTATCCACAGAACAAGTCATCCTATCCACCTGATTATTAAAATCCTCCTCTGCTGAGATCACCTGTTAGTGAGCACACATATGGGATACAAATATCTTCACAGTTTTTAATCACTAAGAGAGGTTCATCCACATCCCCTTCTTAAAATTTCTGTGTCACCAATTTTCCAATCATGCTTCTTCCAAGTCCCTGACCATCCAGCCAAACCATTGGCTACAGTCCATGAATTAGTGTATAATCACAAATCTGGCCATTTCTCCTTCCATGCAAAGTGCACAATCAGGTGTACTGCTAGAAGTTCTGCCCACTGGGAAGATGGTCTTTCATTGCTGTCCTTCAGGTATGTCCTAGAAATGGGCTGTAGTGCTGCAGCTGTCCACTTTCTGGTGATGCCTCCATATTGTGCAGCCCATCTATATGCCAGGCCCTAGTCTTCTCTTCCTCTGTCAACTCATCATAAGGAACTCCCCTTGAGCCCATTGGTGCAGGCTGGGGAAGAGAAGGCAGGGGGGCAGGAGGGCTGACCATGGGCATTTGAGCCATTGCCTCATGTAACTTATTTGTGCCTTCAGTACCTGCTTGAGACCGGTCATATACCTACCACTTTCATTTGATGATGGAATGCTGCTGTGCATGACCCACTTTATGGTCGATGGGTCAGAAAGCACCCAGTTCATGAGAGGCAGTTCAGTGGCATGGTGACTTGATGATCAAGAGTCAAATGTTCAGTTTCCACCAAAGCCCAATAACAGGCCAAGAGCTGTCTCTCAAAAGGAGAGTAGTTTTCTGCAGAAGATGGCCAGGCCTTGCTCCAAAATCCTAGAGGCCTCTGCTATGATTCACCTATGGGGGCCTGCCAAAGGCTCCAGACAGCATCCCTATCTGCCACTGACATCTCAAGCACCATTGAATCTGCTGGGTCATATGGCCCAAATGGCAGAGCAGCTTGCACCACAGCCTGGACCTGTTGAAGAGCTTTCTTCTGTTCTGGACCCCACTCAAAACTGGCAGCCTTTCAGGTCACTCAATAAATGGGCCAAAGTAACATGCCAAAATGAGGAGTGTGCTCCCTCTAAAATCCACATACGCCCACTAGGTACTGTGACTCTTGGTTGTAGGAGTGGCCAAATGCACAGCAACTCATCCTTCACCTTAGGCTGAATATCTCGATAAACCCCACACCACAGGACCCCTAGAAATTCTACTGAGGTAGAGAATCCCTGCATTTTGGTTGGATTTATTTTCCATCCTCTGGCACACAAATGTCTCACTAGTAAGTCCAGAGTGTTTGCTACTTCTTATTCACTGGATCCAATCAGCATAATGTCATCAATATAATCAATCAGTGAGATATCTGTGGAAGCAAAAAGTGATCAAGGTCTCTCCAAATAAGATTATAACAGAAAGCCAGAGTGTTTACATACCCCGGAGATAGGACAGTAAAAGTATACTGCTGGCCTTGCCAGCTGAAAGCAAATTTCTTCTGGTGAGCCTTATAGACAGAAATGGAGAATATAGCATTTGTCAGGTCAATGGTGGCATACCAGGTAGCAGGAAATGTGTTAATTTGTTCAAGCAATGAAACCACATCTGGTACAGCAGGTGCAATTAGAGTCATCACTTGGTTAAGCTTACAATAATCCACTGTCATTCTCCAAAATCTATCTGTCTTCTGCACAGGCAGAATGGGAGAGTTGAACAGGAGTGTGGTGGAAATCACCACCCCTGCATTTTTCAAGTCCTCAATGGTGGTACTAATCTCTGCAATCCCTCCAGGGATGCAATATTGTTTTGATTTACTATTTTTCTAGGTAAAGGCAGCTCTAATGGCTTTCATTTGGCCTTTCCCACCATGATAGCCCTCACCCCGTCAGTCAGGGAGCCAGTGTGGGGGTTCTGGCTGGCTGCCAAGAATGTCTATGCCAATTATGCATTCTGGCACTAGGAAAATGACCACAGGATGAGTCCAGGGACCAAATGGATTCAATGTAAGTTGGACCTGAGCTAAAACTCTGTCAATTACCTGATATCCATAAGCCCCTAATTTGACTGGAGACCACAATGATGTTTTGGGTTCCCTGCAATCAACGTCAGCTCAGAGCCAGTGTCCAGTAGTCCCCTAAATGTCTGATCATTTCCCTTTCCCCAGTGCACAGTTACCCTGGTACAAGGCCAGAAGTCTCCTTGGGGAAGAACAGGAGAAAGATTCACTGCATAAACTATCAGTAATGTAATGGGGTCCTTCCTCAAGAGGACATGACCTCCCCTTCATTCAAAGGGTTCTGGGTTTGTAAACTGGTTCAAGTCTGGAAATTAATTAAGGGCCATGATTTTCTATTTTTATAATTCAAATTAGTTTCTTGTTCATTCAACCTAGAATTTTCTCCCTTATATAAATTAAATGGCGATGCAGTAGGCTTCTTATTAATTTCACTTCTAGGAATACTGTGATGAATTAGCCAGTGCCAGAGCTCTGCCCAGCTATTCTGATTCTGCTTTGTCTCTGCTGTCTATTACAGTAGGTATTCCCACCTTGTCTTTGAAGGTTGAGTGCCATCACTTGGCCCCTGCCATCTCTGGATCCAATTATTCCCATTGAATTTAAACTGTGTAGTTGAGTGACTGTGGTTTCCACTGTTAGATCTGACATACAGAGAAGAACAATTATATGGCTCTTCAAAGATGCAGGTGTTTCCCTCATGAATTTATTTCACAAGGCATTGGTCGAGAGTGTATCTTCTGGACCTTCCAAGCTGAGATGTATAGGTCTAAAGTTTCTAATCCATTCCACTATCCAAATCTCCATAAGCCTTTGGATTCTTTCCACTACATTAAGCCGAGGGAGATCAGGCATTTCCAGCTCATCCACAGTGTACCAAGTTTTAATCCATATTTCAGCTAACCAAGCAAATAAACTATTAGAACCTTTTTAAAATCCTCATGCTGCATTATTAAATCCAGAGTCCCTACTTAGTGATCCCAATTCAATAAATACAGCCAAATCCAACTCTGTGTTTCTTCCACCATTATCACATACCCTTAGTATCCATTCGCATGCCTGTTATCCAGATTGCTGTTTATATAAATTAGAGAATTGAAGCAGTTTTTTGTAAGTGTAGTGAACCTCCTCCTGGGCCACACCTCTAGGGTCCACCAGGACTTTAGTCTAGTTATAGGTCTAGAAGCAAACAGGAGTATTAGGGGTGGCTCTTGAGGAGAATCAACATTATTTTGCCAGGCAACTGCCTCAGGGAAGACCATGACTGTTGCCTCAGGCAGTGCAAGGTTTATTTCCTCGAACAAAGGTGGAAAGGCTGTTAGCAGCACGGGTCTGGAAGGGGATGTTGCCACTACTGGGGATGAGGAAGCTAATTCCTTCTGGCAAAAAAGCTTCATCAGACTTTACAAACTCAGTGTCCCCAGCTTCATCAGGGCCCTCCCACACATCTCCATTCCAAATCGCAGGGTCCCATTCTTTTCCAGTTAATGCCCTTACTTTAACAGTAAACACCTGGCAAAGCTCTGTATGCACCTTTCATTGCAGGTCAGCCACTGACATAATAAGAGCTTGTGTCCATTTTTCCACAATTTCAGCTTTCTCTACAAGAGATAAGACTGTCACTCAGGGTAATCTTAGCAGATTTGAGGCTCATTATCTGCTTCTGAAGCCATAAAACAGAATCCCTGAGTTCATAATTTTCTTTCATCACTTTATCCACCGAACTTAGGAGCAACCAACCAGGTCTATTATGTTCCTTGGTTCTCCACATACAGTCAAAGGTATTATGTATAGGGTCACTAAACTCTTTGCCTCTCATGAGTGGTGAATCAGGAGAGTCAAATGCTTTTATTTTGCATAACTCTCTAAACAGTTCACACCAAAAACTATTAGTATTCTTCATACTATTAGAAGGAGAGTCCTTAGCATCTTTGGGTCTAATCATATTAAGCAGCCAACCCCAGAAACCCCAAAACCAATGAAAGAACTCCATCCTTAATATTCTGTTCCTCTAGAACTACTCCTGGTACCAAAAGCTGTATTAGTCAGTGTTCCCTAGAGAAACAGAACTAATAGGATATATATAAGTATTATTGGGTTTATTAAATATCAACTTACACAATCACAAGTTTCTACAATAGGCTATCTGCAAGCTGGAGAAGCAAGAAGAGCTAGTTCAAGTCTCAAAACTGAAGAACTTAGAGTCTCACGTTTGAAGGCAGGAAGCATCCAGCATGGGAGAAAGATGTATTCTGGAGGCTAGGCCAATGTTGCCTTTTCATGTTTTTCTGCCGGTTTTATATTTGCTGGTAGCTGATTAGATTGTGCCCACCAGATTAAGGCTGGATCTGCCTTCCCCAGTCCACTGATTCAAATGTTAATCTCCTTTGGAAACACCCTGACAGACGCACCCAAGATTAATATTTTGCATCCTTCAAACCAATCAAGTTGACTCAGTATTAACCATCACAGGGGTTACCCATATAGGTAACTAAAAAAAGCAATCCATAATGGAAGAAAGAGAATTGTCTTGGTTGAAATTCTCTTAATATTAGTATTGGAATCCTATTAAGTTTCTACCGTGATTTGAAGATACTTTAAATTTCCTTTGTCTTGCCCGCAAGAGACAGAGTTTATTTTGGTGAGAACACTCACGGAACTTATTTTTTGCTGCATGAACTAGTGAATAGAGTCAATAATTGGCAAGAAAATTCTATGGCCATGTAATGGCCACTCATCCATTCACTCATTCATCTGTTTCTTTACTTATTCACTAAGCACTTCTTACATTCCAGATGTATGGTGGTATTGGAAAACATGACGCTGCTCTCATAGAGCTTAAAGTATTTGGGATTTGTTTTTACAAAAGCTTAAGTAAAGACTGCTATGAAAATATGTAGCAGTGGACACTGTGCTAGCCCAGAGTTTCGGGGAAGCATTCTTTGAGAAAATGTTATTTTTACTAATTATTAGAAAAGAGAGCTAACATAAGAAGAGGAATATATAGCACATCCAGAAACTGTGGTAAGAAATCAATTCCAGTTCTCTGTGAGTCCAAACTCTCTGTGTAATCTCCATTAAATGCATATCTATGCATGTACACTAGTTTCTGCAGGCAATTGACTTCAGGCAGGAGCATGGCAAGATATCTTGGATAATCAATACAAAACAAGGTAACTTCCCAAAGGTCAGAAATACAACTGCAGTAAAAGTTTAGATTCTAGGAAATACAGCAGAGCAGCACTGGGAATGAACAACACAGGGAAATGTGCTCTGAAGATTTCCAGGGAACTAGGATAAGGAATAGACCTTATGAATAGGGCATTCCACTTCTGAATAAGTCCCATGATGCTAGGTCAGTGCAGCTTTGCCTGGAGGCAAAATGATGGCCACCAAAATTTGTTCTAGACATGTGATAGAAACTGCACAGGCAAAATGCATGAATATTTTACTTTATTCAAGTAATATTAAGCCTCTATTTTTTATTATTTCACTTCTATTCATTTTAATATCATTTTTCTAATTACCAAAATAATATTTAAAAGAATTGAAAGTATCACCAGCTTTTAACAGAGTCAGTTAATATCTTTGTAAATACCTGATTACATTATTCCTTCTGCTGCGTGTGTGTGTGTGTGTGTGTGTGTGTGTGTGTGTGTGTGTGTATGAGAGAGAGATAGAGAGAGAAAAAAGCACATTTCATATTTGAGATGCTGCTATATATACTGATTTACACTTCTCAAGTATATTTTGGTAATCATAATTGGGGAAGAGAAAAATATAGTATCTCAGCAGCTGTCATTTGAGTTCCTTTTAGAGAGAATCTACTGTCTATTGGAAAATTACCTTGATGAGCTACTAGTATGGGAAATGAGACCTGGAAGATATGGGTGTTAGCAGAAACCAAGATTTTTAGATATATACATAACAAAGTGAAATTATTGTCTTATGCAGTGCAGAGAGAAAAAAGTCAGAGTATAGAGAAGGAAGAGGTAAGAGAGAGAAGTTAAAGAGATGTTGAGGCAAGGATATATACGAAAAAAATTCAATATCACTGATCATTATAGAAATGCAAATTAAAACCACAATGAGGTACCATCTCACACAGTCAGATGGCTATTTTTGAAAGTAAAAAAACAGATGTTGACAAGGTTGCAGTGAAAAGAGAACAATTATACACTGTTGATAGGAGTATAAGTTAGTTCACCATTGTGGAAAGCAGTATGGTGATTCCTCCAAGAACTAAAAACAGAATTATCATTTGACCCAGGAATCCCATTACTGGGTATATGCCCAGAGGAATATAAATCATTGTACCACAAAGACACATGTATAGGAATGTTCATTGCAGTACTATTCACAACAACAAAGATATGGACCTACTAGTCCATTCTCATGCTACTAATAATGACATACCCAAGACTAAGTAATATAAAAAGAGATTTAATTGACTCACAGTTTAGCAGGGCTGAGGAGGACTCAGGAAACTTACAATCATGGTGGAAGGAGAAGTGAACATGTCCTTCTTCACATGGCAGCAATAAGGAGAAGTGAAGGGGAACTGCCCTTTATAAAACCATGAACTCTAAAGAAACTTATTCACTATCACAAGAACAGCATGGAAACACCCACTCCCATGATTAGAGTACATCCCACCAGGTTGTTCCCTTGACAAGTGGGGTTTGTGGGAGCTACAATTTAGGATGAGATTTGGGTGGGGATATCACATGAAATCAACCTAAATGCCCATTAATAATATTGGATAAAGAAATGTGATACATATACACCATGGAACACTATGCAACCATAAAAAAATTAGATCATGTTTTTTGAGGGAACATGGATGGAGCTGGAGGCCATTATCCTTAGAAAACTAATACAGGAACAGAAAACCAAGTATATCTTCTTGCTTATAAATGGGAACTAAATGATAAGAACATATGAACATAAAGAAGGAAACAACAGACACTGGGGTCTACTTGAGGGTGGAGGATGGGAGGAGGGAGAAGAGCAGAAAAGATAAACATTGAGTACTGGGCTCAATACCTAGCTGATGAAATAGTATGTACAACAAACCCCATGACACAAGTTTATGTACATAACAACCCTTCGCATGTGCCCCTGAACCAAAAACAAAAATTGTGATTTTTTAAATGAGATTTTAAAAGAAGTGATATTAAATGTATTACCCCTTTTTCATGCTGCTCTGAAGAAATACCTGAGACTGAGGAATTTATAAAGTCTCACAGTTCTCTATGGCTGGAGAGGTCTCAGGAAACTTGCAATCATGGAGGAAGCCACCTCTACACAGGGCAGCAGGAGAGATAATCAGTTTGAGCATGGGAAATGCCAGATGTTTATAAAACCATCAAGTCTCATGAGGCTCACTCATTAACATGAGAACAGCAAGGGGAAATCTGCTCCCATAATTCAATTACCCCCACTTGGTCCCTCTTGCAACATGTGGAGATTATGGGGATTACAATTCAAGATGAGATTTGGGTGGGGACACAGCCAAACCATATAATTGGGAAACGAAAGCTATGTTAAGAAAACAGCTAAGGAAATTTCCCTAGTGATGTAATTGTCTAGTGGCATTATTTTGTTTAAAGATATTCAACTTGATCATCCAATTTCAGCAAAATCTTCTGCACTTCAGAATACCCTGTGAGTGTGATGTCAATTTTTTTGATAGAGACTGAAAGGGGGATAGATTTTAAATCTGAGTCAACATGGTAAAGAAGAGAGTCAGCAGGGGACCTATGGACAAATATAAACAGAGAACTTGAGTTACCCAGAAATGTTCAGAAGCATTTGAAAAGGCTTTGGGCTATCACAGAATTTAGACAAAGGAGTTCCACCAGTGTATCCACATCTCTGTAGGACAAGAAAACTTATTTGCATTTGAGTTAGATTTATTTTCCTAAAATATTGTCTACTTTATTGAAATAGTCATACTTATTCAAATTTGTCATATTATATTCTTTTAGAATTTTAAAATATCTTATCTATTATCATACATTTTTGTCGCACATAATGTCCTATATTTATATTTTCTATCTTTATTATTCATAGTTAGATGTCTTCCAAAAGACCAAGACCTTGAATTAGTTGATCTATTCTCTTCATTTTTTTGTTTCTAATCCATTAATTTATGACTGTGTTTTAATTATTTATGCATATATTGGTCTCATGAATTTTTAAGATGTGTCAAAGTATAGAGAATAAAATAATGTATACTCATCTACCATCTTAAAAATAATGTTTTTTCTTGAATTGCCTTTTTATAGCTTTTTTGCCTATTTTATGTTGGGTTGTTTGTCTTTTGTTACTGATTTTAAGAGTCTTTATATTTCTGGAACTTCCTTCTGTTGTGTTGGTTATATTCGTTGCAAAAAAAAAAAACAAACTTTTATAAGCCTGTGTTTTGTCTTTTGCTTTTTTAAAAATGGTGCTTTGCAATATATATAAAATTTTAATATGAATGTGACCAGAGTTGTCAATTATTTCTTTATACAATTATTTCAGGTTTATAAAAGAAATCTTTCCTGGCATCTATGGTCATTAAGATTTTTTTCAATAGTTCTTTTTTGAGACAGAGTTTTGCTCTTATTGACAATGTTTTTACTCTTTCACTCTTGTTTCCTTTAAATTTATTTTATTGAATTTATAAATTTTATATATGCTCTGAGAGTAGTTTCTGTACTTTTCTTGATTAATTAAAAAATTCGATTCACAAATGTTCTGTCTACATCCCATTTGTTTATATATACAAAATTGTCATTTTTCCCTAAATATTCTGTACATACAGCTTTTATTTCTTACTTGTTTCTGAAACTATTTAATAAAACGACTTTGTTTAAAACAGTGTTATTGATTTGTTTTGATTTAAAAATGCTATGAGAATCCATCTAGGTATTGATTATTTTTCATTTTTGCTTATACAAAGGGTATAATTCTATCTGTGGAATCTTTTACCTCAGGAAATATCCTGTAAACTTGCTTTTAGAATTGTTTGTATAGTAACGTTACCAGTGATCTATATGCTGGCGCTTCACATTCTGACCTTTAGATCTACCATCTTTTCTCCCATTTGTTTTGTTTGTTTTTGTTCGTATTCACTGTCTCTATTTTGAGAAAGCTTTTCTTGTATAGCTTTTACAGAACAAATTTATTTTTCTACAGTGTCATCTTTGCCTTATTCTGAACATAATCTTAATTCTGTGATTATGTTTATATTTTCACAATTTTTCCTTATGTCATTTAATTTTTTTGTGATATTAGTCGTGGTCTTACCATCCCATCCTTTCTCTTTTGTTTCATATTGTACAGATTTCCATAAACGTTATTGAGAGAACAAAGCTTTGTAACACACACTCCTTTTGAAGTTCAAAAAAGAGTTCTTTGTATCTTACATAGTAAATCCATTTTCATCTTGAAACATGTGGAGACTTTACATAGACCTCCTTCACATGTTCTCTTCTTTATTTATAAGAAGCATAGTCCAGCACAGATTACTAAGGGTTATTCAGGGTTCCCCACATTGACTTCCTGATTCTTGTCAGAACCTTCTCATATGATGGGCTGAGAACTAGTTAATGTTCTTGGCGGTCTCTTATTTAGAATGGATCTGTGGGCTAGGGGAGGAGGTCTCCTATACCATCTGCCCAGTTATTGCATAATCATAATAAAGCTGTAGGGTTTATTTTTCCATGATCAAGCATTAGTATAGTTATTTAGTTGTCCAAATCAATGAATGGGAAACTAATTTCCAGATTAATTGCGCCCTGGTTCTTCCATTCCCATTGCTTGACTTACCATCCCTTCGTGTAAAGATTCTATTATTCTGTAATTCTGCCTTTAATTCTACATATTTCTTCTAACAGTAACCAAGGAGAGGTAAAAGTAGGTTACCTTGTAAACTTCCAACCAGGCAAGTAGGTGGTGAATTCTCTTCCTTGGTTTTATGTCACTTTGCCAGGGAAATGGTGGGTTTCCAATAGGAGTGCTTGGCTCAAAATCGATTATCAACTTTCCTGCACTGTTCAACATATCTGTCTGAGAGATTTTATCCAAGCTTTGGATATTAAGAATTTCTAATATCCAGTATCGGAATGGTCATATCCTTTATTTCTCATGTAAGTTGTGATTAAACATTTGCATTTATCTTTTTGTGTGTGTTTTAATAGAATATTGAGAGACAGAGAATTCATCATCTTAGACTTCCGGCAAAATTAGAGTATTATTAAACTTTTGATCTCAGTTCCCCTTTACACTCTTAGCAAATATTAAGAGCCCAGAGGATCTTCGTTTACATGATTTATATCAGTCAATACTTGCTATATTGGAAATTAAATATGAAAAATATTTAAAATGCATATTTATTAGTTCACTTTAAATAATGATAAACCCACTATACATTAATTAAAAAAACACTTCTATTTTTAAAACAATATACTTTCCAAAATAAACAAAAGCTTAGTGAGAATAATGGTATTGTTTCACCCTTTTGCAGAACTCTTTAATGAGTAATTGAATGGAAGACAGTTCAATTATTTTATATTCAATCTGTTGTTTGAAGTTACTTTGATTAATATATATAAAGCAAATCTGTCTTTCTAAATACTTAATGCAAAAGGGAACCCGCTTCCCCAGGGATCCTTGGACCACACTGAAATAACATTTGAAAATGTGCTTTTTCATGTTGTCAGACCACTGTGCAACACAGATAATCTGATTACAGAAGAATAATTTAGAAGGATCAAGTTACTTGTCTGACCAGTAATTAGTAAAAGCAAAACTTGAACTCAGAGGATTTAAATACGAAACTTTTTTTTCTGCATATAAGCTTCATCTAATCAAGAAATGAACCAGGCTCCAGCCATCTTGCTATTTTATATTTTATGTTTGCATAACTCCATATAACTGGATGATAGGAGACTCCAAAACAATATTCAATACTGCATGGTGTTCATCTTGAAAATACAAAAATTATAAATCTTTCACTTGTTCTCAATCATCAAATTACAACAGAAGGAAGGAGAGTCAATGTGCAAGCTCCTTAAGGAGGGAAAACCTGTTCACTCTCCATTTGGTTTACCTTGTGCCAAATGGATAATAGAAGTGAATGGCAACTGTTGGGGACAATAGCCTATACCATGATGGACAGATGTTTAACAGGGAATTATCAAGAATAAATATTATTATCACTGTGTCCACAATGAGGAAAGTTTTGAATCACCTTAGGAAGAAAAAAGCACAGGAATTGCCCTCAGTTAAAGAAAGGCACAGACAGTAAGATGGGATTTTGGAGCTGGATCACTCATCACCTAGCTGGCAATGAAAGCCTAGTAACTGGATTAGGAATAGCCATTGGTGCAAAGTAACAGGCCAATTGTTAAACTTTTCACTAAAGTTGAACTGGAATGGTATAGCTGTGGAACAGGTAGGAGCAGGTGCAATGTGTCATGTCTTTCAATAAAGAAATGGACAAATAGTAATGACAAAGATAATAGAATTGAATGGCAACTGCTGGGGACAATTAATGTTCTGGTGAAAGATGACGAAGCCTGAACACATCAATTACAAGCTAAGTTTGAACACCAGAGGGACTCCAGGGCAGCATATAAAGGCTTTCATTTCGTAGAGCAAAAATAAGGAAAGCTCAGGACCAAGCAGAGTTTCGAAGTTAGTAAATTCTCAACCTAGGTAGGTCTTCTCTGCTAAGGGTAGAGGCCTAATGGGACCTAGAAACATGGGATGGGGACATTTGGGTTTATGAACTAAAATATCTCAAATCTCCTAATTCCATTAAGCTCTCTGAGCCTGCACAAGTAGCTCACCCCTTCCTATAAAGACTTCACACTTTTCTCATTACTTGTAGACAATGCAGAGGCCACTTTCCTAGAAGATAAGAAGCACCCTCCTCAGGATCTGCCACTACGTACTCCCCTTGACTCCAGGCCAGCATATAGGGTTAAGGTGCAGCATAAGCCAACTAGAGAAACGTTGGGCTTGCCAAGGGAGGAAAGAGAATATACACACATGGAGTCAATAAGCACCAGAAGGAAACTGGGGAGTGCTATGTGCCTGGATTCTAAAGATATTTGATTAAGGAGAGGTGGGACAGAATATAATAAAGGACAAGAGAACTTTTACTATTAGAGCCCTCTCCAAGGGGGGAAGGCTAGAATATAAAGGGGTGAGCCTTTACTATTAGAGTCCTCTCCATCCAATCATATAGGATGTGATACCCTGGCAAGAATCTTGTACAAATTATAAATGTTCTGCTGGGATAGCTTGTGAAACTTGGAGAAAGCAATGACCCAAATGAAATAAACTTGAAATGACAGAAATACCATGCCAAACAGTAAAAGTAGGGAGCAAAAGGGTTAGAAAAGTTGGCGCACAGTAATGTATATACTGTGTTATTCTAGGAAATATATAAAATGAATACATTCTACTGAAAAGCCTGGAGGGTACGCCAATTACCAAAATGAGTGAGGTGGGTACCGCCATCACTGAAAAGTTCAGGAGATGTATTCTCCAGTAAATTAAGGCTGATAATAGGAGATGCTATTGTTGAACTTGGCTCAATGATAGCAATGTGGATGACAGGCTCCCTTCTCTTATCTATCCAAAGTGGCCACCACTCAACCATGCAATGTAAGATGGCACCAATTATCATATGAAATGGCAAAGGCAGAGTAGCAATCAGGGACTCAATCCACAGAGAGCTACAAAGATGATTAGTAGACCAAGGTATTCTCAGGAGTAAAATAAATGTATAGCCTGTAATTATATTGTAAAATTTACAACCAAAATAGTTCAGGAAAGGTTAATCAAGAGGCTGAGGGCAGCTACTACAATATAAAGTCATAAGCCCTTGTCCAGTTTCCACGTTTGCCGCAGTTTTCCAACTCAGAACCCACTCACTTAAGGAGAGGTGAATTTTCCAGAGGGAACAGACCTGCAATACTATGGCAAATGTCTATGATAAAGATTACCTCGATTCATTTCTTGATTAAATGCAGCTTATATGCCATTTACTCAGGTAACTGTGAACTGTGGAAAGATAATTTTGAGAACAATTCTATATATTAGACATTGATACTTGATCATCCAAAACATCATCATGGCCTCCTTGTTAAAGTAGGGCACTCAGAGCGGGTAGAACTCAGGTAATAAATTATAATTCTGGCTCTGGCTCAGAATCAGCTCACAAAAATCCATTCGATTCACAGACCCACCATCAATCATAGTAATATATAATTGATTGGATATAATTGGTAGTTTGCCGTGCACCGTACTTCCAACCTTGGTTGATTGGACTGTGGGATAAGAGATACCATTCTATAGAAGATCAAGTGGAGACCAAGAAGCCTCAGTCGAAATAGTCAAAAACAGGACCACATTCCTGGTAAATGGGCAGAGATTAGTGTCGTTCTTAAAGATCTAAAAGATGCAGAAGTTACAGTCCTTAATATAGTCCAACAAATTTGTCAGTCAACTCCCTACAAAAGTCAAATGTTTCCTAGAGGAGGCTACTAGACCACTACAACCTCATCCAAATGTTAGCCCCATGCTTCTGTGCTAGATATGCTATCTCTGCTAGGGAAGGCTAGCATGGCTTTGCTAATGCATACAGCTTCAAATCTCATAAATGTGTCCCTCTCCATTTTTATAAGAAAGGGTGTAAGGAACATGGTTGTGCTGCAGCCAAGCAGGAATAGGGCAGCAGGCATAGGCACAGGTAAACAGCCTGGATGACTCAGCAGGTTTGTGGCACAAGTTCACAGTCCAGTGTCTTATATGATCATAGTCATGTAGACATAACACAGAGAAGCTCCCCACCTGGCTCTCAGCCACTATTGTTTGTGTAGTGTATAAATGGAACACTGACCCTAGGAAGGGGCTGCTGAATAAAGACGTGGCCATAACCATCAGGAGAAAGTAGAAATCCTATTACATGGTGGGGATGTAGTGGAATAGGGTTGCAGCCAGGTGATTCATTTGCTGTCTGTACTTATTCTCACTCAGTCTTTGTGATGCATGAACAAATGACACACCACATGCCTGAGAAGGGCATGATGGTTATGGGCTCAGATTCCTAAGGCCTGAGGGTCTGTTTCAGAGCCACCAGAGAATGGAAGACGTGCTAGCAGAGAATAAGCAGCATGCAGAATGGGCAATAGAGGGAAAAGCTGATGTGTGACAGTTGTGGCTACAAGTTCAGCTCAGGTGTTGAGAGGCTGTTGTTTGTCCCACTCGCCTTCCTCTAAGTTTCTCCCAGGACCAGAGATTCACTAGCATTTGCTGCAGTCCACACAAAGAATTGGATCATCGCAAGGGGTGGTCTGTAGTGGCTGCTCTATGCACCACCTAGATCTCCCTTTAGTACTAAGGGACATGAACCTTATGCTTCTGGGAGTGCTGTGAGATGACAGATTCTAGCTGCCAGCCTCACAGGAATTACACTCACTTGGGGAGGTACCTTGCCAAGGCCACACTCCTTCCTAGGAGAATGGTATGAATGGTCAATGCTGTGGTATAAAGGCTCAGCTGACTCACTCTAGCCGGGGCTAATGTTGAAGGGCCACCCAGCTGTAGAGCTCTATAAGGGATTAATGGAGAGCTCTGCTGAAATTTCAACACAGCCCAGCTCCTCACTCTGCCACATCTTGTTTTCTTTTCTTCTGTCACAGAGCTTTATCCTACAAGTAGTTTCTAATTTCTGCACATTAATCTCTATTTCAGAGTCTACTTCCCTGTAAAGATGACCTGCATGATCTATAGAATGCACGTAGCAATCATTTATGTAATCAATTTATTTTTTAATTTGAGCAACTATTAAGTACCCGGCATTCTGTATGGCAAGGGCAATGATTCAGAATGCAAGCATGAAACATGAACTTATAAACAATTTACAACTAAGTCAGAGAAGTGCCATATATACACAGAGGATAAGACAATGCCATATAAAATAACACCAAACACTAGAACGACAAGAAGGCAGTGGTGACCAGGAGCTCAGACTTCTCAGGTAAATGGTGACCAGGAGCTCAGACTTCTCAAGTATGAAGATCTGGGTCACATCACCAAAGGAGCTGCTCGGTAAGGATGAGAAGAGAGTTTGATTGTGCACAATGAGTTCCTAATTGCATAGCAAAGCAGTAAGCAAAAATGATTCTTTTTCTGGGAAGATATGGACTGCTATGCAGTTACCTTAGCAGAGCCTGCTGTTATCCCCGGCTATTTGTGACTGTGTGGGTGAGTCTGTCTGTTTTATAGGTAAAATATTAGCAAGTTCATCTTGACTCTTATCGTCCCACACACTTTTTAAAAACTCCACCTTATCCAGCCTGCCTTCATCAGTTAAAAAAAGAAAAAGCTGACATTTTAACTTTCCATTTACTTACTCTCTAATTGGTTCTAACCTCTGATTGAGCAGGGCTGGTGATGGCAATTATTAACTCCCTATGATCCCAGCTGACTGTTAAAAAAAGTATCCCAATTTATGAGTATCTGGTCATCATTAGGGGAAAAACCGATGTTCAATTATATGGGTAAGCCGCCCTATTCACTGAAGGTGGGTCTCTTTTGAAAAGAGAATTTATTCCATTTATGAACCTTTTAGAATCTTTAAATTTGAAGGTTATGCCTAAGATAGCAGGATTATTTTAAGAATAAGAATTTGGATACAGCTAAAATCTTGAAAGCCTATTCTTAAATATTGTAAGGAAAGAAATTTCTGGTTTTTCCCCCATTCTCTGTTTTTTATTATAGAGATTATTTTCTCTCTCTTTCTCTTTTTTGCACATACAAACTCACAAGATATAACTTAAACTAGTTTGTGTAAGTATAGAACATTCTACTAGCACATTTGTCAATTAAAATCTTTTTTTGCTATATTTAAAATATAAGGAAAACATTACAGTATCCTAAAAATGATGATTCTATTAAAACACTAGAGAAAGATCCTTAACGGAAACTGTAAGAATTTGAAACAAAAACAAAAACTATCTCCTGCTGAGGTCAATGAGGAACACATAAACTTGGGAGATCTTGCTTAAAGCAGCAATTATTATAAATTAAAAATGACCCTTATAATGGTTGTATACATTGTAATTTTTCCTAAAAAGAGATCATTATGTCTTCAGTTACTGTATCACTTAGAACTCAGAAGGCAGAACCATTATGAGTGATGTCAAAGTATAAATTTGTTATACATGCTAGATGACACATCATTTTTGAGACTATTTGAAAAAGCCTATGGAAAGCTGTTGCTGCTACATTGGTTTATGGTTTGACACTGTTGTGGGTCATCAGGGCTGCCAGCCAAGAAAACATGCTTGATGTGAACCAGCATATAGCAAGGATCAACTGGAACCTGCAAGGAAAAAGTGGAACCCACGTCTGTCCCCTGACCTTAAACCTTGAGGACGTGGATGGGGTGACCCATAGAAGAAGCTGGTGTCCTTTCCTATAGACCTGGAAATATGCCTCATACAGGACATGGAAGAACTGAAGGATGAGATCCAACGGGAGCTGGGACAGCTAAAAGCCTAGTTACTGGCTACAAGCTCAGCTGCCAGCTCCCCTTGGCACAGGACTGACTCAGCAAATCAGTAATGATGTGCATGAACTTCAGGGATGCCTGGAACCCTACATTATCCTTCAGAGTGTAATGGCTGCTGCTTTACTTTCACCTTCCAAAATTTGTGCAAATTTCTCTCGTGGACAATCTTAATCAGGAGCCACTGAAGGAAGGGCATTCTCAGAAATGTATTTCTAGTTCAGTTAATTTGACATTGAGCAAAAGAAGAAAATATGAGAGCCCACTCCTTATCAACTTGGCATCCTTACGAACTTCTTTTAAGCATATTTAACTTCCAGGTAAAAATGTTAGAACATGATGCAACTACAATTTGTACAACCAGAAAGACACTTACTTTCTCTATTAAACAGCCCCATAGTCACACACTCCCTCGATATTCTGCAGCTTAAATATTGAACTATGACATTAACCACTATTAACATGCCTCATATTGGATTACAGAACAATAGAAGAGGGGAACAAAATAATTTGTACACATACACACAGATACAGTCATGTACTTTGTAATGATTTTTCAGTCTAAAGTGATGGTCCCGTAGAGTATAATGAAGCCAAAAAATTCCTATTGCCAGCAATGCCTTCATTACCCTGATTTTGTGTAGGCCTAAGCTAATGTGTGTATTTGTGTCTTCATTTTTAACAAAAAAGTTTAAAAAGTAAAATAAAAATTAAAAATAAAAGCTTTTAAATAAAAATTAAAAAGAAGATATTTTTGTACAGCTATCAAATGTGTTTAAGGTGTTATTACAAAAGAGTAAAAAAGTTAAAAAATTAAAAGCCTATAAACTAAAAATTAGTTACAGTAAGCTAATTTCTTATTAAAGAAAGAATTTTTTAAAAAATAAATCTATCGTAGCCTAAGTGAATCAAGCTTATAAAGTCTACAGTACTATACAGTCGTGTCCAAGGTCTTTCACTAACTATTCACTCACTGACTCACCAAGAGCAGCTTCCAGTCCACAAGCTCCATTCATGGTGAGTGCCCCGTGCACATGTACCATTCTTCATCTTTTATACCATTATTTTTACTGTCCCTTTTCTATGTTTAGATGAGCTTAGATACACGAATCCTCGCCATTGTGTTACAATTGCCTACAGTACTTGATTCGGTAACATGCTGTGCAGGTTTACAGCCCAGGAGCCAGGGGCTCTGCCATACAGCCTAGGTGTGTAGTAGGCTGTAGCATCTAGGTTTGTGTAAGCACACTCCATGATGTACCTATGATGACAAAATTGCCTAATGACACAATTCTTAGACTATTCCTCTTGTTAAGTGAAGCATGCCAGTAGATAAAATTAAGAAAGAAATACTTGTAACTATTACAGTCCTCATTTCTGTTATTGGCCATATGGCCACAGCTTGTATCGATGACTTCCTTCTTGCACTGCCCATTTTATATTTTCCTTGCCCTCAGCAAGCACCTCACCTTGCTGTGATCCCATGCCTGGTGGAGTGATTACAACTCCATTCCTAAAGTGTCAGCCATGGGAAATCCTGTCTTTATTAGGCTACCACAGTTTTGTATTAACTTTTACCACAGGATAAAGGCATAATAAGCAGTATCGAAGGTGACCAGGGTATTCCAAAAAGCACCTACTCCTGTGCCTGCTGTATGCTGGAAATTCAGTTTTCCTCACGATAGTCAGCATCAAACCCTTCAGCTAGTCCAGTGGCGCCTTATTTGCATGTTGATTTATTGACATCACAGTTTTCAGAGAGCAGACTCCATTTCCAATTTAACACGACTGTTCCTGTGTTTCCTGGTTGGAAGCATTATTCTCCCAGAAAAGTAAGATGCCCTAAAGCAGCAGAGCCCAAAGTTGCCCGGACTAGAAACAAAAATTCTGTTAGTAGATCATGAAGGGTAATAATAAGAGCAGCTGATTTCATTCCCATTCCTTGATCATCTTATGGGAGAAACAGCACTACAGTTTAGTTGCTGATTTGGGATATGTACTACATCCATAGGACACTACCCCAGCCCTATAAGATTTTTGTCCCCCAGTTGGGAGCGTAACAAAATCTTTAAAAGTCCCTTAATGAAGTGTGGACTTCATTAGCTGTGAAATGAGTTCTTTGGTCAGAAGTAATGCTACATGGAATATTATAACAGTGAATAAGGCATGTATAGTTGGTGGTTTTAGCAGAACAAATATGTGCAGTGAAAGCAAATTCATACTTTAACCAGTGAGGACAAATTGCTGCCCCTTTCGTAATGGAAATAGTCCAAAGGCATCATTCTGCCAACATGTAGCTGGCTGACCCCTCCAGGGAACGGTGGTGCCAGAATTAAATTTTTGGTAAACCAGATCCAAATATTTTCTTTTTAGGCGATGATCAAAGGGAACTCTCCAAGAGGCCACACCTGCGCTTGAGAAGGAGGAGGCCATGTAAAAGGAGTATGAACTACACAACCTGCTTATGAAAATTACCTGTGCCTTCATGACCTGCACAAATGGGATCTTATATTAACCACTTCCATTTGACGAGGAAATGTTGCACATCCAACTTCATGGTTTTGTCAGACAACATCTAGTTCACATTGGGTACCTCAGGTGGCATGGCAAATTGATGGTCTAGCATTTAATCTTTACTAGTTCCCAGTAACAGACCAGAAACTATTTCTTAAAACAAGAAGTGATATCTGCAGAGGATGGCATAGCCTTATCGCAAAATGATAAGGGTCTGTACAGTTATTTACCTATAAGTGTGTGCTGTTGGCTCTTAACATCATCCCATTGCCCATGGAGACTTCGAGCACCATAAGATCTGCTAGATCCTAAGGCCCAAGGAGCTTGCACATCAGCCTGGACCTGTTGCAGAGGCATCTCTTGTTCTAGGATCTACGCAGAAAGCTGGCAACCTTTCAAAGTTATTTGATAAATAAACGTAAGAAGCGCACCCAAATGAGGCATATGATGCCTCCAAAGTCTCCCTCTGGGTATGTGCCTTCTTTTTAGCAGAAGGAAATGTAAGATGCAGCAACTGCTTTTTTTTTTTTTTTTTTTTTTTTTAAACTCTGGAAAGGATCTTCCTAAATCTTCAGTCCACTGTTTATCTAGACATTTCTAGGGATGACAGATCCTAATTTTTGTGGAGTCTGTTTCCCATGACTTGGCATGCATCTGTCTCATTATCTAAAGTAGCTTCTACTTCTGCTCACAGGTTTAATCAGTGTGACATCAACAAGATGATGCTCTTCAGACTTGTGAGACAGTTAAGTGCCCCCCATCCCACTCCCTGCATGGAGCACATTATGACATAGGGCTGAAGAGTTAGTACAGTCTTGAGGTAGGAGAGTGAAGATGTTGTAGCCCTTTCAACTGAAAGCAAACTTTTCTTGAGATCTTTGTTCAATGGCATAGAAGAAAAAGTATTTGTCAGAACATTAGCTGTATGCAGACCTGGCACCGATTTTTCTCCAGAAAGAAAATACATCTGAAATAGCAGCTGGAATTGGAGTCACTACCTTTTTAAGATTGTAGTCACTCACTACATACTGCAATACTGGTCCTCGGCACTGGCCAAATGGGCAAGTTAAGTGGGGATTCCCAATGCTGTATTTTTCAAGCCTTTGATACTGGCAATAATTTTTGCATTTCTCCAGAAAACCATTTGCTTTTGGTTTACTATTTTATAGGTAGAGCCACTTTAAGTGACTTTCACTTGGCCTGTACTATCACAATAGCCCTAACTGCATGGGTTATGGAATCCATGTCAGAATTCTGTCCATAGTTGAGTCTATTCCTTTATCTATGTATTTATAGGTGAGGAAATCATCCCCATGTAGGGTTGGGGATGGTGGACCCACTGTGAAAGGAAAGCAGGCCAGACCTAACATGGTATGGTCTATGTCTCCAGAAATTAACATCAGAGCCAGGGACCAACAATTTCCCTGAGAAATGACCACATGTCCTTTCAGGGCAAAACTAAGGAAGAACATTTATAGTGTAAATTTTTGGCTGTAGAGCAAGATGCTTCCTCATGCATGTCCTGGCCTCCCATTCATTCAAAGGCTCTAGGTCTGTAAATCAGCTCAATTCTGGACGTTGCTGAGAGGAAAGATCATTATAATGATTAAAGCTAGACTTCCATCCACCAGAAGAGATTGCTGTCATGTATTGTTGCCATGTAAGTATGTGTGTGTGTGTGTGTGTGTATAGTTGCCATGTGTATGTATATATATCAAATATATATAAGGGGAGTTTCCCTGCCCAATCTCTCTCCTTGCCTGCTGTCATTCATGTAAGACATGACTTACGCCTCCTTGCCTTCCACCATGTTTGTGAGGTTTCCCCAGCCATGTGGAACTGTAAGTCCAACTAAACTTCTATCTTTTGAATTGTCCAGTCTCAAGTATGTCTTTATCAGTAGTGTGAAAACACCTCATCTCTCTGTGTCCCAGCCACCTCAGAAAATCCATATTCTTCCAAAAAGTGGTCCTTTTGAAAAGGTAATTATATCTGGTCCCTATCTATGACTTTCCTTACACATGTAACCAGATCAACTATTTTGGCCATTAATGTATTTAGAAGATGAACCAGTTCAGTCTGAAAATATTCACTTAAATTAATAATCTGATTGAACTGACTAATTTTATTTTGTTTGCTTTGAGATTGGATTGTACAGGCCATTAGGGAAATGGCCAGATGAATAATAACATGGATTCTGTCAAAAGAACTTTTCCAAATAACACACCCCCTCTGCAAAACAGAGGTGGAGAGAGAGAGTGTGTGTAGAGAGAGAAAGAGAAAGTTGGTTGTTGTTTCCTTTCCATGAAGTCAATGTGTAAGAATATTTGACAATCTAAATCTGTAGACAGAAGCCAGTCCCAAGCTATTTCACTACTGTCTTCAGCCCTCGCCCAGTGATGCCCAGGCAGCTCTCCTGCTGGAATCCAAATAAATGGAAAGACCTGCTGAATCAGCAAGGGTAAGTGACATCTAACAGAAACCAGGGAATAAAATGGATACTATAAACTGTAACATATCCTGCATCTGGATTAATTCCTTTAAGAATTTTCTTTTATTAAGTTCTGTAGGGAGATTCCTCCAAGGGTAACAAATGTCCACAAACTGCAGACCTTTTAAAGAAATAATTACTTTGCCTACATGAGACCTAAGAGAAATGTCTTCCTGTCTCTGCTTGGCATCACTGCCACCTCATGGATTAATGAATTCTGTGTCCTCCAGTTGCCTCATTATGTACCTCTGTTTCGTGCAAGTAGCCAAATGTATCAGAATTCATTTTAATGAATGTGAGTCATTCCTCATTTTTTATGATTTAGACTCACTGGTTTGTAAGTAAGCCATTAACTAAGCTAAAAATAATAGATACTACCTGATGGAAAACCTGTGTAGTAAAAGGGCTCATTGCCAAGAGCACCAAAGAAAGGGGTGGGGAGAAAAGGGGCGACGAAAGCAGAAAAAAAATACGCACCCCTCCTCAATTTTTAAGGTTAAAGAAACAGTTCTTTTACCAGAAAGCTTAATTTTATAGGGTCGTGGATTGACAGAGCCAAACAATTTTGTGACCATATTCAGAACCACACTCAGTCTATTTTATAGTAAAGAATTCAAAACATCCATGTTTGTTTTCGAAAAAGAAGGCTGTCTTTCTGGTCATGACGCCTCTCCCAAATGCTGTAGTTTAGCATCCCCAAGAGGAGCAAACAGGAGTCTGTGGTCTAAATTAGATTTTCAGTATTTTAGTAGCTGCTTCTGCTAAATGATAGCTTCTTCTTAATAGTTTCCAATAAAACCCAAAGTCCATAAACACATTTCCTTAAAGGGAGAGTTTCTGTCTGTCTACACATGTATGTGTTTGGTTCACTATGTGTCTTTCTCCTTAGAGTGTAAATTCTATGCGAGCAGGGATGTTGTTTGGCTCACTGCTGTATCTGCAGTGCTTCACCTGAGAGGGCTTGGCATATAGTGATTTATCCATAAATACAGGCAGGTGGACCACCAGAGGTCAGGAGTTTGAGATTAGCCTGACCAATATGGTGAAACCCCATCTCTACTAAAAATACAAAAATTGGCCAGGTGTGGTGGCATGAACCTGTATTCCCAGCTACTTGAGAGGCTGAAACAGGAGAACTGCTTGAACTCAAGGGGTGGAAGTTACGGTGAGCCGAGATCACACCACTGCATTCTAGCCTGGGCAACAATGAGACTTAGTTTCAAAAAATAACAAATAAATAAATAATTGGCCAGAATATGAGGTTATAATATCAAAACTGGCTATAAAAATAAGTTCATTAAGTCAAAAACATGGGAACTAATATTTCTCTTAATTCTACTAAATGATATAGTTATTTAATATAGAATTTGTAAATGAAAAGAGGAAAAATTAATTCTATGATTTCAATTTGAAATGTGTAATTTAAATGGACTTCTGAGATCAGAGTTATTTAAGATAAAATGCCATGAACTCCATCTCACTATATTGATTAGCTTCTTTGGCCAACTAGTGTCTATAATTAAGTAAGTCCAATGCATGAGCAGTTTCATTCATTCCATCACTTCATATTAATACCCACTCCATGAAAGGCTCTCTCTGCTAGGTCTAATAGATACAAAGCTGGAAAAAAAGGGCTTCTCCACAGAATAGCTTGTAGTTCAAAAGAGATACAGTAAATCAAAATTATAGCAGCAAGTAAGTCCTCAGACAAATGTTCATGTAGCTTGCTGCCTGAGATGAGAGTAGTCACATGAATGATTGGGAAGAGTCCAGGGAATACTTCCTGGAGGAGGTGATGCTAGACTTGCCACTTGAAAGATAAGCAGAATTTGATAAGAAGAAATGGAAAAGGACACTCTGGGCAGAAGGGACTATGCCTTGAAAATAGAGTGGCTTGAAACATTATACTACAATTTGAAAGCTAGAAGGCTTTTTCTATGCTCCCCATAAAAGCGAGGAGATAACATCCTGCTCTCATGTGCACAGACTTCACCAGTCTTCAATCATCATCTCGCCAGGCCAAGGTAGAGAACCCACATGATACACAGATACATTTCTGGTTCGTTGGTTGGTTAGTTTTGGGTATCATTTGTATAAACTATAAAGGAGACACATGGGTTTCCTAATTTTTTCTCTTTGACATGATATTGTGACATCGTGTCTGGGCATTTTATCTGTATCATCAGTTGAAATGGTCATTGTCAGGTATTTACTTACAAATAAACCTACATAAACCCAATTCTACTGCAAGAATGGTTTACTGTACACGTTAGAATGGTTCTCATCATGAGCTGCTCCCAAACTCTACAGTAGCCTGTCAATCCCTCCCATCAGAGCTCAATACCCAAATTTTTCAGTTGTAGTTATTACTGCAATGTGTATGTAATCTAAATGAATTAAAAATTCATTTGCCTTTTGCTATTTGTAAATCATAAAATTATAAGGCTACATTTAATAAGCAGCACCTTCAAACCAGAAAGGATGTGACAGGTATAGAAAATTTGAATCCCAAAAAAACAAGAAGAAGAAGAAGTAGAGTGGGGGAGATGATAAATAGATGGCAACCTGCATGATACTGTCTGGTGTACAGGACACATGTAGTGTGGTAGAGGGAGATTTGACTGGAGAGGGAGGCAGAGAGAATCATGAACCATTAACCTGAAAGCTCTGGGGATAAGTTAAAGGGTGTTTAATCATTGGAGTGGCATGTACAGCTCTTCTTTTAAAATTTCAATATTAAAAGAAAATGCTGCCAGCAGGGTGTAAGAAAGAGATCTTCATTAAATAAAACTATTTTCAACATTTTCTTCCCCAATGTTTAGTGTCATCAGATGACTTGACATTATATACTACTATCAAAAGAATGTAAGTGCTTCTCCACTATCTTAAATATAAGTATTTTTTCTATTAATATAAATAGCTATTATATATGTATGATGGAATACTATTTTGTATAATATTCTATTACATTAATATTTCTTTGTGTTCATGAGACTTCTAAATAAATTGAATTTAAGTTTTTGTTGTAGCACACACTCATGCCTCCTGCTACTTACACATGTGGATGGAAGAAATATCACCAATTGTTTTTATTTTCTTTAATTGCAGAAAGGAAGTTGGAAGAAAAAACTTCTCTTTTTTCAGGAACATAGGTGCTTTTGTACAAAAAACATTTGTTGAAGCATCTGTAAAATCTTATGTTTAATTAAGCACATTTTTTGTCACAGTGAGTAAAACAGAAGAGACAGGGTTCTTCAACCTAAGGAAAAGTAAAATAATAAATAAAAGCAGCAACATGAAAGCTGGTCTTCTGTCCACCCACCTTGGTGGAGAATGAAAGCAAACAGTGACAACTAATTAGTATTGGCCCCAGTACTGTTAAGAAGCCAAAAATGAAACCCACAAAGGAAAATGGTTCCTTGTTCACTGCATCACTTGTTTTTACTTTTGAATGATGAATAAATAAAATTCCAAAGAGTGAAGACAATGTAGAAAATTCGAACATGGAAAAGGTTAGAACAGGAGACTGTTTAAACTTGTCTTTAGTTCACAACCAAACCTGTAAAATTTTAAAGTAAAAAATTTAGAACATTCTTCTAAGATTTTTCAAATTGAATATTTTACACCTCCCTTTCTCAACTGACAGAATGAATGAAATTTCTAAAATAAGCGAAAAAAAGGAAAGAAAATAATGCCCAACCCTTCTGCATGACAGCTCGTTTGAATTTTGCTGTTGTCTTGAGGTGAGAAGCCAGTTACCTTAGCTTCTCTCCTAACAAACCTCACAAATATTTTACTTCCTGTTTTCTTTGTCAACAAACTGACATACCATGGGTGTTACACAGAAGTCCCCTGAAAAGCTTTAAAACTGGATGTCTTTGGTACATGTGTCAAATTTATTTGACAAATTTATTATTTTCATTTCCATTTCAGTCTCTGTCTCCAACGTCCTCACCTGTCTACATTCTGTTGCTCTCTGGTCTGACCCTTTCCTTTGCCTGTAATCCTGTTAAGAAAGCTGCAAGTTCAAAGGAGAAGTGAAATCTGAAACTTTTAAAAGACAGACACAAGGACAAAGAAGACCAGTTTATTCAATGACCCTAACAGAAGAGCCAATCAGCTCAAAACATACTAAATTTAAGGTGACATATTTAGGGATAGATTATTTGGGAGATAGTGTAATATGTATATTTCTGTTCCTTTTCCAGCTCAAATTGAGAGGATGGTAAGTCAAGTATAATTATTTGTATTTTGTGAACAATAATAGCAGAGATTCCTTTTCCTTAAGAAAAATAAAATAAGTGACAAAATCAATCTTACAAATAAAATACCTTTACACAAATCCAGGCACCCAGAGAACACTGAATAAATATTGAACAATACTGCTGATCATGGGAGAAACCTACTTAAAACAAGCCTCAGGGGACTTGGGAAAAACAGCAATGTCTTGTTTGCTAGACATAGGCTCACCCATCCTCCAATGCTGGATTAGTAGCAAATAGTAAGAGCATTTGAAGCAGTGAACCTGAACTTGGAATTCTCATTGAAATTCAATCACGGCTACCATCAAAGCACAACTCCTGGATAGTCATACATCCCTAAGTGACAGTGGCTCAGTTTTTATTCTCCACTCAGTTTAAAATTCAAACTAAAAAGAATTCTATTCCCTATCATAATTATTTAACACCATCATTTTCCTTCAGAACTTTGTGAACTCCTCAAAAATGTTGGTTCTCCACTGTACTAGTTAGCATGCCCTTAAGTGGACTTGAAAACACTTTTCAGTATTGAAAATGCTATTTGACATTTCTCTTTAACTCTTTTAGTAAATGATGCTCACTACTGGCAGAACAACAAATATTGAAACCATGGGTGAAATTTTGCCCTTTTGAGTGAGTGACAGGTGTAAGTTGCACTGTGCTGCCGGAGGCAGGAAGAAATGGAGAGCTTGAGGCTCAGCCTATGCTACATCCAGGAATCATTTTCATAAAGGGGAAACCCATTCTGCAGAAACAGAGGGAGTATTTTGCATGTTGTCAGCGACCCAGGTTTGAAAGGGAGAAACTAGACTCAGCAGACTCCAGGACAGGAACTATGAACCTAGCTGAAAGTGGATCCACCCAGAAGATATCTTTGAAAGATCAGTTTGTCTTTGACAAGTTCAGTTTCCACTAAAATTAGGATTGCTGTATATTCTGTTCTAGTATGCTAGCTTAAGGGCAGGAAACAGTAATGGAAGTTTTAGAAAATTGTTAACATTCTGTACTGAAAAATAAGGAGGTCTATAGTGCAAGAGCCACCTCATCTCAAGCCCAGTGTAGGGTGTGCTTTTCCATGGCTGCTCTGAAAATGTTGCTCTGTACAATATAATTTTTTGAACTACCTTGGAATTCTCTTTATCATGCATAAAGTTCCCTTCTGAGTATCTTCAATGCTGCTGGAGAGTGTTTTCAATCCTGAGAATAAATCAAGTGCTAATAAATATATTATATTATTTGAGGTTTAAAAAATGTGAAGCTGTAAAGCAAAGTCAAATTTCAAATGCCTATAAGGGCTAGGCAGATAAAGGAGCATGCCAGGTCTAAGTGTGCTTGACAACATTGCAAGAGTGTTGTGGTCCATGGAGAGGACCAGAGCACACACACCCAGGGAAACAGCAAGTTGCCTCCCTAGCCAGTTATTGCTGTGTGAGATGCATATGGTCTTAATAAAGAGGGAACAAAATCTGACATTTTAATATTGAGTATTACTTTTCTATTTATGTATAACAAATTATCACAAAAGCTTAAAACAACAGAAATTCATAGCTCCAGAAGGCAGAAATTCATAGCTCCAGAAGGCAGAAATTCCTTACCAAGGTGTCAGTAGAGTTGGTTCCTTTTGGAGACTCTGCAGAAAAAAACCATTCTATGATTGTCTCCAGTTCTAGTGACTGCCCGCAGCCTTTGCTGCTCCTTGGCTCTGGGCTGCACAAGTCTATTCCCTGCCTCCTCCTTCACAAAGCCTTCATCTTTCTGTCTGTCTGTGCTATCACCTTCACTGCCCACACTCATTCAGGGTCATCTCATCTTGAGATCCTCACCTTAATTGCATGCAAAGACCCTATTTCTGAATAAGATCAGATTCTAAGGTTCAAGTAGGCATATTTTTGGCAGCCACGATTCAACCCACTACACTTGGCAGCTTAAAATAATACAAGCTTGTTATCTTTTAGTTCTTGTGGGTCAAATCTTACATGAGTTTGCTGAATCTTCTCTGCAACTCACCAAGCTGAAATCAAGATGTTGGCCAGGACTACAAAACAGGTCTTCTTCCAAGCTCACTGGCTGTTGGCTCAATTCAGTTCCTTCAGGACATATGACTGAGGTTCCACTTTTTTTGCTGGCTGTTATCCAGAATTTACTCTCAGCTCACAGGCTGCTTGACATCCCCTGCTATATGGTCCTCTCTACAATGGGGCAGTTTTCTCAGTCAAGGACAATAGGAGAATGTGTACAATTCTGAATCTGTCTGATATCTCTCTCTAATCTCTAGACTGAGATTTAAATGACCTATTTGATTAGTTCGGGCTTACTGGAGATAATTTCCCTTTTGATTAACCCGAAGTTAACTGATTAGGGACCTTAATTACACCTTTTCATATAACATAATCTAATTCCTAGAGTGAAATTCCATCATAATCACAAATCACTCACCTCCAGGTGAGAGGATTCTACAGGTGTGTGTACTAAGGGTGGGAATCTTGAGGGCTACCGTAGAATTCTACTTTCCACAACGGGATCTCATTTTTTTAATTGGTATATATGTAAAACCAAAAGCAGATGTCCCATTTTCTCTGAGATCCCAAAGCACAGAGATGAATTTTCTAAGCTGGCTCTAAAAACAGATGAGAAAGAGTAAACCTATCCCCCCCCGACAAAAAAATGTATCTTTTTAGAAAGGTTGTATATTGAGGATACAAAGGATTCACATTCCAATGGAGGTAGTGCAAAGGAATAACAATTTTGGATACTAATTAGTTTAAGAAAAAACCCAGTTCTCTTTAAGTATCTTTGGTATAGCCTAGTACAGAACATTACTGAAGTGCAGCATGTCCATGATACATGACTGGGTAAAAAGCTAGCTGGACATACTCTATTGCACAACCCAATTTTGGCCCCCCAAAATAATAGCAACACAGCCATACATGAGTCTATATGGTACATGTATATGTGCATGAATAAGGATATGCATATTTTAAAAGGCTCCACTAGAAAGATACGTATCAAAATGATAATAGTGGCTAATGCTAGGTAGGAGCAGGTTGGGGTATGTTGTGATGGGGTAAATCTATATAGATATTAAATCTATATATAATTTTATATCATTTCAAATGTCTACAATGAAGAAAATTTGTTTCGTACATTCAAAATAGATGTTTAAAATCAATGTCTTTAGCCTGATAAACATAGGAAGACCTTATCTCTACAAAGAAAATAAAATTTTAATTAGCAGAACATGGTGGTAAGTGCTTGTAGTCCCAGCTACTGGGGGGGCTGAGGTAGGAGGATCCCTTGAGCCCCAGGAGGTCAAGGCCGCAGTGAGCTAGGATCACACCACTACACTCCAGCCAGAGTGAGAGAGCAAGACTCTGTTTCAGAAGAAAGAACGGAAATCAATATCCTCAATGTATGAATCCCCCAGTTGCTATGCTACAGATGCAGAAAGGTGGCAATGATGAGGAGTAAAACAGGTTGGGAGTGACACCAAGGCAGCCACGGACCTCGTGTGGCTGCTACAGGCTTCATCTCTCCCTTCTCCATGATCGTTTTTACCAGATTTCCTCCATGAAGAAAGAAAAAAAGAAGGGGAAAAGACACTGTGAGTGCTACACTTTACTGGCCAAGGAATGCCCCAAAGGCCAAGAGGTGGAGGATTGCTCGGTCCTTTATGAAAACTCCTCCCATTGTTGAAATTAAAAACCTACTTGGCCACCAGTACCTGCTCCCTGGAGTACCTCATAATCCTGAGAACATAATAGAGGATTATTAATGGTAAAAACTCCAAAGACCTCAAGAAACCTGATGGGTCACTGAACATTGTTTGAAAAATAATGGTAGTTAAATTACAACCATATATTAAGACTTATTAACTAACTGCAACCTCACTAATCAGCATAATTTTATTGATGAAAATCTTAGACAGAATATCAATGTTCTTATTCAAGGCAGAGAGTCTGTTTAATTAGAATCAGCATTTAATAAGGGATAAACATTAATGTCTGACGTAGGACCGTCACTCTTTAAAAGCTAAGCCAAATGAGTTGATTGCGTTAACTTGCCTTGCCAAAATCAACAATCACCAAAAAAGGGACATCTTTGCCGTAAGCATCTTTATGATTGAAGAGCTGAGGCTTTTCTCTGGGATAGTTTAGAGAGTGTCTGTGTACCCAGTGGCAAGGCGCAGAGGTATATTTGCAAAGCATTTGCCTCTCCTCACTCAGGCATGGCTATTGCATCCAGAGCACAGCATTCCTCACCCCACCAGAAACAGGCCAGTATGTGGCCAGAGGAGATGTCTCAAGAGTTCATATTTGCCCTATGAATATAAATGAAATTGACAAATACTCTAAGAGGGATAAATTCTTAATTGAGGTGCTAGGAAGAAAAGGCAAACCAGATTCTGTGAAGGTATTTACACAGGGAGCAAGTTTGCATAAAGCACTGTGTCAAACACCAATGACACAGTTAAAATGGCTTTTCCCTTTGGAGGCTGCAGGAACTAAGGGAACTGGGAAGGACTTAGCAGCCACTTAGGTGTTATTCTGTAGATTTCCCAGCAGAGAAGCCCTTCCACCACTACAGCTATGGTAACTCTGACACTGTGACTATTTGAAGTCCTGGACCTATCAAGAAACTTCCCAAAAACTCTGGAGTAAATATATTCATTTTGGCACTTCATAAAGAAGCTGTGGCCAATATACATCTAAGCAACTGTGCTGCAAGGAAAAGGCCAAGGTCATGCAGCACAAGCTAGAATTACTCATAAGCAACAAAACAAATGGAGGCTTGGTTTACATAACAGAATGTGCAATAATTCCTCATTTTTGTTACTGATATGACTAGTTTTAATATATGCATGTCTCCAAGAGCCAAATTAACTATACATTTTCCAATCCTTTATATCACTTTGCAGTGAACAAGCCAATGTCTAAAAGACAGCAAGTTAATTTATACATCCTTCCCTTGCCAAGTGTGATTAATTGATATAATATGTCAATTCCCTTTATGCAAATGTTAAAAATGCATCTTCATTTATATCCACATATATTGTAGATAAATTCTTTTAAAAGGAATGATCTCACTGGGGCAGTCATGGACAGTGGTTTCTTCACAGTTTAATTTAGAATATATTTATCGTACTTACTACTGAAAAGGCTCTGCTTTGTGCTCTGGAGGACATAAACACTTCCCTACTCTCAAAAAGCTTAAAATCTAGCAAAAAGTTCAACTTGGCTCCCCACAAGTCTGTCCTTTGCAGCCTCTTGTCTTCTTGATGCCAGTAAATGGAGCTACTATCCACTCTATTATTGAAGCCAAAAATCTAGAAGTCATCCTTTATTCCCTCTTTTTCACTCTCTACATCCCTTTTCTCAGCAAATCTTTTAGATTCTAACTCCAAAATCTGCCTTCGCTATAACCACTCATTTCTTTTTAATTGCCAAGAAACACAATTACTCCAAAAGTTAGTTGCATGAAATAACTTTTTATGAAAAAAATGCTCACACATTCTGTGATTTAGGAATTCAGACAGGTTACTACAGTTTGTGTTTGTTCATGATGCCCAAGCTTCAGCTGGAAGACCTGACGGCTGAAGGCAGAGAGGATCTGAAGGCAGATTCACTCACATGCCAGAGGAATGACACTGCCTGAGCGCTGGAGTTCTCAGTTCCTTTTTATATGGTTCTCTCCACATAAGTCCCTCCAAATGGCCTCTTCACACAAGATAATTTGGGCTTCCTTAAAGCATGGTGGCTGACTGCCCATTGCATTAATGCCCCAAAGAGAGATAGCAAGGAGGAAGTTGTATCCTTTTCATTGTCTAGGCTATGAAGTGACAGAATTAAGTCTACCCTACTCTATGGTTTGGAGCAGTCGTAAGTCATTATTCAGTTTAAGTGGTGAGAATATCAACTCCACCTCCCTGTGGAAGGAAGGTCAAAGCTGTGTGTTGGAAGATAATGTCTGGTCATTTATCTGGAAATACAGCATGTCACATCTGGACTATTGCAACAACCTTCTAATGAATCTTTCCCACTCTACCCAACCTCAAAATCTATTTTCCCCTCCAAAGGGAGTGATAATTATTTTTATATTAACATGTTTAAAACAGAAACATCATTCTTCATCTAGAGCTTATAAATGGCTTCCCCTTGCACTCTGAAAAAAATCTAAACTTCTTACTGTGGACCCCAAGCCCCTAAATGCCTTCCTCCCTCTTGCTTTAGACAAAAATCATCTTTCATTTCCTCAGGTGTGCCAAGCTCTTTCCGCCTCCTGGACTTTTGTACATATTTGCCTCTTGTTGAAATGATCTTCCTCTGCTCCTTCTGTACTGTATCTTCTGATCACCACATCTTACCTTCAATTTCATCTTCTCAGGGAGGCCTTCTTCGACCAAGTATCTAAAGTACTATAGCCTCAGTGATAGTTCTAATCAGTTTGGTTGGGGTTGGTTTTTTTGGTAGCATTTCTTCTTTTTTTTTGACCAAGTCTCACTCTGCCACCCAGGCAGGAGTGCAGTGGTGTGACTTGGTTCACTGTAACCTCTGCCTCCTGGGTTCAAGCAATTCTCCTGCCTCAGCCTACTGAGTAGCTGGGATTACAGGTGCATGTCACCATGCCCAGCTAATAGTTGTATTTTTAGCAGAGACAGGGTTTTACCTTGTTGGTCAGGCTGGTCTCAAACTCCTGACCTTGTGATATGCCCGCCTTGGCCTCCCAAAGTGCTGGGATTACAGGCATGATGTAGCATTTCTTACAACACAGTTTCATTATTTATTTGCTTCTTTCCTTCTCTCTCCTCTTGCTCCCTCTTTCTATGTTTTGGTCTATCCCTACCAATAAAATATAGGGTCTCTGAAGTTGTTCACCATCACAGTCTAACATCAGTGTTTTGCCTGGCATATATACAGTAGGTGCTTAAAAAAAATTTATGAGATGAAAAACAATGTAAATATATTTTCTAATAGTTGTAGAAGAATCCATAACGAGACTAAACATATAATATTTAAAGTCAAATGGATTCCGTTTAACCAGAAGGATCAGAAAAGATTTATGAAGACAAGTTTGAATTGCATTTTGAAATATGTACATAAGAAAAGAAAGATATTATGATACAGAGAGAGAGAGAGAGTCATCCGGTTAAGAAAAGCAGAGACTGATAAGGGAAATTCAAAGAAGCAAGAGTAGACAAAAATACAGTGTTTAAGAAGTTAGTGAAGGAAAGGAATGGTGAGGTAGTATGAGGCCAGACAATGAATGACCTTCAATGTGGTATTTCAGGATTTTGACATTATTCTGTAAGCAGTAAGGCCTTATTTAATGGTTTTGAGCAGAGATTGAGACATTAGGTGGATTGTATCCAAAGACCATCCTGGCAATAGTGTGTAAGATAAACTGTAGAGGATGAAATTGATTAAATACTGGGTAGAGGCTTTTTTTTTTTTTTACTAGCTATATTATCTGCCAAAGGCCTAAATTTTTCTGCACAACTTTTAGCTAAAATCCAATCCAGAAACGTAAGGCAACTGTTTTAGCATATAAACTAGAAATACGACATCGTTTCTAATTTTTGCTAGCAGAGATAAGAGATATTCCTAAGGGGATCTTTATTTACCCTGGAATTTACCACCCAACTGCTAAAACTCCTCCTGCTTAACATGGATAGGCTTGGATTCTAAGTGTTAATATTATGATTTGTCAGATTTTCTCTTAGATGATAGCATCATTTGCTGTATTAGTCCATTTTCACACTGCTATAAAGATACTACCCCCAGACGGAACAATTTATAAAGCAAAGAGGTTTAATTGATTCATGTGGCTGGGGAAACCTCAGGAAACTCACAAGCATGGCAGAAGGGCAAGCAAACTCAGACCTTCTCACATGGCAGCGGGAGAGAGAAGTGCTGAGTGAAGAGGGAAGAGCCCCTTATAAAATCATCAGATCTTGAGAGAACTCACTCACTATCAGGCAAATAACATGGAGAAACCATCCCATGATTCAATTACCTCCACCTGGTCTCTCCCTTGACACTTGGGGATTATGGGGATCACAGTTCAAGGTGAGTTTGGTTGGGGACACTAAGCCTAACCATGTCATTCGCCTACATGAAACACGGATTCAGGAAAATTATTTCCCTCAAATTTCAGGTTTTAGGTCTAACTGGAGGAAAAACACTGTGATTAAAATAAAGGAAATGCTGACCATTACAACAAATAAGATAAATATCTCTAAATACAGAAACCATTTGAGAAAGGAAAATAAATCACAGGAACCCTAAATCACTAAGCCAAGGGAAAGGTCAAGCTGGGAACTATGTCAGGCAAAACTGCCTCCCATTTATTCCTGAATAAGATAGCTACAAAAACTGCCTCCCATTTATTCCTGAATAAGATAGCTACAAATATTTTTTAAAAGCTGCATACTTCCCACACAATTTGTCCACAGGGATATTCCTTGCAGGCAAGGGACCGACAGAACTCAAAGTCATCTTTCTGCTCATGTGAGACAAATGCAGATCTAATGGCTTCCTCTGCACTATTGTTTCACTAAGCTAGACTAAGGCAAAAGTGACTATTCCTCTACCCAATTCTCACATGTAAACTGTGTATTCAGCTAATCAGAGACTCAGAAGAATGCAACAGATTGTGTCTTATTTACCTATGACCTGGAAGCCCCTCCCTGCTTGAGTTGTCCTGCCTTTCTGGACCCAACCAATGTCCATCTTCCACAAATTGATGTCTCATGTCTCCCTAAAACCTATACAACCAAGCTGTGCCCCACCACCTTGAGTACATGTCATCAGGCCCTTCTGAGGCTGTTTCCCCTGCATGTCCTTAACCTTGGCAAAATAAACTTTCTAAATTGATTGAGACCTGTCTCAGATACTTTGGATTCACCCATTTATCTGTAAGTTTCCAAGTTCAGGTAATAGCAATTTGTTACTTCTCATTTCAACTAAGCTTTCCCAAGCAATGCAGGTAGCACTCCTTCCCAAAAATGATCCTGAAGTTTTCTCTATCATGGTTTCCAATGTAAAAGCCACCTCACTTTTGTCAAACCTATTTACCTAATAGCAGGAGACCTGAAGGCTTGGAGCAGTGATAGTAATGCCAAAGCAATGGATTATCTCAATCAGTGTGATTTTGCCCCATGGTGCTCTTTTCTGAGGCTGGATGTAAATTCAAAAGGATAATAGCTGGTCAAATATAAGCACAGTATTAAATTTGTTAATAGCAATCTACGAACAAAATTCTGTTATTGATCTTTTAATATTTAGACCATTTCTATTTATTACCACCATTTGGGTGGATGTATTTAGGTTTCTTTACCTATTGACCTCGATATAGCTGTTGCTGCCCTTGCTTTGACCCGTAGCTAAACTCATAGCATCGCAAGGGAGACAGCTAATATCTAACGAATTGGCTCCCTAATTTCATAAATAACTTTGGTTGAAGAAAATCATTTTAGAACTATCTCCTGAGAGAGGCTTTTCTCCATAACTCTTATCAATTGATTACTGAGAGAATACATTTGGTTCAGAATGCCCCATGTTCTGATAAACAAGGTGTTAACCTTCTGACTTATGGTTCAATGTGAATATTTTAGAAGCACAGGAAACAAACCAAAGAAAAAAGTGATTAAGTTAGCACCTGGCACTTAAACTCAAGTATAAAAACTTCCTAAGAATGTGTTAAGTTTAACAAATGCCTTATTACTTTTAAAAACTGGCAAAACCTGGAGTATAATAAATTCTAGTGGGAGGCCCTGGATTTGGCAGTGAAGACTAATAATTATGGTAGATTTTGGAACACAGTTGCTGACAGCATGGCTCTGGGTAAGATTTTTCTGTGAGCACAGATCTCTATTGACATGTGGGAAGCTCATTCTCACAGCTCTCTGCCCCCGAGGCACCCTACACATAGCTATCATGGCACTATTATAGCACATTGTTTTATAACTATTTCTTTGTCCATCATTCTCTCTAGACTGTGAACTCTTTGAAGACAGAATTTCTTCCCATTTTCATCTTATTGGGCTCTGTAGTCCTAGTAACTAGTATAAGTCTGACCCATAGAAAAAAATTTATCAAAAATTTGTTGTGGCTATGTGGGTTTTTTTAAATAATCAGAACCAATTGTCTCTAAAACTATAACTAAACTGCTTTTTCTAGATGAGATCAATAACATCTTCAGTCATTATCATCTAACTAAGCATTCAGTTAAATAAGGACCCAAGAAAAATATTTTACCCTCAGGGTTATTTAAATTTAGGTGGATTTTTAATCCTTGCCAATCACTGCAATCTGTTCCTCAGGCACAATACATTTTGTGATCATTCAAGGTGTCTTACTCTTTAAAAACTTTAGATTCTATATGTTTTCTGAATATTCCCTTAATGGATTAATATGCTTTCCTCTTCTTGGAAAAGGAAATAAAATATTTTGAATGCATCAACAAAAATAGAGAACTATATAATGTACTCACTACCCAGATTTATCAAATCTTAACATTGGGTCACATTTGCTTCTTAGTATTTTTTAGAAGTTGAACACTATATATATAATCGAAGGTCCTCGTACCTTTTCTAGTGACTTCTTTCTCTCCTTGCCATCTGATAGAGGTTTTTATACTTTTCTTAGGTACTTCTGTTTCTAAAGCATTGTAGACTACTACTTTGCAGGTTTAAATTTCCATATCAATGATATAACAGTTGCTTCATATATATTTATGTAATTCACACTAATTGTCAATTTATGTATTTATTCAACTAACATCTGACTATGGGTCAACTAAAGTGCTGAAGATACAGCAGTAAACAACTGCTGTATATATCACAGTGTTCAGTGCTCTATAACTGGAGTTCTGGAGTTCAACGGGAGGTCCAATAAAAATACGCAAAACTGATAAAGCTAACCAGTCAATTGCCCTCATAGCACATTCAAGAAGGAAGAGACAGAAAAATGAACAAATAAGTGACATTTAACCTAATATATCATGTGGTGATAGATATTACAGAGAAGAATCAGACAAAATAAAGGAGATCTTAGTACTTAAAGAGAATATGTGTTATCCAATGGTTGTTATTATGTTGAGTTTTGGGGAAAGACTTTATTGATAAGGAATCACTGGAGCACAACTTGAAAGTCAAGAGTGTGAGCCAAGAAGACAGCAAAGGGAAAAAAATTCAAGACAGTGGGGCCATCAAGTGCTAAATCCCTGAGGATTTAGAAAATGACCTGGGATGGTTGACAATTATATGTTGTAGTTGGATTAAGGAGTTATGTCATGAAAGGACTTGTAGCCATTGAAAGGACGTGGCTCTTACTTTGAGTGAAGTGGACATCCTTTGAGTGATTTTGAAGAGAGAAGTGATGTAATAACACTTACATTGTATTTGTTTTAGTCTGGCTGCTATGTAGAAAACAGACCCTAGAAAGGCAATGACGAAAGCAAGAAGACCCAGTTAGGAGGCTATTTCATAATTCAAGCTGAAATGCTGGTGGCTGGTAAGAAGTGGTCAGATTCTGGATATGTTTTTAAAGAAGAGCTGGCAAAAGTTGGTGATGATTGAATGTGAGGTTTGAAAAATAGAGGAGGCAAGAATTACTCCAAGGTTTGAGACTCTAACAACTAAAAAGAGAGAGTTTTCAATAACTCTGATGGGGAAGACAGGTAGAAAAGTCAGACCTGGAGAAAAGAACTTGTGGATTGATTTTAGGCATGTTGAGTTAGATATGTCTGTTAAACAGCCAGGGGGAGTGTTCAGTGCTATATAACTGGAGTTCTGGTGTTCAATGGGAGGTCCAATAAAAATACGCAAAACTGATAAAGCTAACATTCAGTCCTAATGTGTATGCAAAACCACAAGACTGGATTACATCACCTAAGAAGGAGGTAAGGCTAGAAAAGATAAAAGAGAAGGCTGAAAATGGAGCCCTGGCATAGCCCAATGTTTACAGGTTAGGGAGATAAGAATCAGGACAAGATATCTAGAAATAAAAATAAATATGTAAGATTATATAAAAGAAGCTTGCCCGAAAAAAATATGCAAATCCATATAAAAGAAATGAATGACACACCAAGTTCTTGGATCAAAAAACTCGATGCTACAAAGATGATAATTCTCTAAAAGTTAATTTGTAAATGTAATGGGTTGCTGATAAAAATTACCAATGAGATTTTTGTGGCACTAGAACCTATGCTATCTTTGTGTGGAAAAACAGACAAGAATAGTGAAGGAACTCTCAACACAATTACAGATGCAATGATGGAGGAATTAGCCCAATTAGATATTAAAACCTACTTAAAGCTGCAACCTCTAAATTGAAACAATGTTTACTGGTATATAAAATCAATATATAGGAATAAGGAAATCTAGAAGTAGCTTAAAGTTGGTCTTTAAAAAATGGAATATTCAAGAAAAAAAATTGAATAACCTGGTAGCCACCTGGAAAAATAAAATAAAATTGGATCTAAGCCTTATACCATATCCTAAGCATAAGTTCTAAGAGGTCCAGAAATTTAATGTTTTAAAAAACAGGTCAATAAAAGCACCAGAAGAAAACTTGGGGAAATTGTTTTATAATTTGAGTAGGCATAGTTCTTCTAACCAAGATACAATTTCAACAAGTTGCAAACCAAAAAGAAACTCTGAATGGCAGGAAAAAGAATTATACACAAAGTCAAAGAACAATAGCAAAAGTGAAAAATATGTCACAGACAGAATGACTGATCTCCAATATTTAAAGAGCTCCTAGAATTGATAATAGCAATAAGCCAGTTTTTTTAAAAAAAGGCAAAGGATAAAAACAAATAATTTGCATTAAGAGAAATATAAATTTTAAACATATAAAGAAATGTTCAACTTTACCTAGAAAAACACAAGTTAAAACTAGTTGCCATTTTCTACCTAGTAGAAAATGAGATTTAAAAAATTAAAAATTCCATAGTACGACTTCTTGGAGAGTTGATGGGGAAGCAGTTACTCTCATATATTGCTAGAAGTTTAAACTGTCACAATCCCTCAGAAGAGAAATTTATCAATATCTAAAAAAAAAAATTGCCTTTTTTCTTGGACCTTGGAGTCCTGCTTCTAGAAATTGATTTACATATTCTTACATATATACAAAATAGTATATACACAAGATCATTTATTGCAGCATTGTAAATGCAAAAGTATGAAAACAATCTAAATGTTCATCAATAGAAAAATAGTAAAATAAATTATATGGTATCCCCATTCAATTGGACACTAGAAACTTGTTAAAAAATAATTGAAAAACTACTATATGCTGATATAAATGGCCTTCAAAACACATCATTAAGTAAAAAAAGAATTATGCAGCAGTCAGCATGATAATCTGGAAATTGAGGAAAATAAGAATATTTATTTGCTTTCTTTTTTTTTGAGATGGAGTTTCGCTCTTGTTACCCAGGCTGGAGTGCAATGGCACAATCTCGGCTCACAGCAACCTCCACCTCCTGGGTTCAGGCAATTCTCCTGCCTCAGCCTCCTGAGTAGCTGGGATTACAAGCACGCACCACCATGCCCAGCTAATTTTTTGTATTTTTAGTAGAGACGGGGTTTCACCATGTTGACCAGGATGGTCTCGATCTCTTGACCTTGTGATCCACCCGCCTCGGCCTCCCAAAGTGCTGGGATTACAGGCGTGAGCCACCGCACCTGGCCTATTTGCATTTTTATGTGTTATACAAATAAACTGAACTAATACACAAGAAAGAAATAATAATTGAGAAAAGAGAGTGGAAATTGTGTAGAAGAGAGATTGGGGTAGACAGAAGAGTTTTCACTACATATAGAATATATTTTAAACTTTCTAAAGTAGGAGTCTATTATATATTGAAAATATTAAATTAATAAAAGAAGCAGAGTTGAAATTTGCAAATAATGTTTTGGAAGGCATCTATTATTGATATAATAAGAATTTAGGAAGATTAAGCAAGAGAATGGTAGAAGAATTGGAAACATTAAGTATAGTCAACTCTTCGAAGAGTTCTATAAAAGAAATGGGATAGTAGCTGGAAGGGAATATAAGATAGGACAAGGTATAGCAAGTTGTATGCTTATGGGAATAATCCAGTTGAAATAACAAATTTGGTAATGCAGATAAGAGAGACATTCTTAAGAGTGATATGCTATAGTGGGTGAAAAGAAATGAAACCTAGTGTACAAATCATGATTGACATTATGTTTTTGATATTTGTCCATGTTGATGTACATAGCTCTTGTTCTTGTTCATTCATTGTACTGAATATAGAGCTTAATTATATAAATATACCACTATAGCATTTATCCAGTCCTCTATTGAAAGACATTTGGGTTGCTTCCAGTTATTTACCATCATCAATGATATTGTTAAGAATATTCTTTTATGCATCTTTTACAGTATTCATACTAAATCCTTAGGTTTTATATTTTGGAAGTACAATATCTAGCATGAGTATCATCAATGTTCCTTGATAACTTCAAATTACTCATTATTCCCCAGCTTGGCTGTAGCAATTTATATTTTTCTTCTTCTTTTTCTTTTTATTTTATAGAAACAGTGTCTAGTTCTGTCACCCAGGCTGGACTGCAGTGGCCTGTCCTCGGTTCACTGCAGCCTCAACCTCCAGGACTCAAGCAGTCCTCCCACCTCAACCTCCTGAGCAGCTGGACCTACAGGCACATGCCACTGCATTCAGGTGATTTTTGTTCTTTTTGTAGAGATGGAGTCTCACTATTTCTTCCCAGGCTGGTCTCAAACTCCTGGGCTCAAGTGATTCTCCCTCCTCAGCCTCCCAAAGAGCAGGGATTGTAGATATGAGCACTGACCTGGCTGCAATTTATATTCCTAGCAAGCAGTTTGTTGGTTTTCTATTACTCTACACTCTCCCTACACTTTGAATTTTGACAATCTCATGAGCATGAAATAGTATCTCCTTGTAGTTTCAATTTATATTTACTTGATTACTAATAAGTTTGACTATCTTTTCTAATATTTATGGGACATTTGAGTGTCCTGTCCTTTGAAATGCTAAACTACATATTTGAACATTTTTCAATTTATTTATCTTCTTCTTACTTAACTTTAGTATTTCTCTATATATTTTAACACCAATTCTGTGAAATAATATCTAACATTATTAAGTGCTTTATGACATGCCTGGCCTTGTTTTGGGCACTATATATGTTAATTAACCCATTTGATCTTCATAACAGCCTTAAAAGATGGAGAAATGTATTATCTCCAGTTTGTGTATAGGGAATTGAAGCACACAGATGTGACATACTTTGCCCAAAGTTCTCCAGGTTATCAATGGCAAAATCTGGCTTGAACTCTGATAATTTAGTTCCAAAGAATAATTCTCACTGCTCCTCAATCCTGCTTTCATTTTGTATATTGAAAAGATCTCTCAGTCTCTGGCATGCCTTTCTATTTTTTTATGTTATCTGTTCATATGCAGACTTTTTTTTTAACTTAGATCTATCAATGTCTTCCTTATTTAAAAAAAATCATTTAATTATCTTAGGATCATGATAACATTATTACTTAATTTCTTTAAAAGTTTTTAAGTTTGCCTTGGACATTTTGGTCAGACTCCCCCACCGTGTTCCACTTTAGAATTAATCTTTTCTCTTTGTAGGTGGCTTGGTATAGGGTTCTATCATTATTACTGTATTCTATATGGATTATGTATTTATTTATCAGCATTTATTATTTATATCTATATGGATTATGTATTTATTTATCAGCATTTATTGCTTAGTCCACTGGCTTATCAACTCACCTTTGTCATATGTCTATATAAGGATTCTTTTACTGGCTCTGTTCTGTTCTCTTTGCCTATTTGTCTGCCTCTGCATAGTACACACCGTCTTAATTTCCAAAGCTTTCTGTTTTGTTATCTGTTAGGACTTGCCCTTCCTAACTTATTCTTCCTTATATTTTCCTTACTATTTTTTGGCCTTTTTCTCTTCTACATTAACTTTAGAAACCACTGATTTAGTTCCTGAAACACTCTGCTTAGATCGTTACTGAACTAGAATTGAAATATATTACTCGCCTAGAATTTATATCACTGCAGTATTGAGCCTACATTTAAATTAACACCATGTATTGTTCCTTTACTTAACTTCCTTTATGTTATTAAGAATTTTTTAAATTCTTACATAAATTCTGAGAGATTTTTGTGATGATCATATTCAACATTATGTCTTTAATATTTTGTAGCTTAAAAATCTGTTTTTCTATGATATTGTCTAAAGGTTTATTGTAAAAGTTGAGCATGTTTGGTTCATATCTAACAATTTAGCATTCGCATTAGTTGTAATAGTGTGCATACTATCTAATTAAATGACAATTATACTGTCTAAGAATATATTTTATCGTTTCCTTTTTTTTTTTTTTTTGAGACAGGGTCTTCCTCTGTCACTCAGGCAGGAGTGCAGTGGTGAAAACATGACCCACTGTAGCCTCAAACTCCCACGTGAGCCTTAACATCCCAGCCTCAAGGAATCCTACCATCTTGGCCTCCTGAGTAGTTCAGACTACAGGCACATACCACCATCACACTCAGCTAATTTTTTGTATTCTTTTGTAAAGACAGCATTCTGACATGCTGCCAGCTGATCTTGACCTCCTAGGCTCAAGGGATCCACCAGCCCCAGCCTCTCAAAGTGCTACGATTACAGGCATGAAGCTTTGCTCCCACTCCCAACCTATCTCTTCCTTTCTAATTCTTACCATTCTTTATTCTTTGTTTTGCCCTATTATAATGACTGGGATGTTAAGATAATATTGAATACAAAGGTTGAGGGCAGGCATTATTATTTGCTTCTTAAGTGAGAATGCTTCTAGAAGTTTAACACTAAGTATGATGTTTGCTACAAATTTTTAAACATGTATTTTCACTTCAAAATCTACTTTGTCAGAAATTAAATTGTATAAAGCTTCTCTTTATTCTTACTTTGTAAAGCATTTTTATCATGAATTAGCAGTAAATTTTATCAATTTATTACTTTGAATTAATTGAGATAATATGTACTACATTACTATGTTCTGCTAATATTATATCTTCCTCCCTTTCACAGAATACTCAGGCATAATATGTTTTAATACATTTTAATTTGCCAATTTTTAATTCATATATTTTTATATCTACATTGTTAAATGATATTGGTTAATAATTTCTTTTCTTGTACTGTTCTTATGTCCTTTTTTTTTTTTTTTTTTTTTTGAGATGGAGTTTCGCTCTTGTTACCCAGGCTGGAGTGCAATGGCGCAATCTCGGCTCACCGCAACCTCCGCCTCCTGGGTTCAAGCAATTCTCCTGCCTCAGCCTCCCGAGTAGCTGGGATTACAGGCATGCACCACCACGCCCAGCTAATTTTTTGTATTTTTAGTAGAGACAGGGTTTCGCCATGTTGACCAGGATGGTCTCGATCTTATCATGTTCTTTATTGTCTTTATCAAGGTTATATTTGCCTTGTCTCTTTTTCAAGTCTCTGGAGAACTTTATTAAAAGTGAGAATTATTGCTATATGAAAGCCTGGTAAAACCCATTTATAAAACAATGCAAATGGGTCTGTGGAGGCAGTATTCGATTCTTAGTTGCTATAGTTTATTATTTTCCCTATTCTTGAGTTAGATTTGGTCACTAACAAAAATATTAACAAAAATAATAAATAATATTTATCAAGCACTTAATATTTGCCTGGTGGTGTTCTATGCATGTTACAACCCTTATTATTTTTATATTTATATCAACTCTATGAGGTGCTATGATTATCCACATTTTTCAAATGAAAAAACTGAGAGTTTAATTAATTTGCTCAAGATCATACCATGAGTAAGGAGTAAGCTGACATTCAGACCTAGGAAATATGACAGAGGTTACACTTTTAATCATTATACCATGCTGCTTCTAAAGAGAAATAACAACAAACATTTTTTTTCTAGAAAATTATTTCTTTCCCTAAGTGTCTGAATTTACTGAAATAAGGTTGTTGATATTTTCTTAGGAGTTTTCAGGCTCAAATGCATTCACCCTTGCCCCCTTTCCATCCCCAGTCTTGTTGATTTGTGCCTATTTTTTTTAGATGAGTATTGATTTAAGTTTGTCAATTTTATTAAGCTTTTTAAACAACGAGTTTCTGGTTTTGCTGAAACTTGGTATTATTTGCTTTCCACTTTATTAAAATATGCTCTTATCTTTTTTCCCTCAACTGCCTTTAATTTATTATGTGATTCTCTTTGCATCTTCTTAAATTGAAAGTTTAACTCATTTATTTTTTATTCTTATTTTTAGATAAATGTACTTGAAGCTGTACATTAATTACAAATATGGCTTAAACCGAGTCACAAAAGTTTTGACATGTAGTTTTATTGTCATTAATTTTAAATATTTCCTAATATCTATTTGATTTCCTTCTTTAATCAATACTAGATGTTTAAGTTAGTAAATTTATGTGGGTTGCAGGAGATACTTTTTACTACTCTTCTAGTATTCAGAGGAGGTAGCATACTATTCTTTCTTGAAATTATGTAGTGACTGATATTTTAAAGTAGTACATAATCAAGTTTTTATAAATGATCCATTTGTACTTGAAAAATTATATATTCCCTGTTGTGGGATATTTTAATATATTTGTTACATCAAGCCTATTAATTGTACCTTTTTTTTTTTTTTTGAGACAGGGTCTTGCTCTGTTTCCCAGGCTGGAGTACCGTGGCACAATCAAGGCTTACTGTGACCTCGAACTCCCGGACTCAAGAGTTCCTCCTACCTCAGCCCTCTAGGTAGCTGAGACTTCAGGTGCTTGCCACCATGCTTGGCTAATATTTATAATTTTTGTAGAGACAGGGTTTCCCCATGTTGCCCAGTCTGTTTCAAACCCCTAGGCTCAAGCAATCTGCTCACCTCAGCCTCCTAAAGTGCTGGGATTACAGGTGTGAGTGACCATGCTTTGTCATAATTATACATTCTTGTACAAGCCTTTTTTTTTTTGTAGACATGTATTTTCATTTCCTTTGGGTAAATACCTAGGAGTATAATTTCTGCTTCATAGGGTATTTATGTGTTTAGCTTTATTAGACACTGCCATTAGCTTTCAAATGTGGCTATACCATTTTATATTCCCACCAGCAATGCATGGGATATTTTGTCCCATATCCATATCAATACCACTAATGCTCAATCTTTTTACTTTTAGCTAGTTGCAGTTCATTGAAATTTTCCTTTTCTTTTTCCTAACTAATGAAAATGAATATCTTTTCATATGCTTAATGGCCATTTGCAGATCTTCTTAAATATCTGTGGAGTCTTTCGCCCATTTTTTAATTGGGTTATATATTGGATAGTAAGAATCCTTTATATATGCAACACAGATATTCTCTTCTCCCAGCGTGTGCTGGCATTTTGATTTTCTTAAGGATGTCTTTCGATGAGCAAAAGCTTTTAGGTTCTATATAATATTGTTTATAAGTGTTGATAAATCTTCGTCTACCCTTAGGTTGCAAATTTTTTTTCTAGAAATGTTATAGTTTTAACTTTTGCATGTATATCTGAGATTCATTATGAATTAATTTTGTGGTGAGGCAATTGATTATAGGAAGTCCTCCTAGTCTTCCTCTACAAGGTGCAGCGTGGGGAATCTAATTTCCTTGAACTTTGAGCTATCCCACAAACAAAGTATGCAGAAAATAACTTTTTACACATTTGATGTCTAGAAACATCAAAACTATGATATTAGCTAATCCAATTGCTGTTAACTGCTTTATGTTTTTTCTAACATCATTTGTTCTCTCAAAACTCCATTCAAATGTTCTCTCCCATGAATTATTTTTTATCAACAGATTAGAGAAGGAATGACACCTTCCTCTAAACTCCCAAGACACTTCACCCCTGTGCTTCTTCAGGAGCATAGCTCTTCCTGCCACATAGCAGAGTTATTTGTTATTTATTTTATTTTCCCTACAGGTGAAAAGCTCCTTGAGGGCAGTTCCCTTGCCTTATTTATCTTGTAATCTTGAGGCCCTGGCAGAAGAAGTGTTCTGTTCATTTTTGTGAGATGCACGGATATACTGGCAATTGATATTCTGTGGAGGACAACAGCTGGCATTCTCTTGTGGGAAAACAAATCTTTATTTCATTCTGGTTTTCACCGTTCAACCTTACTGATATTTCTAAATAAGAAAATAATTCAGTTTATCAAACACAAAGATAACAACTGAATATTTACTGTGAGCTGCTCATAGGGAATATTTTAGGGCAAAAAGAAAGTGGCCATATGGCCATGTGAACTAGGAGTCAGTTTTTATTACATGTGAAGAAGCTTTTACCTTCCTCTGACAAATGTCCTGTTGGTAATCATTGTAGTTAACAACCACTCCTTAATAAACATTTATTATCAACCAAGCACTGTGTAAGTGTTCTGTGAATACTATTTCTCCTTCAATCCTTATAGCAATCTTGTGAAATAAATAGGATCATATCATAATTCCCATTTACTCCTGAGAAAATTGATGTTTAAAGAGATTAAATAATATACCCACAGTCGCAGAGCCAGTTGGTGGTAGAGTCTGGATTTGAACTTAGGCCATCTAATTCGAATCTGTGCTCTTAATCATTACCCAAGAGGCCCTCCTATTGTTGTCATGAAGCTAGCTGCCTGGCAAGAGTGCATGCTAAAATTAAGCCTGGAGAGCCATTATTCTGTTATTTTAGTTTCATCACACATAAGATTTCAAATATCTGGTACACACATTTGGGCTTGTACAAATAGTTTCTTTTTAAAATTTAATTCCTCAAGATTAAACTGACTGAAGTACACTTCAGTTATGTTACCTTCTCTAATAAAAAAAAAAGTGAAACGTGCGTATAAAATAATTCTGAATGTAACATTTTGTGTGTGTGTTTAATTCTGAACTCTACCCCTACCCTTAAACAATCCTGACACTTTTGTGGCATAAATTTCCCTTAAAGTTTGCCTTATCATGGTCTACACAGAGTTAGAGACTATTTTTCTTTGTGATTTTTCAGACAGAAGATATAACTCAGAGTGCAGAAGGTAGGAAGGTTCCTATCTCAAACTGCAGGGTGAAGGGAGCCATCAAATAGGTGTTTATTAGAAAAACTCTCTACTATCTTATTCCCGGGGTCTGTGGATCCAATAGAGAGAACTAAGAGAAAGATACTTTCAAATTCGATATCCCACATTTGATAGAAGATCTTTTTTCTTAAGAAAAAAAAAAAACAAAAACAAAAAAAAGAAACTGATGCTTTACATGACTTATTGTTAAGGACATTTGAATCATTTGGGAAAGTATACACATCTATAATTCAATAGAAGTTATATCTGAGTATATCACACCCACACGCAAAATCCATCTGAAAGAGAATGCAATTGTCTGTAATGTGTATCTAATCTGTAAGGAGTTCTGGAGCTCCAATATGTCTCATTGCACATTTATGCCTTTTGCAATCAATGGGTTGCCTATAATTATTGATTTTGAGATAGAGTATCTGGGTGATGAGAGAATTGCCCAAATCCAATGCATGATTTTATGAAGGTGTTGAACTGTGAGAATAATATGTAGCTGCAACTAGTGAGGGCTATGAGAAGAGTTTAAAAGCCAGTCATATTTCACAAGACTCAACTGGCTACACAAGACACAAGAGATTTGTTTACAGATCTCAATGGGAATGTCTCCGTAAGTCTGATGAAACGTGTAGTGTGTGGCCGCACAGCAGCCTGAAATGTCAGGTCAGGGAAAAATTAATTCTAGCCGATGGCATGAACGATTTAAAATTCAGGGCCTCTAGTTTATATATGAGTAAGCATGGAAGAATTGAGTGTTTGCCGTATTTCCCCAGAACATGACTAGACTATGTGAGATTATTGTAATTGGTTTCTAATCTATGGCCAGATTAGCAATTTAGAAGGTTATAGGTAGATGATACTTCTCAGTAGTTAACTGAATGACAATATTCCTTCTGAATGCTTTTCAAAATGGCTATCCCTAAATGTTACAGCTCTTTTAGAATTTTTCTAGTAGGTTTTCTGTTTTTTATTGGGAAACCACACCCACTTCCCAACCACCCCCCACCAAAAAAAAAAAAATGGGAAAAGAAATAAAGGATATCCCTAGAGAACACTGGTTTTTCATCATTTTTTTCTACTAAGCTAAATAGTCACTAACATGAGTTCTTTCATTATTGGCCCCACCATTCATCCTCGATCATTGACCATATTGGGTTCATATTGACTAGCCTAACACTACCATTGTGAATAGAAAATAAATAGTATAAAGATAAAAGAGAAAAAAATTTCTAGAAGTCTACAGGTTTTAAATCCAAATTTCTGAGAATTTGCAATGTTTTATTTTTTAAGTAATTAAAGTAATATATGCTTATTACAGACAAACTGGAAGCTAATTTAAAAATTAAAAAAAATAAAAATCACTTATAATTCCACTATCCAAAATTAATACTCTAATATTTTAGTATATTTCCTTCTGCTTAATTTACAAAATTATATAGTTTATCCAATTATGTTACTTAAAATTGTGACATATAAGCCAAAAATATTATGAATATAATTTATAAGTAAAAGCTATTATTTTATTCTATGAATAGACTATAATTTTCCAAATCATATTTCTTTTTGAGGATACTAATTTTTTCCCAGACTACTTTTAGTATTATCAAGTCATCAGAACATTGGGGGGAAAAAGGTTTTTGTTTTTTTTTTTATCAATTTGCAGGGAGGAGTGAGAACAGAATACAACTTGAGACAAAAAAAAAAAAAACGACTCTTGTTTGGACAAAACATTTAAAAAGTCCTTTGGTTTAAAAACTAAGGCACGTCCAGGGCAAAGTTTAGAATGGGATGTCAAAATTAAGAAATCTAAACAGCTCTGCAAAATAAAGTGAAATTACATTCCCTCTAAAGGAAAGGGTTTTGAAAAAAAAATGATTTGGAGCAGCTCTCTGTGGTCCTCAGAGAAAGCAGTCAAGGCTGGGGGAAGGATTCTATGAGGGTGAAGTTGCTAGGACGCAAGGAAGAAAGGACAGAGAAGGAGGCTTTGAACGGAGAGACCGGGGCCCCTCAGCATGGCTGCAGTGCAGAGTCCAAGGAGAGACAGTCAGGAAGCAACTCCTGGATGGCCAATGAACTCTCACAGCATGGATGTGGCGTGTGCATTTTTAAACAATTTTCTCTCTTGCGTTGTAAATCCTTTCCACCATTCTAAATTCTAAATGCAGGAAAAATGATGGAAAAGGCATGAAAATGGACCAGCAAAGCTTACATGACACACAGAGGCAGACATGAGATGTCCTAGGGATTAAGGAAAGGCCTGACACTCGGCTTTCGAACAAGTTATAGCAGAGACAGGGTAGTATAAGTATCTCTTGTCCCCACCTACTTCCTCTATTTAGGCATTTTGAAAAGTCACTGGGACTTTCTGCAGCTAATGTGAGTGAAAGCTTGGCTTATTTAACTTGCATATTAAAACCGAAGGGTAATCCTAGATAGTTGGAGGACCCGGGAATCTTTGGGTTACATGAAAATCAACACATTGGTTTATTATACCCAATGTTTTTTTCCCTATGTTATATTCTAAAAAGGGAAATGACTAATTCAAGAGCTACAGTTTTAAGATTCTTACAGCATATTACCAAGCTACTTTGTTGCTTATACCAATTTATAATCCCACAATCACTGGACAAGAATGCCTAAAGATACTGAATATACTAAAATATGAAAGAGCCATGTTGTTGCCAAGGATGTCAAGATTCATCTAGAGATTTTCTAGGTGTTTACACTCTCTCACTTCAGACTGACAAGGTGTTAAATCAGACATTAATGCGAAGTTATTATTTCTTAATCGAGGGCCTCAGTATCTCATGAAAGAGTGAAACACCCATCACCTAAAATTAATAATGATGAGAAAAAAGTCTGTCTTTAACCAAAATTGGCCAGTGATGCTTTTAGCTTACCAACAGTTCACACCTTCTGGTTTTACCTTAGAAGTGAGTAAAGAAAATGTAAATTGTGATTCTTGCTCTTTGCAATTCACTGCTCTATGTCATCTCCTTTCCCAGGCTCTATTTCCAGAAAAAAAAAAAAAATCTGACAGCTGAACATTCTTAAGAAATCACATAATTAAAGGAGGCAAATATGACACTTGGATTATGAAGCACAAATTTACCCACAAATGAATGCTGTAAAAAATAATACACTGGCTTGTTCTTTTCTTCATGGGTGTAAACATCAGCGATACTCTGCTAACTGCTTTTTGAAAACATACATGACAGAAAAAGAAATAGTAGCAGGACCCTGGCGCTTCCACAAAACAGTAAGATTTATCTACTCTTTTTAATCAACACTGTTCTTTTCACCAAGCCCAAATCCACATGTTCTAAAGCCTACTATTTTCTCTGGTAGTTTAAAAGGTAATAAATATCTATTTGGTCAGCCTGGTGACAGGGTGCAGGTTGCAGCTCAGACCAGGAGAGGTTTTCCTAACATTTTATTGAGAAGGTTCTGTTTCTCCTAAACACTCTTACTTGGAATAGCTTTTACAGAAAAAAGAAGAAAGAAAGTTGGTTTTTTAATGCAATATCTGAATAGAATGGGGAAAGTAATAAGAAAACAGTATTTTTTGGAAACAAACTTTTATTTTGGTCAAAATCTGTATGGCAATACAAGATAATGTAGACAGTTTTGTTTTAGCAAGAAAAATTGTCAAAAGTCTAGCAACTTTGAACATTCATAAATCATTCCAGTTCCCCGAGGGTTTTTAAAGTTTTGATTGTTCAAAGATAAGAAAGATCTGGCTCAACTCTAGAGACATTTGGTGTTTTGTATTTTGTTTTGTGTCTGTAAGATAGATGTGTGAACAGGGGTGGTTACTATGAGTCCCTACTCACGTATTTGGACACATGAATGGGATTTAACAAACTGTCTCACACAGGATCGGCAAATTCCCATGGTACTAATCCGGTAATCAAGTTTCCCAGAATCCCCAGCTCATAGCTGCCCCCTGCCCCACCTCTGCATGTATAGAAACTGAGGTTACTACATTAAAAAAAGGGCAAATCTTAATGTACTCTCCAAATCCCTTTTGGGATTGTGATTAAGCCCAATAATTAGGCCCTAAATAATTTTGTATATTGGGAGCTTACATCTGTAATCCCAACACTTTGAGAGGCTGAGCCGGTTGGATCCTGAGGTCAAGAGTTCAAGGCCAGCCTGGCCACATGGTGAAATCTCACCTCTACTAAGAATACAAAAAATCGCCAGGCATGGTGCTTCGTGCCTGTAATCCCAGCTATTTGGGAGGCTGAGGCAGAGGAATAGCTTGAACCCCGGAGGCAGAGGTTACAGTGAGCCGAGACCACGCCACTGCACTCCAGCCTGGGTGATAGAGCAGGACTCTGTCTCAAAAATAATAATAATAATTTTGCATATCTATGGATTTTTATTTCTCAATATATCTCCTCCTTCCACTCACTACTTCCAACTATCCTTCAACTTCTTAGTTTCTTTGATGTTAAGACCCCTCAAATGTCATTTATACAAGTGAAGCCGGCCTTCTTCATTACAGACATATGTTCTTATTAACATGTTTAAAGTCAGAAAGTAGAAGGATCTCCAGGTTATGTTGTCTTAAAAGCTATCATTTTCTCTTTGCATTTGCAGTATGAATTAGGGAATATATACCCAAAATCAGGCTGTATGGAAACACTTTCCACTCTTAGCTTTTCATTATAGCTTTGTACAAAACTTAATAAAGATAGCTATCCTTGTGTAATTTAACTTTCCAGCATGCCCACTAAAGTTGACTGTTAGGGTTTTTTATGCCACTACATCCATTCATCCTCACATCATCCTCTTAATCCAGCTTTATGGGATATTTTTGGAAAAGTGGAAGACATCCACATTTCCAAAGCCAGAAAAGTGGTGTATAGGAGAGCAGGAGACAGAAGAATTATAATTTTTGCTACATTTTTTCCCAGAAATACTTCAAACAGAAACTATCTTATTCTTTTATTTGCATATTGCCCATTCTAAATAATTCAATGTTTTACCTGTGGTGACCCGAACTTGTTGAAAGTCTTCATTGAGCTATTCAAATTGGTAACAGTAATTCCTTTAAGTTCCTTTGACATTTTTGCTTTGGGAGGAGGGAATGGTAGACATAAGGGGTTAAAGTAATAGGCAATGACCTAGAAAGTTAATTATTCAGAGAAACTGCCAGCCGTAGAACTGTGTGGGCCTTAGAAATGTGTGGTACAGGTGCCAGTACAGTAAATACATTTGGTTCCAATTTCTTCACATCATGTATTTTTCTGTCTGACTCTCAGATGACCTTTAGCACAATACCAGAGGTGCCAAGGAAATAATAAAAGTGCCAAGAGGGGACCAACACCCAGCGATAACACAGCAGCCTATGAGTCAATGAGGCCTGCTTGATCAGGTCTTTAATGAGAGTTCCTACAAGCACCATTGTTTCTATCTCAGAGTCTGGAACTTAAGCAGGAGTCTATTAGCACAACCAACTTCCCCTCTCACCTTACGGATTCAAATGGAAATAATGAGAGATATTATAGCTTAAAAGCCAAGTGCATAAAAAAGTGACAGGTTGTGTCATTGTATTAGTCCATTTTCATGCTGCTGATAAAGACATACTCAAGACTGGGAAGAAAAAGAGGTTTATTGGACTTACAGTTCTGGGAGGCTTCACAATCATGACAAAAGGCAAGGAGGAGCAAGTCATGTCTTACATGGATGGGGGCAGGCAAAAAGAAGAGAAAGCTTGTGCAGGGAAACTCACCTTTTGCAAACCATCAGATCTCATGAGACTCATTCACTATCACAAGAACAGCGCAGGAACAACCTGCCTCTATGATTCAGTTACCTCCCACTGGCTCCCTCCCACAACACATGGGCATCTCAAAATGAGATTTGGGTGAGGACACAGCCAAACCACATCATCTGATCCTGGCCCCTCCCAAATCTCATGTCCTCACATTTCAAAACCAATCATGCCTTCCCAACAGTAACCCAAAGTCTTAACTCATTTCAGCATTAACTCAAAAGTCCGCAGTCCAAGTTTTGTCTGAGACAAGGCAAGTTCCTTCCACCTATGAGCCTATAAAATCAAAAGCAAGTGAGTTACATCCCAGATACAACGAGGATACAAGCTTGGGTAAATGCAGTCATTCCAAATGGGAGAAATTGGCCATAACAAAGGAGCTACAGGCCCCATGCTAGTCTAAAATCCAGCAGGGCAGTCAAATGTTAAAACTGCAAAATGATTTCCTTTGACTCCATGTCTCACATCTAGGTCATGCTGATACAAGGAGTGGGTTCACACAGACTTGGGCAGCTCTGCCACTGTGGCTTTGCAAGGTATAACCCCCTCCGGCTGCTTTTATGGGCTGGCATTGAGTGTATGCAGCTTTTCCAGGCACACAGTACAAGCTGTTGGTGGATCTACCATTCTGGGGTCTAGAGGACGGTGACCCTCTTCTCACAGCTCCACTAGACAATGACTCAGGAGAGAGTCTGTGTGGGGGTTCCAACCCCACATTTCTCTTTGTCACTGCCTTAGCAGAGGTTCTGCATGAAGGCTCTGCCACCACAGTAGACTTCTGCCTGGGCATCCAAGTGCTTCCACATTCTCTGAAATTCCACAACCTTCGAAATTAGGCAGAGGTTCCCAAACCACAATTCTTGACTTCTGTGTGTTCACAGGCTCAATACCACATGGAAGCTGCCAAGTCTTGGGGCTTTCACCCTCTGAAGTCATGGCCAGAGCTTTACATTGGCCCATTTCAGCCATAAGTGGAGCAGCTGGGACTCAGGACACCAAGTCCCTAGGTTGCGCACAGTACAGGGACCCTGGGCCCATGAAACCATTGTTCTTACTAGGCCTCTGAGTCTTTGATGGGAGGGGCTGACATGAAGACCTCTGACATGTCCTGGAGATATTTTCCCCATTTTCTTAGGGATTAACATTCTGTTCATTGCTTATGCAAATTTATATGGCCTGCTTAAATTTCTCCTCAGAAAATGAGATTTTGTTTTCTATCACACTGTCAGGCTGCAGATTTTCCAAACTCTTATGCTCTGCTTCCTATATAAAACTGAATACCTTTAATAGTACCCAAGTCACATCTGAATGTTTTGCTGCTTAGAAATTTATTCCATCAGATACCCTAAGTCATCTCCCTCAAGTTCAAAGTTCCACAAATCTCAAGGGCAGGGCAAAATGCCACCAGTCTCTTCTCTAAAACATAACAAGAGTCATCTTTGCTCCAGTTCCCAAGAAGTTCCTTATCTCCATCTGAGACCACCTCAGCCTGGACCTTATTGTTCACTATAATCATTTCTGTCAAGGCCATTCAACAAGTCTCTAGGGGGAAAGTTTCAAACTTTCCCACACTTTCCTGTCTTCTTCTGAGCCCTTCAAACTGTTCCAACCTCTGCCTGTTACCCAGTGCCAAAGTTGCTTCCACATTTTGGGGTATCTTTTCAGCAGCACCCCACTCTGCTGGTACCAATTTACTGTGTTAGTCAGTTTTCATGCTGCTGCTGATAAAGACATACCCAAGACTGGGAAGAAAAAGACATTTAATGGACTTACACTTCTACATGGTTAGGGAGGCCTCACAATCATGGCAGAAGGCAAAGAGAAGAGAGAGCTTACCCAGGGAAACTCTCATTTTTAAAACCATCGGATCTCATGAGACTCATTCACAGGAAAGACATGACCCCATGATTCAATTACCTCCCACTGGGTCCCCTCCACAACACATCAGAATTCAAGATGAGATTTGGGTGGGGAAACAGCCAAACTATATCAGGTACCTTCAGATACTGCATCCCATCAGTATCCCAGAACTGTTACCTAAACACATACTAAATATTTGGGCAACATGGAGTGAAAGATATTGGAGAACAATTCATCCATAGATAAGACAGGCCTTGTTAGACATACCACACTGTCGGTACAACCTGTATATAAACACAAACAGGTCCGAAGTCAAGGCTGATATTCCCTTTGTTTCTTCTAGAGAGGGAGCCATTATAAAATTTAGACAGGTCAAATATTAACATACTAATTTACATCAAGAGAGCCAGTGTAGGAATATCTCATCTTTACCTACACGTGTGCACACACACACAGAAACATATAGACCATACATTGTTTTTATTTTACACTTCTCTCAAGAGAGTGATGATAAACTGTCATTTTTATCAAAGTCCCTGTTCAATCAGTGATGATAAACTGTCATTTTTATCAAAGTCCCTGTTCGATCAACATATAGAGCATTCCAAAGGTATTGAAAGGTGAGGTGTTCTGTGGTTGTTGTTTCACATATATTTACATCAACAAGAACAAAACCATTTTGCATTCCTCTTGAGAGGCAAGAATTGCAGTGTGCCCTGGTTCATGTTTAGTACCTGCTCTGGCAGCGTTTCTATTTCAGTGATACCTGGAACCATCAGCTGAGAGGCTCCTGGAAGCCAAGATCTTGCTTTTAGCCTGTAATTCATTTTTATTTCCTTTCATTTTACTTAAATGTGCTTAAACTGTTGAACAGAACATACTATTACTTGTAAAAACCTGAGGGCCTCTAACCCAGAACTCTCTAATTTATTTTTTTCCTACCACCAGAGAGGGAAAATAGAAATACAAAAATGAAAAACATTGTTACCTTAGCTCACCCAACTTTGCAAAGGTTTTCATTTGTTTGTTTAAGAAGAGTCATAAGCAGGAAAATCTCAACATACTACCTAAGTTACATCAAATCTCTGCTTCTGAACCTGACAACAGATCTAACCTGCCAGAGGGAAGAGATAATAGGAGTCAGGAAACTGATTTGTCATTCTTAGGCGTGAGGTGGGTGGGCAATAAAATACCTAAGCAGCTCATCATCTTACATTTGAACTTTCCAGCAAAGTATAAACCCGGAAGTTTAGGTTTTAAGATAAGATTGGCACATGCAAAATGAAACCCAAATAATTATCTAGATAAAATAGCAGGTCTCTTCCACGACTAAAATAAATCAGACTCACCGCTGTTCATTACTGTTCAGTGCTCTTGAGACTGGAACTATATTTTCTAGAAAGATGAATCAGAATCATAGAAATGCAAACCTAAAAGGGAACTTAGAGAGCAGCTAGTTCCTTCCTCTATAGTTGTTCAGCAACGGAGTCTGCACTCAACTTCACAGGTCCTAATTTCTTGTCAAGCACTCTCATTAAGGTGCCTTGATCTCAATTACGTATTAGTATTTGTTTGTCTTGTTTTATATTAAATGCCAGTGTGTCCCTTCTTTATTTCTTGACCCTATTTCCTATTGTTGAATACCATAACACTTTACCTAGATGAAATTAGGATGGATTTGTTTAAGTCTTCGTATGGTAATGTCAAAAACAGTCAAGACCTTGGTATCTTCAACAAATTATAGCGTAGTTCATGTTTTGTTCATTCACAAGGAGTCTGGTTCAGCATCATAATTGCCTCTTGGTTACCTTGGTGCAGAACTGCTGCTCCAGGTAACAATTTTGCCAAAGCAATAAAATTCAGATATTGAGGGGGAGAAAGAACTGCTATCTTTACAGTTGTTTTCCTTCTTTGAGCCATGCTTTGCAGTCTTTGGCTTACTCCTCTCTTGTTGGAGTGGGTAATATCTAAATTTGGGTACTTCCCTTATCAAGTTTACTGACCACATATCTGTCAGGACATAGAGACAGACCCTTGTCTGTCATCAACAAGGGTCCAACTGACATGCTCATTCAACATGGAGGTCCTCAAGAACGAAAGGCCACAGTGCATCCATAGTTCATTCAGTTCCTATGATAACTAAAGAAATTAAAATATATTTGAGAACTTGAATGTTTCCATACCACAATCAGAAATAAAGGTTAGCATAGTAAGAAAAGAATACAAAACAACAAGGACTTATTTGTAGTACACTAGTTATATCTTGCTGTTTTAAAATTTTCCTGTGAAACAATACAGAATCTTTTATCCTCTCCTTTATAGTCACAATATTTTCCCTATTCATTACCATCTTAAACATGCACTAATACATCTTTTGTTGTTGTTGTTCTTTCTGTCTCTCTTGGTCTTAGCTTTCTCATACTCTCCTTCTCTCGTTGCTGGTCTAAATGCAAAAGTTCTCTGCCATAAGACACTGGAATGGCTTATGAATTCCATTCCCTGAATAATGCCTTTGGGTCAAGCTTCCAAGACCCCAATCCAGGCAACCAGACAAGACAGCTGATGAGACTTGTAAATATCTGCCCCAACATGGACGGCACTCTCAACTCCCAACAGGGTCAGACAGTTAGAAGAACATGCGTATCTGTCTCATGTTCTTGTAACTGTTGGAACATTGGTTTCCTCACTTCCCTCAGTTCCCCCTGATGTCATTTTTGTAGACTAGTGAGATTTTCAGCTTTAGAAACATGTGTAACCCAAAGAAAAACTAGGCCTATATTCAAATGCATATCCCACTCTTTTCCTTATCCTGCATCTGCTCTGACAGCCTCACAACCATCCCTATTCCCTCTGTCCAAAGGAGTCTGGTCATTGCAACCCAGGGCCAAGCCAGAGTCTGTGCAGCTGGTTCTTCACTGCTCCTGTTCTTGTTCTCAGAGAAGAGAGACACAGAATTCTCTATAGTCAGGTTTCCTTTTACTTAACTGCGGGAATAGCTCTCATCCTAACCCAGACCAGAAGATTCAGGAAAGTCTTTGGATCTCCCAAAGGCAAATAGAACATTTATAAAACATTCCTCTCAGTCAGTCTGAGCATCCTAGGCTACCCCAAGCCACATTTCTTCAGCTACTGTCACTCTGTGCCCATGGTTGCCTGTTCTTGTTAAGGAAAAGCAATGAAGGAAGGAAGGGAAAAGGGCAGAATCGGAAATCTGCCAAGGAATGAAGATACTGCATAGAATTTCTTAATAAGGATAAATTAATGAAAGCAATTTACTGAGTGTTTTCTGTATGTCACCATTGATGAGGTTTTATGGGGATGATATCATAATTTGGCTGTCTTTGACCTGCCCCTCCTGGCCATTCTAAATTCTGCAGACATTATGCAGATATCTTGCCAGCTAAGAGAGCTGAATGCCAAAGGCCTGCTTTATTTGGGCAGAAATCAAAAGGCCTGTGGGCTTAAGGAAAGGCAGACACAGTTACTTTCCCCAAGTCCACACTGCTCAGCTGGTCTAGACTCTGCTTGTAAATATAGCTGGAGCTTGAACTAACCTCCATCACCCTGCAAAGATAAATGAATTTCTAAGCATGTTTGTACTTACAAATGCATACCATTATACACTTCATGCCACCTTAATCCCCATTAAACTAATCTGAAGTCACATCAGGTCATCCGTCTGTAGTCAAATGGATTAGACAAGCCAATTGATCAAATATAGGAAAAGACCAAAAGCTTTTCCGTCTGGCATCCATGCATTTAAAGCATCGTTTGACACCAATATTTGTTCTTTTTCATTCTTTTGGGCAGCAGCAGATTGACAAATGAAACCAGTCCTTGAGAATAATGACCTTAAAAACTAAGGCAGAAGCCAAAGTCTGTATATTCCTTGAATACATATGAGGAAAAGAAAAATATGACAATACCACGAACTGCATTTTAAAGAACTACTCACACTTCATGAAAAAGGAATTGGAAAACATTCAACTTAAATAATTTGGCGTCGATCCCTATATTTTCCTTTATCCCCTCTACTCAGGACAATGGGAATCTTCAGGGATTTGGCAAAATTGGTGGTGACTGAATCCAAATAATACAATATTTTTACAGTAGTTCCTTTGTGTTCTCATTTTGCCTTGACTATTTCCCTGTGTGTTAATGCCAGCACTGAATGGACAGATTCGAAACCCTTTATTAGTTTCATAGACTACGAATGCATTACCAATGCTGAAAGGTATCATGGAGTAGGTGCCTCACCACATCTCAGATTTCAAAAAATATTTATTTGGCCTTTATTTAAAAGAATATTGTAGACATCTGTGCTTCATATTGGCTTCTGCCACCTGTTTTTGGTTTTTTGGAGGGCGAGGGGGAAATCTGGCTGTGTGATAGTTTTTTGTTAGTTTTGTTTTGTTTTTTTCTGGCCTTCCAACCTCTAAGCTCTCTGTCCTTTAGCTGGTTGAATCTGCTAACAAAATCTTAAATCGCTGCATCGGTACCTTCTCCCAAGGCTCTCATGAGGACCCTATTGCCTTTCAGATTAAAACTATAGTTTATGACTAACTATATGTGTATATATGCCCATTGTGGCCAACCCTGTTTCGTAACTTATTTCTAAACCCTCTTCTTTCATCTGTCTTTATTTACAAATCCATTCGTAAAGGAAAGTCTCTCAACATTGTTACGGATTTTGTCATGGATTTTCAGATGATGAGAACTTTTCACGGCTGTGCAAATCAGGCAATATGGATAGGCTAAATTATTTGGGGAGGAGGAAAAAGGAAGAGTTAATAATCAATATTTTAAATAAAGAAAATTATTTTTTAGCCAGTTGCTAAACTCAGAGACATATCCTCACCCCCAAAAAGTTATGAAATAGTTAAAGTGCAAGCCTGAAGTGTGGCCCCTGGTGACAGCTTAACCTCCCTCTGCTGATAGAGCTTGGTGAATAGATAGGGCCTGGAAGGTTCTTAGAGAATAATAGCGTGTCGCATGCCTCAGGCAGCTCTGTTGAGGTGGCACTCAGAACAGAAGTTTTATTCTCCTTGCAGAAAGTTAAGAATCGAAATGGCTCCCATCACTTCTGTGTGTAGATCAAGAAGATATTCCCCGGCAGCTTTGCCAGACATATTTGGCAGGGCAATCTCTGGAGGCAAGCTGCACCCTTCAGTGTCAGCATTTGTTCAGTGGTAGAAATAGCTACAGCTGGAGGAATTTATTTGAAGAAAACTCTGTACTTTAAAACATGAGCAATTGTTGAAGGATACTTAGTCTTCTCAGCAGTGGATCTATCCAGCAGGGAACATGGAAAGGGTAGATCTGGCCAGAACACATTCATTTTGGGCCTGAAAAAGATGAGTGAATGGCAGGACAGTGAAAGAAAAAGTCTATTTCAGAGCTTAGCAAATGCATCATCCTTTGCCAGTTGCTGCCTAAGTGATTCACAATATCTTGGTAAAGAGGGTTGGTCATTGACACTGAAATCATATATTTATCTCTCTAGTATTCAAAGTTGCCATAAATTGCTTTAATAAACTATGCATGTTTTATTTCACAATGCTGGTTCAGATCTCAACTCTTTATTTTCATTACCCCTGTAAAGACCAGTTTTAAATTGTCTCCTTTGCTATATTTAAAGAGAAAGAACTACCTGGGTTCAAATTCTGGTTCTGCTACTTATAATCTATATAATCTTTTATAAATAATTTAAGCTTTGAAGCCTCAGATTTTATAACATTAGATAAGAATAGAATTCATCTCATGATCATTTGAGGATTAAATGGCAAGTGCCATGTCCGGAACAAAGTAAGTGTTCATTTGTTTATTTGACAAATACTTATCTTAGGGCTGTGAAGACAAGAAGTCATTTGAAAAGCTGGAACCAGGGCTGGCTTCATAAGTGTCTTACCTGGGCAGTCATACGGAGGTCAGAAGGCTCCCATGCTTGGTTTTATGCTCTGTGATTATGGTCTTGAAATTCTTATGAATTTTATCTTTGAACTTGTGTTTCCAAAGTGAAGTCTGATAGAACAATGGAGCATATGTGTAAGCCAAGGAGAAAGATGTGTGTCTGCAGTTCCCTTAAGCCCCATCATGTACAATGTGATGCCCCATGAGCACAGAGCCCTAGAGAACTCACAATGCACAGGAGCTTGGCAAGACTCAAAGCAAGTACAAAGTAAGCTTGCAACGTCTTCAGCTGACAGCCCTGATAGGCTGCAGTTTCTGTTTGAATCAGAATTTGCTTCGAAGGCAGAAGAAGGCAGTGGCGTTCTAAGAAGCACAAATGATCCAGGAATCTTATCTCTTTCCTACTTGTACTGCTTCCCTGTTAGCCAACCATTTAGACTAAATATAGTGGCATAACAAGAAAGGAAAAGATGAGGCAACCCACAGTTCCTTTTCCTTTTATTTCTACATTTACTCTTTGAATAATTCAAAAATAGAGTATTGGTAGAATGTATACGTATTGCAAAGTGAAAAAAATATCAGTCAAGTTAGTTTTGTATATAGTTGCCACTGTTCTAGTAAGTACAAAATACATACGCATGTAGGAGCCACAAAATAAGAATTGTGTAATTTCAGTGATTTCACATATGAGTTCAGTGTTCTTATCTTTGCCTTTAAAACTGGAATTGCATAATACAAAGATGAACAGTAACATTCACATGAATAATTTAAATTGCTAATTTTTCTTTACCTAGAATGACATTAAAAAGGAAATAAACACCATAACAAATTGAGATAGAGATCACGAAAAAGGAACAAAAAACACTTCATATATAGCTTATATACAGTTTCGTTTAAAAAACGCACAAAAGAAATAATATACATTCAAGCATTCACAGGGGTTTATCTCTCATAATACATTTTGATTAATATTTATTTCCTTTTTCTGCTTCTGAATTGTATACCATAAGCAAATTTTAGTTTTGTGTTTTCCAAAGAAAATAATATTTATTTCATCTTACATTTTTAAAAGTTAATCTTTAGAGACCCTTTTTTGCTGCTTTTTGAACAAGGATCCCCAGATAGAACTTACATAGAAAGTATCAGCATCAACTATGTGAATATTCTAAAGGGAATCTACAAACAAAGATAAAAAAATTGATGACATTTAGTGTGGAAGGGCATAAGATGTCAATTAATTAAAGTTTTTCTAGAAAGGTTGAAAGGGAATCTGACGCCATATTTGAGAAAACTAGAAATGACAAACTAATTGACTCACCTAATTAGACAACTGACAAGTATGAGAGAAAAGTCAAATAAAAAAGCGAAGCCAAAATAGGTGATAGTCTATACAGATGCTAATAGCTTAAATGATACAAAGGAATCACTCTAAATGCTTGGCAGCAAGAGAAAAACCTTGAGATAAACTCACCAAAGACTTGACTCATGAGAGGAACCAGTTAGATGTGCTACTTATTTATCAACTCTAAAGAAAAGTTAGGAAGTTACATGCATGAAAAGCACACATCTTATTTGGACAATAAGATCCAAAATAAGATCTTTTCCTACTCTGGAGTTCTTTTTTCAGTAAGCATGTGACTTTCTCAAAATTTCCTCATTTTTTAAAAGCAAAACTGTATAATATCTACCTCTTTTGGTGAAGATTAACTGGGATAACTGATTTTAAAAGACAACAGAGCTTTACGGAGTTTTGCATGAGGAAGTCAGCTAGCTCACCCTCCAGCCAAGTGACTCAGTTTTCAAGGTAGCCTGGAAGCACTTCAGATTCAAATCATCTCTTAGGAAGGGAAAGATCCTCTACAAGGATGTTCATTGTCACATTATTTTATTCACAATAAATAAATAAATATCTAAACAGGTAACCAATTAGGCACACTTTGATGCATCATACAATGGAATTCTATGTATTTATTGAAATTATATTGTAGAAAAATATGTAGTGATTTCAAAAGACTATGCTATTTTGAGTACAAAAAGTAAAGTACACAACATTATTTATAGTAGGATCTCATTTTTCTTATCTACAGTTTCATTAAAAAGACACACAAAAGAAATTATATACATTCAAGTGTTCACAGGGGTTTATCTCTCACGATACACTGTGATTAATGTTTATTTCCTTTTTCTGCTTCTAAATTGTATACCATAAGCAAATTTTAGTTCTATATTTTCCAAAGAAAAAAATATTTATTTTATCTTACATTTTTAAAAGTTAATAGCAAGTACCTCAGTGTACTGATATATGACTTATTACATGACTTACAAGTTAGATGTCTTTTGGGGCTACTTACACCTACCACAACTATAAATATCAAATCCACAATGGCCTAGAGCAGGGTGTCCAATCTTTTGGCTTTCCTGGACCATGTTGAAAGAAAAAGAATTGTCTTGGATGGCACGTAAAATACACTAACACTAACGGTAGCTGATAAGCTAAAAAAAAAAAAATCTCAAGAAAACTTCATAATGTTTTTGGAAAGTTTATGAATTTCTGTTGGGCTGCATTCAAAGTCATCCTGGTCTCATGTAGCCCATGTGCCATGGGTTAGAAAAGCTTGGCATAGAGTTTCCTGCAGGAGTTGCAAATCTGAATGCCTGGAGGGGCTTGACAAAGATACTGGGTGCCTAGTGTGGAGAGCTGAAGAGAACATGCTCTTTCAAAAGACATTCAAATTCAAAATTTGTTAAAACACTGCAGACCAAACAGAATGTGTGTCATCTGTACTGCTAACTCTCCCATATTCAAAAAGAAGCCCTTGATCTCCCCTTCCCCTCCAGTTCCTTTCCCATAATTCTGCATCCTTTTGCTCTCCTATAGAATTTCTACACTTTTGTATATTTTCTTTTTCTCTTTTTCTCTTGATCTAGCGACATTCAGCACACTTGGTCACTCTTTCTTGGAGAATGTTTTGAAGGCTTCATGAGTTTCTCTCCTATCTCACCGATCATTAGTGGTTGCTTTACAGGTTTCTCCTCTTTTCTGCTTAACATAGAAGTTCTCAAGGCTAAGCCCTCAGACCTCTTCTCTGCCTTCATGCTCTACCTCTTCCTGACATTCCCCAATATCATAGTTGGAAAACTGTCTATATCCTGAAGACAAAATCTTCTATCTTCAGCCAATCCTTCCACTTGAATGCTAGCTTTCATATCCAATGGCCTATGTAACATCCCTGTTTGTACCTAACAAACATCTCAAGATTATCATGTGCCAAACTAAATTCCTAAGTTTGATGAAACTGCAAGTCATAGGAACTCCATTACTCTATTTTCCCAGACTAGTAAATTTTGGAGCAATCCTCTCTGTCTCGCACTCTGTCCCCAACTCATCAGAAAATCCTGCAGTCTCTACTTACAAAGTATATCCATTATCTGATGACTTCCCACTCTCAACTCAGCAGTCGAGTGACTTCAGTCAGATCATGTTACTCACCTGCTCAAAACCTCCAACAGCTCTTTATTTCTAACAGATTAAAAACCAAGGTCCTGGCCTCTATCATCGGCCCCTATCTGACCTCTCCAGCTTGGTTTCTCACTGTTTCTCTTTTGTTGAGTCTACTCTGCCATACTGACTTCGCTATTCTTTGAAAAATCAGGTATGGCCCCACCTCAGGGATTTTGCTCTTTTTCTTCTGCATGGAACATTCTTACACTGGCATGCCTTGTTTTTATACTTTCTTCAAGTCTTTGATTAAAGATCACCTTTTCAGTGAGGTTCACGCTGCCCATCTAATTTAAAATTAAACATACACAGCCCACAGCACTCTGAATCCTTGTTATTCTCATTTAGTTTTCTTTATAGTGATGACAATCTCCTAACATAGCTTATATTTTACTTATTTTTCTCCTTTACTGCCTTGCTCACCCTCTAGAATATAAAATCCATGAGCTCAGAAATTTGTGTCGTTTTGGTTGAATCCTTTACCTTAGAGCCTTGAGAAGTACCTAGAACATGGTGATTCAAAAAAACGCTTCCTGAGTGAATTATCCAATTTGTGATACTTGAACTACTGTATCTTTTATAACCTCACCTAGATGGTCAGTATCTTAAGAATAGATACCTCACATCTCTCTGTGAAAAAAAACGCTTATACTGTTGATGAAAGTGACAACAGAAATGAGCTAAAAGATAGTGAAACAAACTTATCATAAGGAAAAAAAAAACATAAAATTGCTGTTGGTGTAAGTTCCACGCTTAAATAATGTGTATGTGCTAATAGAGCTAAAGATATTTAGTGGAATCGGGAAAGCATCAGAATTTATCTTAGTAGTTTTAATAGAACATTTTAAATTGGAAATAAAGTACATGACTCTTTCTTGTGAAAGCAAAAGTAAAGGAAATGTACTAGGCTTCCTAAGTAGTAAATAAAAACCAATAGAGGGATACCTCTGTATGAATCACTTACTCAACTCCCAATTTACAAAAGAATATCACATAATATAGTTCACTCCATGTTTGGATCTCAGTGGATATCTGGAGCTCTGTTATTTAGCCAATTCTCACAGTTCTATCACCACCAGATCCACTATCATTTCTCACTATCCAGTTGCAATAGATGAGTGGTTTTAGAAGCAGGGATTTTGTTTTCAGGAAAATAGTTTTTCCTGGAAAATCAGACAGAGCTATTAATACAATATAAAAAAATTAAAGCTGAAAAATATTTGCAAATATGTATGGTGTGAGTTTATTTTAGCTATATATATATATATTTCTTCATACATTTTATGTGTAAGTAAATACATACGTATATGTTTAAATATATACATATACATAAAATATATGAAGAAACAAACTCTAAACTTATGGTAATGGTTATCCCTGGAGATTGAAGTGGTGGTGATGAATGCAGGGAGAATAATTAGGAGACAGGGCATAAATATTTTTCACGTTTTGCTTGTATATGTCCTGACTGCTTAAAGTGGTAACAAGGAGTACATTTTCTAGTTAAATGTAAAGTAGAAATGACCATAACTACTACTAAAGTAGTTATGACCATTCATCTAAATAGCACTCCAAGCAACCAGAATGAGTCAGGAATGTGGTCCAGCATCTGGAGGACCTCGAAGTCAGGTAGTCAAACAAAGGCAGTGAAGCCACTACCTTCAGTGCTTTCTTGTAGCATCTTTCGGTGGTTATTGGTCCTGAGGTGGAAGTTTAAAACAGTGACATTGCCTGAATCCAAGGTTGTCACAGCCTGGTTGGGTAGGTGACAAATATTGTCTCAGAAGTTCCCTGAAGAGTTCTGCTGCCTTTTCATCTGCCTCTGCAGCCAGTGCTTCTGAATTTAGAGTCCTCACATGCGTTTAATCAGGATCTCAACAGATGTCATTGACAGGACTGTCTTCTTCGGATGGTATAGCAAGCTAAATGATGATCCCTAAAATATTTGTCCACCTCTTGATTCCAGGAACTACTGAATATTACATTATGTGGCAAAAGATGTGACTAACATTCTTGAGGAGGTCAGGCATGGTGGCTCATGCCTCCAATCCTAACACGTTTGGAGGCTGAGTTGGTCAGACTGCTTGAGCCCATGAGTTTGAGAGCAACCTGAGCAACATGGTGAGACTCTGTCTATACAAAAAATACAAAAATTAAGCAAGTGTAGTGATGTGTGCTTGTAGTCCCAGCTACTCAGGAGGCTGAGGTGAGAGGATCACTTGACTCAGGACTTTTGAGATTGCAGTGAGTGATGATTGTACTAGGGCACTCCAGCCTGGGCGACAGAGGAGGACCCCGTCTCAAAAAAAAAGGGTTCTTGAGTTTATCCTGGATTATCTGGGTGAGCCCTAAATATAATAATGTATATCTCTATATGTATTTTGACAAGGAAGAGACAAAGAGAGTTTTGGGAACCAGCACACAGAGGAGATTATATGAAGATGGAGGCAGAGATTGAACCGATACAACCATAAGCCAATGAAACTAAGAAATGTTGATGCTCACCAGAAGCAAGGAATGGACTATTCCCTAAAGCCTCCAGAGGGAGCGTAACCCTGACTCCATCTTCATTTCAGATATCTGGCCTCTGAAACTGTAAGATAGTACATTTTTCTTGTTTTAAACCATCAAGTTGCTGGTAACTTTTTACAGTAGGCACAAAAAATGAATGCAGCTGGACAGTGCAGAATCAGAGAGTGAAATACCAAATCACCAAATGACTCAGTCCCAAGCTCCAGAGAAATAAACTGCTCCTGTCTTCTATACGCTAGGCATAACCAGTGGCCATGGACATTTGTGTAGTGTCCAAAATTCTCTTAGATGGTACACAATAAGTGCATTGCATCATTGATTCCAACCACTTTCCTAAGTTCTACGCTTTCCTTGTTTTTCAGATGAAGAAACTGAAACATAGAAAGAACAAGGAATCTGTCCAAAAGCAAAAGTATATATGCAGGAAGCTGGATTCCAATCTATGCAGTCTGTCTTTAGAAAACAAGTTCTAAACTCCTAATATTCTATTGATTGACGTACAGTAAAGTATATCAGAAAAGAATACTATTGCCCAATATAAGTAATCAAGAAAACCAGTAAAGTATTATAAAATTGTTATATCTTTATTTTCATTATGTTTAAAGAAAAAGAATGAATAGATAAAAAAGGAGGCACAAAGAGAAAAGACAGAGTAATTTCAATAGAGTTTAAAGTACTTCTGAGAATTTTGTTATTTCCTTTGAGTCTCTTTTCTTTCAAGAAACCTTTTGTAGGGAAGACTAGATGTGTCATTTTTCTGAAGTTATATCCTTAGTAAATTGTGGTTCGTGGATGGATCAGCTGGGGTTGTCTCAGCTAATGCCTCTACAAGCTTGCATAATCACATTTCCTCATTTTTCTCTTACACTTCTACCTTTGTTTCACTCAAATGCCAGTCTTTTCCATGTCACCTATTTTTTTTTTCTCACAAAAACAAAATAGCTGCAGAGCCCTAGACCCTAAGCATGTTTTCAAAAACGTTTTACTGTGGAAAATCTCAACTACATAATGAAGTAGAGGAAATGCTGTAACAGACCCAACATACCTATCACTCAGTTCCAACAGTTACCAGTAAATTAACACATTGCCAATCTTGTCTCATATCTACCCACATTTACTACCCTCCTCCATAATTTTGTAGTGAATCTCATTTTATTTCTTCTGTATTTTATCTCCAAAAAATAAGAATTCATCTGCATAATCATACCATATGATGATCACAGTTAGAAAATTAGTTATTTAATAATAAGATCAAACATCAAATCAGCATTTCCATTATTCTGATTGGAATATATTAAATATATACATTAACTTAGGTAAAATTAACATCTTTATGATGTTGAGACTTGCTATACAAGATAAATATGTATCTTTTCATTTGTTCAAACCCACTTTTCTGTTGTACTTTTCAGTTCAGTTATTCTTTTTTATTTCTTTGCTGAGATTTTATATGTTTTCCATTTGTTTCAAGAGAATTTAATATAAGCATTTTTATGACAGCTGCTTTAAAATTCTTTTCAGATAATTCTAATATTTGATTTACTGGCATGTTACCTTCAGATAGTTGCCTTTTCTCATTCAAGTTTTGAATTCCTGATTCTTGGTATGATGGGATATATATATATATATATATATGCATATACACAAATATATATATATACACCTATGTGTACATATATATGATACATACATATATGTGTATATATGAATGTGTGTATATATACACACACACACATACATATATATACACACATATATATATATGTGTATTATATATGTGTATTTGAGACAGGGTATTACTCTGTTGCCCAGGCTGGGGTGAAGTGGTGTGATCACAGCTTACTGGAACCTCCATCTCCTGGGCTTAGGCCAATCTCCCACCTCCCACCTCAACTTCCTAAGTACTACAGGCAATGCTATCCTTCCAAAGACTACCGTCTCAAGGACTACAGGCAATGTAGTAGTGCCCAGCAAATTTTTGTATTTTTCATACACATAGGGTTTCACTATATTGCCCAGACTGGCCTCAAACTCCTGAGCTCAAGCTATCTCCCTCTTGGCTTCCCAGCATGCCAGGATGACAGGCGTGACCCACCATGCCTGACTGATAGGTAATTTTTTATTGCATGCTGGACTTTTTGACTATTATGTTAGGAGTCTCTGGGTTCTAATTAAATCTTCTATTTTAAGAGACAATCACTCTATTTTGGTTTAACACACAAATACTGGCTTACTTTTGTAAGCTGTGGTTCCAACAACGGTTTAGTTCTCAAGTCTACACAGTGTTATTTTGAGCTGTTCATTTACTTCCTGCCCCTGAGGCTGCCAGTGGTCCTTGTTGGTACCACTTGAGGAGACAGAAAGAGCTTCCAAAGTCTGGGCTGCATGGTTCTTCCAAGTCGGGGAAAAGAGTCTTCAGCCCACAAGGACAAATAGGTTTCCCATGCCAGTCCACTTGCTGTAGTGGGGTTCCCTTTACTAGTGCTGCAGAGTTGCCAGGTGGCTCTCAGTAGGAGAAGGAAGTCTCAAGAACAGAGACAAAATCTTCCTGAGCTAAATGCTTCTTGTCACAGGATGTCCCTTGTTGGTCCCTCCTAGATTCCTTGTGTCTCTCCTGCTTGGAAGGGAGGGGTACTTTTTGTGGAATAACTTTTTAACTAGTGACTCTGTGTCACCTATGATAATTTGTGACTTTCTGTTTCTAATGAGGTCATTTTTGAAACATACTTGTTTAAAAATAAAATTACCTATTTCTCTAGGTCAGGATTCATGAAGTATTTTTTGTAAAGAATATTGATAGCAAATGCTTAGTCCATAAGATCTCTGTCACTCAACTCTGCCGTTTTAGCAAAAGAAGCCGTATGTGATACATAAAGCAACGGGTGTGTTCCAGTAAAACTACTTATGAAAATAGGTAGCTGAATAGATTTGGCCGTGGCCCATATAGTTAATCACATCCTCCTCAAATCTTTAAATGTTATATACAAAAAGCCATGCAAAGTAGTGTCTTACGACTGTTTAAACATTTTCTTTTGTCTTATTATTTCCTCCTCATCATTTTGGGTTTTGAGTATTTGAGCTTTCTCCCTTTCTTTATTTGATTGAGTGATACAATGGTTTGTCTATTTTGGTAAGTTCTTTCCCAAAACTGGGATTTAATTTTATTTTTAATTCTATTGCTTTTGATTTTTAATTCATCAATTTTGTTTTTATCTTTATTAATTTATTTCTAGTTCTTTTTTTGGTTTTGTTTTTCTCATGGTAACATTGTACCCTTTAGTAATTCCCTAAGGTAGAGCTCAGGGGAAACAATACTTCCTAAATTACCATGTGTTCATAAACGTTTATTCAGAGCCTTTATAGTGACAAATTCACAAATTGGTTTGGCTACCTAGGAAATGTGGCTCCCATTTTCTTTCCTTAAGTATCTTAAGGATGTTTCTCCATTGATCTCTGAAATAAAGTCTTTTTGATAAAAACGTCAATGACAGTCTGATTTTTTTCCCCTTATGAATTGCTTTATGTCTCAATACCCAAATGATTTTTTAAAACCTAATATTTTTACTAGATTGTGCCTCAATGTTTGCCTTTCCATGTAGATTTTTTCCAGTATGTGATATACATTTTAATACGTCTCAAATAGCCTTTTATTTGAAGACTTTTAAATTGATTGTTGTTGGAGCGTATTCTACCCCCTTGTTTTGGTTTTCTCACACTCCTATCACATACACGTCACATCCTTTCCACGAACTTCTATATCACTTTCTTTTCAATACTTTTAAATCTTCTTTCTATTTTTCACTGTTATTTTTTTCTTCCTTTCTATCTTCCACTTCTATGAAGGCATTATCAGTGGTCTTATGAAAGTTTTAGTATCCTTTGTACTTTATTCTTTATTTCTAAAATAACTTTTTCTTTCTTTTATATAACTGTGATCATTTCCCCCCAAATTTTACTCTTCTCCAATTACCTCATTCTAATTCTAGCATTTGTGTTAATATTCATATTTCATAGCATTTTTTACTTTCTTAATTTCTTTTGGGTACTTTTGAAATATTAGTATGTTAGTTTTCTATTACTACTGTAACAAATTACCAGAAACTTAATGCCTTAAAACACCTCATATTTATTATCTTACAGTTCTTGGGATCAGAAGTCCAAAATTGGTCTCACTGGGCTAAAATTTAGGTGCCAAGAAATCTGTGTTCTTTCTGGAAACTCCAGGGTAGAATCTGTTTCCTTGCCTTTTCTAACTCCTATAGATTATTCACATTCCTTGTCCAAGGCTCTGTTCATCCACCTTCAAAGCCAGTAATGTTGGGCTGAGTCCCTCCTATACAGCCATCTTTCTAATCCTCCCTCTTCTGCCTCCTCCTTTCACTTAGAAGGATTCTTTAACTGCATTGGACCCAACTGGATAATCCAGGCTAATCTCCCTATTTTCAGTCACCTGATTAGCAACCTTAATCCCATCTACGACCTGATTCTCTTTTGCCATGCCACCAAACTGTATTCACTGCTCAGAGGATTAGGATGTCAACACCACCAAGGGGTCATTAGTCTGCCTACTAAAATCAGCTTACTGTTTTTCGAATATTTTGTGGCATGTCAATTTTGCATGCGTTCACTTTCTGTAGGAATATTGTTCTCCTTATTCTCTTGTTTTAAATAATAGTAGTATATTGGATACAAACATAATCTCTTTAAGTAAATGAAGTTTTAAAAAAATATAACAATGTGATATCCTTTGAAACTAGTCGTCCTCCTTTTCCTTCTATACCTTTACCTGGACTGCCTAGCCCTTTGGTCCTTTGTCTCTATTCTGTTCAATTTGGATTCTATTTCTAGCCATTTCTCCATAGTGTACTATGTCTTCCAAGGCTTTGTCTTGGAAGACAGCCTTGTTTTGATAGTTTTGAGATTTTATAGGGCCCAGATGCCTCTAGAACCATTAGAATTTACAGCAACATAGTCCGTCGTACTGATCTGTGACTTGGATCCTGCAGGGCCCTGTCACAGTTTTTTAGACTGCACTTCTCATGTTAGTTCACCACTCACCTACTCTGAGAAACAGCAGAAACCCAGCTGGCTGCCCTCTGCTTCTGCCTACATAGACATAGACACCAGTATTGTAATTGTTGGTGGTTTGTTGACACTTATGCGTGGTGGTTCATGGAGATGCATTTTCATACAGTTTTGTGCATGGGTCTCTTCTTATGCTATAGTCATTGCTTCGTTTAATGGGGAGTCAGGAATATTCAGAAAACATGCCATTGCCGTATTCCACAATTTTTCTCTGCCTTTTAAGGATATCGCAGAACCAAGTGCAGCAACCTAAGCTCCTTTTGAGTGATGCATGATAGCTCTGTAGTGTGTACAGGGTGAGCTGAGGAGAAAAAATATCATTTGTTGCTATGTCATTAACCCTGTCTCTTTTCTTTAAGGAAGGTAGAGTGGAAGACTAGTCAGAGAGAGAGAGACAAACAGTTCATTCAGATTGGCCACTTATCTGGTGCAACCATCCCTTTTTCCTACCAAAGTAGTTCTTGGCCCAGCTCATAACTTGGATTTATTTATGATTTTATTTGTTAATTTTCATCTCTTTTCAGATATTCATAAAGTACCTTCTATAATCTGAATTCTGGGAGGCCAAGGTGGGCAGATCACGAGGTTAGGAGTTTGAGACCAGCCTGGTGTATATAGTGAAACCCCATCTCTACTAAAAATACAAAAATTAGCCAGGAGTTTTGGCATGCACCTGTAGTCCCAGCTACTCAGGAGGCTGAGGCAGGATAATTGCTTGAGCCCAGGAGGCAGAAGTTGCAGTGAGCCAAGAGCACACCACTGTACTCCAGCCTGGGTGACAGAGCAAGACTCCATGTCAACAACAAAAAAATAAAAAAAGAAAGAAAGACAAAGATGACTAAAACCTGGACCGTATTCTTAAATATCTTGAGTCTAGTACAGAAGATATGATTATTCCACAAACAACTATAACTTAAATGCTGTAAGGATATATCCTCAGAGAGAGGACTAATTAACCAGAAAAGGGCAAAAGGAAAACAAAATGCTACTTTTTCCTCTACTTCATTTTTATCTGAATCTTCCCAGTAGCTTAAGGATACACTTTAAGTAGGATAAGCAAGCCTTGGTTTTCAACCACCGCAGAAAAGGAGAGTGATGTATTCGCTCATCTGTAGGGATGTTCATAAGGGAAGTGTTATCCCTCAAGGGAGGCCTGTGATTAAGTCCAACATTCTGGCAAAAAAGGAAAGCCAAAAATATTCAGCATGAAGTTAACTCTGTTTTAGAAAGGGGAACTATGAAAAAATATGGATTTTCATTAAGAGGAAAAAAAATGAAAGAAATCGTTTTAAAAATAAATAACCAAGAAGACACTGGGAGACTGTTTAAGAACGGCTTATTGGAAACTTGGGGAAAATGTTTGACTCAGCCCAAATAGGAAAGGCTTTTAACAAATAAACACTAAACAGCAAAAGAAAGAAGGCTGTTAAGGGGAGTGGGAAGGAATGAATCTTTTTATGGAGGAAGAGAATTTTCCAGGAAGCAGAGTGGAAATTCTATAAAATGTGACACACCAACGCAATGCAAACTAGTAATTAAAGAGGTCATAGCTCTTTAATTACCAGGGCACCTTGTAAGGAAATCCAAAATCAAACACTAAAGTTTTCAAAGAAAGAAAGGAAAGCAGGTAGAGTATTAATGGAACTACTTGAGGCTAATGATGGAAAAGTTGTACTCAAGGGCATAAAGACAATAGTTCAAAAAAAAAAAAAAGAGTTTGTCAGAGTAATTAATTTTTAAAAAGTAATTTTATGGAGTTCTCCCAATTTAAATACTTTAAATTATACTTGCAACAGAGAATTTGTATCAGTTAGCTCCTGTTGCATAACAAACCACTTCAAAACTTAGTGGTTTAAAAGAACAATTACTTATTAGTTCATAATTGAGTGTATTGGCAATTTGGCCTGGGATCAGTCAGGCCGTTCTGCTGGCTCATCGGGGGCTCACTCAAGTGGTTAGCTAACTAGTGGCTTAGCCAGAGCTGGATGGCCAAAATGGCCTCACTCCCATTTCTGGCAGTTCTGAGGCTCTCTTCCATGTGGTCTCTCTAGCAGGCTACTTCAGACCCTTCGCATCCTTGTTTGATGATGACATTTGCAGCAATAGGGAAAAATCCCTAGTGGTCAGGCACTTTACAATATAAACCTTGGCTTACATCCTATTTCTTCATATCCCATTGGCCAAGGAAGTCTTTTGGCTAAGCCCAATCTCAAGGGATAGAGAATTAAACACAACCACTTGATGGGAAGTGTGGCAACATCTCATTATGAAGCAATGTGCCTAACATAGGAGGAAGTATTGTGGTCATCTTTGCAAGAAACCAACCACAGTTTGCCCTCAGGTCACAAAATAATCGTGCTTCCCACATGCAAAATACAATCTCTGTCTTCTACAAGTCATATCCCATGATGGTATCAGTCTTGAAGGATCTTCACCAAAATCAGTTCCAGATATAGATGAGTGTCTTCAGGTGTAGCTCTTCAGGTTCAGCTCCTCTTAATTCAACGACCTATGTATTAAAGTCAGCTGCCTTCTTCACACACACATTCAACACGTAACAGAGAGAGGGGACAGATGACAGCAATAAACACTCCACTTGAAATGGGAAGAACACCGACACAAAGCAGTCACCAGTTCATAACTATGGTGAGATCCTGCCAGGCAAATTTTAACAAGGACCTCAACTGTTGGAACAGGAAATATTCCTTATTAAGGCCCAATTCTAGCTCCCAAGAATTGTTCTCAAGTTCATTGTTCTGTGAAGCTCTTGGCTATGCCCTTAAGAAGCCTAAATTCTACCCATAGAAAGTTGGGGCCCACAGACCTTCTTTGGTTTTAAACTACTTCAGTCTTTTTTTGCAAAAGCTGGCACTGATTTCCCAAAGCTTTGTGAATTTCCCCATAAAGCAAAGTCAAGTGTGCTCCATACCCCAAAGCCAAACCCACAATTTATTTGGAAATAGGCATCTCTCTTATTTGTATATCATTTCAGGATTGGGAGAATGCCCTTAAAATTACTGAAAGCTCTTTTGCCTGGCTGAACATCTACTAGACACCATCTTAAATCTATCAGAGGACTTTAAAAAGGACCTTAGAGCCATAACCTTAATTTATCCTTATTCCTAAAGAAATTTCTTGCTTTGAAAATCTTTGCCGGCCAGAGAAACTTGAAATAAAAAATAGTTTTATTTTCCAACCCAGCAAATTTGTCTTCTTTGTGTACCCCTAAATTCTGTTTGCCAAGTCTTTATTTAGCTCATCTTTCTCTCACAGTTTCACATCAGATACAGCTAGCAGAAGCCAAAAGGCACTTACTCCATTTCGCCACAAGATCTTCTTAGTCCTATCTATAAGTTAATTGCATACATTTTTTATCTGTGACAGTTTTGTCAATTTTTTTTTACAACAATGAACATGGATTACCATCTTTCCAACCTTCTATTATGGTTTCCTCACCACTTTTCTAGCCTCCACTACCAGCTTGTTTGCCTTTTCGTTGTTGTTGTTCATGCTTTGGTAGAAATTTCCTCACTGCTTTTTTAGCCTCCACTTGCTGTCTGATCCCAAAGCCACCTCTACATGTTTTAGGTTTTTATTACAGCAGCCTCCCACTTCTGGTAGCAATTTCTATGTCAGTTAAGTTTTACTGCATAAAAACTACTCCCCTGAGAAACTGGCTTGGAGGAAAAAAAAGCATTTCTTTATTTACCATGATATTGTGGGATGACTGGGTAATATTTCCGGTATGGATTGGCTCTGCTGGAGGCTGAATGGTCTAGGACAACCTCTTTCAGAAATTTGATGCAGAGCTGGCCTGGGACAGGGAGGCTCTCTCCAGATGGCCTCTCATCCTCAAAATGGTGAGTCCAGCTTGTTCACATGACAGCAGCTTTCCAGGAACAGGAAAGGAGGCAAGGCTCAAGTGCACAAACACTTTTTAAGCTTCTGTTTGCATAACACTTGCTATTATTTCATTGGCCAAAGCAAGTCACATACCAAGTGCATATTCAAAAGGTGCAGAAATAAACTGTGCATCTTGATGGGAGAAACAGCCATGGCACGTTGCAAAGAGGTGTATGTGTAAGAATGAGAAGAATAACTGTCTCCCTCTTTGTAAACAATCTACCACAAAAGCTAATACTTCTAATTCTAACATCAGAAAATGCACACAAGTGTGCTGGACTGATTGGTATGCTAGATGCAGACAAATCACAGGTTTTTTGGAAAATGTAAGAATAGAGACAGTGACTATGATGTATAATTTGCCAGAGATGGCCACAGGGCTTGAGGTTTGTTGGAAAAGCAGTGAGCACATCCTCCATTCTATGTGAACATCTCTAGAGAAAGTCCTGGGGAATGCAGAGATGAGCATGAACTGATAGAATCATAAACTGATAGAATCCAGCCTTACTGAGGGGTATGAAAAGCAGTACAGTATTGTATACGCCCCCACAAAACAAATACTCCCTTAAATGTATTCAAGTGAATCACAGAAAAAGCAATATCAAGGGAAAAGAAGATAATATTTTTCCAAAACTACATGAAGCTCAGGGACTGCAACATGGAAAAAAATAGTTAAAAGAAGTTGAAGACTGTCTCCCCTGAACTCCCTTACACAACAAAATACCTGCTGAATGTAAGCCTGAATGTAAGCGTGGAGGGCTTCAGGTAGTTTTAATCCTCATTTGGGATTACACACTTTTCTTCCAGTTATTTCCCACAAGTTTGTGGAATTTACCCTCCATTGCATTATGGATCTTCCTAAAGCACTAATGTCTGGAGTGATGACCTCAATTGCTATAAACCAGAACAGCCCTGAGTGGGAGCCATAATAAAACAGTAGAATGTCCAAAAATAACCTACAGGGGAAAGGCACCATTTGTAGGGCACAATCTAAAAAAATGCTATGAGAATGCATACTGTGATTTCTTTCTCTTATGTCATTACTCCATGAGAATACTAGAAAGAAATACCATAAAGTAACAACACTGTTTATCTTTGTTGCTTGGTCTTTGACATTTTATTTCTTTTATTTTGTATGTTTTATATTGTAGAAAAATTTATTTACCAAAAAACCAGATTACACATTAGAAACAGTAATAATGAAAGATATAAAGTGACTCCATATAACAGCATAATTAATTTGCTTTAAATACTTTTTTCCAAAGGTAGGATTTAAAACATGCATACATGCCTCAACGTGGGATTATCCTTTCTAAGTTAAAATCGATGCTACTCCTCTAACTGGATAAACAGTCTTTTACCTGGGAATTTACCCTAGAGAAACACTGAGGAGTATGAAAAGCAGTACAGTATTTTATATGCCCCCGCTATACAAATACTCCTTTAAATGTATTCAAGTGAATCACAGCAGAAGCAATATCAAGGGAATATTGCTTAGAACTTTTATAAAAGATTAAACATATAGGGGAACAATTTTTCAGTTTGTAGATAGTTTGCTAAAAAGGAATAAAATGGCAAAATGATAAGAAGAATGCATAAAATAATCACACAGTAATATGACATAGGCAGAAAAGTGACTGCTGAGTTTCAGGGTAGGCAGAGTAAGGAAAAGTTGAGGTGGCACTCACAGAGCTGATATGGTTGCCACTCTGGAAGAGTTACAGTGTAGATAAGATAAGGCATGTGACACTGATCAAAGCAGGGAGGATGCATTTGAACTTACTATGCCAATACATTAGCATATTGGGTGGGGATATATTTATTGTAGACAGATATGATTCTGAACTCATTTAGGATTTTCTAGAAAGGTTTTATTTTGGCTTTGAACAAAATATTTACATAAATCCAAAATTAAACTCTTTCTACTATAGCCCCTGTTTAGCTCATGTTTTCCGAAAGGTGGGAAGTCGGATGGGGAATAGAGAGACCAAGGACACTGTATGTGCCTTACTGAATGTATTATTACAACTGTGTTAACATCTACTAAGGTGAAATGTAACTATTATATATTTAGACGGTGAGGACATAAAACAGGACCATATAATAATTTCTGCTTGCCAAATATAATAGAAACCATTTGTAACAAATGGACAAAATATGTAAGATGGGAAAGAGGAAGAATTATTGAATCACACAAGCTTTCAAAATCTAAAATATATATATGACAGTGAATCAATATTTGAAACATCTGCCTTATCTACTAAAGGTCAACACTTCTCTAATCCTGTTTTGTCTTGTTTTGTTTGCCTGTATTGTTCATTGCTGCATCTCTAGTCTCTTGAAAAATAGATGGCAGATATAGTAGCTGCTTAATAAATATTTGCTAAATGACTTGATGAATAAATGAAAAAGATTTTTGTATGTAAGAAACTTCCTAACTGAGAAGTGATAGCTCCAGGCATCCAGGCATCCTGTTATTGGTTCTTATAACAGGAATTTCATATCCTGATCCTTGGATCCACCCATATTCTATGGTCTTTAAGATTCATGTTGAGATCTATTTCTTTTTTTTAAGCTTTCCTGACCACACCAGTCTTCGCTGGTCTCCCTATGAGACTTTATCAGCACATCATTTAGCTCATTTATTTCTTTCACATTGTTTAATGTTAATCCATGTTTTTTGAATGGACTACAATATGTTCAAGCTATGTCCTCTCCTTAACTCATTGATACAAAGACATGGCCCCTGCCCTTGAGGTGCTTGAAGACTGGCAGGAACTTACAGGTAAAGTAAATGAGCACAGTGTGTCAAGTATTATACATGCTATCGTGCATTTGCATTGGTCTTTCCAACCACAGCTCCACTCTCCTACATGAAGAATTTACAAAACTGATTCCTTCATTTCCCACATGCACTTAAAACTAAGTTTCTAAATCTAAGCTAGGGTATATCAGATGCACTTGCACAACAGTTTAAAATGAATGTGAGGTGGCAACCGTGTTCCTGTCTCTATCAATACTAGTTTGCAGTGACTGGACCTCAGATCCCAGAGCCCAGTCACCAGCTTTATGGGCATGGGAGAAAGTGAGGTAGCAACAGCTGCAGTTTCTGACCTCTGGAAACAGCGATGGTGTTATGACTGCCAAATCAATAGTCCAGTGGCTGTTTTCTAACTTTTATTCCTCCTGTCCTATGAGCATCACATTCTCTGAATTAAACACTGCTTGAAATCACTAGTATTTTCACTGTATCAAACCCTGATTGATTCTCACAGTACATGGAGAATAGAGTAACGACACTAAGAAGAGAGTAGGTGGCTGTCCCACAGGGAATGGGAAGATAATTGTCTAAACCGAGTTAGGCAGATGAGGGGTGAAAGAATTTAGCTCAACCTGAGTACACAGTAGTAACTCAAAAGCTCAGGATGTTTATTTTTACTGAGAAACTTAGAAAACATCTACTCTAGTTTCTCTACCTTAAAATAAAGGAAAAAGAGACTCAGAGAAGGAAAAGGACTCTCCCTATGAAATGGAAGGTGTGAGCCCAGTGAGCAGCAGGGCCAGGGCAGAACCAGATCCCCTGATGTCTAATCCGGTGTCCATCCAGCTGAAATACTTCTGTAATTTTTACTAAGCAAAATTATTCAGAAGAGTATCTAGGTATTTCACTTCTTATAGAAACTAAAAATCACAAATGTTAATATGATGTTATGATTGTATTTCTGTTGATGAACATAACAGCTGCAAATGAGCAGAAATTCTTTCATGGGAATATTGAAATGGATAGCCTCAATAATAAATGGGAATCAAATTCTTCTAAGCATTACGTTATTTGCCTACCCCTCATATTGCCTATTTTCAATAAACATGTATTTTTTAACCCTATTTCTCAGCAGATCTATCTGGCCCTCAGAATCCAGTGGGCTATCCCAGCACTGCTCCCACTCAAACAACATGGCATCAGTGAAGACAGGATTTACAACTCTGTTTATTCTGGAAAGTTCCTTCAAAGATAGTCACTTGTGAATCAACCACACCTCTTTAGGAAAACATGACAGCCTCATGTTCCCTGTGACATTCCTGAGTCCATGAATAGATTTGAAAATGCTCCTTCTTCTATTTAGAGTGTGAGATTTTAACTATCTTTATTAGAAGAGTCAACAGTCTCTCTGAAAACATTTAACTTGCTAAAACATACCCATAATCTTATGATGGTAAATTTTACTTCTGGAAGAGATTTCAAAAGATTTCCTGATCTAAATCCCTGATAACAAATAGTTTGAGTGTTATCACTTTCATTTTACTGGGTAAGACCTAAGGAATTAAATTTCTTTTACAAAGTCATAAAGTTAGTCAGAGGCATGAACAGTGTCAGTCCCAGCATTTCCGTCATCTCAAGTTTCAGATGCACAGGAATTTGTTCCATGAGCTCAGCCTCACCCAAATCTCAAGCCAATCCTAACTGAGTTAGGAAGTATATGTGGAGCTCTGTCCAGAATCCAAGTAGCCATTGCCTGCTGCAGTTCCCAAGTACCTGCAGACCTATAATCTTCAGACTTCCCCCAACCCTTACCATGATTATTAAATCCTTATGAAGGCTCCCCAGCCTCCCCTATTTACATTCCATTCCTTCTGGTGTGATTGAAGGATTACATGAGCCTCAGTCAGCCTTTGGGGTTGAGGGAAAATGCTGACACCATACTCCATCCTTCTAAAAAGGAACCAGTAGTCTTTGGGAGATTGGAATAAGCTGAATATTAACTTACCATATTTAACTTAATATTAAACTTATTCCAATCTCCCAAAGGCTACTGCATCCTTTTTGGGTCCCCGTTCTGACCAGGTGGTTGCTCCAAACAGAAAAATCAACTAGAACTACAATATTGTTCCCAATACTCAGAATGTAACAGGTGTCTAGATAGAATTTTTGATTTTCAAAATGACTGGTTAAAGTGCAAAAGACAATATTTACATGTCTATTTATTTTTATTATATTGATCCTTTTAAAATGTATATGAATACGCACTAGTAAAGTAGTCCATATAGTAATTGAATAAATAAATAGAGATATTTATTCTAGAAGGATGTGCTGAAAAGATATGAACATTCGAGAAAATTTGGAGATTCACTTTAGGAATATATGCAGCAGGGTCACATCTACCTGAGTGGAGTCCTTTGGGTATTTCTAGACTATAAGCTCCGTAAAGACATGGTGTCTGTTTGCGGAAGCCATCCTCACTGCCGAGCGCCGTGTCTGGTGCATAACAGATCTTCAATAAATATTTGTTGAATCAATGAATCAAGAAATGAATTAAAACTGGCCAAAATCAAAATAGTTTTCATGTATCTTAGTGCAGATGGTGGAATTGTGTCCCCCAAAATTTAATATCCACCTGGAACCTTAGAATGTGACCCTATTTGGAAATAGAGTCTTTGCAGACATACTTAGGTAAAATTGACATGAGATCATACAGGATTAGTGTGGCCCCTAAATCCAATGAGAATGCCCTAATTACAGATAGAAAAGGACACACAGAGACACAGTGAAGAAGGTTATGTGAAAACAGAGATAGACAGAGACTGGAGTGCTGCCACTCAGCTACAAGTCAAGGAGTGCCTGGGGCCACCAGAATCTAGAAAAGCAAGGAAGCACTCATTTCCAGGGCTCAGAGGGAGCATGGCCTCACTAATAGCCTGATTTTGGATTTCTGACCTCTAGAACTGTGAGAGTATGTTTCTGATATTTTATACTACCAAGCTTATGGTAATTTATGAAGACAGCCCAAGGAAACTAATACAGATAGTATATTTTAGACACCAGGCCTCTTGCCTTAGTCAGTTTTATTAGACCTGACTCACCTGCCCATCTCCAATGAACTATTGTAACAAATTCAACATGCCCCCCAGTGCAAGTAGTAGAATCTAGCTCCCCTAACACCTAGTACAGCATTCTGTTCACTACACATGACCATTTACAGTCAGAGAACTTACCTGACAGGAAAAGCTCTCAGTCTAAGGTGTGAGACTGTGGGTACATACCCATGAATTTATGATGTAACCTGAAACTCTCTGCTGTTAAAATTGTTTATAAGACTAATCTTCTGACTTCTGATATATGCTGGTTTCAGCCAGTTCACAATAATCATGAGATGTGTTATAGTTTTATTTATGTACTTAATCTTCTGGTCAGAGCAAAAACCAGGAAATGAAGTTTTTGATTTTTTTTTTTAAACTCATCTTTGTCGTCATTTAGTATTACTAAACTCTCCTTATGTATACATATCTATATAAATAAAACACGAGTTAAATTTTAAGTCAATCACATTTTCTGAAAATTTCAAAAAGAGAATCAAATTTCCTTCTGAGGCAAAAATAAAAATTTAATTTACTATTCATCTTCCTAATTAGCCTGTGCCAACAAAGTGATTTCCTTATAAAACAGACAACCAAAATGTCTTTTGTATACTTTAGATATAAGTTATATAAACATAGATCTGACTGTGCTTGGCAGAGAGGGCACTCAAGAAGTGTTAGACCTGTTTTTCTGGATTAAGAAAGAAAATGAGCACTTAGAAGCACCCTTTGATTTGAATTGCTCACTTGCTCGTTGTTATTAGCTACTGTTGACATAATTGAAATGATCATGTCTTCTGCATCTTAAGCTTATTTACAAGGGTACTTGATTTTAATCATCGAGAAGGAATGTTATTGGTCATCTGATCTGAGGTCAAGAGTTAGAGACCAACCTGGCCAACATGTTAAAACCCCATCTCTACTAAAAATACAAAAACTTAGCTGGGCATGGTGGTGGGCACCTGTAATCTGAGCTACCGGGGAGGCTGAAGCAGGAGAATCTCTTGAACCCGGGAGGTAGAGGTTGTAGTGGGCCAAGACTGCACCATTGCACTTCAGCCTGGGCAACAAGAATAAAACTTTAAAGAAAAAAAAAGAATGTTATTGGTGATCTGAAAGTATCATGATTCTGCTGTCGTGACTGAGTAACTTTCACTGTGACAATCACAAAGTGGGTAGCAAACCAAGACAAATGAACCCCAATCTATAAATCATAAGATTTTTAAAGAGAAAAACAAAAAAAGGATGTATCATCCCAAGATTAGTCATTCCAAAAAGGAAGGAAGATTAGGAAGTGTGGAGAGTTCAGAAGTCAAAGTCTGATGAAGACAAACACAACTGAAAGGAATTCAGTTAGGCTGAGACCCATAAAGGTGTAATAAGCACCCACCATGAGCCAAGCAGTGAGTGAAAGTGAGTAAAACATGGAACTCTGTCCCACAATCTAGAGAAGGCTTAGACATTCTTTAGGAAAGGAAAAATGGAGGAATCTAAAGAAACTTTTGCATTCATGCATGATGCAATTTTTCGAACTCTAGTATAAAAGAAAGCTCCAGAGAGCAAGTCTTAGAAGTATCCACAGAACCTAGCATGTATTTTTGAATACACATAGAAAGTTCCCAGTAAATGAGTATGTTGTGTGTGTTTTATCTAACCTATAAAATAATGTGTGAAGAAATGGATCATAAAACCAAAGATGAATGTCATACAGAAAGAACCAAGAACAAACAGTATGTAAGAATAATGTCAGGAAGGCTAACATCCAGATATGATTTTAAAAATAAAACAACTATTCTTACCACGTGGCTTGAAAAAATGAAAAGAAAAGGAAGAAGCAAAAACAACAACTAAAGATCATAAGAAAAGATGGCTGACGTGGTGTCTGCAGACAGTTACAGGCTGAGGCCTCCGAGGCAGCTCCCATGATCTCTGCAGGGTTCAGGACAACTCAAGGAACACTTGAATTACAGCCAAGTAGATAGGCTGACCTGGAGGTACCCCTAAGAAAAGCCCATGGAGTCATGTTCTAGGAATCTGTTTTACACATAGCCTAGCTCAAAATTTTTATCAATTACTTGACTGACAATACAGAAAAAAAAATTCTATGAAATGTGATGATGTCAGAAAGCTATGGGCCAAAGAAAAATTAATCATCAAATGATGGAAATAATTTAAAAATATACTGACTGGCCAAGTTGGTGTGTATAAAGTTATAGTAAGGGTGTAAAGGTTTATGTTGGGTTCTGAAGTTCAATCACAATAGTACAAAAAGGGTTATCTATCTAGTTGCTAGAAATTTATGTTGCTATTTGTTTTTTACTTGATTCCAAACATAACATATAATTTAGGTGCATGCACACACATACACACACGTGCACACAACAATTTGAGTCTACATGTAAAAAAAATATAAGGTGTGAATTAAATCCTATTTTATTCTACACTGGTTCAGGTTTCGGTGTGCTCCATTCTGGGTTTATTTTGGAGGCCCCTGAAAGATCTGGAGCAAGAATTTGGAAAGATTTTGCACTGAGGAGAGATCAATTCAGGGAATAGTAGGGGCCTCAAGTAGCTGAAGGTATCATGTAGAAGGAGTTGACTGATTATACTATTATAAAAGGTCGAGGAAAAGCAATGAGCAAAAGTGTAGAAGGACACACTTCAGTTGGAGATAATGAGTCATACTCTGTCATTAGAGCTGTTCAGCAATGGCCAGGCTGCCTTAGAAATACACGAACCCTGTGTCACCAGCCACACTACACTAGGGCTGGATGACTATTGACAATGAGGGGCGGTGGAGAATGGACTCTTTACACTCTTTTCTACTCTAAGGTAAATAGTAAAAATAATAGAAAAACGTAGAATCAGATAAGCACATATTCCCATGCATAACCATCTCTGGAATGTCAGACAACTTTTTAAACCTTTGAGAAAACTGTTCTCAAGCCTAATTCACAGATCAAATAACCTGTGTAAAACACCTGTCACATAATAGATGCTAAACAAATCATGGGAAAACAAATTATCATGATATCATATAGTTTCTACAGAATAAGGAATAGCAACTCTCTTGATACCACTAGATAAAAAAGAAAAGCAGAGAAATCAGATAATGTTCTTTAGCTTTCTGATCCTACCTCTGTAACACAGAACTACAGGTCACTCTCTGATTACCTGCTGACTGTTTAAACAAGAGATCTTCCTTTTGCAGAAGATTTTACTTGAATTGAAATATTCATACTTCACAGGCAAGTTGAATTTCTGATAGAAGAAGCAAACCAATGAAGTAATTAAGATTTAAAATTCTGTTTTCAGACAAGTACCTTAAATAGAAAAATATTAAAAATATACAATTGAGAGTGGAGCATTTTTCTCAGATGGTTTTCCCCTCAGACACTATTGGAAGAAGGGGCCCTTTTCAGAAAGAGAAATTGATCATTTAAGGTAGGCATCATATGTTAACCCAGGAAAGGTGATGTTTGATAACTTTGAAAATTGCTTTATCTTTCAGCATTTCCTTTTAAAAAAATGGATAAACTTTAAGTAGCTTAACACATAGATTAATTTGTAAAATTTATTGAAACGTCTTTTAAGTGTTAGTGAATTAAGAATCACAATTAAAAGTTTGTATCCTTAAGTGCCAGTGAAACTGTGCTGGATGTTCTCATTATGAACTTGCCCAATAAATCACAATTAAGATATTCATAATAAAAGCATTCATCTTAGAAAGAAACTTGCTTGAACATAGTGCTGGGAAAAAAAGATTGCGGTAATGTAGGTAGAGTGCGGAACATAGCTTTACAGAGAGACCTTTACAAAACAGGCCAAAAATGTGCACAAAAATATTATTTTGAAGAAACTTCACAGAAACTTTTTTTTTTCATTTTTAAGAGCAGATGAAAGACGTTTGTGATATTAAAAGCAGGAGCTGTCACCTGATCTGTGAACTCTGCCAATTCCAAGGATCTAGGTAAAACTAGTGGAATGAGAACTGCTTCCTGGACTGTTTAAAAATACAGACAACAGGAGAAATGAAGCTTATGTAAAGATATTGGAGAGTTAATCCAAACTATCATCACCAGAGACAGGCGAATGGAAAGAAAAGACAGAGGGAAGGTACAGGCGGGGGTAGGGCATGGGGGGAAGGGGGAAATAGAAGAGTGACATTTGGTGATGAACCATATGTGCGTGGTTTGAAAGACATGACTGAATTGTTTTTGGTGCAGTATTATTCTGACATTTAGAATGAGGCAATTTTCCATTTCCATTAATGTACTGCCAAATAGAAGGGGAACTGTCTCGAATTAAAGACTAAAGAAAGCTGTTCCTCAAAGTTGTATTAAATCATTGCTGATGAACTCATTAAGAACAAATTAACAAGGTAAATTGTACTAGGAATAACCAGCAAGAAAATCCAAGGGAAATTATACAACTTCACTAATTTCTAAACAGTCCAGCGTTAAGCAATGCCAGCACATGACATCAAAGTGGGATATACACTTTGGTCTCTACAAATTTCTCAGTATCCTCGGAAAGGACCCAGGGTTACTTCAGAAAGAGGAGAAAATTTGACATAGTATCTCAGCAGACTTCATAACAACTAAAAGATATTATGGAAAATGACCTCCACCCACCTTTCCACTCCATTTTTCAAATAGAAAAGAGGCTAAAACTTTGTGTGAGGCATGATAAAAAAAAAACAAAATTTGGTTGTCTGTGATCCAAGCAATACATTTAGCCCTTTGTTCTAATGATCAGCATAGAGAAGATTATTAAAACTGTACAACTAAGTTGCCTCATTTTCTGTGAAATCAGCTAGACATGAATTTTTTTGTCTTTCTCAGATGAGGGTGAAAAATCTCTGTTGCCTTCAAATACTCCTCATGAAGTTCACCTTTCAGGTGGAAGAATTGAAAACTACCATCGAGGTGCTCCCATCTCAACATTCCAGGATTCCCAAATCCTCCAGGGTGATCAGCCCCTTATATATCTAGTTACAGAGCAACTCAGACTTGTCATTTCTATTTTATTCTCAGCACTGGTGCTCTAGGTATTGTAGACAAGCTGAAAAAAAAAGGCAGCAGAAACTCACAGCAACATGCTCATTAATTTGTCCGGTGGTCACACTACATTTCCTCATGTTGAGTCCATATTCCGGAACTCAGTAATGAAAACCTTTTTACATGATGATGTCCCCCCTCTCGCTTCATGTTCTCTGTTGACATTTTGATAGGTCTTCTTTTTGCCATAAAAGAGAACTGAAGACGTCTCCATAATAGCATGAATCTAGATCCTGGACTCTATCTTTTTTTCTCCCCCATGGTATTCCTAGGTCCTAGCATGCTGCTTAAAACATAAGAGGCACATAATAAAAGCTGTGTTATTTGAACAGAGGAACTAATAATAATGTTGTGTACTTACATTATAGCCCATATACAGAATTCTCCCCCATATATTACCAAACTATCATTTGAAATTCCAGGAAATACTGGTTCTAACTTGAGATTAATGCAATAACAGCCATGTCTTAACTGTGAATTAATCTGCTACACTTTCTTTCATTTTTCATACTCATTAAAGCTCAACTTCTCAAAAGTAATTCCTTTAGTAGCTATTGTAATATTTTTCACTTTAACTGATTGAAATCATTTATAAGAATATTTTTTAAAACTACAATTTCAATTGGGTTCATTTTAAGTGATTTTGAATCATTCACATTTATATAACCCTTTTAATCTCATGATCTCGAAGTTCATTTATATGTTATTTATTTCTAATGTAGAGCAGAATGGAATCATTGTTCCCATTTTACAGACACACACACTGAAATAAACACTAGATATATGGCTTTTAGTAAATAACTCAAGATGGGAAATTTGAGACTCAGGATCAAATCAAATCCATTGTTTCTCATCCAATAAATTACACATTTTAATCATTTTGTTACTTAAAAATTTATTTTTCTATTGTAACTTCAGTCCCCTTATGATTCTGCTTACTAAACTTTAATTGGAAATACGCATATGAATTGCTCCACCCCCTCTCCCCTAATTCATTTTCAAGGTCACTGGATATGACCAATTGTTGTTAAACCAGTGCTAATACAAGTTCTGCTGAAGTCAACAGGAACTGGAAATGGTGCTTGATGAAAGGCTTAAAGTCTGTACAGGTATCTGTTTTAAAATGTTGTAGCCCCTTTAAATTAATTGAAGGACTACTGAGTGCTGGCCAGGACATGCTGCCTAGCTGTTTCCATAATAAAGGATTGCAAAGTGGAAAACTATTATGTCTGGACATGTTACCCCAACTTTGTTTATAAATTCAATATATTATAATCAAAATGTATAAAACTAAGATAAACCTTTGCCTTTTAAATCAGACAATTCCTTTTGGTTTTGCAGTTCATGGTTGCAGCTTACTGATCTGATAATTATATCCACAGAGAAACTGATCTTAGCAAGGAAGCACAGAGGTCTAGAGAAGAAACCAAAAAATCCTTTCTGCTTTGTTTGGTTTGTAATTTTTTCAAGGAATTAAAAAAAATCATTTGTCTTATAGATAACAAAAAAAAAAAGTTTGATGAAGTAAAAACCATTTAAATAAAAGAATCTAAGTCAACTCCCTCCTCTGAAAATGTTCTGGCCTAAGGATGCATTTTTCCAGCTTCATTGCTTGCCAGAGCAAGGTAAGGGCTCCTACTGAATGTTGTTTCCTGTAATCAGGATGCTTCATTTGTAACCTAAGTAAAGTCACCAAGGACCATGAATCCTTGGGGCTGAGCTCCATGCTCTGTTAGCTGGCTAAGCAGAGCGTAGTGAAGGCCCATCTAACCCTGAATACATACATTTCCAATGATCCCCGCCTAGAGTCACACTAACGAGGACACTTATGGGGTGTGGTACGAGGATCCTCTTTTCAGTCATCTGACTTTATAAACGCCATCTCCATCAGTGGAACACCACAGTTAAAATCTTTTCCAATGACCCTGTTATGCTTTCCTTCCTGATTTACATTTGCTCACTCACCATGGTAGCATTCTCAATTTTAATGACAATAAAAATTTATCGTTCCAGCACTTTGGGAGGCCGAGGCGGGTGGATCATGAGGTCAAGAGATCGAGACCATCCTGGTCAACATGGTGAAACCCCGTCTCTACTAAAAATACAAAAAAATTATCTGGGCATGGTGGTGCGTGCTTGTAATCCCAGCTACTCAGGAGGCTGAGGCAGGAGAATTGCCTGAACCCAGGAGGCGGAGGTTGCGGTGAGCCGAGATTGAGCCATTGCACTCCAACCTGGATAACAAGAGCGAAACTCCATCTCAAAAAAAAAAAAAAAATTATCATAATTAGATTTTTTATTTAAAAAACTTTTGCCTCTAAATATGAGATGGGCAGCTTCACAGACACATGACTGCTTCTTTATTTACACTATGAGTGTAGGAAGACTCTCCCTCTACTACCAGGCTTGAATTCTATGAATGTAAGGATAAAGATTTTTTTACTTTAATCTTTTTGGTAACCCAACAATGGCAATGATCCTTCTAGGGTATGTTAGTAGCAAATAAGGAAAAATTTAAGTAAACTCAATCTGCCTTTAACCTCTTTGATATCCCCTATCCCCTTCAGGCCAATTGTCAAGGCCTGCTGTCTAACCCAATTAATTATATTCTATAGGTCTTGAAACTTTGACATAATAAATCTCACTTTCCATGTCTCAAACTACTCTTCAGTCTTCTCCCTAGTTATAAGAATCCCCAAAGGCCTTTTTATTCTTCTTCTTCAGTTTTCTTTGGCAAGTCATAGCCATTTCCATCCTACCAGATTATCATGTTTGATGGGATGCAATGGTCTCATTTTGAATGTTTTTACAGAAAAATAAATTTTCTCTAACTTCATGTTTAGGAAATCTTTTTATTTCCCTTGTAAATTTGTATAAGCTTAAGCTGACTTTGGTACATAGTTTCCCTTCTGGCACCTCTCCAAAAACAAATATTCTCATGGAGAGGCATCTCCTATGATGGGACTGCATCTTGACACCTCATCACCTGAGACTGATGAATCACCTTCCAGATATTGTATTCATGTCTTTTGATAACAACTACTAAATTCTTTTCCCCAGACTCAGCTTGTCTTCCATCATTAAGAAAACTCCACACCCAGTTCTGTAGCTGCAACCTCTATGTGTTCTAATTCAGATGTACTCTCTCTGCTAAAATGAACCTTTTTCTTTTTTCAGATTCACCATTCCCCAAATTCTTGCATTAGCTTTTCAGAACCTCCCCCCATTGGTGAGACCCATACAAGTGAGGTGACTCCTTCCTGTTTTGTATGTGCAACCCACTGTCATGACTGTCCTCCAAGTGCTATTTGCTCATTTGTAGGCTTCTTTATCATACTTACCTCACGGCAACAGACATCTGAAAGTAATATCCTTAAAATTGGAGAAAACAAGCCTCTTCAATTGCTTCCCATAGCTAAGCATGCTGATACGAGTCTCCATGCCTCTATCAGCACCTCTGAAATTCACGGCTTCATCCTTTAAGCAAGTCTCTTGCCATACCTCACTATAGACCTCTTTAGATGAGTAACACACTCAATTAAGAACCCAAACCAATTTCTGCAACACACACTAGTGATGGACAGGCAAAGCTCAGAATGCATCCAGTTGTCCTACAGGAAGGAGGTGCAAATGGTTAAAAGCATATTGGGTTTAAAGAAACTGGAGTTTGAATCTCAGTTTTGCTGCTGACTAGCTGGGCAAGACATTGGGCAAGTGACTTAAATTTTGGGGGCTTCAATTTCTCCACCTGCAAAACAAAGATAGTCATAAAGCTACCTTGCTGGCTGATAGTTTGCATGTGAAGCACATTTAGCATAAAACCTACCATATAATAAATCTTTCAATAAAACTTACATACTGTATTTGACTATTTACTGTGGATCTGAAGTCACATTATACTTTAGGACAATATAAATTATTATGACCCATAATTTTTTCCAAAGGAATATTTTTATATCAAAATATATATGTATGATCAGAATATCATGGAAAAGTTCACCGTCAAGAGAGGCTCAGAGAGACTAACCAGCTGTTTGAGGTTTAAATAATTGGTTTGTTATAGAGTTCTGCATGAGAACTCAGGCTGCCTGACTCCTAGTCAAGTGCTCTTTTGCTATACAAAACTGGTAGTGAAGTGATCACTCTTCTCTGAGAATTGCTAATAATTTTATTTAGTGGAAAAATGCATTTTTTTTAAATAGAAGTGATTCCGTATATTTACCCTAGAAAGCCAACTGAGTTGCTTGGAGAAGAAAAATGCTCAAGTTTTAAGGTAAATCGCCCATTCACTGCCAAGGCAACTCCAGCTACAACAAATGTCTGTGGTCCACTGTTCCTCCTTCACTCAGCACAGACCTTTGTCTCATAATAGAGTTGTTTCATCTCATTGAACTTTTTCTTTGTTGTTATTACTGAGCATTGTAATTAAACATTCTTCCTGAATCTGCTTGGCAGCTGCCACTGTGTTCCCAGGAACCATTCATAGCCTTGTGTATTATTATCCTAATCCTCTGTTATAAAGAAAACTACTTAATGCCAAAAATCAGATACAAATACTGAAAGCACTTTACATTTAGTTTTATTAGAATGAGTATTAATTGACATACTGAGGGTGGGGGTGGGGGTGGGTCCAATTCTTCAAGACACTAGGACCTCTGTTAAGTTAAAGTTAGCATGCAATTTTGAGTTCTACTTGAGTTATATTCAGCTTATGTGTTAACTTCAACATAGCTTGGGAAGCATTCACTGCACTGAATATTCATATGGCGTGCGTGATACAGACACTGAACCCAATTTAGTAAATGAATACTTGTAATTTCACCAAAGCCCCGCCGAGAGATTATTATGCAGATTTATGAAGGAATATCACTGAAGCAATTCTTGGCTATGGCTTCACTCACCAAGGACTCAAAAGTGTGTAAACCTCAAATCTTTTTCTATATATTTACCGCTACTGGTTTCATCTTCTGAACTTTTCTGACATTACCTCTCACTCTCTGTTTTATCTCTAATTTTCCCTTTAATATTCTTGCCCTAGAGCAAAGAGCCAGCATCATAACACCTATGAACACTGCCAAGTTCCTTCTGACAATATCCTGGCTGCCATAATGCCAGCAATCTGTTCCAATCCTGTCACTGCAAAATCTCATTAAAGGCAAAAGGATGCTGGGTCACAGGCATATAGATACACAGCAGAAGGGGCTTACATTTCCAGGACTGGCTATGCCCTGTGCTAGGTCTCCTGATTTCTTCAGAGAAATCACATAACGGCAAAGAGCTGGGCTCAGAGAGCAGAAGCTAGCGTTGCTCATGCACGCTGCAGTATAGAGACCTAACATCCCTACTCCCTCAAGGGACATTAACAGGTTACAGAGACCAGGTTCAGAATCAGCACATTTTCCCAAAAGTTGGTGCAAACAGAAATGAGACACAGCCTGATTGAATAAGGCCTGGAGTGCATTGCAGGAGACCTGGATTCGAGTTTAAGCCTACAACTCGCTCATGGTCACCCTGGAGAAGTCACTTATATCCTCTGCATCTCATATTCCCAGGCTACTGGGATACCCAGATCTTCAATTCTACAGTAATTTTCCAAAATTTACAAATGAAACCCCACAATGTTATAGGTGAAAAACTCCAAATCATACTACAAATTAGCAGGAGACCCAGACATGTAAACTTCGAGGTACAACAGCTCATGAAATGACAAACACTTATGTCTAGGAAATAATTCAGTTCAGACCTAACAGGTTATCAGGGAATCTCAGTTAGTGTGCATTGTAAGTTTATAGAAAACTCCAAATAATTTGGTGGCAAGCTTTTTTATTAAAACTTAGAAAATCATCTTATGAACCTCCATATATCTATCTTTACTTCTTTCTGTAGCTCACTGGAATTATCTCTTTTTCTGGGATTAAAACCAAAAAGATACTGCTACAGCCATGTATACCACAACATAGTGTTACTTTTCACATCTCGGGCTTTGGAGTGAAGCAGTCAATCCTAACTTCTTCACTTTCTTAATGTACTCAAAGTTAAACTACCTCTTTGAGCAGATGTGAAATTTAACAAAATAATGCCGGAAAAAGTTATCAGTACTGGGAGTGGCATATATTAACAGTGATGCTTAATAAACTTCAGTTTTTACTGTTATTACAGTAACTAATTCCATTAAAATTTTTGAGAAAATTGCCCTAGGGTGCTAGATACTGTTACATTAGCAAGAATCCTTAGGGAAAAGGGTTGAAGAGAGACTGAACGGAATGGGATTGTTTCTTGGGTGGGTATGTGTAGCTATGTAATCTTGGATGAGCAATTTAACTTCTTGAAGACTCAATATCTTCATGGGTAAAGCAGAGATAACACTAATGTTCTATGAAAATGAAGTATACATTTGACAAAAAATACTGAAGAAAACTTTTTGTGTAAACCTAAAACCAACAATGGAGCTCAAGTCCAGGGACCATGACTTAGAACCCATATTTACAGGGCAGCAGCCAGCAATTGGGGCCACAGGGCCCCCTACGGCCTTCTAAAAAGGGGGAAACATAGTGTGACCACAACCATAATCACTAGATCCTTGCTAATCTACGTGTGGTCCATAAACCAGCAGTATCAGCATCACCTGGGAACCTGTTAGGAATCTCAGGCCCCACTTCACAATGGAATCAGAGTCTTCATTTTAAAACGTTCCTGGGTGACTCAGGTACATATTAAAGTTTGAGGAACACTTGCTTAGACCATCTGTATAAACTTTAGTTTATACAAGCGAAAGACAGGTAAGGAAAAAGAGAAGGAAATCTTCAGATTAATGAGTTGTGAGCTCCTTTAGGTGGGGGAGAGACATGACTAGGGGTTTTCTCCCCCAAAACACATGGTTTAACTGTGAAGAGGGTAGGTAGAGCATCAGATGAATCACTTGAAAAGATTAGGGATTTCTGCAAGAAGGAGAAGCTGGCAATTTAAGTAGCTTTTCGATCAATTTGTGGTTACCTGAAACAAAAAAGAAATTGGAAAGAGGTAATAGAGTAGACATAGAGGGAGCATAATGCATAATGCATCCTCCTCATTTTGTGGGGGTGAGATTCCCGAGTTTCTGTACGCCAAGAATCACTGCTAGAGGTAGCCAGGTTGAACCGCCATCTTGGTAGGGCCCTCCTGCAGAGTGCTGTCCTATGAGCAAAGGATATAAAGAAGTGGGAGGTGGGAGCTAAGGAGATGGGATATTGTTCAGTCAGGTTCAATCTTGTGCTTTTCCACATTAGGGAACTCTTTGATGAAGAAATTTCTACAGGACTCTCAGAAAAATGGTCCTGTACTCGAGTTTGAGTTTTAAGCTAGGCAAATGGCTAATAACTGAAAATAATGGAACACTGTGGAATTTTCTTTGTATGTCATCATGAAATTGCTGTGTAGCAAAGAACCAAGACCCAAAATAGCAAGGCTGGAAGGAATAACTACAGAAAAAAGTTCATTCCATGTTAAGAACCAATGGGTTGAAACTGTCCAATCAATGTTGCATAATGAAGGTCATGCAACATCCAATAAATTGTAGATATTATTATAAAAGCAATATTGAGAAACAACAAAAATATAATTTTCAACAATAAAATACTATAATGAAGAGATGCACAGAAGACAGATATGCTATTAAATGTCCAATGGCTTTCTTGATATATACATTTATATTATCTACACATATTTAGGAGGACAGACTTAGTATGATGTAACAGATAATCAGAGTGTTTGATTTTGTGAATATTTATTTTGTAATTTTTCTTTTCTATACTTAGCAAATTTTCTTTCATGTATCTACTCATCCTGGAATTAGGGGAAAATCTCCTGCTATAATTTTACCTCCCTCCATATGTCTTGAACTCTTATTTGGGCATATAACTGTTCATGATTTTGTTCACAAAGAGTTTGTGTGCTGCAGGAAGATACCAAAAAGAAACATAAGATCAGTCAGTGCATGGGTGGATGACATCTGTGCGTCCCATTGTATGAAAAATAATCTGCTGATTTTGCCCTTTGTTCTAAAATAAGTTCATTACATAGGCCATATCATGACTGCTTCTCAACATCTTTATATATAAAGATGCTTTATATTTGCAAAGCTGTATCTGATTTGCTCTCATTATTCTAGTTCTGGAAACAGCAAACCTAGGTGATTTGACCCTGTTTTCCGTTTTATCAGTAAAACTGCCCCTCCTCTCTTCTACTCCTCTTTGCAGGCAATAAGACAGCTGTGTATAATCTATGACTGCTGTGGGCATGGGGAGTGTTCCAGGCTAAGTGGGCCTCGGAAGCTGCTGAGAGCATTGCTCTATTGGGACTTCAATTCTGAACCCAAGGGAGTCATGATGACCTCCCCAGAGTTTTTCTGCTTTGCTAGGTTTGCCCATTTCACAAATTTCTAGATTGCTATCCCTATACTAAAGGTGACATTGTTAGCACTGAGACCATGTTGAGCTTTATGTTACATGCTACACCACAGCCAGCCCAGTCTTAGGCGTATGAGGGGCTAACTTTAATGTGAAAGCATTAAAAGCCTTGAAAATTCATATAACCTTGCACTAAAACAAAGTTTAGTATAAAATTTTTAGGGTCAAGGATAAAAAGGAGAGGAGGTTATTACAGAGTAAGGGTACAAATAAGGTTTTTACTTATAAACAAAATGTTCTTGGTTTTTTTTTTATTACCTTAATTTGGTTCTGTGTCTATGGCTTTTATTCAAAAGTTGAGTCCTTCAGAATTTTTGAGCTATTATTGTTCCCATCTCATGTAAAGGAAAACATGGAATAGGGAACAATAATAGTACCAAGAACTCAGGAATGTAAGTTAAGGGAACCTGTACTGTCACAGGGTCTCCATCACTTACTGTTTATGTTTCCTTGAAAGTCACAGATACAGAATTTTGAATTGCCAATGAAAAAGAAAAGAAAGAGTAAAACGTGCCTCTACAGCAACAGTTGCAATACTCTTTGGATAGCAGCCTTTTAATCAACCTATTATTGATTGATTTGATTTTGTTTACATCATCTACAAAAGTAAATATGCAGGAGGATTGGCGCGAACACAGACAACCCATGAAATTTGCTCTGCATGGAACCACTTGTAAGCATTTCCAAACCTATGTGAGCACTGGAAATATACACTTTGTTTTTTACACTCTTACTACTGTTTCTACCACTTTCTACAGTGGTATTTCCACAACTCTGCTCTCTTTTGTCATTGTCTGAAACAGGCATTCCTTAATAAAACAGTTAGCAGAATGGATGTGTTTGCATTCTATGGTTCTACTGCCCTCCAAGCTTTAGCTTCTCTTTTCCTTCTCCAGTAATTTCAGGATATGCTTTTGATGATCCCTGCTTCTGGGTTTACTGTGTTGTGTGTGCAGATGTGTATCTAATTGACTGGTAATGAAAAGGGAAACATGGAAAGCACTCAGAAAACTGCTCCTAATTCCTCTCAAAGCTACCTTCATCTAAGCATTAAAAAAGAAAAGAAAAGAAACAGTGCTCCACTTCCAAAGGAGTGCAGCCTATTTGCTCCACATTGCACTTTCTGTCCAGCACCCTCCCACCCCAACCCCTGCCAATTACAGAGGCCTGTTAATGCCTCTCAGACATCCAAACCCTGTTTCTAGGAGATCCCCCAATGCTTAATGCCACATGGTTTCATGCACCTAGTGTCGCTTCACTAACCAACTGAAAAACAATCATCCTGAAAAGAAGAGCATTTTAAACATGGTACCAAAGGGACTGACAGAACAAATCCACAAAGAAAGGTGTCACTTATACCTCCAGGGATGCTGAACACCAATCAACATATTGGACATGTGCAAGAAACTAATGAGAAAAAAGACAAACATGTAACTTTTCAAAAAGAGAGTGGTGAAAAACTTTAAAAAAGAGTAACAAAACTATATGTGTTAGTTAAAAATAAATATTTATATAGAATGCTCTTGGTCTAAAGAGAATTGGTACTAAGGGTAGAAAGCAATAAAATAGAGGAAAAGGGGGAAAGAAAAAGCAATCTTTTAATTTGAGACATTTATTTATTTGTGCTTTTATTATTAACATTTTTCTTCTCTTCTAGAATTCAAACCAGGACAAATGAACAGGGAGAGCTGTATGCCTCTCTATAAAATGTTATCAATTCAAATCTCTGTCGAAGTTTACCTTTATAATATATGGGGTAAAAGTGATTAGTAAGCATACAAGTAGTTTAAACAAGATAGAAAGGGAATGTTCATTCTTTACTCGCCAAGATTACTATTTCTTCCCATAAGTTAAGCAGACAGCAGACAACTGACCAACTTAAAGAGAATATTTGCAACATATCTCACAGATAAAGAGATAATAATATCCCTAATATTTAAAGAACTCTTAAAGAATAAGGAGAAATAAAAAACAAAAACGAATATAAAAATGAATAAAAGATATGAACAATTTACAGAAACAATATACAATATCACAAATAGCACAAATGGCTTAAGGAAATAAAAAGATGTTCAGCCATACTCATAATAAAAGAAATGCAGATTAAAACTATACCAACATGTCATAAGTAAAGTTATCTAAAGTACAATAACATATCCTGTTGGCAAAGCTGTGGGAAAGCCGGAATGCTTATGAATTGCTGAAGAGATCCAAATAGATTTATTCCTTATGAAGTCGAATTTGGTAAAACCCAGAAAAACCACATATCTGTTTGTCTTTTGAACTTACAATCCTACTTATAGAAATTACCCTAAAGACATACCTCCAACAATATGAAAATGCATATGCATAGGGTCAGCATTATTTTTCATTGTAGAATATTAGAAACAAGTAATAAAGCAGAGTGGTTCACATTGTAGGATGATTACAGTTAACAATAATACATTGTTTCAAATAGCCAGAGGGAGCGTATTACTGAATGTTCCTAACATAAAGAAATGATAAATGTTTGAGATGATGGATATGCTAATTACCCTAATCTGATCACTATGTATTACATGTACTGAAACATCAGCATGCACCCCATGAATACATACAATTATATTTGTCAATTTTAAAACATTAAGCTAAATTTGTTTTTAAAGGAGTAGTTCGATAGCACATAAGAAAATATCCTTGTATCTTCTCCTTTTCTTAAAAAAAAATAGGAAAGAAATAAGAAACTAATAACTGAAACTTCCTGGGCTGGGGGCAGAGAAGGGAACTGAGTGGAAAACATGGGAGGATGGAAGAGAATGAAAACTGTAAGTAGCACAGTGACATATCTCTGAGTTTACCTCTTTGAACACTTCTGGCTTTGAGATTAAGATAAAATCCACATGGAATGTATACAGAAAAAAAATAAACTGAAATATATTTTAAATGAATAACATAAATGTACTGAAGAGGAAAAAACGAATGCAAATTACTTCCAAATACATTATTTGGACTGTATGTCTTCAGGCTGAAGAAAAATAGGAATGAACAAATATTGAGCTCTGGGCATAGGTTCCTTTTCCACAGAGGTATGGGTGAGCAATTCTGGCATTACTGTGTATTCTAGAATTGTGCAAATAAGCAAATGGATTGTGGACATTGGGAGTCTTATTTCTCACTGTTGGAGAAGGCCATTATAAATATTGAAAAGAGGAAACTATGGCATTTAATGGGAAATGTAGAAATCAGTAGGAATTCACAGCGTGTATATACACAGTACATATATAAACTCACATTTATCTATGTCTTATCTCTTTTCACTGAGAGAACCTACAATTAATAATGCACTCATAGCAATAAGCACACCTAATGCTCAGCTCTTGGTTTCTAAATCCTATGTATTAAAAGAAACCAGGGATCTTTTTGGGGAAACAGCAGGTTCTAAGGCGGAAGCTAGGAAAATACACAATGAGCCTGGATTAACTTGTCACAGAAAGTAAGGAAATGCTCAAAGAATGATGGGGACATGTCCAAGCTAGCTTAAAGAAACTGACATTGGACAGACCTTAGAATTATCATCCTGGTTTCATTTTATTTGACCACCAAAATAAATAAATGACAATATAAAGTATAACCCATTGAATAAAATAGAGTGAGTTCATGGTGATAAAAATTCTTTTTAAAAAAAATGAAAAAACCTACTTTTTACAGTAGCAAACCAATGAATAAATGTAAAAGAAATAACATATTGAGAAAATCACCATTAAGAAACTACCATATAAATAATTAATTCAGGCAAGTATCACTTAACATATTAAAATCAAAGGAAAAGCTTGAGGAACAGTGAGATAGTTACATAATTTCAAATTAGCTCACCCAACAGATATTAATTAAATAAAATGAAAAAAGTAGTAGCTTAACCATGGAGAAACCTAGGGGACACTGGACAATCAAAGTTACCAGCACTAGTAATAGGACAAAGCAACATCATTATGTCTCCTGATAGAGTGCCCTAAAAAGGACACAGTATCACCTCTGCACCTTTCTTGCTCCAAATTCATTATCTGAATATCAACATGAGAAAATATCAGACAAGCCCAAATGGAGAAACAGTTTACAATGTTAATTTCCTGATTTTAATATTTGTACTATGGTTATGTAAGAGAATATCCTGATTTTAGAAAACATGTAGTCAAGTACTGCAGTAGTCCGTTTGCATTGCTATAAATACCTGAGGCTGGGTAATTTCTCAAGGAGAGAGGTTTATTTTGGCACACAGTTCTGCAGACGTACAAGAAGAATGGTGACAGCATCTGCTTCTGGTCAGGACCTCAGGATGCTTTTACACATGGTGGAAGGAGTAAAAGACAGAGGGGACACCATGGAATATTATGCAGCAATCAGAAATGATGAGTTCGTTTCGTTTGTAGGGACATGGATGAATCTGGAGAACATCATTCTCGGCAAACTGACACAAGAACAGAAAATGAAACACCGCATATTCTCACTCATAGGTGGGTGATGAGAAATGAGAACACATGGACACAGAAAGGGGAGTACTAAACACTGGGGTCTATTGGGGGGAAAAGGGGAGGGCCAGTGGGAGGGGGAGGTGGGGAGGGATAGCCTGGGGAGAAACGCCAAATGTGGGTGAAGGGGTGAAAGCAAACAGAACACACTGCCATGTGTGTACCTACGCAACTGTATTGCATGCTCTGCACATGTACCCCAAAACCTAAAATGCAATAAAAAAATAAGAAAAAAAAAAAAGATCTCCAACAAAATAAAGTATTAAAAAACCCCCCCAAAAAAAAGACAGAGGGGAGGAGGTGCCGTGCTTTTTTAAACAACCAGCTCTGGCATGAACTAATAGAGTGAGAGCTCACTCATTACTTGGGGAGGGCACCAAACCATTCATGAGGGATCCTCCCACACTACCACAACTCCTCCCACCAGGTCCCACCACCAATACTGGGGATCACATTTCAACATGAGATTTGGAGGGAACAAATATCCAAACTATATCAAATATTTATAAATAAAAATCCACTACGTGAGTAACTTACTCTCATAAAGTTCAGAAAATATCTGTTGGGGTGTGTGTGTGTGTGTGTGTGTGTGTAAATGTATATGTATATGCGTGTACATGTATATGTGCATCTGTACATGTACAGAGGAAGAAGGTAAAGGAAAGGAAACTGAGGAAATTGTAGTAAACATCTGGGTTAAATACATATTGGAGTTCCATTTACTAGTTGTGTGACTTTTCTGTATGTCTGAAATTACACAAAATATTTTTAAAAACAGAAGACAGCTTGAACATGTTACATCTGCTTTTGCAGTTTTCCAGCAGCTTCTGTCAGAAAGCTTAGTAAGGACATTACCTGGGGAAGTGAGACATGGGCTTTGAGAAACCCAGACCTAAACTGCAAAACCACAGCAAGAACAAAATATGATTAACAATATGTGCCAGAGACTGGCAAAAATACCATTTCCTCCTGTTGCCTCTCTGCTTCAACATAGAGGAGGTAGGGACAGAGAGGACCTCTCCCTTCGATTACACTCATCCTGGCAAATAGTACCACGTTTCCTAAGTGAACTCCCTGCCTCCTCAAAGAGAGAAAATTAGCCTCCTTTCTACTAGGCTATTTCCATTTTAAATGTTCCCCAGTTAAAAATCTACAGGTTTCACAGTGATACTCACTTAACACTTCCTCTACATAAGTGAGGCAGCTGTGAAAAAAAAAAGACTAAGAATGCCAGACCTTGTTTCAAAAATTGTAAATTCGTGTCTTTGTGTCCCTGCTCTGCATTCATGAGCTGTCTACCTTTGAGCAAATCACTTGAACTTTTTAAACTGTTTCCACATCTGTAAAACTGGGCACCCATACTTGTTGCAAAGATAAAATATTAAAATGCACATGAAACACTTTGTAAACTGTCATATTCTATATGCCATCATCTCTTTATGAGTGTGCCAAAGAAGAAAACCTCATTTTCTGATTTGTGTTCTCTCACTTTCACTTGTCACGTATAGTTAAGGGAAATGGTACTGCCAGTCAGGTGTCCTAAACTACTGGCTCTGAATAATTACTTTAGGGCTTACATTGATCTTTTTATGTCAAGAAAAAAAGAAGCAAACCACAATTTTGATAACTATAACCAGTATATTTCTTGGGAGCCAGCTTCCTCTCTTATCTTCCCTTAAGAATGGAACAGGTTTTTGCACACAAATATTGCTCAAGGTCGGTGCAAAAGTAATTGCAGTATTTTTTGTTGGTTTTTGTTTGTTTGTTTGTTTTTAGTGATCCTCCCAAAGTTCTGGGATTACAGGTATGAGCTACTGTGCCCAGTTGGAATTTTCTTTTTTTCCATAAATTATTGGGGTACAGGTGGTGTTTGGTTACATGAGTAAGTTCTTTAGTGGTGATCTGTGAGTTTTTGGTGCACCCATCACCTAAGCAGTACACACTGCACCATATTTGTAGTCTCTTATCTTCCCCTTCCACTTTTCCCACCACATCCCCAAAGTTCATTGTATCGTTTTTATGCCATTGTGTCCTAATAGCTTAGATCTCACATAGCAGTGAGAACATACAATGTTTGGATTTCCATTTCTGAGTTACTTCACTTAGAATAATAGTTTCTAACCTCATCCAGGTCACTGCAAATGCTGTTAATTCATTCCTTTTTATGGCTGCATAGTCTTTCATCACATATATATATGATTGTTGCAAAGATAGTGCATATATATTTGCACATATAGACAAATAAAGATATAGATAGATAGATAGATAGATAGATAGATAGATAGATAGATAGATAGATAGATAATTTAGCACAGTTTCTTTATCCACTTGTTGATTACTGGGCATTTGAGTTGCTCCCACAATTTTGCAATTGTGAATTGTGCTGCTATAAACATGTGAGTGCCTCAAGTCAAATAATGACTTCTTTCCCTCTGAGTAGATACCCAGTAGTGGGATTGCTGGATCAAATGTTGGTTCTACTTTTAGTCCTTTAAGGAATCTTCACACTATTTTCCATAGTGTTTGTACTAGTTTGCATTCTCACCAGCAATGTAGAAGTGTTCCCTCTTGACCACATCTACACCAACATCTGTTTTTTTATTTTTTGATTATCACCATTCTTGCAGGGGTAGGTGGTATTGCATTGTGGTTTTGATTTGCACTTCCCTGATCATTAGTAATGTTGAGCATTTTTTCATATGTTTATTGAACATTTGTACATCTTCTTTTAAGAATTGTCTATTCATGTCCTTAGCCTACTTTTTGATTACATTGTTTTTTTCTTACTGATTTGAGTTTACTATAGATTCTGAATATTAACTCTTTTTCAGATATATAGATTGTGAAGATTTTCTTCCACTCTGTGGGTTGTCTGTTTATTCTGCCAACTGCTGTTTTTGCTGTGCAGAAGTTCTTTAGTTTAATTAGGTCCCAGATATTTATCTTTGTTTTTGTTGCATTTGCTTTTGGGTTCTTGGTCATGAAATCCTTGCCTCAGCCAATGTCTAGAATGGTTTTTCCAGTGTCATCATCTATAACTTTTATTGTTTCAGGTCTTAGGTTTAAATCCTTAATGCATCTTGAGTTGATTTTTATGTAAGGTGAGAGATGAGGATCCAGTGTCATTCTCCTACATGTGGCTAGCCAATATTCCAGTATCATGTGTTGAAAAGAGTGTCCTTTCCCCACTTTCTGTTTTTGTTTGCTTTGCTGAAGATCAGTTGACTGTAAGTATTTGGGTTTATTTCTTGGTTCTCTATTCTGTTCTATTGGTCTATGTGTCCATTTGTATACGAGTTCCATGCTGTTTTGCTGACTATGACCTTATAGTATAGTTTGAAATCAGGTAATGTGATGCTTCCAGATTTCTTCTTTTTGCTTAGTCTTGCTTTGGCTATGCAGGCTCTTTTTTGGTTCCACATGAATTTTAGAATTGTTGTTTCTAATTCTGTGAAAAATAATGGTGGTATTTTGATGGGGATTGCATTGAATCTGTGGACTGCTTTTGGCGGTATGGTCATTTTTGCATATTGATTCTACCCATCCATGAGCATGGGAGGTGTTTCCATTTGTTCGTGTTATCTATTTCTTTCTTTCAGCAGTGTTTTATAGTTTTCCTTGTAAAGGTGTTTTGACTCTTTGGTTAGGTATATTCCTAAGTATTTTATTTTTATTGCAGCTATTATAAAAGGGGTTGAGTTAATAATTTGATTCTCCACTTGGTCATTGTTGGTGTATAGAAGAGCTACTGATTTGTGTACATTAATCTTGAATCCAGAAGATTAATTCTTTGGATTAATTCTTTGGTCAGTTCTAGGAGCTTTCTGGAGGAATCCTTAGGGTTTTCAAGGCCTAAATGGTAATATCATTAGCAAACAGGGACAGTTTGACTTCCTCTTTACCAATTTGAATGCCTTTTTTTTAAATTGCATTTTAGGTTTTGGGGTACATGTGCAGAACGTGCAAGATAGTTGCATAGGTACACACACAGCAGTGTGTTTTGCTGCCTTCCTCCCCTTCACCCATATTTGGCATTTCTCCCCAGGCTATCCCTCCCCATCTCCCCCACAGCTGTCGCTCCCCTATTCCCCCCAATAGACTCCAGTGTGTAGTACCGCCTTCCCCATGTCCATGTGTTCTCATTTTTCCTCACCCGCCTATGAGTGAGAATATGTGGTATTTCATTTTCTGTTCGTGTGTCAGTTTGCTGAGAATGATGTTCTCCAGATTCATCCGTGTCCCTATAAAAGACACGAACTCATCATTTTTGATTGCTGCATAATATTCCATGGTGTATATGTGCCAGATTTTCTCAGTCCAGTCTATCATCAATGGGCATTTGGGTTGGTTCCAGGTCTTTGCTATTGTAAACAGTGCTGCAATGAACATTCGTGTGCATGTGTCCTTATAGTAGAAAAATTTATATTCCTTTGGATATATACCCAGTAATGGGATTGCTGAGTCAAATGGAATTTCTATTTCTAAGACCTTGAGGAATCGCTACACTGTCTTCCACAATGGTTGAACTAATTTACACTCCCACCAACAGTGTAAAAGTGTTCCTATTTCTCCACATCCTCTCCAGCATCTGTTGTCTCCAGATTTTTTAATGATCGCCATTCTAACTGGCATGAGATGGTATCTCAGTGTGGTTTTGATTTGCATCTCTCTAATGACCAGTGATGATGAGCATTTTTTCATACGTTAGTTGACCTCATGTATGTCTTCTTTTGTAAAGTATCTGTTCATATCCTTTGCCCATTTTTGAATGGGCTTGTTTGTTTTTTTCCTGTAAATCTGTTTGAGTTCTTTGTAAATTCTGGATATCAACCCTGTAACTGCAAAAATTTTTTCCCATTCTATTGGTTGCTGATTCACTCTAGTGACTGTTTCTTTTGCCGTGCAGAAGCTGTGGAGTTTGATTAGGTCCCATTTGTCTATTTTGGCTTTTGTTGCCAATGCTTTTGGTGTTTTGGTCATGAAGTCCTTGCCTATTCCTATGTCCTGAATGGTTTTGCCTAGATTTTCTTCTAGGGTTTTTATGGTGCCAGGTCTTATGTTTAAGTCTTTAATCCATCTGGAGTGTAAGGTGTCAGGAAGGGGTCCAGTTTCTGCTTTCTGCACATGGCTAGCCAGTTTTCCCCCAACACCATTTATTAAACAGGGAATCCTTTCCCCATTGCTTGTTTTTGTCAGGTTTATCAAAGATTGTATGGTTGTAGATACGTTGAGTTGCCTCTGATGCCTCTGTTCTCTTCCATTGGTCTATATCTCTGTTTTGGTACCAGTACCATGCTGTTTTGATTACTGTAGCCTTGTAGTATAGTTTGAAGTCCAGTAGTGTGATGCCTCCTGCTGTGTTCTTTTTGCTTAGAATTGACTTGGCTATGCGGGCTCTCTTTTGGTTCCATATGAAGTTCATGGTGGTTTTTTCTAGTTCTGTGAAGAAAGTCGATGGTAGCTTGATGGAGATAGCGTTGATTCTGTAAATTACTTTGGGCAGTATAGCCATTTTCATGATATTAATTCTTCCTAACCATGAACATGGAATGTTTCTCCATCTGTTTGTGTCCTCTCTTATTTCGTTGAGCAGTGGTTTGTAGTTTTCCTTGAAGAGGTCCCTTACACTCCTTGTGAGTTGTATTCCTAGATATTTTATTCTTTTTGTAGCAATTGTGAATGGCAGTTCATTCTTGATTTGGCTCTCTTTAAGTCTGTTATTGGCGTATAGGAATGCTTGTGATTTTGCACATTGATTTTATATCCTGAGACTTTGCTAAAGTTGCTTATTAGTTTCAGAAGTTTTTGGGCTGAGGCGATGGGGTCTTCTAGATATACTATCATGTCATCTGCAAATAGAGACAATTTGACTTCCACCTTTCCTATTTGAATGCCCTTTATTTCTTTTTCTTGCCTGATTGCTCTGGCTAGAACTTCCAGTACTATATTGAATAGGAGTGGTGAGAGAGGGCATCCTTGTCTAGTGCCAGATTTCCAAGGGAATACTTCCAGTTTTTGCCCATTCAGTATGATATTGGCTGTTGGTTTGTCATAAATAGCTTTTATTACTTTGCGATACGTTCCATCAATACCGAGTTTATTGAGGGTTTTTAGCATAAAGGCTGTTAAATTTTTTCAAATGTCTTCTCTGTGTCAATTGAGATAATCATGTGGTTTTTGTTTTTGGTTCCGTTTATGTGGTGAATTACGTTTATAGACTTGCGTATGTTGGACCAGCCTTGCATCCCCGGGATGAATCCTACTTGATCATGATGGATAAGTTTTTGATGTGCTGTTGCAATCGGTTTGCCAGTATTTTATTTAAGGTTTTTGCATCTATGTTCATCATGGATATTGGCCTGAAGTTGTCTTTTCTTGTTGAGTCTCTGCCGGGTTTTGGTATCAGAATGATATTGGTCTCATAAAATGATTTGGGAAGGATTCCCTCTTTTTGGAGTATTTGGAATTGTTTCAGAAGGAATGGTACCAGCTCTTCTTGAAGAGGAGTGGTGAGACTGGGCATCTTTCTTTTTCCTGTTCTCAGAGAGAATGCTTTTGACTTTTCCCCCTTCAGTATTATGTTGGCTGTGGGTTTGTCATAGACAGTTTTTATTACTTTAAGGTATGCCCCTTGTATGCTGATTTTGCTGAGAATTTTAATCATAAAAAGATCCTGGATTTTGTCAAATGCTCTCTCTGAATATATTGAGATGATCATGTGATTTTTTAATTCTGTTTATGTGATGTATCATATATATTGACTTGCATATGTTAAACCATTCCTGCTTCCCTGGTATAAAACCCACTTGAACATGGTGGATTATCTTTTGATATGTTGTTGCATTTGGTTAGGTAGTATGTTGTGAAGGATTTTAGCATCTATGTTCATCAAGGATATCGATCTGTAGTTTTCTTTTTTGGCTATGTCATTTCCTGGTTTTGGTATTTGGTATTAGGGTGATGTTGACTTCATAGAATGAATTAGGGAGAGTTTCTTCTTTCTCTATTTTGTGGAATAGTGTCAAAAGAATTGGTACAAATTCTTCTTTGAATGTCTGGTAGAATTCTGCTGTAAATCCATCTTGTCCTGGACTTTGATTTGTTGGTAATTTTTAAATTACCATTTCAATCTTGCTGTTTGTTATTGGTCTGTTAAGGGTATCTAATTCTTCTGATTTAAGCTAGGGGGATTGTATTTTTCCAGGAATTTATCCATCTTTTCTGTTTTCTAATTTAGGTGTGTAAACGTGTTCATCATTGTCTTGAACAATCTTTTGCATTTCAGTGGTAGCAATTGTAATATCTCCTGCTTTGTTTTTTAGTGACGTTATTCAGATTTCCTCTCTTTTTTCATGGTTAATCTTGCTAATGGACTGTCAATTTTATTTATCTTTTCAAAAACCAGCTTTTTATTTCATTTATCTTTTGTTATTTTCTTTTGTTTCAATTTCATTTCATTCTGCTCTGATCTTGGTCATTTCCTTTCTTCTGCTGGGTTTGGCTTTGGTTTCTTCTTATTTCTCTAGTTCCTTGAGGTATAACCTTAGGGTGTCAGTTTGTGCTCTTTCAGTCTTTTTGATGTAGGTGTTTAGGGCTATAAACTTTCCTCTTAGCACCAACTTTGCTGTATCTCAGAGGTTTTGATAGGTTTTGTCATTAGTGTCATTCAGTTCAAAAAATATTTTTAATTTGCATCCTGACTTAGTTTTTGAACCAGCAATAATTCAGGAGCAAGTTTTTAAATTTTCATATATTTGCGCAGTTTTGAAGGTTCCTCTTGAAGCTGATTTCTAGTTTTATTCCAGCATGGTCTGAGAGAATGCTTAATATAATTTCAGTTTTCTTAAATGTATCGAGAACTGTTTAAAGGCCTTTAGTATGCTCTACCTTGGAGAAAGTTCCATGCACTGTTGAATAGAATGTGTATTCTGCAGTTATTGGATGAAATGTTCTGTACACATCTAAGTCCGTTTGTTCCAAGGTATAGTTTAAATCCATTGCTTCTTTGTTGACTTTCTGTCTTGATGACCTGTCTAGTGCTGTCAATGGAGTATTGAAGTTGCCCAGTATTATTGTGTTGCTGTTTATCTCATTTCTCAGCTTTATTAGGAATTGTTTTATAAATTTGGGAGCCCAGTGTTAGGTGCATATATGTTTAGAATGATGATATTTTCCTGTTGGACCAGGTCTTTTACCATTATATAATGTCCAATTTTGTCTCTTTTAACTGCTGTTACTTTAAAGTTTGTTTTGTCTAATATAAGAATAGCTACCCCTGTTTGCTTTTGGTGTCCATTTGCATGAAACACCCTTTTCAACCCCTTTACTTTAAGTCTGTGGGAGTTCTTGTGTGTTAGGTGAGTCTCCTGAAGACAGCAGATGGTTGGTTGGTGAGTTCTTATCCGTTCTGCAGTTCTGTATCATTTAAGTAGAGCATTTAGGCCATTAACATTCAATGTTACTTCTGAATGTAAATGTGAAGGCACTGTTGCATTCATTGTGCTCTTTGTTGCAGTGTACTTTGTTTTTTGGTTTTGGTTTTTGCTTTTTAACTTGTATTTTTATTGTATATGTTCTGTGTGATTTCTGTTTTATTGTGTTTCCAGGATTTATTTCACGATTTAGAGCTCCTTTCAACAGTTCTTGCAGTGGTGGCTTGGTAATGGCATATTCTCTCAGCATTTGCTTGAGAATGACTGTATCTTTTCTTCATATATGATGCTTGGTTTCATTGGATACAAAATTCTTGGCTGATAATTGTTTTATTGATGAGGCTGAAGATAGGACCCCAATCCTTTCTGGCATGTAGGGTTTTTGCTGAGAAATCTGCTGTTAATCTGATAGGTTTTCCTTTACAGGTTACCTGGTACTTCTCTGTGTCATAGCTTTAAGGATTCTTTCCTTCATCTTAACTTTGGATAACCTGATGAAAATGTGCCTAGGTGACAATCTTTTTGTGATGAATTTTCAGGTATACTTTGTGCTTCTTGTATTTGGATGTCTAGGTCTCCAGCAAGGCCAGGAAAGTTTTCCTCAACTAGTCACCCAAATGTGTTTCCCAGACTTTTAGAATTCTCTTCTTCCTCAAGAACACTGATTATTTTCAGGTTGGTCATTTAACATAATCTCAGATTTCTTGGAGGCTTTGTTCATATTTTCTTATTCTTTTTTCTTTGTCTTTGTTGGATTGGGTTCATTCAAAGACCTTGTCTTCAAGCTCTGAATTTCTTTCTTCCACTTGTTCAATGCTATTGCTGAGACTTTCCAGAGAATTTTGCATTTCTAAAAGTGTGTCCAAAGGTCTCTGAATTTTTTATTGTTTTTTCTTTAGGCTATCTGTTTCCTTGAATATTTCTCCCTTTGCTTTTTGTATCTTTTTTTCTTTTAGATTTTCTTGCACTGGCTTCCCCTTTCTCTGGTCCCTCCCTGATTAACTTAATAGCTAATTGCCTGAATTCCTTTTCAGGCAAATCAGGGATTTCTACTTGGTTTGGATCCATTGCTGGTAGTGTGATTTTTTGGGGGGGCAGTATTGAAGAGTCTCATTTTGCCATATTACCAGTTACTTTTCTGGTTTCTTCTCATTTAGGTAGGCTCTATCAGAGGGAAGGTCTAGGCCTGAAGGCTGTTGTTCAGATTTTGTCCCATGGGTTATTCCCTTGATGTAATGCTCTCCCCTTTTCCTATGGATGTGGCTTCCTGTGAGCCAAACTGTTTGTTGTCCCTCTTCTGGGTCTAGCCACCCAGCCAGTCTATCCAGCTCTGAGCTGGTGCTGGGGTTTGTCTGCACAGAGTCCTGTGATGTAAACTGTCTAGAAGTCTCTCAGCTTTGGATACCAGCCCCTGTTCCAATCTAATTGCAGTTTTGAAACATAAATTTTAAATCATTATAACTAAGCTCAAACACATCTTTATTAATCAAAATAGGAACCATTACAATCAACAAATTTTTGCCAATGAAAAATAAGTTTGTGACAAACTCTTGGAAAGCATTTTCTGCATCCTGCTCATTATGGAAGTGTTTTCCCTGCAAAATGTTTTTGAGATTCTTGAAGAAGTGGTATTTGGTTGGCAAGAAGTCTGGTGAATATGGCAAATGAGGCAAAACTTTGTAGCCCAATTCCTTCAACTTTTTAAATGTTGGTTGTGCAGCATGTGGTCAGATTTTGTCATGAAGAAGAAGAATTGGGTACTTTCTGTATCAATGCTGGCTGCAGATGGTAGGGTTTTTCATGCATCTCACTGATTTGCTGAGCATACTTCTCAGATGTAATAATGGTTTCACCAGGATTCAGAAAGCTGTAGTGGATCATACCAGCAGCAGACCACCAAGCAGTTGCCATGACCTTTTTTGGTATAAGTTTGGCTTTGGGAAGTGCTATGGAGCTTCTTCTCAGTTCAACCACTAAGCTAGCCATCACTGGTTATCGTATAACAGCCACAATTCATTGCATGTCACAATTCAATAAAGAAATGGTTCATATTGCTATGTAGAATAAGAGAATACAATACTTCAAACAATTTTCTTTTAATTTTCACTTAGTTCATGAGGCACCCACTTATTGATCTTTTTCTTCTCCAATTTGCTTCAAATGCTGAATGACCATAGAGTTTTGGAGCAACTTCTCATGTAACTGTAAGAGGATCAGTTTCAATGATTACTCTCAACTGGTCATTGTCAACTTCCGATGGCAGCCACTATGCTCCTAATCTTCAAGGCTCTTGTCTCCTTTGTAAAACTTCTTGAACCACCACTGCACTGTACATTCATTAGCAGTTTGTGGGCCAAATGTGTTGCTGATGATGAGTTGTCTCTGCTGCTTTACGACCCATTTAGAACTCAAATAAGAAAATCACTCAAATTTGCTTTTCGTCTAACATCATTTCTGTAGTCTAAAATAAATATAAAATACATAAAGTAATAAGTAATTAGCAAAATACACATAAAATGATAAATGTGCATTAAAATTATGTATAACATAACCATACTTGTTTAAGAATGTATCCAATATTAAACAGCATTATTTCAACAATGAAAAAACTGCAACTACTTTTCCACCAACCTATATCATCTGAGCTAATCACTGCCTGAGTCGGTCACCAGATAGGCACTAAATGTGTCATGACCCACAACCCTGACCTGACTTCATCTTGGCCTCTGCTATCTGAACAAACAGAGAATAGTCCAAATTTACCAGTCACAGAAGCTGAGTGTGAAAGAGACTCTCAACCAAGGAGGCCCAGTGGGCCATGGTGGGACATTACAATGACACTGGTTCCATTTCTCTGGCCTTTCCCCAGTGTCAACTTCAGTACTCACTGGACCCTTGGGAAAAATAATCTGGATGCTTCCAGCCAAGATATTTTACAGTAAAGCTTCTGTTTCCGGGCAAATACATAAATAATATCAATACAGAAAACCCGCGTAAGTTGGAATTGGCAGAGTCCTGTGACCTCAAAGAGCCACAGCCCTCCTTTGTAGCTTGCAGTGACCCATGCTTTTTCGAAGTGCATCTGCATTATCATAACGTTGTTTGGTAAGAGTAGGGTGGGGCCAAATCATCCAGGCAACTCAGTCTCTGGACCACTGCCAACCAGCCAGCTGGCCGGCTGCATCCAGGTCTTGAGACTTGGATCTGTGCCGGGGATTTTAGTCCTATGTAAAGTTACCTGAGGTGAAGTCAGATGATTCAGCTCTTTTCTTGGCTGCATTCCTCAAAGCCTTTTACATAGGCATGTGCCTCTGTCAACATTCTTCCTTCCCAGGGTTTGTGCAGGCCCATCTGGAAGCCCACTGCTTCATGACCAGTGCTATGGACACACACATTTTCCAATCCTGTTCAGGCTCCCTGTGTCCTGCACTTCCAACTCAGCAAATGTGCCCAGCAGACTGTTTAAATGAACTGTCATCCCCATGATTCTGCTCAGAATGGGAACCTCTCCCTGCTTGACTGGAGACACATGGGTGTTCCAAGGTTTGGCACAAAGCCTTGTAAAATGAGGCCAAGTTTCTATCCCTTTGACTTTATATATTCTACTTGGATACCCTCCTCTGTCTCCCACTGACCCCCCCACTGGAATACTGCTGAAGAGACCATCTGCCATAAATGCCCATACCCAGTGATCAAAATATTTTAGCTTCTTTCCCAGCTTGGTGTCAGAGACAAAATATGTGAGGCTTGCAAACTGGCCTTTCAGTATTTAAGCCTCTTTAAAAGCCAGGTGACATTGCCATCCTATTTGGCTCTGTTAGCCGTCACCAGAAGACATGATGTTTTATGGTGAATTTGTCCTCATCACACAAAAACCAAGTCTAAATAGAAATGGATTTGAGAAGAGACACAGCTGTGGTCTTGTGCTCTACCATATTATTTCAGAAAGATGAAAACTAAACAAATGACAACTAATGGCCCTGGCAAGTCCAGAGACTGGGAGGATCTTGGATGTCAGGGAGAGCCACCGGCTTTGGAAAGCTAACACCTGTTTTTGGATGGCCACACTCACACATATACCCACATATTATGCCTGGAGACCCAAGAGCAAATAGCCTACTCTCATTCCTGACAAACCAAGACACACACAAAAGTCTTTCTGCTCTTCTCAGTGGCCAGAGAAGGCCAAACAATAGAGTTAAGATAATCTCTAACTCGGCTCCTCTTCAATATGGTTGTCTTGTCTTAAATATCTGGTTTTGAAAAAAGATCATTTTGAACCTTGGCCCCAGCAACTGGCCATCAGGGTAAGGAAACAGCTAGGACAGACCCTAACAATAGTGAAAGTGAAATGAATTCCAGCCAGTAACATTTGAGGCTTCTCCAGGGCCCTCTCATTTAATCACAAGAACAGTTTCTCAATCATGAGCTTCAAAGAACATAATTTTTGACAATAAGAGAACCTATACAGCAGCAATTCAAACTGTATTTACTACACAACATCTGCACCAAACCCTAAGAGGTATTAAGTTCAACATTCCCTGTCTGTTCTACAGAGAGGTTTTAGACGCATAAACCATCATTTATGCTGTCTCTGGTTCTTTTCCAGTGACCTTTTTTAGAGTAGTGGCAGTATAACTCTCTCACTACAGCAGTCTCCAGCACCATTCCCGGACAGGCCTCATAAAGCTGGCCTTTCACATTAATCGATCACCTTATTATGGAAGTAAATCAAAGCAGTTAAGCCCAGGCTCCTGGGAGTTGAAGGTCAAATGGGGCAAGTCAACCTTATTCTGACAAAAAGCTCTGTAAAGAAATTCTTTCAGGCCTTTTTCCTTCCATCTACTTGCTTTCATAATGTAATATGTATCTATTACATGTGCCTCAGATTTCCTAGCTCACTTTTCATCTGGCATGGGAGAAGTATAGAGAGCCACATCCTATGTCAGGCCACACTTCCTAATGCTTAGACCAGAAAATATGATTGTCATATGGGTTGTTGAATGTGCGTGCCAACATATATACATTTTAGAAAAGTAAATGCAAGGCTCACCATGCTTACAACAAACCCTTGGAAATCAGTTTCAACAGTCAGTTTCTACATTTCCCAAACAACTGCCAAAGGTTTAGGACACATAGAAATATTACTAGAAATAGGAGAGAGATCCAAGATGGCCAATTACTAGCAGCCCAGGATTGTAGCTCCCAGTGAAAGTGCAGAGAACGAGAGGATGCCACACTTTCAGACGAATTATTGTTCCTCACAGACCAGGAGATTCCCAGCAGAGGAGTCCCATGGGTCACCAGAGTGACTCTTGTGGCAGGCACAGTGGTTTTGCCGGCGTTTTGGCACGGTGGTTCTCGGTGCAGAGTAAACGGGACTGAGTCCCCTTCTGGTTGACGTTTGGAGCTCTGGGAAGGCAGAGTCACCCATTCAGCTGATTGAAAAAGGGACTCAAGGAGGAAGCCAGACCAGAGATTCCAGGGCAGAAAAGCACCATCAATCTTAATGCCGCTGTTTTAGCTGGCGCAGTGGGTTGCTCAGATTCCTGTGCTGGGAATCAACAAGTTTGACATCCACTCAGACACCTAATATGAAAGTTGGTAATTACAAAGATGACAGGTGGATAAATTTACAATGATGGGAAGAAACCAGCATAAAAAGGCTGAGAATACCCAAAATCAGAATGCCTCTCCCTCTACAGGGGATCACGGTTCCTCATCAACAGGGGAACAAGGCCTGATGGAGAACGAGTGCATCCCATTAACAGAATCAGGCTTCAGAAGGTGGATAATAAGAAACCTCTGTGAGTTAAAAGAACATGTTGTAGCCCAATGTAAAGAAACTAAGAACCTTGAAAAAAGGTTTGATGAAATCCTAATGAGAATAGACAATTTAGAGAGGAATATAAGTGAATTAATGGAACTGAAAAATACAATAGGAGAACGCCACAAAGTATGCACAGGTTTTAACAGTTGAATTGATCAAGCAGAAGAAAGGATATCAGAGGTCAAAGACAAACTTAATGAAATGAAACGAGAAGACAAGATTAGAGAAGAAAGAGTAAAAAGGAATGAGCAAAGTCTCCAAGAAATATGGGACTAAGTGAAAAGACCTAATTTACATTTGATAGGTGTACCTGAATGTCATGAAGAGAGTGAATCCAAGCTGGAAAATATTCTTCAGTAAAATTATTCAGGAAAATTTTCCTAACCTAGTAAGGCAGGACAATACTCAACTCCAGGTAATCCAGAGAACACCAAAAAGACATTCCTCAAGTAGAGCAACCCCAAGACACATAATCGTTAGATTCACCAGGGTTGAAATAAAGGAGACAATTCTAAGGGCAGCTAGAGAGAAGGGTCAGGTTACCCATAAAGGGAAGCCTATCAGACTCACAGCAGATCTCTCAGCAGAGACCCTACAAACTAGAAGAGAGTGGGGGTCAATATTCAATATCCTCAAAGAAAAGAATTTTCAACCCAGAATCTCATATCCAGTCAAACTAAGCTTCATAAATGAAGGAAAAGTAAAATTTTTCACGAACAATCAAGTACTCAGAGATTAAGAAGCATTACACACAGAAAGGAACAACCAGTATCAGTCATCCCAAAAACATAGCAAAAGGTAAAGAGTATCTCCATAATGAATAATCTATATCAACAAATAGCCAGCTAACATTAAATGACAATATTAAACTCACAAATATCAATATTAATCCTAAATTTAAATGGATTAAATACCCCAATCAAAGATACAGACAGGCAAATTGAATAAAAATTAAAAACCCATTGGTATGCTGTATCCAGATCCATCTCATAAGCAAGGACACACTAAGACTCAAAATAATGGATTGGAGGAAGACTCACCAATCAAATGGAGAGAAAAAAAAAAAACAACAGGAGTTGTAACTTTTGTCTCTGACAAAATAGACTTTAATAGTAACAAAGACTAGAAGAAACAAAGAAGGACATTACATAATGGTAAAAGGATAAATGCAACAACAGGAGTCAATGATCATAAATATATATGCACCCAATATAGGAGCACCCAGATACATAAGACAAGTTCTTAATGACTTATAAAGAGACTTGGATTCCCCCACAATAATAGTGGGAGACTTTGACACCACATTGTTAATATTCAACGGATCAACAAGATAGAAATTTAACAGAGACATCTATGATTTGAACTCAGACCTGGAACAAGTAAACTCAGTGAATATTTATAGAATTCTTCACCCCAGGTCCGCAGAACATACATTTTTCTCAGTATCACATTACACCTATTTTGAAAGTGACCACATAATTGGAAGTAAATCACTCTCCAGCATTTGCATAGCATTTCACAGACTTAAATGAAATATTGGTTGGCTGTTTGTTATTTTCTTCCCTTATTCCTTCCAGTCTCAGCTGTTAAGCACAATTATCAGCATAAAAGAATTTTTAATACCTATTTTTAGATTGCATTCCAGCCTGGGCAATAGAGCAAGACTCCTGTTCTCTCTGCCTCTTTCTCTTTCTCTTTCTTTCACCAAAAAAAAAAAAGAAACATTACTAGAAATACTACTAGTTATCTACTTTGTAGAATTTTTATAAGAATTAAATTTTTTCATGAACAGATCTTAGCTGGAGTCCTTTAGAAAAATGATCTGGAGCAAAGATTATGTTAAGAATAATTTATGTGGGACTCCAAGCATAGGGTGGAGACAGTGAGGGTAGAAGGGAAATGGAGGTACAATGAAATGCATGGTGATGCATTCTATGCTGGCTACTTCACAAGCAGCTAAGAAGACACAGTTCATCACTCAGCAAGTGTTCTTTCCACACACAGGACTTTAATGGTATTTTTGTGGGAGAATTGCAAAGAGTTGCTGTATCTCAAAGCAGCCAACAAAAGATAGAAAGTAAGGGAATGTATCTGTCTGGCTCCTTTCTGCCTCTAAATTCCAGTGGCCACTGTTCACTTTGCAGAGAGCTAACTCCTTTATACTACCGATCGCATCATCGGGTCCCTTGGCAGGCACTGTGAAATCTAGATTCCATTCCTTGGCCAGGTCTCAGAATAGAGAGGTAGCAGTTGTAGGTTGAATGTTGAAGGAGAAGGATGTGGTTGGAGAAATCTGAGAAGGCACCGAAGAATTGTACACCCCCCACCCTTACCATGCAGAATGCAAAGAACTCAGAACCCAGCCTAGCACAGGGCGGAACACCATGCGGGTGCTTTCATTAGCGTTCACTGCTCCCTGAGAGTAAACCATGGAGAGATGAGAGCAGTGTTTCATTGAGAAAAGAGACTCCAAACAGAAAGTCAATTATGCTGGTAATAAAAGAAAATAAAAATTAAGGTCTAGGAAAATGACTCATTCTTCATTAGTGAAAAAGAAATTTTGGATAAGCTAAAGAGAGGAACACAGATATCAGCAGCTGCCGAACTCCATGAAAGGAGAGAGTCCAACATATATTTTATGTGGAAATAAGAAAAAGCTTCTGATAAAACCTTATTCATACCTGCTTTCCCTCATGTCACTGTGCCACAATGAGAGTCAGGGAAGTCTACAGCTAGGAGAAAGGAGAGGAGGAAGGAAATTGGCAAGGTGGCCAAAAGAAAGGAGGGGGAATGGTATAAAGGAGGGAAGAATGCGACTTCTTTCGAACAATCACATGAGAAAAGACATGAAGCTAAACAGTTGAAATAAATATGCTCTTTAAATTGCATGTCTTATTACAAGACTGCTGGAAGATATTTTAGGCTAAATGTGGAAAATATAGAGGATTCACAACTCTGAGTATGAAGGAGGAGGTAGATCACAGATCAATGCAGAGTTCTTGGAACAATGCTGGAACCTATTAATGCTATGGAAATATTTACTACTAGTATCAACTATTGCAATTACCTTACTCCTTATTTGATAAAAAGTTTCTTCCTTAGCCCAACCAAAAGCACATGTATTCAGGTTCACCATATCTTAAAGAAGCAAAAATGTTCTATATGGTAATCAGTCAACTAACATTCATATGTAGGAGAATTTGGGACTAACTCTTAAAATAAATGCATGTTATGCTATGACCTAAGCAATTCTGCTTCTAGGAATTTACCCAATGCAAATGTCTTTTCACATGTGAATTAAATAATCCATGTAGAAAGTTATTTATTGTAACTTTTTCATAATAACAAATGTTTAAAAGAATATCTAAATATTAATAGCTGGTTAACAAATGTGCTCACAGAATAGAATATTTATTCAGTAGCCATGAAAAGAATAAGGAACTACTTTACCTAATTATAAGGAAAACGTTCTAAGACATATGGTCCAATAAAATGAAAAACTCAAAATATAGCACAGCATGTATCATGTATACAAGGCAATCACTTATGAATAAAGAGGAAATGAGGGTGTGTGTGTGTGTGTGTGTGTGTATTGTATAAAATGACTCTGGAAGAATCCATAGGAAAACTCATATTTTTCTCTACTGGGAGAAGGATTGCCTGACAGAAAGAAAAGGTGGGGAGGGAGGGAGATTTTTCCCTATGTACTTTTTCTTATATAATTCTGAATGTCTTTGGGCCATGTAAATGTACTATTAATTTAAATAAAATAAAATGAAAATGATTTATCTTGTTTATTTTCAAAGAATTGAAATGGCATGTGCTTACAATTGCCTTTCCTCATATGAAAGTCTGTTTCTAGAGAGTTCTGAGTGTGGCCAAGGAAGACGGTGATTGCTCACGGAAATCAGTGGCTATAATAAGAGGCATCTGAGACGTGCCAGGAATGGTGTCAGCAAGGGGGAAGACATATTTTATAAGATAGATAAAAACTTTATTGACCTAGAAATAGTTTCAGAACAAAGTCCAGGTTGGGTGTATGCCACCACCAATCATACCAGATAAGAAATTTGACCATCTTATATGAGGTAGAAATGGTTGTGAACCTTCATCATCATATTAATGGCAGAACAGAAGTTTATGAAACTCACACAATATGATAACAACTAGTCTTAACACAAAATGGAAATAATAGAGATGCCAGGGTTTACTTAGACAAGCATCTTCATTCTGAGGCTGCCTTCTCTTATACTAACTAGCACTGTAGGGCAAGTGTCACAAGTAGACACTGACGTACAAACTCAGCCCCCAATTGACTGGGCGGGTCACCTAACTTCCCTAATGCCAGCTTTCCTGTTTTGTTCAGTTGAGCTTGTGGGAGCATCAAGGAAGAGCTCACTGGTAATTATCAAAGATTCAACCAAAGAAATACGGATGTTCTTCCCATCAGACAAACTGCAAAACCAAGCTTCCCCAACATTGTCTCTGTTAGAGAGTCAGGTGGGTACATTTTATTTATTAATGATTAATGAAAGGGGTATTGGGCAGAGACACTAAAAGCAAAGGATCTCTCTTTGTCCTGATATTGCCACAGACTCATTTGCTGATCCCAGCAAGTCACCTATTTTCTTGGACTTCAAATTCCTTATCTGAAATGTGAGGAAATCAGCTGCACAAAGTTTTTCCCCATCTCAAAAATTTACTTCGAGATGTTTATTTATTCAGTCAAACACTATTTCGGGAGGGCCGACGTTCACCACACTATTCACAGTCAAAAGCAATTCAATTAGTAGGAAATTTAAATATAGATATTTCAGTTTACCTTTTCTGTAGTTCTTTCAAGACCTGAGCACCATATAAATGAGATAAAATTAACGCTGAAAGAATATCAACTATTTCATCATACAGAGAAACAAAACTTGTTTTTGGAATACATGTGTTATTATTTTGTATGCTTCTTGACTGCTCACACTCATACTAAATACCTTAAAAGATGTACTCTGCCTTCATTTTGACAAAGAGCCATTCTCACGCCTGTGTTCAATTTGTCAGGCTGAGAAGGCTGTGCCTTGCTCTCTTACTTCATTAAGTAAGCCCCACAGGTGGCATGAGAGGCCTGTTTTAGAGTCACATCTCTCATAAGGACACAGCGCAGGTATATGCACATGAGGAGATGGGATAGCCACATGGTTTCAAGGCATATCAAAAGTCACCAAGCGTTTTGTAGCTTTTATCAGCGTTTTACCCATCCTTTTCCAAGAGATCTTTTGTGGCTTTAAACTTACACATAAATGATGTCAACAGAAAAATTAGAGAATTAAAAAAATACAACAAATAGAATGTAAAAAGAAACAGTATCCCTGTATACAAAAAGGACCTAGATATTGATAACAGAAGACAGAAACAGGACATGAACAATCAGTACCATAGGAGCAGTAAGCAGTCAATAAATGTGTAAAAAGGTGCTGAACTTTGCTTTTGGAGACTGCCCAACACCCCTTCCATTAACTAAATAACATTTACCCACCTGACAAAGAGGGTGGAACAAATGGTAGGGAGAAGCTTGGTTTTGCAGTTTGTTTAATAGGAAGAGCATCCCATGCTTCTGTGGTCCACTCTTTGGTAATTGATTCTCCCCCAAGCTCAACTGAATTAAAAAAGGAAAACTGGCTTAAGGGAAGTTAAGCGACCAGCCCAGTCAATTAGGGGCTGAGCTGGATCTAGGGTGGAAAACGTGAATAAAGGGGAAATAAGTGTGTGTGTGTGTGTGTGTGTGTGTGTGTGTGTGTGTGTGTGTGTGTGTATTGTATAAAGTAACTCTGGAATAATCCATAAGAAAACTTCTATCTTTGTCTACTGGGAGAAGAAGAAAAGGTGGAGAGGAAGATTTTTTTCCTATGTACTCTTCCTTACATACTTTTGAATGTCTCTGGGCCATGAAAATGTACTATTAATCTACATACAATAAAATGAAAGTTACTTAACTTGCTTATTTTTAAAGAATTGAAATAAAATGTGCCTACAACGGCCTCTCCTCATATGAGAATCTGCTTCCGAAGAGTTCTGAGTATGGCCAAGGAAACCTGCAATTGCTCATGGAAATTAGTAGCTATAAATGGTCAATAAATGTATGAAAAGATACTGAACTTCACTAGAAGTAAGATAAATGCAAACTAAAAATAAAATGAGATCACATTTTTTAAGGGACAGATTGGAAAAATGATTAAGTGTGATTAAATTCAGTCTTGATCGAGGAAAGGGAGAGACACTCTTCAATTCTGATGAGAATGTGAATTGCTCTAAGCCATTTTAGAAATTTTTCTTCTAATATCTATTGAAAGTAAAGAAATTCCTACTTTAACCTACCCATGTAATTTTTTCTTATGTAACTTATATATATATATATGCATTATATATATATGCATTTATATATATATATATAAGCTAGTACATAAATATATATGGAAAAGTATGTTAATTACAACATCATTTTTTCTAGCAGTAAAAAACTAAATTGGCGAAAAAAATAGAATAGTTTGGACAAATAATGTTGTATTATCATGGAATACTACAGAGTCATTAAAATAAGACATTATTCTTGAAAATTGCTAAGTAGATTTAAATGTTCTCATCACATAACAATGAGTGTGTGAGGTAATGCAAATGCTAATTATCTCAAATTAGCTATTCCACAATAGATGTTCATATACATGTTTCAAAAAACTTGTTTTACACAATAAATATGTTCAATTTTTATATGTTGATTAAATAAATAGAAAATTTTCACATATTACAAATATATTGTTGGCCAGGAGGACAATCGTAACAATTTTTTAAGTGATAAAAAAGTAAATTGCAGAGTGATGTGTTTGGTATAATCCAAGATTTATAAAGACAAAAAATTGCCAAAATTGTACATGTGCATATATGTTTTCATATCCATACAGATGTGTAGCATGAAGAGAAATATTCAAAGATGCACATGAGGCTGTCAACATCATTATCTACTAGAAGCTGATGGGTTGTGGCCGTAAAGAATAGGAGTGCAGGATAAGAGATGATGGGGGAAGATTCTTAGTTATTTTTCTTTCTACATATTTACATTATAATTTTGGATGCAGGAATCATGGGTTACTCTTAAAATGTTTAAGAGAAATTTGGCAGTGAAGTAGAAGAAAGCAAGAAGAATGTGAGGTTAAAATAGTCTGCAGACAGAAGGGAAGCACACAATAGCCCTCACGTGCACTGCATTCCCATACAAGATCAGCTGACACCCAGGTACTAAACACAAAAGAACAGAGAGCAGAGAGTTTTGTCTAAGTCTGTCTGTATGATATATACAAATGATCTCCAGAATGTTTGCATGTTATTTAATAAAAACAGAATGTCTTTCTGGTTGAAAATTCCAAAGAAAAAAATATCAATTTACAATGTTTCGACTTAATATGATCTTTCAACTCATAATGATCTTTTAACTTTATCATGATGTGAAAGCGAAAAGTGTTCAGTAGAAACTGTACTTGGAATATCTACATGACCATTTTTTTTTCATTTTCAGTACAGTATTCAATAAATTACACAAAATATTCAACACTTTATTATAAAATGGACCTTGTGTGTGATACTTTTCCCCAACTGTAGGTTAATGCAAGTGTTCTGAGTTCATTTAAGGAAGGCTAGGCTAAGCTATGATGTTCGGTAGGTTAGGTGTATTAAATGCATTTCCACTTAAGATACTTTCAAATTATGATAGGTTTATCGGGAAGGAACCCCACCCTAAGCCGAGGACTGTCTGTATATCCAGATCTTTTTAGGTAGCCACTATCATCACTCCTCACTCCACCTGTAACTATATCTGACATCTGTAAAGGGCTTTTCAGTTATGAGCTACTTCCTTTACAGCCCTGTTCCTATGGGAGGCATAGACATTGTGCTTCCCATTTTACAGATGAAACAAACTCTTTATTTAACAACCTAAAATGGTAACTGAGTCACCAAGAAACACTGTCAAATTCCCCCTTTGTCTTTAGGGGACAGGAAACATGGCTTAGTACTGCAAGCACACAAGTACACTATGATTTTGACTATACAGGAAGCATAGCAGGGGAAATTAAAGACTACATGTGGTAAAAATCTATCAGGAAAGCCTGTTAGTTGGTTAAATTCATATTGAAATTAATCACAGATTCTTCATTAACAGGTAGTTGTTATTCCCAACCCCCCAAACACACACACACACACTTACCCCTCAAATAATTACCTTAAATTTCTACTTTATTTTGTGCATACAGACTTGGCCTCAAAAACTCTGCCACAAAGATGGGAAGCAATCCTTTCAAGTTAATATATTATTTCTGTGTAATTTCCACCATGAACAGAGCATATTAATGCATTCATTTACCATCTGTGTCCATTGGTACCACAGCCAGTTACCCCAGAGGACTAAGACACCCTCTTTTGTGATAGACATTTGGACAATAACAGGGACTCCCAAATGAACAATGTGAGGTCTATATTATGTGCAGATGGAAGACAGATAAATAGGCAAACACTGCAGGTTCAGCAGTTTGCTTGGAATCCTCAGTCCTGGAGGATTAAGATAGGCACGCAGAAATATGTCAAAGCCGGTCTCTATTCTTATAAAACACTACAAGTGAAGCTTAGAGAATATTTTTATGTTAGGTTTTCATTTGTACCAACAAAAAAATTCATTTTAAATACCCTTCCTTGGGGAAAACTTGGCTGCTTGTTCATTCTCAAGGTCCTTCAAACGTTCTGTTTTGTTTTCTCTGTGGGCAGATTCAGGTGAAAAAAAACATTGATGGAGAAGGAATGAATGAGAGATTGGAAAACAAAATAGTGAGGCAGCTCTTCTCTTTTGGCATTAGAGAAACATAAGAGTGCCTACTTTAAAAATCAAATTCCATTTAAATTTAAATTTATTTTTTGGCACATTGGTCATTTTAAAAAGAAACGAGAATAATCACCACATTTATATGATATTTTCTTGATGAAATGGTTTATTTCTCTGCTCCAGAGACCAAATATTGTCCTTCTTAGTCATTCATCATTCTTATTGGCTTCATAGAGAATTAGGTACAGATAATTGAGATCTGTGCACCCCTAAACATTTTTCTGTGAGCTACATTATTCTTTGCTCTGTATATGACTCACTATTATGTTACTTGATCTACAGCTCCAAGATTTTTCTATTACTTGGTTACTATTCTATGAAATTAACATAATGTAAATTATTATTTTAGTAAAACTTAAACATGCATTTCATATAAATACTCAAGGAACTTCTTGAGGTTTTTAAGGTATCTTAATAGAATGCTATAGAGTTTACCTGCTGAATTCTCAATCCAGAGAAATTACCTCTTCTTCCCAAAACACATATCTGTTCTAGATAGATTAATTATTCATTTATTCATTATGCATTTATTAAGTACTTATTATGTGCCAGTGACTGTAAAATATACGGTAGACAAGTTCATAAATGACTCAATCCCTGTTCTAGAGCATCTCATAGTCAGGGAAAGCAAAGAAAGCATGTAAGATAAATTACAACTCAATGTGATAAGAATCAAAATAGAGCTATATATATAGTACGATCAGAGCACCAAGGAAATGGGCCCAATGCCAACTGGAAATCTGGGGATGCTTCATAGGGATAGAAAAATTTCACCTGAATTTGCAAGGATGTTTAGGGGTGAGTCAGGTAATAAATGGAGGGATGAATAAATGAATGAATGAATTGTTTGTTTGGCAGGATAACTGGAGACAATCATTCACACATGCTGTGTTCTAAGCAGGGTTGGGAAAGGTTTTTCAGACAAAGGGAACAGCATTTGAAAATGCAGGGATGCATGAAAAAACATGGCAAGCTTCAGGAATGATAATATTCATGTTATTTGAACAAAAGTTTTGTGGAGAGGAAGATGCAAAGAAATTAAGCAGAAATTCAGGTGGAGACCACTGCATAAAGCGTCAATGTTAAGAAGCTTGTACTTCATCCTGGAAGAAACAGAAAGGCAAGGCAGAGTTTTAAAGGAGGGGATATTAAGTATTCAAATATATTTATTGAGCACCTAGCATATGCCAGGCACAGTACCCTCAGCTGTGAGGAAACAGACATTCTCACAGCTAGACTCAGCATCCACAGCTCTGAAGAAACAGAAAAGAACTTCTGGTCTCATGGGTTTTGTAATCTAATGGAGCGTGACATACAATAAGCAAAATTAAACTATGCAGTACATTTAGAGATGAGAAGTGCTAGGAAGAGAAATACAAAAGAAGAGAGGGGAGGAAAGGGGTCAGACTTGTACTTTAGAATAGTTCATTTAAGTCATTAGAAAAGATGAGACAGAGATTGCAGACAGAAATGCAAATTAAGATTCCATTAAAGCATTCATGGTAGATGCAATGGATCTACGAACTGAAATCATATAATGGGAACAAATAGAAGGAGGCAGATTCAAAAGAATTAACAGGACTTCACTGGAGATGTATCAAATATTAGGGTGAAGAAGAAAATTAACAAAAAGATTATACTGAGTTTTCTAATCAGAGTTTGAATCATCATTATGAAGGGAAGTTAAAGAATTAGGCTTTAGTTCTAGAATTTCATTATAGTCATACGTTCCTTGATTTCCCTTAGACTCATAGAAGATGTTCTCTCTCTTCATTCTTGGAAACAAAGAAGTACTGAAGACTCAATTGTCTGAGAAAGTGTGGTATAGGCCACAGTACCAGAGCACATAATCTAATGTTTTTTATGGGTCACCTTGGGAGAAAACATTTGAACTGTTTCTGTGCCATTTTCTAGTTACTGTGAACCCTAAAGTTAGAAACATAGGCCACCAGAAGACACATCCTTCACCGTGTCTAGTTCAACAAGCCATGAGAACCACTGAAGTCTGGTCGATAATAGTGTGGGCCCAGGTACAAAACTGCCTGGATGCCAAATTCTGACTCACCCATCACTATTTGTGTAAACCTAAGCAAGTCACTAGTCTTTGCCTTCCTTCTCTAAAAATGGAGATAATAGTATTTTCTTCATGGGGTCCTGTGTAGATTTAATTAGGTAATTTACATAAAGTTCATGGCACAGTGGCTCATAGTAAGTTTTCAGTGAACAGTAACAGATATTACATTTGTTAACATCTCTATGAATCCGGGATTTGATGGACACATTCTGGGATCCAGTGTCCGTCTTTTGGCTTAGGTTTCTTTAGACTGGGACAGAATTGTGATGCCTTCAGATGTATTCCACCCCAATAACGGAAGTGCTGGTGTTCTCCGAGTCTCCTTGGTGACTCTCCATGCTCTGGACCACCTGTGTTGTCTGGCATCGGTGCCTGTTGCTGAAGTCCTGGCTGCCACATCAATGACAACTCTATCCTTGTGTGGGCGAGCTGTGGAGACAGATGGTTCCTTGGTACAGGGTAGGGACTGTCAGTCATGATGGGGAGGGCTGAACACGACGCGGAAGTGTGGAGTGTGGATTAGGAGCACTCCTTAAGCAGGTCCAATATCAGAAGTTAAAATGGAGCAACTCTACATAAGTTAGCTTTCAGGGAATTCCTGGACCCAACTGAAAGATTGCTGAATTTTCTTTAAAAAAAAGAAAATGTCAAAGGGAAATGAACAACCAGATGAGGACTACCCATTTGTTCATGACTCTTTTCTAGCCATTATTCAGTTTGGTTAGGTCATTGATCATTGAAGAAATGTTGTTTCCAGTGCAAATGTCTTCTTAGTATTGGTGCCAAGACTGACTGCATTTCTCCCCAGGTAGAAGGGACATAGCCACCTCCCTGACATGACAACAGAGTCTAGAAAGGAGGCACAGAGTTGCAGAAGACAGGGGCCCCTGGGAGGTTAGTCACAACAGTTCCCAAAGAGAATTTTGGAAACTGTAACTGACTCCAACAGTTCTAATTTATTCTTGAGGGGAAAGAGTAGTTTGTAGTGAGGAAATGAGCTTTTTTATTTCCTTTACATCAGAAGGGGTCTTTAGTCCATGTTTTCTTTTGACCATATATTTTTCACTTCTTACTTTTCTATATGAGTTCTGGGGATAAAGAAAAAGAAAAAAACAGGGAAAGCTAAGCACATCTTCTTAAGTGAACATACAGAACCTCATCTGAGAAACTTAATTCTTAGGGCTGGGTCTTCTTGCAGCAGAATGAATAAATGAAACAAACCCATCCCAAGCCTTAGGGAGACAAAAGGTAGTTTTCTCAGAATATGTCTTTTGTGAGGATCTCAGTCACCTCGTTTTCTAGCTGTTGATCTGAAGGAAGACTTGTCCAGAGTGAGGTGGTTTTCCAAAGAACAAAACAAGGATCTTGGGTAGAACCTAATTATCAAAATAGGTACAGAGTTGTCTTAAGGCTGGGTTTCTATTTTTATTCTCATTTGAGTTTTACCATTCCCTATTTTGACCTTTTAAAAAAATACTTCATTCATGCAGATGCTACCCACAGAGTATGCATTTTTGCTTACATATACATGCACACTCGTTTGGATACACATGCAAACAAGAGGAACAGGAACACAGAAAGAAACACATTAGGTATGCACATGACCACATGAACTAACATAGACATTGGCCCTCTGCGAAGGCCAGAAAAAATCACTGGCAAGCTTGTCCGAGTGAAGTCTGAAGCCCTGCACTTTTACACCATGTTGCATATAAAGGTAGATACTAGAATAGGTAGACCTAGAGGTAATCATATGAGTTTGAGGACTTCTTTCAACCACTTGAAATGTATTGCTGTTAGCATTCTAAAAAACAATCATTCAGCATTCAGAATTATTTTGTTCCCTCAGGAGAGATGAGAGAGAGAGAGAGATCAGACACATATAGCACTGATCACCAAGAGCAAGACAAGAAAAGAGGCAAATGGGGCAATGGAAACTGGCAAGGAAGAAGTGAAAGGAAGGAAGCCAGTGCTTTATTGATCTTGGGACTCCCTGCAGCACTTTCCAAATCAATAGAACAAATTGAGGCCTCAGCAATTGCATTTCTTGTGTTTCTAAATGTGCTGACCCTGGGGCAAAATTTGGGGGGCATTATCAGTATAGATTCAACAGAAGAGACAAAACAAAATATAACACTCTCAAATGTTGGCAAAAGTACCAACAAGAAATCTCCCTGAGACATGAGGATAAACTCATCTAAGACCTCTGCTCCTGGCTGCTATGCTCCTACCCCACCCTTTCCCACCTTATACTTGGTGGACAAGAATCTCAAGGATTCTGGGAAACTCCTAGAGACTCCTGAGCTCTAACCTTTGAAAATACTTAGACTTATGTTGTTTTAAGGTGACAGAGAACAGTACTAATAAGTGCTTATTAGGTTTGGACATCCCTTTTAAAGAATTAAGTCCAAATTCTGTACAAATTACATTAAAACTTTACCTTACTAATTTCAGAAAATTATAAGCAGATGCTCCATTTTCTGTACCTCAGTGGCTATCCAATTTCACAGCAGTTCAAGACTTTTTAAAAGGTGGAGAGCTACACACCATTTGTTCCTAAGACAACCTTTACAAGTCATTCTCTCATATAAGCCTCTCCCTTGCTGGTAGGCAGATGCATTATGGAGAATTTGGCAAGGTTCAATCGATAACTGAAGTAATGCAGGAATGACACTAGTGTGAATAGTGCTGGCTTAGATATTTCCTGTTTTTCAGAAGGAACAAGTACCCACTATTCCTGTCATTTTAAAGGAAAGAAACAAGGACCATTATTTCCTTGGCTTAATATTAATATTAAATGTGTTTAAAGCGATAATATATTCTGGAATGCTTGGCTCCGAGTTTTCTTAAGAAATAGCTCCTAAAATAAGGGAGTTTAGGATAATATTTCTGTACATCCTCTAATCTTAAGATTCAAGGTCAAGGGGAGCCCAAGAGGTGACCTGCCATGTCTTTAATTTGCCTGACAAATTAGTAAATTTAAATGTGTGGCTGTCACAGTTCACATCTGCATCATCCTCACTGATTGGATGAAGCTCACAGTTCACTGTTGAATGGAAGTCAAGGAAAGGTATTTGTTATAAATGCCCAGCTTCTGGGGTGCAGGCCTCAGTCACATACCAATGTTATTTTCATAGTTTTCAAAGTAGCAGAGCAGTGTTTTTGTTTTTTTTTTTCCATAAGGGATTTTTACTTTCTTTGTGGTCAGAGAACCAACCCACTGGATGGTCAAAAAATTAAAATTTACCAAAGAAAGACATTATGTAAAGTTAAGTCATTTAAAAATTGACACAGAGTTGTGAGTTTGTTTTTATTTGCTGTTTTTCTTTTAGAAGATAACTTTTCTCAAAGATAAACAGCTAAAAATGTCCAAGTCAGCCATGAGGTTTCCTTGGGTCCATTTGTATTTCAAATATGGCTAGCGATAGTATGGAATACATAAATAAACAAATAAAAAGAATCTGATTATTCTAACTTGATGGGCAAAAGAGATGGGAGAAGAGCAATAATGGATGATTTATAAGGTAACCTAGGACATACCTTGGAGTCTTGCTACCCAAGCTGTGATCTGCGGGCCCGTAGCATGGGTGTCACAGAGCACTTGTCAGATATGTAGAGTTTCAGGTCTCTCCAGAGACCTCGTGAATCCAAATCTGCATTTTAACAAGAAGGATCCCTAGGTGTTTTTCTTGCATATTCAATTTGTGAGAATTTAATTCTACAGTTAATGTTATCTGCAAGAAAAGCAAATATTTTCATATGGTAAATAAATTTGAATCATTTGCTACCCTGAAATATCTAATGGGATATCTGATGGGTCAGGGGAACAGGGAGAGAATGCACATTCCTAGGTTAACTTATGACTGTAGTAGGCAGTTAGCAGAGCACATTTTGAAAAAGAGTTTACTTCCTCTTGTTCTAACTTTGCATAAATCTGTGCAGTAGCCATTAGTAGCTGATAGTTTTAGGCGTACAGTTGATGGACATTTACTTCTTTATTATGTGTAAACATTCAATGACTAAAAACAGAGAGTCTGAGATTCTAAATTATCATAAAATCCAAGTCGGCTCAAGGCTCTGGAGATGATCGGTAAATGATCACAACAGAGGTAAAAATATCTGCAGAGGTGGAAAAATTAAACAATAATAATAAGATAAGGAAATAGACTATACTGGTACAGTTCCTTAGCCAAATTTAACTCAGTTTCACCAGTTATTTTGTCAAGTTTGGACTATAAGTGAATGTCAAAACCACATAATACTTTAAGCAAAATTAATTGTTACTGAGCATACACTATGCTTGTGTTATGGGTCTAATTAGGCTTCAGGGTCTCTTTTTTTATTTTAAATCTCACAGCAACCCAAATGATAAATGAATTCACATTTCCATTTCACTAATGAGAAAATTGAGGTTTAACAAGGATAAAATAATTACCCAGGATTACAAAGCTAGTACGTAGAAGAATTGGGGTTTAAAATTAGTTTAATCTGACTCTAGTCTCTCCCAATTATGGCATGGTGCTTAGTGTAGTTATTGTAAAAGTAAGTTATAGATTTAGTAAAATAACACAATTATTACAGTGCTCTGATTTATTCTAACCCAAATGGTTCCTTTGTCTTAACATAGTCTTGAGTTAAAAGGAACTCTGTATATTGTTAAATACAGACAGCTGAACTGGGTGGGCCATACGTGATAATTTCAGTGAACAGTCCGGCACTCGCAGTCAGCAAAACAGATACATGGCATCCATTATAACATTCTGCCTGAATCATGCTGGTTTACAATTGGGTGTGCCACCTTCCAATTACAAAAGTGCGTTCTCCAACACAATTTCAAAGGGTCACTAAAGTTCACCACATCAATTTTACCCCCCTTTAATTATGAATTTTCAGAGGAATTACCCTGAGGAAGTGGGAGGTGGAACAGTAAGAGATCTTGTCACGTGTAGCCCACAAGAATACAACAATCATTTGAAAAAATTCTCATCGTCACTGGTCATCAGAGAGATGCAAATCAAAACCACATTGAGATACCATCTCACGCCAGTTAGAATGGCGATCATTAAAAAATCTGGAGACAACAGATGCTGGAGAGGATGTGGAGATAAAGGAACACTTTTACACTGTTGGTGGGAGTGTAAATTAGTTCAACCATTGTGGAAGACAGTGTGGCGATTCCTCAAGGATCTAGAAATAGAAATTCCATTTGACCCAGCAATCCCATTACTGGGTATATATCCAAAGGACTATAAATCGTTCTACTATAAGGACACATGTACACGAATGTTCATTGCAGCACTGTTTACAATAGCAAAGACCTGGAATCAACCCAAATGCCCATTGATAATAGACTGGATTGGAAAAATGTGGCACATATACACCATGGAATATTATGCAGCAATCAGAAATGATGAGTTTGTGTCATTTGTAGGGACATGGATGAATCTGGAGAACATCATCCTCAGCAAACTGACACAAGAACAGAAAATGAAACACCGCATATTCTCACTCATAGGCGGGTGATGAAAAATGAGAACACATGGACACAGAAAGGGGAATACTAAACACTGGGGTCTATTAGGGGGAAAAGGGGAGGGCCAGTGGGAGGGGGAGGTGGGGAGGGATAGCCTGGGGAGAAATGCCAAATGTGGGTGAAGGGGAGAAGGAAAGCAAAGCACACTGCCATGTGCGTACCTACGCAACTGTCTTGCATGCTCTGCTCATGTACCCCAAAACCTAAAATCCATAAAAACTTAAAAAAAAAAAGAAGTATGTACTGGTCCAAGAAAGAGTTAATAATGTAAAGGTGATGAAAACATTTGTGACACATGTGGTAGTGTGATACACTAACCGGAGGCTTGAATTAATGCCATATTTTTGGCTTCATGCCATAAATGACCAGTGGAGGCAGCTCTGGGATTTCCACTTTCACTTTAGTCCGGACTGCTTAGCTTTTATCTGGTTCATTTATTCGGATTCCGTGAAAAACTTGATGCTGTTGTTCAAAGGGCTCTACTGGTTTTTTTTAAAAATTGAGAAGGTTTCTGCTATAAATAAAAACTTCTCATGTCATGGACGAAGACACTAAAAGAGATTCAGAACCCATGATTCTACTTCATGCGTGCCTGCTATATCCTAGGCACTGTGCCCGAGATTGTCACAGGCTGTCTCATTTCTTTGTCTATACACTAAGAAACAAAATCTGAAAGATGAATTAACTTGCGTAGGCTATTCAAGTAGTTAAGACAAACTGAAGGCTAGAGGCCAGGTTTATTAACCAACACGTTCTATGCTTTTCCCAAAATACCTTATTGCTGGCGTAAAGATAAGACACCTTGGTTTTCCCATCTGAGTCCCAAGTTGGGTAACTGCAATCTGTTTTTATATTCTGTTCTCTCTACATAAAAATTAAAATATTGACAACCCATAGGGTTTGTATGCTAAACACTTTTTCCAATATTAAATAGAAGACACAGAGTCACATTTGTCTATTTTTCCCTCTTCTGGCTGACACCACCAATAGGCAGAATGGTTAGTGGATATTCAAGTGGCCATTTTGAGTCTGGGACATTTTTTTCTCAATCCAAATGCATACAGACATATTATGGGTTATGAAATTCTTACTATTTCACTAGACCAACTCCATAATAAAATGGGTAATAAAAAGTATCTTATCTTCTCCATATGATTAAAACAGCAAATGCTAACAAATCTACTTTGCTCATTTACCTTGTACATGAGAAATAAAACATCATGTGAATGAACTTTAAATATAGTCAAACTTGATCCATAAGTCTGATGTTTCAGTGGATTCATTTTCTTCACACTGTATTTCTTCATAATTTTTTTCCCACTGAAATAGAAAGAAGATCAAGGTAAGAAGACAGGGGAGAGGGAGAAAGTGTCCTACATGGCCACTACATGAGGTAGCAATTAATTCTGAAATACAAGTTAATGAGGAAGTATGATCCAGTCAGTGTCATAAAGTGAATAGTGATCAAAATAATTATAAGCCAGTAAATTATTAACACATTTTCTTTCCTTAGTGGTGCCATGTACTTTAAAGGAATAGGTTATTAAGAGAGACAGATAAATAAAAAGAGACGGTGGAGTTCTGTAATAGATAAAAATATTACTTTGGGAGGCCGAGGCAGGTGGATCATGAGGTCAAGAGATTGAGACCATCCTGGTCAACAAGGTGAAACCTGTCTCTACTAAAAATACAAAAATTAGCTGGGCATGGTGGTGCGCGCCTGTAATCCAAGCTACTCAGGAGGCAGAGGCAGGAGAATTGCTTGAACCCAGGAGGCGGAGGTTGCAGTGAGCTGGGATAGCACCATTGCACTCCAGCCTAGCTAACAACAATGGAACTCCATCTCAAAAAAAAAATAGATAAAAATATTGAATATTGAAATATGGACTTAATGTTTAGGATTCCTTTTCTTTCAAGTTCCAGAATATTTAGTACTTTGGGCCCCCTCAGAAAAATGGTTGGTTGATTAATTTCTAACTGCTCCATCTACCTGATTTTACCAAAGAGTTAGACATATATTTGTAACCATATAGGCCTTATATTCTACCCAGGGGAGAAAAGAGGAAAAAGATACAGGGGAAGGACAATGGCATCAATTCACAACATTTAGAAAAGTAAGCAATGACCAGCTCTTCCTTTCCTGAAAAAATAACCCATGCTCAGCAACTAAAACTTTAATTTGACCCTCTACAATGACAATGACAAAGTGGGTTCCACTTCATGAAGGCTTCCACAGGCGGCAGTAACTACTATTTCAAATGAGAAAATAGACAATCATGGAGAGAAAGCTTTTTTCCTTGATGTATCTCTTATTCACAATTTCAGTAGGAGAAAAATGACACATAAAGTTAGGTGAAGCAGGAATGTGTGTTAGTGTAATCGATACAACAGATAGCTAAACTGTCAATTCATTGAGATTTTATAAATTTGCCAATATTTGTTAGCGGGCTCTGTTGCCTCAAGTGTCTAGTGTTTCCCAATTGAAAAATAGTCTCTTAGAGGATCTTAATTTACTCCTCAACCATTAGTAAAATAGGGAAACATGGAATGTTCCAGTAGGAAGAAATCCTTAAGGCCATCTAATCCAATTTCCTCATTATCACAGACAGAATAACTGAATCCCAGAGAAGTTAAATAACTGCCTGAGGCCAGGCAGTACTCTTCACAGACCTTTGCTCATTATTTTTTCTACCTTTGGCCTATGTCTTATGCTGTTATTATATGAGTAGTTTATAAAAGATTCAAATTGGAAGAAATACTGAAGATTATCTATTTTGTCCTTTTTCCCCTCTCAGCATGTAGCTATCTAGCCATGCTTGAATACCTCCAGTGACAATAATTCACTATCAAAATATTCCAGGGCAGTTTTTACTAATGTATTAAATAATTTCTAAGACACTTTTAATGGTTTTTTAAGTACAAGTTCATTCCCAAAAGTAATCAGATGATTTATTGCCAAACTATTTTTAACTCTTTGATTAAAGGGTTTTTTTAAAAGATTAAAAATAGAAGCAGTGAATATTGTGGCGACTATAAAATTGGAGAATCCAAGTAAACAGTTTAGTTTTAATACAACATTGAAAGAACCCTTACCAACTTGAAAGAGATGATTTACTTGCCTAAAGAATGACTTGGGCACAAGGGAAAAAGGGCTACATTAATAAAATTATTTAAGTTTCCAATTTTTTTCTTATTCTTACTCATTATTACTAGTTTGTGTCCTTCCTGAATGAACTATGGAAAAAGCAACTGCCTTTACAATGGATTAATATTGAATTTTTAAAAGTTGAGTTTAGTTTTTTTGTTTCTTTTTTAAGAAACTTGTGATCTTTTGGGGGGCAGGGAAAGCATAATGATACATAATGAAAAATACTGTTACCATCCTGGCAAATTTTCTATGTGAAATTGCAGGAGAATTCATCAATTATAGTAAATGACCAATAAAAATGTTCAATCAAAAACTCATTTTAAGATACATTGTTAATGAACTGTATATAATGATGCTTAATCAAAACCCGACAGGATCGCATGGAAGGAAAGTTCCACAGGACCTTCAGAGCACTATTGTTCTGAACAAAAGATAACAATAAAACTGTCTAATTAATAGCCTGCGGTCACGTGGCACTCTCTGGGGAAACTCAATTTCATAACAAGCTCCATTGTTTTTTAAAACACAGGGATTGTGTTCCATAATATCACTAATGCCATCAGCAAGAAGGCACCATTTTTCAGGCTATTTTTATCTGACATGGAGTTTTTTATCATTGTTCCTTGTTAACTAAGATGCAAAAATCAGTGAATGAAGCTGCTGACCACAAAGATGGGGGGAAAATCTGCTTATTTTATATCTTCACAATCTATAAATGACATACTATTTAAAAATATATTCCAATAGAATATCCGTGTTAAATACGTCCGTACGGAACATTTATCTTCTTCTCAGGTGACAGTGTAACAGTGATAGATAACACAAATCACTTTGAGATGCTGAGATACAGCCCTCAAGGTGCAAATGAAAATATTCATGGAAAAGTTTAGAATGAGAAACACAGTCAGTTGTAAAAGCAACCTTGTTAAATCAAACTTTACTTGATAAGCTGTATTAAACTTAGTATGCCAGTTTAGATAGTTATCAACCCTCAAAGTTCAGTGTGTCTATTATTAGCAACAATATTTTGCAGTTTATATACATGCAGCCCATGTATGGACCCCAAAATATAATTCAATGCCAATTTTATTGAAAGGACAATGAAACAATTAAGATGCTTACCAAAACCACATTGGGAGGCATGAGGCCTGTTTATGAAGGGTGTGAATCAGAAATGGGTGTTGCAGTATTTTACTGCTAAAAATCTGGGTTAAGACCATTGGCTCAAATGCTGATATGTAGTTTATTTTTTATAAATATGAATACTGAGTGTAAGAAATGCATCTCTATGCCTGCAAACTAAATGGATTAATGTTCCCTATATTTCAGCTATATCTAAACACAGAATTAAGAACACAGTAATGCTAATGTATGTTTTCAAGCCAATCAGTGTCCTGTGGAAGTTATCCAACAACTCCTCCTATGTCAGATGGCTTCTTGACCCAGCTGATAGGAAAATCATAGTTGAGAAATGGAGTAACATTTTACTCTCCCATTAAGGCTAATAAGTGATGTCGTTGCTATCAATCTCAGAATGATTAGTCATGAAAACATTAATACTGGGTATAAGTAAGCACTTATTCAAAAACATCCCACACTGAACACAGAAAGTCATGTATAAAGGCAATTCCAGTGATTGAGAATTGTCAAAACAAAAAAATAAAAATAAAAAACAAAGAAAAAAGTGAGAATCTGTTTATGCCTTCAGGGAGATCCTGATATATATCTATATTTACATCTAGATAGACAGATGATAGGTAGGTGGGTGGGTGGGTAGGGAGACAGAGAGAGAGAGAGAGAGAGAGAGAGAGAGATACGTCATTTCAGGGAAATCCTGAGACTCAAATGTAGATAAACAGTCAAATATTGGTAGTAGCTATAGAATGATTAGAAATAAAGAAGAGGATATAGTAACAGGGCAAGGGCCCAGGAAGATAATCTGTAATAATGAAGACTTACTGCTGAATGGCACCTTTTAATTAGCATTTTGTTACTTCCAAGCTGCTCTAAGAAAGGCCATTTCTAAACTATCTACAAGGAAATGGACAGTGGCCCCTCTAAAAGGCCTGTCTTGGCCTGTTTTGTGCAGCTACAACAGAATATCTGAGATGCCATAATTTACAATGAACTGAAATTTATTTTCTCACAGTTCTGGAAGCTAGGAAGTTCAAGATCAAGGCACTGTCATGTTCGGTTAGCTGGTGAGGGCTGCTCTCTGCTTCCAAGATGGTGCCTTATGCTGTATCATCTGGAGAGAAGGAATACTGTGGCCTTGTATGGTAGAAGACAAGGGGGCCAAACTCCATCTATCAATCCCCCTTATAAAGGCACCTAATTTTATTATGAAGGAGGAAAATTCATGGCTTGATCATTTCTTTAAAAAACTCACTTCTTAGTACCGAGAGGGAAGAAAGGAAAGAACCAGTTAGGCAGATAGCTAGAGCAAAGTCCTCAGTTGAATTTCTTTTGTGACAGAAGGGGCAGCCTGAAAGACCAAGATGCAAGCACAGAAAAGAAAGCAAGGTCCAGCAAAAAAGGAGGCCTTCTGTATACCCAGCAAGCTTCACATATACACAATGGGCCTCAGTGGGCACATTCTTCTTCTTTTTTTGGATATACCAAGGTAAGGAAGCTTACACAGATGGAAGGTTTGTTTGAATCATGTCTGCAGCTGCACGGATAAGAGGAGCTACACTGGACCAGGCACATCCGCAATGGAGAATTCCATCCCCCAACACATGTACAGGAAGGGAGATTAAACAGCATGAAGTAACTTCAGCCAAGAACCCACATGCACACTGGAAGGACAGGGTGGGGGCTGTTGGGAATTCACTTCTTATACAAATGACATACCTAGTCTTAACGAGTTTTTCAGCACCTTATGCAAAGGAAACACCCTCCTCACTAGCTTGTTTATAAAAGCCTTTGTATTTACCTTTAAAACAGAAACCCTCTTTCAGGACTCCTCTCGCAGCAGAGAGTTTTCTCTCTTCCATTCATTTATTAAACTTCTGTTCCAACTTCACCCCTGGAGTCCACATTCCTTGATTTCTTCAGTTGTGATGAAGAACTCCAGGTGATACCACAGGTAACGAGGCTGTTTCAATACTATCACATTGGCAATACCTGAATTTTGGAGCAGGCACATTCAAACCGTTGGTGGTCCTGTATCTCCTTCAGACAGCTTCTAAAAGTAGAGTAAGATCATGTTTTAATATGTCTCTTTTGGACGATAATAGGAATCAATCAAGGTCCAAGCAGAAGACAGAAACCACATTAGTGACGTGAGAAAAACTTTTAATAAAGGATTATTTAATTGGCAAAAGAGGAACAATACTAAAAGTGGCAAAGAGAGTCTTAACTATTATGGAGAGAATAGATGTAAGGAATAACTACCACTTCTAGAAATGAGGGAGAATACTTAAGGAAGAAATCAATATAGAAGCTTCTATGCCAACCCCACCAGGACTGAGATTTATGTCTTGTTGGAGAGGGTGTGGCCCCTTGGACATTCAGGAACGATATACTCTTATTAGCAAGCAGGAAACAACCAGTTGGGGTGTCAGGGACATGCTGGGGATGGGCAGTAGTACTGGGTCTCTCTCATTGCACTGTCAAGGAAGCTGCCCACTGGGGTACTGGTGAAACTCACTGAAAGCCACCCACTGAGGTGCTGGCAGAACTCACACTAGAAAGATGCTGGCAGGAGTGCCAGTAAGACTTGCTGGAGAATGTGCATTCTCTGGTCTCCCACATGAAGATGTTTGCTGGACATTGCATTGTAGAAGCCAGTAGAAAAGCAATGGGACAAGGCACTTATGCAGAGTTCCTCCAGCATCCTCTACCGATAAAGCTTAACATGGAGATAACTAGCACAAGAGACATTTTTGTAGGATCCAGATTCAGTATCAAAATGAAATACAAGGGAGTGTGGTTTTGTAATGAGAAGGTAACAAATTGGAAACTGTTAAAAATTAGAAACTTAGACATTCAGCATGTAATAGATCTGGGAAACAAAATTCCAAGCCTGGTCTGAATCATATCTTTCCTGATTGTCAAGTTACTGGTGTAACTCCATTAGATACAGGAGTCCAGGGAAACCAGACTTCATGGAATAAAAGCATGGATCTGAGTCAAGGAAAAAATTGAAACAATGGAGAAATTCATTGTTACAAAGACTTTGGTGACAGAGAAATGACCTTAGAGGAAAACATACCACAGGCAGAATGGCAATACTAGCTCTTAGGTCTAGGACTAGAGTCAGCACTTGCAGAAACCCAGGAAGGTGTGTTCTAGGTACCTCACTCGTCTCACCTGACACCCAGCGCTGTTAGGTCTATAGCTATATGGCTCACGATATTCACATTGTCTCCCAGGGACTGACACAGGTATGGTTCCCAATAGTTGCTATTTTATTATTTGTTTATTTGTTTGTTTTTTAAGACAGGGTCTCACTATGTTGCCAAGATTAGTCTTGAACTCTGGGCTCAAGCAGTCATCCCAGCTCAGCCTCCCAAGTAGCTGAGATTACAAGCATGAGCCAGCATGCCCAGCAACTGGTTGCCTTAATTGCTAAAAAAAAAAAAAAAAAAAAAAACACCTATGAAAGGAGATGCAAAGAGCATAAGTAAATAAATGTGGGTGGAAGTTTTGTCCCAGTTCAATAACCAAACAATAACTTTAGAAGAAACTTGAACGCTCGGTGTCAAAATAATGCAGGTATATTAGCAACATTAGTATAGTACTCAAGTACCTAAATTAATTCATTTTGAGTGTTAAGTAATGATATTGAATTCTAACATCTAAAGACTACTGAGAAATGCAGAGTGTCAATGGCAGCAGACTAACAGACTTGCAATGTTTTCACGTCAGTTCAGAGATTCTGAATCTCATGGGTTTTCATATGTAATACTAATTGATGAAGGCTGATAACCTTAAATACAAAATCAGTCTATACTTCTTTCAAACACGGCAAGCAAGGAGACATCAAAGTAGCCACACAAAGAGTGTCAGTACCATCTCAGCTTTTCCTACAGACTTAAAGACCCAAATTCCGTTTTCCCTCCTCAGCCCAGGGTCATCCTCCAGAATGTTATTCTAGAGCCTCTGGAGCACCATTATAGCCTGAATACCCAGTCCAGGAAGGCCGAAATTCATAGAATAAAAGCATAGGGCTGAGACAACAGCAACAACAACAACAAACAGTATGTATCTTGAAACAAGAGAGAAATTGTATATACTTGTAAATAACCAGAATTGAGGAAAGGTGCTGTGTGGCAGACATACCTGACAGCAGTAACTTAAGAAATGAGGGTGAAGGTTACTGTGGGGAGGGAACTAAGTGAAAACACTATCTATACAAACTGCATGATATATAGAGATAGATATAGATATAGATATAGATATAGATATAGATATAGATATAGATATAGATGTAGATATAGATATAGATATAGATATATAGATAGTTTAATTTCTGGGGTATATGTGAAGAATGTGCAGATTTGTTACTTAGGTATACACATGCCATGGTGGTTTGCTGCACCCATTAACCTGTCATCTACATTAGGTATTTTCCTAATGCTATCCCTCCCCTAACACCCCACCTGCTGACAGGCCCCAGTGTGTGATGTTCCCCTCCCTGTGTCCATGTGTTCTCCTTGTTCAACTCCCACTTCTGAGTACAAACATGCAGTGTTTGGTCTTCTGTTCTTGTGTTAGTTTGCTGAAAATGATGGTTTCCAGCTTCATCCATGTCCCTGCAAAGGACATGAACTCATCATTTTTTATGGTTGCATAGTATTCCATGGTGCATATGCCAAATTTTCTTTTTCCAGACTATCATTGATGGGCATTTGGATTGGTTCCAAGTCTTTGCCACTGTGGACAGTGCCACAATAAACATACATGTGCATATGGCTTTATAGCAGAATGATTTATAATCCTTAGTGTATATATCCAGAAATGGGATTGCTGGTTCAAATGATACTTCTATTTCTAGATCCTTGAGGAATCGCCACACTGTCTTCCACAATGGTTGAACTAATTACACTCCTATCAACAGTGTAAAAGCATTCCTATTTCTCCACATCCTCTCCAGCATCTATTGTTTTCTGACTTTTTATTGATTGCCATTCTAACTGGCATGAAATGGTATCTCAGTGTGGTTTTGGTTTGCAGTTGTCTAATGATCAGTGATAATGAGCTTTTTTTCATATGTTTGTTGGCTGCATACATGTCTTCTTTTGAGAAGTGTCTGTTCATATCCTTCACTCACTTTTTAATGGAGTTGTTTGGTTTTTTCTTGTAAATTTGTTTTAGTTCTTTGTGGATTGTGGGTATAAGCCCTTTGTCAGATGGATAGATTGCAAAAATTTTTTGCCATCTGTAGGTTTCCTTTTCACTCTGATGATAGTTTCTTTTTCTGTGCAGAAGCTCTTTAGTTTAATTAGATCCCATTTGTCTATTTTGGCTTATGTTGCAATTGCTTTGGGTATTTTAGTCATGAAGTCTTTACCCATGCCTATGTCTTCTGAATGGTATTGCCTAGGTTTTCTTCTGGGTTTTTATGGTTTTAGATCTTACGTTTAAGTCTTTAATCCATATTGAGTTAATTTTTGTATAAGGTGTAAGGAAGAGATCCAGTTTCAGCTTTCTGTGTATGGCTATCCAGTTTTCCCAACACCATTTATTGAATAGGGAATCCTTTCCCCATTGTTTTTGTCAGGTTTATCAGAGATAGATGGTTGTAAGTGTGTGGTGTTATTTCTGAGGCCTTTGTTCTGTTCCATCGGTCTATATATCTGTTTTGGTACCAGTACCATGCTGTTTTTGTTAATATAGCCTTGTAGTATAGTTTTATGTTAGGTAGCATGACGCTTCCAGCTTTGTTCTTTTTTCTTAGGATTGTCTTGGCTATGTGGGCTCTTTTTTGGTTCCATGTGAAATTTAAAGTTTTTTGAAATTCTGTGAAGAAAGTTCATGGTAGCTTGATGGGGATTGCATTGAATCTATAAATTACTTTGGGCAGTATGGACATTTTCATGTTATTAATTATTCCTGTCCATGAACATGGAATGTTTTTCCATTTCTTTGTGTTCTTTCATATTTTCTTGAGCAGCAGTTTATAGTTCTCTTTGAAGAGATTCTTCACATCCCTTGTTAGTTGTATTCCTAGGTATTTTATTCTCTTTATAGCAATTGTGAATGCAAGTTCACTCCTGATTCAACTCTCTGTTTGTCTGTTATTGGTTTACAGGAATGCTTGTGATTTTTGCACATTGATTTTGTATCCTGAGACTTTGCTGAGGTTGCTTATCAGCTTAAGGAGATTTGGGGCTGAGACAATGGGGTTTTCTAAATATAGAATTATGTCATCTGCAAACAGACACAATTTGACTTTCTCTTTTCCTAATTAAATACCCTTTATTTCTTTTTCTTGCCTGATTGCCCTGGACAGAAATTCCAATATTATGTTTAATAGGAATGGTAAAGAAGGGCCTCCTTGTCTTGTGCTGGTTTTCAAAGAGAATGCTTCCTGCTTTTGCCCATTCAGTATGATATTGGCTGTGGGTTTGCCATAAATAGCTTTTAGTATTTTAGGATGCATTCCATCAATATCTAGTTTATGAAGAGTTTTTACCATGAAGGGGTGTTGAATTTGTTGAAGGCTTTCTCTGCATCTATTGAGATAATCATGTGGCTTTTGTAATTGGTTCTTTTTATGTGATGGATTACATTTATTGATTTGCATATGTTGAACCAGCCTTGCATCCCAGGGATGAAGCCAACTTGGTCATGGTGGATAAGCTTTTTGATGTGCTGCTGGATTCAGTTTGCCAGTATTTTCTTGAGGATTTTTGCATCAATATTCATCAGGGATATTGGCCTGAAAGTTTCGTTTCTTATTGTATTTCTGCAAGGTTTTGGTATCAGGATGATGCTGGCCTCATAAAATGATTTAGAAAGGATTCCCTTTTTTCTATTGTTTGGAATAGTTTCAGAAGGAATGGTATCAACTCTTCTTTGTTCAACTGGTAGAATTTGGCTGTCATGCCTGATCCTGTACTTTTTTTGTTTGGTAGGCTGATAATTACTGCCTCAATTTCAGAAATTATTATTGGTCTATTCAGGGATTTGACTTCTTCCTAGTTCAGTCTTGGGAGGCTGTATGTGTCCAGGAATTTATCCATTTCTTCTAAATTTTCTAGTTTATTTTCATAGAGGTGTTTATAATATTCTCTAATGGTAGTTTGTATTTCTATGGGATCAGTGATGCTATCCCCTTTGTCATTTTTTTTTTTTATTGGATTCATTGATTTTTTTGGTGGGTTTTTTGTTGTCTCTGTCTCCTTCAGTTCTGATCTGATCTTACTTATTTCTTGTCTTCTGCCAGCTTTTGAATGTGTCTTTTTGTTGCTTCTCCAGTTCTTTTAATTGTGATGCTTGGGTGTTGATTTTAGATCTTTCCTGCTTTCTCTTGTGGGCAGTTAGTGATATAAATTTTCCTCTACACTCTGCTTTAAATGTACCCCAGAGATTCTGGTATGTTGTGTCTTTGGTCTCATTGGTTTCAAAGAACATCTTTATTTCTGCCTTCATTTCATTATTCACCCAGTAGTCTTTCAGGAGAAGATTGTTCAGTTTCCATATAGTTGTGCATTTTTGAGTGACTTTTTTAATCCTGAGTTTGAATTTGATTGCACTATGGTCTGAGAAACTGTTTGTTATTATTTCCATTCTTTTTCACTTGCTGAGAAGTGTTTTACTTTCAATTATGTGGTCAATTTTAGAATAAATGTGATGTGGTGCTGAAAAGAATGTATATTCTGTTGACTTTGGGTGGAGAGTTCCTTAGATGTCTATTAGGTTCTCATGGTCCAGAGCTAAGTTCATGTCCTGAATATTCTTTTTAATTTTCTGTCTTGTTGATCAGTCAGATGTTGTCAGTCAGGTGTCAAAGTCTCCCACTATTATTGTGTGGGAGTATCTCTTTGTAGGTCTATAAAACTTGCTTTATGAATATGGGTGCTCCTGTATTGCATAAATATATATTTAGGATAGTTAGCTCTTTTTGTTGCATTGGTCTCTTTATCATTATGTAATTGTAATGCCTTTTTTGTTGTTTGCTTTTTATCTTTGTCGGTTTTAAGTCTGTTGTATCAGAGACTAGGATTGCAACCTCTGATTTTTTTTTTCTTTCAATTTGCTTGGTAAGTAGTCCTACATCCCTCTATTTTGAGCCTATGTGTGTCTTTGCACATGAGCTGGGTCTCCTGAACACAGCACACCAGTGGGTCTTGACTCTATCCAATTTGCCAGTCTCTGTCTTTTAATTGGGTCATTTAGCCCATTTACATTTAAGGTTAATACTGTTATGTGTGAATTTGGTCCTGTCATCATGATGCTAGCTGGTTATTTTGCTTTAGTTGATGCCATTTCTTCATAGTGCCAATGCTCTTTACAATTTGGTATGTTTTTGCAGTTTTTGCAATCGCTTATACTGGTTGATCCTTTCCATGTTTAGTGCTTCCTTTAAGAGCTCCTGTAAGGCAGGCCTTGTGGTGACAAAATCTCTCAGCATTTGCTTGTCTGTAAATAAGCTTCACTTATGAAGCTCCATTTGGCTGGATATAAAATTTTGAGTTAAAAATTCTTTTTTTTAAGTATGTTCAATATTGGCCCCCACTCTCTCTGGCTTGAAGGGTTTCAACTGAGAGATCCACTGTTAGTCTGATGGGCTTCTTTTTGGGCATAACCTGATCTTTCTTTCTGGCTGCCCTTAACATTTTTTCCTTCATTTCAACCTTGGTGAATCTGACAATTATGTGTCTTGGGGTTGCTCTTCTCAAGGAGTATCTTTGTGGTGCTCTCTGTATTTCCTGAATTTGAATGTTGACCTGCCTTGCTAAATTAGGGAAGTTCTCAAGGATAATATCCTACAAAGTGATTTTCAGTTTGGTTTCATTCTCCCCATCACTTTCAGGTACACTGGTCAAACATACATGTGGTCTTTTCACATAGTTCCATATTTCTTGAAGGCTTTGTTTCTTTTCACGCTTTTTTTTCTCTCATTTTGACTTCTCACTTTATTTCATTGAGTTGATCTTCAAACGCTGATATTTTTCTTTCACTTGATCTATTCTGCTATTGATACTTGTGTTTACTTCATGAAGTTCTCGTGCTGTGTTTTTCAGCTACATCAGGTCATTTATGTTCTTCTCTAAACTGGTTATTCTAGCTAGCAATTTGTCTAACCTTTCTTCCAGTTTCTTAGCTTTCTTGCATTGGGTTAGAACATGCTCATTTAGCTTGGTGGAGTTCGTTATTACCCACCTTCTGAAGCCTACTTCTGTCAATTCCTCAAACTCATTCTGTATCCAGTTTTGTTCTCTTGTTGGCAAGGAGTTGTGATCCTTTGGAGGAGAAGAGGTATTCTGGTTTTTGGAATTTTCAGTCATTTTGTGCTGATTTCTCCCCATCTTCATGTATTTATTTACCTTTAGTCTTTCATGTTGGTGACCTTCGGATGGGGTCTCTGAGTGAACATCCTTTTGTGGATGTTGATATTATTCCTCTCTATTTGTTAGTTTTCCTTCTAACAGTCAGATGCCTCTGCTGCAGGTCTGCTGGAGTTTGCAGAAGGTCCACCTCAGACCCTGTTTGCCTGGATATCACCACTGGAGGCTGCAGAACAGCAAAGATTGCTGCCTGTTCCTTCCTCTGGAAGCTTCATCCCAGAGAAGCACCCAACAGATGCCGTCCAGAACTTTCCTCTATGAGGTGTCTGTCAGCCCCTACTGGAAAGTGTTTCCCAGTCAGGATACACAGGAGGTGATCCAGTCAGTGATCCAGAGGAGGCTGGGAGATCCATTGCTCCCTTTAGAGCTGTCAGGCAGGAATGTTTAAGTCTGCTGAAGCTGTGCCCACAGCCACGTCTCCCCCAGATGCTCTGTCCCAGGGAGATGGGGGTTTTATCTATAAGTCCCTGACTGTGACTGCTGCCTTTTTCTCAGAGATGCCCTACCCAGAGAGGAGGAATCTAGATAGGCAGTCTGGCCACAGCAGCTTTGCTGAGCTGCAGTGGACTCTGCCCAGTTTGAACTTCTCAGTGGCTTTGTTTACACTGTCAGGGTAAAACCACTTACTCAAGCCTCAGCAATGGTAGGCGCCCCTCCTGCCATGGTAGGCCCCTCAGCAATGGTAGGTGCCCCAAGCTCGAGTGTCCTGCTGTGCTGGTGGCAAAATTTTCAAGCCAGTGGATCTTAGCTTGCTGAGCTCCCTGGGGGTAGGACCTGCCAAGCGAGACCACTTGGCTCCCTGGCTTCAGCCCTCTTTCCAGGGGAGTGAGCAGTTCTGTTTTGCTGGCATTCCAGGTGCCACTGGAGTATGAAAAAAACTCCAGCCACTAGCTCAGTGTCTGCCCAAACGGCCACCAGTTTTGTGCTTGAAACCCTGGGCCCTGGTGGCATCAGCATGGGAGGGAATCTCCTGGTCTGCCAGTTTTGATGACCATGGGAAAAGCACAGTATCTGGGCTGGGATGCATCATTCTTCCCAGCAGTCTCTCATAGCTTCCCTTGGCTAGAGAAGAGAAATCCCCTGATCCTTTGTACTTCCCAGTTGAGGTGATGCCCCACCCTGCTTCCGCTTGCCATCCATGGGCTGCACCCACTGTCCAACCAGTTGTAATGAAATGAACTGGGTACCTCAGTTGGAAATGCAGAAATCACCTGCCTTCTGTGGTGATCTTGCTGGGAGCTGCAGACTGGAGCTGTTCCTATTCAGTCATCTTGCCAGCAGAAAACTGCATGCTTTTTATAAGTGGGAGCAGTTTTCCTGTCCAGCCAACTGACACTGGACAACCCTATAAGAAAGGTCCCTCAAATACACCCTATGCTTCATTCGCTGGCTCTGGATTTCTTCTTAGGCTTCTTGAACCTGGCATTATCCCTGTAGTAGTTAACAGGGGTCCAGCACAACAGGTCCTGCTGGAAGGAAGCGTGGAGGCTGTAGGTCTTGAGTCAACACAAATACCTGTGAGCAGCTTGAGGAATTTCCCAAAAGGTGGTAATTTATCCAGGAAAGATGAAAAAGAGCTCTGAGAGAAGCAAGGCTTCAAAGCATTTAAGGTTTTGAATCTAAGTCACCTGGGGATCTTGTTAAAATGCAGATTCTTATTAGATACACTTGTGGTTCAGGCAGAGATTGTGCATTTCAAAAACAAGTTTGCTAATGTCAATGCTGCTGGTCTGCAGACCACATTTTGACGAGCAAGGCTCTAGAGGGCAGTGCTCTGCAAACAGAGGGTATATTTGGCCCCCAGAGGACATTTGCAAATGTCTGGAGACATTTTTTCATGGTCATTATTGTGGAAGTGCTACCGGCATCTGGTGAGTGTAGACCAGGGATATTGCGAAACACCCTACAAGGCAGAATGTCCCCCACAACACACGATTATCGGGCCCAAAGTGTCTCCAGTGCTGTTGTCGAGAAAATCTCCTACAAAGAACACTTTCTGAAGGGTTTTGCTTTCAAATGCTTTTCCCTTAAATGTGGACGGTTGTGGTAAATGTCATATTTAAAGGAAAACTGCACAAACTTTCCCTAAGTCATTGCAATGTCCCTTAATTCTTGAAGTCTTTCATTAGACTTACATATTTCCATACAACTTTGTTCAGTGACATACTGGAGGTTAGCAGAAGAAGAGACAATAGACAACTGAAGAAAAAGAGTCATTTCACAGGTAGAAATACCAGCTCAGAGAGCCTAACAGAAAAAAACTGCTAAGAGTAAAATCAAGCAGTGGTAAAAGACTACAAAGCAGAGGGTATTCCATGAGTTTCCAGCTAAGTGAGAGGTGGCCCTCAGTAGAAAGGAGAGTCAGAGCTGAGCCCATAAGTCAATGAACAGTCCAGGAATTTCTGTTCCAAGCCTGCCATACCTGACCAAAAGATAATGCTCCTCTTATATAAGAAATACCTCTTTTTCCCCATGTATTTATGACTTGGGATGCTAATATAAAGTACTGATGGCTGGGTATGGTGGCTCACGCCTGTAATCCCAGCACTTCGGGAGGTTGAGATGGGCAGATCACCTGAAGTCAGGAGTTGAAGACCATCCTGGCCAATATGGTGAAACACTGTCTCTACTAAAAGAATATAAAAATCAGCCAGGTGTGGTGGTGCATGCCTAAAACCTAGCTGCTCAGGGGACTGAGCAGGAGAACCACTGGAACCTGGAAGGCAGAGGTTGCAGTGAGCCAAGATCACGCTACTGTACTCCAGCCTGGGTGACACAGTGAGACTCCATTAAAAAAAATAGTACTGATGAGCTAGACTATTATTCAGTCAATACAAAGTGGTTTGTTAAGGCCAGTACCCACAGTTCATAGTGTACAGGCTAAATATTTTGAATATATCCACACATATCATACTTGGTAGTTTGATAGAAATGATGAGAGGCTGCCTGGAAGCATCCCAGAAAATGGAGAGTGGGGGTTAGACAGCACTGGTGTGTAGAAGCCACCAAATCATGGAAGTCCTTTCTAACAAAGGGCCTTTATCTGTTCCAGGGAGGGACAGACATAATGTAAGATGGGTCAAGGATGCATCTACATTATGCAGGAAGTCCAGCAAACTACAAGACAGGCAGATTTGGTGAAAAGCTTGTAATCAGAACATCCCTAAAAAGGAAATTCCCATTCCACAAGAAAGGGTTTCTCACTCACCAAATGGTTCAGTGAATAAGTTAGGAATGCCTCAACCATTTCCTTCAGAGACTAAGCCGTGTGGCAGAAAGCATGACTTTTTACCCTGTGATGCCAAATGTGATGTTTAACAGGTAGAGAGCCCTTGGTCTCCTCCAAGACAAAAATGAATTGCTTTTTGAATCTCATCTTGGAACACCAGAGAGGAGGCACAATAAATATGAAAATATGTTAACATGTACTTCACTTCTATGACAAAATTTTGAAAATAAATTTTTAATAAGCAAGTAAATTATAGTTAATAAGGAATAGAATTTTAGTTGAAGAAACAGTCATCAGCCCCTCAACACAGAGGCTGTAATTGTCATTGTTATTGGAAGCTGGGTTCCAAAATTCAAAGCTTGAACTAAAGATAGGACAGCCCTACCCCTTCAAAAGTGGGACCTGGACAAATAAAACCATCCCCAGGCAATTGGCATTACCAGTCCAGCCTACATTCCCTGATATCACCAGCTTCAAAAGCCTATGTGTTTATGTGTTCTTATTTACTTGGTACATTATTGCCTAAGATTTGTCCATTTCACCCCTAGATATCTCTTATTCCTGCTTCCTGGATAACCTAGTTTTTGCCACATTTTCTTTGCCTCTGTCAAATTTGGAGCTTTAATTCCTTTTGGCTGACTCCATCCTACCACCAAGGAAGTACCATGCCCACAGTGCTAAAGAGAAGTGGTTTCCAAAGAAAGTACTTGTATGCAAAATCAGAAAGAAGTACAGGTGATATGGTTTGGCTATGTCCCCACCATATATCATCTTCAATTGTAACTCCCATAGTAAACACACGTCATAGGAGGGATCAAGTGGAAAGTAATTCAATCATGGGGGTGAGTTTTTCCTGTGCTATTCTCATGATAGTGAATAAGTCTCATGAGATCTGATGTTTTTAAAAAGGGCAGTTCCCCTGCACATGTTCTCTTGTGCCTGCTGCTATATAAGATGTGCCTTTGCTCCTCCTCTGCCTTCTGCCATGATTGTGAGGCCTCCCTAGCCATGTGGAACTGTGAACCCATTAAACCTCTTTTTCTTTATAAATTACCTAGTCTTGGGCATTTCTTCATAGCAGTATGAAAGTAAACTAAGACAGTAAATTGGCACCAGTAGAGTGGGGTACTGCTATGAGGATACTGGAAAATGTGGAAGCAACTTTGGAACTGGGTAACAGGCAGAAGTTGGAAGAGTTTGGAGGGTTAAAAATAAGATAGGAAATGTGGGAAAGTTTGGAACTTCCTAGAGACTTCTTAACTGGCATTGACCAAAATGCTGATAGTGATATGAACAATGAAGACCAGGCTGAGATGGTCTTAGATGGAGATTAGGGACCTTTGGGAACTGGAATAAAAGTAACTCTTGCTGTGTTTTGGAAAAGACACTGGTGGCATTTTGCCTCTACCCTAGAGATCTGTGGCACTTTGAACTTGAGACAGATGATTTGGGGTATCTGGCAGAAGAAATTTCTAAGCAGCAAAGTGTTCAAGAGGTAAATTGGGTGCTGTTAAAAGCATCCAGTTTTATGTATTGAAATAAATGTGGTTTGGAATTGAAACTTATATTTAAATGGAAAGCAGAACAAAAAGTTTGAAAAATTCACAACCTGATGATGCAATAGAAAAGAAAACGCCATTTTCTGAGATGTTCAGAGAAATTGAGGAGAAATTCAAACCAGTTGAAGAAATTTGCCTAAGTAACAAGGAGCCAAATATTAATTACCAAGACAATGGGGAAAATGTCTCCAGGGCTTGTCGGAGGTCTTCATGGAAGCCGCTCCCATCACAGGCCCAGAGGCCTAGGAGGAAAACATAGTTTTGTAGGCCAGGCCCAGGGCCTTGTGCTTTGTGCAGTCTCAGGACATGGTGCCCTGTGTTTTACCCATGGCCAAAAGGGGGCAATGTACAGCTTAGGTCATTACTTTAAAAGGTGCAAACCCCAAGCCTTGGTGGTTTACATGTTGTGTTGGGCCTGTAGGGACTCAGAACTCAAGAATTGAGGCTTGGGAACCCCCACCTAGATTTCAGAGGAGGTATGGAAATGCCTGGATGTCTAGGCAGAGGTGTGCTGCAGGGTGGTGCCTTCATGGAGAATCTCTGCTAGAGCAGTGCAGAAGGAAAACATGGGGTGGGAACTCCCACACAGTGTCCCCATTGGGGCACTGCCTCATGGAGCTGTGAGAAGAGGGCCACCATCCTCCAGACCCCATAATTGTATATCCAATGACAGCTTTCACTGTGCACCTGGAAAATCCAGACACTCAACACAAGCTCATGAAAGCAGGCAGGGGGAGATGGGGTTGTACCCTGCAAAGTTACAGGGAAGGAGCTGCCCAAGACCATGGGAACCCACCCTTGACCCAGCATGACCTAGATGTGAGACATAAAGTCAAAGCAGATCATTTTGGAGCTTTAATTTTTGACTTCCCTGCTGGATTCTGGACTTGCATAGGGCCTGTATCCCCTTCATTTTGGCCAACTTCTCCCATTTGGAATGGGTGTATTTACCCACTGCCTGCACCCTCATTGTATCTTGGAAGTAACTAACTTGCTTTTGCTTTTACTGGCTCATAGGCAGAAGGGACTTCCCATGTCTCACATGTGTCTTTGCACTGTGAACATCTGAGTTAATGCTGAAATGAGTTAAGACTTTGGGGAACTGTTAGGAAGGCATGATTTGTTTTGAAATACGAGGACATGATATTTGGGAGGGGCCGGGGGCAGAATGATGTGGTATGGCTGTGTCCTCACCCAAATCTCATCATGAATTATAGTCTCCATAATCCCTATATGTTTTGGGAGGGACCCAGTGGAAGGTAATTTAATCATGGGGATACAGTTTTTAAGTGTGCAGTAGTATTACATCTAAAAAAAGCAATGTATATACCTTAACTTAAGAATATCTCATTGTTAAAACAGGCTGACACAGAGTCACGAACTGAGCAATGCTGTTGGAAAAAATGGTGCCAACAGACTCACTACACGGGGTTGCCAAAACCTTCAATTTGTGAAAAATCACAATGAAGCGAGGCACAATAAGAGAAGCCCAGTAAAACAAAATATGCCTGTAAACCTCTACTTCCGTTATTCTTTTCTATGCCAAAAATTATAGGAACCTTTTCTACCTTCCATGCACTGTATTAAATTCACAGTATTTACAAAAATCAGAGGGGAAGCAACATATATGAAATATAGTGTTAGGATCCTGCTCTGGACTTCTGCAGTTGGCAAATCATCTGCCTGAAACACCTTCAGTCCCATTCTCCTTCCCTCCCCATAACTGCTCAGGCTTTGGAGTCATATGGCCTATTGTCAAGGACTAGATGTGTTACATTAGGTGAACAGCTCACCTTTCTAAGCTTAATCTATAAACTGACACTAATAGTCCCTGCCTCACAGGGTTGTTGAGAAGATAACAAAAGAAATGAATGTAAAATGCTTAGCATTGTTCAAGGAACTTAAGAGGCACTGCTGAAATGAATAAATGAGATAACAGCCAAGTAAGTTGGCTATAATTTACAACACTTGCCATGGAGTCTTTAATCATAGCATGAACAACAAAAATGATATGCGACAAGCACTGTTCTAGATGCTCTCAACTCACAGCAAAGCCAAGAGGTAAGTACTATTACTATCTTTTCACTGATGAGAAAACCAAGGCACAGAGAAGTTAAATGACTTGCCCCAGGTCAAATAATTAGAGGATGGTGTTGATAATAACCAACATGTTTTCAGTACCTACAATGTGCTAAACCCTACGCTAGGCACTAAAGATGTCTCTACCCGTCTAGAGCTTATAGTCAACCTGTTGGACAGAGCACATGTGCTCTGGTGTCCTATAATTAAGAGTTTTTTAAACATCAAGCTACAACAAATTTAATATATAGCACACAAAATAGAAGAAGACAGAAAGAATAGAGAAGAATGGAAAACATTCAGGAGCACTGTACACAACCAGGGTAATTACTGCTTCATGAAATCTTTGTTTCATGTGTGTGTGTGTGTGTGTGTGTGTGTGTGTGTGTGCTCATACTTATATCTTGGGTATAAAGTAAAAGGTGTGAAATGTGTTAAGTGTGGGTCACAGTCAAAAAAGTGTGAAAACACTGCCTTGACAAATTGCATACTATATTTCATTCGAGGAACCTGGGCAATACTTTTCACGCACATTCTGCTCAATTTGTCCAACAAATAGCCTTTCGTGCTGAAAAATACACATTTTAAGGAAAAAAGAGACTCTTCCCCCATTTTGTAAATGGTTTGGTCCATTTCCAAAGTTCAGGTAGTTGTGTAAAAACTACATTGCTGAGCAGCTTACAAAGGCACATTGCTACCCTCTAGAAGCCCTCCTTCTAAAACATATTCACACAGATACACACTAAAATGTTTGGAGGCTTGCTGAAGGCTACAAAGGAATATCAGCGGCCTGCGTTCCACATCCCAAGTCTGCAGGGCTCACTCTTAGTCACTCTGAGCATGAACATGCATACATCTCCAATAATGTGTTCTGAATCAAAAGATGCAGTGGGGGAAAAGCATACATTTTGAAGGGCTGCAGCTTTCATGAGGCTCATTTGTCATAGACACAGGTTTTGTCCATAACTCATGGTGAGGCGAGAACGTTTCTGTTGTCACTGCAGCCACTGTTATATTCTGCAGCAAATTCTCTCAAATGATGCTGCTTTTATCTTTTCTGGCATAATTGTTTGGGAAGAGAAGGTAAGGCTGTTGCTCATTTGTCCCAGTTGGTTTTTTATTTTATTTTTTGTAGACCTAATTCGATTCACTGTCAAGGCTACTCTTTTCAGTCCATGCCCTTTTCCTTTTCCCTCCCAAGGCTTTTATAGTATATTATTTACCCACAGTAACCAAGGGTAGTGGTTATTTTCAATTCCAGGACTCATCACTCCTGCTCCTCCATTTTTAAACCATTACTTTTTATTCTTTCTGTACCCTGAAGCATCTTATGAAATATAAAATATAATAAAACATTGAAACATTTGACATTCTCCTTATGGGTTTTCAGAGAAGCAACAGTGTGCACACGCTTTAGCTTTCATTTCATTAGTTCATTAGTTACCTCTGCACTCCAACAACGTTCTCAGAATAGCAAAACAGATGCATCTGCACTTGCTGGTTGGCAGGGCAACCCATTTTCATCATTGTCATCATCCTCATCATCCTCCTCATCATCTTCATCTTACTGTCACTTTCATGGTAGATTGTACAAAAGCCAGATTAGCTGTACCAACAGATATTAATTCTGAATCCTGCTTCATACTTTCCTGTAGCTGGCCTAGTTCCAAGTCAGCCTTTCAGGGAGGGGGAAGAGATACAAATAAGACTTGGAAATTTGGAAGGTGGGCAGCTAAGAGAGTGCTTAGCTCCCAGAGGCATGTGATATATTTGGGTTCTTTTCCCCAGTACCCTGTTAGAACTTGTAGAATTTTTGTCAAAAATGGATAATTTCACAGCAACATTAATATTCATATGATATAGTTTGGCTCTGTGTCCTCACCCAAATCTCATCTTACTCATCCCTAACTGTAATCCCCAAGTGTCAAGGGAGGGACCTATAATCCCCACATGTCAAGGGGCGAAGGTGATTGGATCATGGGGCGGTTTCTTCCATGCTGTTTTCATGATAGTGAGTGAATCTTCATGAGATCTGATGATTTTATAAATAGCATTTTTTCTGGGCATTTTCTCTCTCCTGACATCATGTGAAGAAAGTCCTTGATTCCACTTGCGCCATGACCGTAATTTTCCTGAGGACTCCCCAGTCATGTGGAACTGTGAGTCAATTGAACCTCTTTACTTTATAAATTACCCAGTCTTGGGCAGTTCTTTATATTAGTGTAAGAACAAACTAATACACATAACCAGGTGTGGTGGCTAATGCCTGTAATCTTAGCACTTTGGAAAGCCAACCTGTGAGGATCACTTGAGAAGAGTCTGGGCAACAAAGTGACACCTCGACTTCACAAAAAAAAAAAGAAAAACAATGTGTATGCACATTGATACTCTGCAAATTTACAAATAACTAATGCAAACGTTAAAATGGAAAATTCTTCAGTTGGTATCTTTGCAATGACCCCATGAGCTGGTATTTGGGGATATTTGTCCCCCTCTGTAAAGTTAAGCCCGAGGAGTTCTCAGACCATAAATGGCTAGAAAGCCAAGTGGGACCTCTTCAGAGCTAACATAATTTCTCAAAGGCAAGGTGATATATAAAAAAGAAGAGATGGGAGCCGAGAAACTTTCAAGTTAAGTAAATTTTATGCCACTGAATTGTTATTTCACCTTGAGGATCAACTTTCCTGTGTGTTCAATGAAGAATGGACTTTTCTACTAAAACACCAGGATCTCATCCACAGTCCTGCAGGTTCCAAGCCCTGGCCTTGGCTTTCAGCCACAGTGCAAATGTTTGCAGAGCCTGAGCCGCTATGCACCATTACCCTTGTCTCACAGTTTTCCCATACTTTCTCAGAAAATAAAAGCTTTACTTTATTTGCTGCATTCCTGGCCAGTCTGTGGGTGGCAGGGATTTCCCAGTGGCTCCCAAATATGCTGCAACATTGAATGTGGTACTTCTAGGTGACCTTCAAGCATTTTCTCCTATGGGGTAGCTTGAGTTTGCCATGGATTCTGCAGACAGACATTTCCCTTCAGAACTGACCATCCACATCATTTAAGGCAGGACAGGGTCTTAACCTCACTATTGTCCTTTGTAGCATTGAAACTTTTATGACAGAGTCCCTTGTTACCTGAGAAAGCTCACAATTTAGCAAATTGAGTAAATCCATTGATCATCATTTTTTCTTGGCAGAGTTGACTGGCAACACAGAGCCTTTCACCAGGATTCTTCAACCAGGCATGTTAAGATTCAGAAAGAGTCAATAGCTTATTTTTCTAACCAGGCTGCTCTGAGAAAAAGAAACCAGAGCTAGAATGAGAGTGGAGCAAGTGTAAGGAAGAGAGGAAGAGTGAGAGCAAGAGTGAGAAAGAGAATTGTGCTCCATCCTCCTTGAGTTTCAGTGTACAGCTCGACCACTGACCATACACAATTTAGCAAGCATAATTAAAGAATTCCTCTTTTGCCTAAGAAGGTATTCTTTGGGTTTCTGTCACTTGCAATCAAAAAGATCCTAAATAAAAAAATAGCTTGACAGGACTAATTTCTAATCTAAAAAGCCACTCAGTGCTTGTATGGCTTCTGCCTGTATTACAGTGAAGGCCACCTGTGTCAGAGAACTAGATACTTCCTAAGGCAATGCTTTTGATCGACTCCAACCATTATTATTAATTTCGTTTACTGAATTGATGTCTCTCCCATGGCAGTTTCCTCCAACTACCCTTGGAAGAAACAAGGATACCTTCCAAATGGTGGTTCTTTACCATTTCAAGGCAGTTAATAGACATCTCTTACTCAAGGCATTAACTTCTGTTTTTCCCAAGACTCAAACACTCAATTTCTTCCTCTTTCTTAAATGTGTTTTTGCATCAGTTTTTCTTCCTGGTGACAGTTTTCTGACTACCAATGATATAGAGCTGAGAACTGGACTGAATACCCTAAGTAGAGTCTGGGCAGTATAGAAAATGGCCGTCCTGAATCCAGGACTATTCTTCAATCTAAGTTTGCTCTTACTCTTTGGCAATCAGAACTGAGCCTATTGTTGTCTAAGACCCATAATTGTTTTTTACTCACGCTATGGATATGTTCCCATCTCCTTAGCTTCCTGCTTATGAAGTTGTTTTTTACATCCAAGTATCAAATTATATGCACTCCTTACAAATTTCATTTCATATTCAGTGAAGCAAAAATTGAGAATGACTATGAAAAAGTTCTGGAGGTGGATGGTGGTTTTGGTTGTACGACAACGCACTTACTGCAACGAACTGTACACTTGACAGCAATTGAAAGGGCTCATCTTACATTGTGTATCTTTTACCACAATAAAAGAATTCTGAGGAAATTTAAATGAGGATAGGATATTATGATCTGAGGGAATTCTTGTTAATTTTCTTAGGAGTGATCCATAGTATTAAAGTTGTATAAGAGAAGGTATTTTTAGAAGATATTGCATAATGAAATTTCACGTGGTCTCCAATTTGCTTCCAAATGGTTAAAAAAAAAAAAGATATTTGCTAAGATAGGTAAAGAAAACTGGTAAATGTTAACAGTTGTTAATCTAAGGACTTGGTATATGAGTATTCATTGTAGTATTCTTTCAACTCTATTGTATGTATGAAATTTTTCTTATTAAAACATCAGAGAGATTCAACCCAATATTTTAGACTGTTTTGAATTTTGAATTGTCTTTCATTCCTGCTATCCGTCCAGCATTTCTATTATTGCAAATTAAATAAATATTACCAACATATCTTCATTCAAGTCATAAACAAAATTGCTGAGGTGAACTTGCTTGAGGACTTCACACCTAGTTAGCTATTTCACACTTTATTCCCAGCCCACGATAATCAATCCAACAGTGCCTTGATCTGTGGTTCTTAACAAGGGATATACCCATTTAATTATCCTAGATCCACATCCTATTTCTCCATCATTTCCACAAGAATATTATGACGCACACTGAAAATTTCTTTTCTGTGTTTATATTAATTATGTCTCTCTGAGTGACACATTTTGATAAATTGACAAAATTATGGTTTTGGAAGGCCAACCACTTCAGTTTAAATCCTGACTGGGCTACCCAGCAGCTATGTGACCTTGGATCACATAAGCTTAATAATCATCTGAATTTTAATTTCTTCATTTCTAAATTGGAAGAAGGTAGAACCAGTTATGATGATTAGTTAGGCTTTTTTATTCATCTAATACCATGTCTCAGGCACAGTGCCAGGTACTGGACATGACGCTTGTAACGTGACACAGGGAAGGTGGTCAGTAAGTGCAAGCTTACCTCCCCTTGGCCCTCCTGCGAAGATCCCCATTCAAAGAAGCATGTTCTGAACAAGAAATAAAACTAGTCATCATTGATGAGGAAAAGAAGATAGAGCAGGGAGACCAGACGCCTGGCAGGTGATGCCCCCAGGGGAAGGAGGGCATCCTGGCCCCAGGATGTGGCCTGAGAGTCTGGAAGTCTGGAATGACTAGAAGTTTCAACAGGAGGGAGGAGAAATAGGAAGGGCCTTTAAAGAAACTCATGTTCACTTTGCAGCCAGCTTGAAATCTGCCTAAAGTGCTACTTCTTTATTACCTAAATGCATTTTAAAAGACAGAACGTTTTATGTGTCATTTTCTCCAGGCCTTCAAAGATCTTCCTCTATGCCCCACCATCAGAAGAGGGCCCAGAGTACAGAAAGTTCTTTAGGATCTGAGGCTTACTCCTCTTTTCAGTCCCACCACTGCCTCCTGTCTCTAGTCCTATACTTCATGTCCTTGAAACTAACTTGCAATTAATTCCCTGGCTGCTCTGGGCCTTTGCACCCATAATATTTCCTCTGCCTGGAGAGACTCATCTCTCACCCACACTGATCCTCAACTTCACAGCTCATTCCTATTGCATTCCTTAGGCAATATTTTAAACCTCCCAGTTTTTTGTGCAAAATCCTTGCATTTATTATTCTATGCAATAATTTTCTGTTTAACTCAATATTTGCCACCCAAAGTCTCCAAGTCCTCATTAGTTCTGGGTCATGATATGTCCTTCAAAGCCTACATTAAATTGTTTGGGCAGAAAACTTCAGGCAGTCCTCCCTCATTAGCTTGAATTTCTGAAGGGCTTAGCTTCTAGCCACCACTCACTCTGACCCCTCTTCTCGTTCATCAACCTACCTCTAAGAGTACCTCTTTGCTTTCCAGCATTTCACCCACACAACGGACATTTCCTTCTCCTGCATTCTTCCAACTTCCCAGGAATAGAAGGTTGCTGGACATAACAGACTTTTCAGAATAAGGTCAGAATTAACAGGCACTAATTGCAGCCCAGTACAAGAAATAACTTCACATTCCACGTTCCTTAAAAATTCCCCATGACAGGAAATTTTCCCTGGCCCTGGCTCTCCTGAGAGCCCAACCTGCTGCCTGCTGTCATGTCTCATTCTAAAATCCTTTCCACTGTTCTCTCTACGTTATTTCAGTTCCTGGGGAACAGTATGAAAACTCCAGATTCCTCATATTTATTATGTGGGTCAGTTTTGCTCATCTGTCCAAACCTCTCCCACCATACTATTCCTAAGAGACTTTGTGTTTTATAATTAAAAACAGCCCATTTTATTATTTTCCTGAATAAGGAATTTTTTCCCCTAAAAGAAACTCTGCTGGCTCAAACCTCTACCAGCATTAGTTAATATGCCATCTCCATCATAATACTAGAGGATCCTTGAGGTTAGAATCTTCCTTGAATCACCAGCATGTGGCACAGTGACTGATGTATGAGGAAGTCTCTGTGAGTGTTTGAGAAAGCAAAAAAGCAAGGAAGAAAGCAGAGAATTCATCCTTTTCTTGTACTTCTGAAATTGCGTGTTATCACTTTCTACTTAAACGTCTCCACTGGACTCTTTAGGATCAATCTGCTTCCAGAATATCCTTTCTGTTTTGTCCTTCCAGGCTGTCAGTCTTAGAAGGGCAAGACTCCCAAAGGGCAGCCCAATCCAGTGCTGCCTGTGATGGGGTAGGCACTTCTAACCCTAATGCTGCCTAGTATTTGGAATCCCACTTTGTCTATGGATACAGCCCACATTTTCCATGTTCTTTTATGAATAATAAAGTTGATATTTTGGTCACATTCCCAAAAATATTAGTGATATGATTTGGATATTTGTCCCCTCCAAATCTCATGTTGAAATGTAATCCCCAATGTTGGAGGTGGGCCTAGTGGGAGATCTTTGGGTCATGGGAGTGGATCCCTCATGAATGGCTTGATGCCCTCCCCATGATAAGGAGTGAGTTCTTGATCTATTGGTTCACAAAGGAGCTGTTTGTTTTCAGCTCCATGCGACATGGCAGGAGAGGGAACAGAGAGAGATGGGGGGAGGTACCAGGCTCTCCCTTTCCACCATGATTATAAGCTTTCTGAGGTCCCTCCAGGAGCAGATGCCAGCACTATGTTTCTGGTACAGCCTGCAGAGCCAAAATAAACCTCTTGTTCTAAATAAATTCCTCATTTCAGGCATTCCTTTATAGCAACACAAAAAGGACTGATATAATCAGTTTTGTCAAGCAATAAAGTTAATATTTTGGTCACATTCTCTATGGTCATTTTCATCAGTAATTAAGGAGATATTGTTGTCTTAAAAAGAAAAAATGGCCGGCGCAGTGACTCACGCCTGCAAATCCAGCATTTGAGTGGCCTCGGTGAGCAGCTCAATTGAGGTCAGGAGTTCAAGACCAGTCTGGCCAACATGGTGAAACCCCATCCTACTAAAAATACAAAAATAAGCCAGGTATAGTGGCCCATGCCTATAATCCCAGCTACTTAGGAGGCTGAGGAACTAGCATTGTTTGAACCCAAGAGGTGGAGTTTGCAGTGAGCTGAGATCATGCCACTGCACTCCAGCCTGAGTGACAGAGCAAGATCCTGTCTCAAAAAGAAAAGAAAAAACTAAAAGGTTGCTCTTCATTAGTGCCTTCCCATATTCTGGGAATAAATTCCCAATTCCATGCCATGCCATGCATGACCTCTATGAGCGGACCATGTCTTTCTCTCCAGCTTTATCTCCTTCTTCTCTTCCCTCTCTCACTGCACTCTAGTCTGTTTCACACCCTCTTTGTTCTGGAAATCCCACGCTGCTTCAAGCCTTTGCATTTGCTCCCCCTCCAGTCAACCCCTTTCCCCCCCAGAAGTCTTGTCTTTTGGGTTTTAGGTCAAATGTGACCATCCCAGAGGGGTCTTTCATGATCACGCAAGTCCCATCCCACCCCACTCCCTTTTATCATATCATTCTGTTGTGCTTTCTGTGTCCCACACATCCTGACCTAAAATGATATTGTTGTGTGTTTAATACTCATATCTATGTCCTACTCACATCTATCACCAATGGAATGTCAACTCCATGAGGGGAGAAACTAAATCTTCTTTATTTGCCTCTATATTCTCAACACCTAGAGTAGTACCTGGTAAACAGTAAGTACTTAATAAATATTTGTAGAATGGACTTGAGAATAAATTGTTCATCTAATTTATTCACAGTTTCAGGTAGTAGGAATTTCAGGAACAACCTTGAAGAACTATGTCAGTATGTCTGCTTTAGAAACAACTTATTTCCATATTTCAAGCAATAGTAGCTAACACTCTGTGATATGCTTGCAAAATCTGCCCACTGTCTGTGAAGAGCTGGGGCTTCACTTCCACATACAGCAAAATAATCTTAAATTGTTCTCTAAACAGACTCTAATTGATATCATCTTGGAAAATACGGCTACATTTTTATGGTAGCTCTTCACACTCTATATTAGCAGAAAGATGATATAGAAAATGATATATAAAAGACTTTCAAGAAGCACAAAATGATTCTCAGGTATTTCTAAAGGTAACTAAACTTTTCTAATGTTCCCAGACAGTTGATACATTTCCCAAATCTTCTGATCCACTCTTCTTTAGGACTTATTGAATGTCTCTTCTCTGGTAAAATCTCTGAATTGTCTATTTCATGGACTGTTTCAAAGATAGGCTCTCCAGATTCCCTGTCCAGTGAAAGTCCAAACTAGACTTGCTCCACTGGGAGTTCCTGTTCACTCCATGGCCCCAGTGTTCAATCTAGGTCACACTATAAAAGGTTTCTACTGTCTTTGGTACCTTCTGGGGATATTTCCAGGTTCTATGAGCTCCTCGAGCTTGACCTATATTACCTGTTCTCTGTCTAAACTTGTTCTCCTTCCACCCCCTTATTTTTCCCTTTGCCTCTCAATTCCTACAGTTCAGGCTGAGATCTGGTTTCTAGAATTTCCAGGAAAGGAAATGCATTGCCATTGCCAAGCTATCTTCTCTGATTATAGTTATATCTTTTCTAAGGACTTAGAAAGGGTAAGTACATTGCCATAATCCTAGGCAGTATTTCCAAGAACTCGTACTTCCCTACCATTTGCAGGGCCCAGCGTTTGTCCTCCTGCCAGTCTCTAGGAACTAACTCTTCCCTCATAATTCTCCTTGTCAATGTCTGACTTCAAAATCACCCTTCCCTGACTGATGCCCATCATCTGAACGATGGAGTATACTCTTTCATTTTGCAGGTATCTATTACACATCAGATTAGGATTCATCTGTTTAATTAATCACTCCCTCTTTATCCTTCATTCCCATTAGATTTCTTTATTCCTCTGGGGAGCTTCACTCTGCTATGAGCACATGGGCAAACAGCCTTCTTTCCTATTTTCATTCCACTCCCACCCACAGCCAAGCCTTCTCCCAAGCTGCACTCTAAACTCAGAACATCCTCCCTGTCTAAACTCATTACTTTTCTCCCTCTTTCATTTAAACAGCTCATAAAAGTTGATTCTTATAAAGACTTTTCAGAACAATTAATGTTTTGTATTCATAATTTATTTAACAGTAGTTTCTAAAAAAAATTTATGATCTATATAATCACCTGGGGAAAAAAAGTATTCTTTTATATATAACAGAAGTTGTGTCATACAACCTATGTGCTTATCTCCCTGAGGTAAGTAACTTAAAATTTTCAGTTAATTATATTCCTAATATACTTTTATTTATCACCAGTATCATCATAATCTAAGACTACAATTTTAGAAAACACTATGTAAACAATGAATACCACTTATTATGAGTATTTACAAGGGGTAAAGAACTTACATCAGATACCTTATAAAGTCTCTAATCGTAAAAATACTTTAACTTTGGTGAAAAGAATTAAACTAATTCTATTGCTCTCAATCTGAAAAAAGTAGTGAATAAAACTTTATTCATATTCAAAATATAAATCGTAGTAGTCTCTGGATTAGGCTTTTGGAGGACATGAACTATATTGTTTTTCTCCTCAATATACTTAGCATCCCGCACAGTTGCGGGCACACAATGAATACTCCTTATATATTTGGTGGATGAATGAATATATATAAATATATGATGTAAAGAAAGATCCTTGAGATTACATAAAAGGTAAATACTAAAATTTGAACTCAATTCAGCTCAATTTGAACTTAATTTCAGACATCAAAGCCAACAGGGTTTTTATTCTTCTTTTGTTTTTTTTTTCCACAAGCACGGCCTTGATTCTTTCCATTACCACAGTCATGACTGCCACTATCCCATGTTAGTTTGTTGTTACTTAATTGCTGTAATTTTTAAAATTCTGAATCGAGTTTAGTGACTCCAAAACACCAACCTACAAGACAGATGAACTTCTGACAGCTAGCTGTAGCGTGTCAGTCACATGACCCAAGCTTGTAAGGCTTAAAACTGCTGGCCAATTTGATCAGCATAGAGATAAGTAAGTTGCATCTTTTTTTCTCCAAAGGTGACATATTATAAAAATAATTGAACTTAAATAGTATTAACTATTACAGTATAAAATACTTTAGAAACACATTTGAAAGGAAAAATCTAAGGTGCAGTTCAAGAGCTTCCTGGATCTCTTTCAGATGATCAAAATAACCTCTCTCCGAAGTCGAGCTTGTTCCAGAAAAGTTTCCCTGAGCAGCTTGTTAGAAAACAGCTTCTTATCTTTCTGTCTAGTCACCCCTTTCTACAATTTGCATACAAAACAGACAGTGTCAGTTTACCTTTTCAACTTTCTTTCTCTCCAAGTTTGGTCTTTTTTTTTTTTCATGTTGCAAAATCAAAAAGTGAAGGAAAAGTTCCATGATAGCATGATGTTGCTGAGAAACTGTTGTTTCCCAATCAGAAGAAAGTATCTACAATCTACACTTTACTTATGTTGGTTTTCTCCATTCTCCCTGTCAAGATTCTATTGCCCCAACACATATGAACACAGCTCATTAAAAACACACATGTGCAAGCCACGTTAAGTGAGAGCCAAGACCCAGTTCCACATTGGAAGGAATATTAGAGAGTCAAATCAAGGCAGTAATCTTATTTATTGAGTAAAGTTTGAGAGCCATTACAGAAATGGACCAGGAAATATCACATCTACAAAATCCAGAGGAACAAAAGATCATGTCACTTTTAGGAAGCTGAAGTGGTTCAATATATCTAAATGCATATGAGGTATCCATCAGCACCTACTTGTCCACAGCCCCTTATGAGTGATTTTTCCCAGCATATGGTCTCCTGTTGCTCAATCAGCAATGTTTTATGGCATAATCATCTTTTTACCTACATCAACTAGAGCTGGTGAAACCAGGACTGGTAATACCTCAGTCTACCTGCTGGTTAATGACACATGACACTTGGCACTGAAAGATAAGTCAACCAGTAAGGTTTATTTCTCAGAAATTTGACCTGAAAATCACCAGGAAAATGAGCTAGATAAGAGTGAGAATTAAAACTGAGATGTTGGAGGAACAATGATGAGACATACAAGCTAAATTTGCCAGGGAACAGAAGTTATCATTACAGGTAAAAGGTCAATTAAGAAAGGAAAATGGAACATACATAAAGAGAGCAGCAAAGCATGCTCCTCAAAGAGCTTTTTAAAAATACATTTTTATTTTCATTAAATCTATCACAAAAATGTACACTCATTAATATTAATAACAAGGCTGTGTGGCTAACCTGACCACAGTCCACTTTATCACCTTTCTTTTTCATAATACTGTTCACATATCTCATCTCATTCCATTGTGCAAATGACCCCATTTTACAGATTACAAAACTGAGGCACTGAGAGAATAAGTGACTGGCTGAAGTGAATATGGTACATTTTCGGTGCTCTTCAAGAACTCACATTTTTCATTCCTTTAGCATGATTCACTTCAACGGGCTGTGAATCAATCAGAAAGTTATACATTAAAAGTAGTCAGAACCTATATTTATATCGGCCAGAGTTTTTTTCACAGCCATTCTCTGCTACTTATCCAGATTGTCAGTTATACACTATAATTTATTTATACACCTAAAAGTATAAAACAATATTTTTAATATTTAGCTTTAATGACTTTCTAGTATGTGTCATTATTCTGATACTGTCATCTCATTGAGCTTAGTGTAAATGACATTATTAAATTATATGGGCAGTATAGAATTACATTCTTTAAATCATGTGCTTCATAATATTTTATTTTAATAAAGTCTTTGCAGTAGAAACCTTCCACTACTCATTTATTCTTTCTCATGAGATGAAAAATTTTGCTCTAGGCCTTTAAATGAAGACCAATTGGAAAATTAATCATAATTGCTATATAACAATCTCAAAGTAGCTTTGGAGTGTTGTTTAGAATTTAATTGACTATCCTTTGCTATGAACATCAAGACCTAAAATTGTGGTGAAACGAGAAGGAAGAGAAATGTAAGTAAGCACATATCCTAGTAAATTTCAAAAGGGCAAAGGTTTGGTTAAAAAGTTACAAAGTTTGTTAATTCCTCCTTTCCATCTCCAGATGTTGTCATGGCAATACGTCCTTAATTAAAACACATACATGTACATGCACACATACACACACATAAGTTCAGTCTTTGTGGTACTTTTACTTATATCTACATTCTCATATGGAATCTAAATGAAATATTCCTCAGCAGACCCACTGCTGTGGCTATTAGAAGTCTGTAAAAAGTCAAGTAAAATATGCAATTGGTAAACTACGGTGAATCTTATAAAATACAGCATATCCTACAAAACCCAGATTTCTAAAATACAAGGCTGTGAGAGTGTATCATGTGAGATTCCAAGTAATGTTTTATTCAAATAGCCTAATCAGAGACAAGTCTTTGTGAGCAGGCAGGATTTAGTGTACAGCATCTGTTTGCCAGGTGCATCCTTGCTGACCTTGAAGATAACAAATAGGAGTGAAAGACATTCATGCCCCTCCACTGCTGGCATTCTGTGTTCTTTGTGATTCTGCAGGAAATGCATTAGTATGCCACTGTGGCTACAAGACCATGGCAGGGGAACCAAAATCCACCTCTTAGATATTACTGCACTATGGCTCAACAGACACTCTGGACTCAGGGAGTAACTAACAATAAAATGCATTTTTAAATTTTCAAAAACACATTAGCATTAAGAATGCTAATGTATCATGAACGAGAAAAAAGAAAAAGAAGAATCCCAAAGGAAGAAAGACTTGTGTCTTTTGGTTGTGATTCTGGACTTTCAAGGAAGTTGCTGGTAAACTGGCCTCTCCTGTGAGCACTTTGAGTTCTCAGGAACCTGAGTAACAGAGCAATTCAAGTTATTACTGTTCAGGGAAAACCTGGCCACTTCAGCCCAGCTGACCGAGCCAAAGATTGTCTTCCTGATAGAGCTTGAGAACCTCAGTAACATTTTAACCCATACTGCAGATAACAATTTACACACCACTTACTTGGGGCCCAATAATGATTTTTTACTTGGAGACTTAATTTCATTTTCCTAATACTGAAGCCTCCTGGCTATGGGAGTGAGATCTGGGGAAGGGAGGGCGATGATGGCTCGATGGATTATTCCAAAGAACTGGAGCAAATTTATAAATTAAAGACTTTATTATCCAGCCCTCCCCTTTCCTCTCATGCATGCTCCCTTTCTCCCTGACCCATCATTCTTCTTAGAGTCTAAGGCATCATTAGACAGTAAATTTTTAAAGAATTTGCTATATATTAAATACATGGGTCACCAAATTGTCCCCTAGATTGTGCTAAGTGACACTGCCCCCAGCAAGATCTGAGGTAGTCCACCATCCAGCAATCTCATCAGCTTCTAACAAAGCTCTCTTTGCTTTGCCAGTTTCATAAAGGGATATATTCCTCTCTTTTGTTTTATTAGAGGCTAATATGGTTTAGCTCTGTGTCCCCACCCAAATCTCATCTTTAATTGTATTCCCGTAATTCCCACATGTTGTGGGAGATAATTGAATCATGGGGCCAGTTTCTCCCATACTGTTCTCGTGGTAGTAAATAAGTCTCACAAGATCTGATGATTTTATCAGGGGTTTCCACTTTTGCATCTTCCTTTTTTCTCTTGCCAGGCCAAGTAAGAAGTGCCTCCGCCATGATTCTGAGGCTTCCTCAGCCACATGGAACTGTAAATCCAACTAAACCACTTTTGCTTCCCAGTCTTGGGTATTTCTTTTCTTTCTTTCTTTCTTTTTTTTTTGAGACGGAGTTTCGCTCTTGTTACCCAGGCTGGAGTGCAATGGTGCGATCTCGGCTCACCGCAACCTCCGCCTCCTGGGTTCAGGCAATTCTCCTGCCTCAGCCTCTTGAGTAGCTGGGATTACAGGCACGTGCCACCATGCCCAGCTAATTTTTGTATTTTTAGTAGAGATGGGGTTTCACCATGTTGACCAGGATGGTCTCGATCTCTTGACCGGGTATTTCTTTATCAGCAGTGTGAAAACAGACTAACAGTAAATTGGTGCCAGCAGGGAGGGACATTGCTGAAAAGATATATAAAAATATGGAGGCAACTTTGGAATTGGGTATCAGGCAGAGGTGGAATGTTCAGAGGGCTCAGAGGAAGGTAGGAAAATGTGGGAAAGTTTGGAAGGTCCTAGGATTTGTTGAATGGCTTTGACAAAAATGCTGATAGTCATATGAACAGTAAGGTCCAGGCTGAGGTGGTCTCAGATGGAAAAGAGGAACTTGTTGGGAACTGGAGCAAAGATGACTCTTGTTATGTTCTAGCAAGGAAAATGGTGGCATTTTGACCCTGCCCTAGAGATTTGTGTAACTTAAAAATTTCTAAGCAGCAAAGCATTCAAGAGGCGATTTGGGTGCCGTTAAAAGTATTCAGTTTTAAAAGGGAAACAGAGCCTAAAAGTTTGGAAAATTCACAGCCTGACAATGTGATAGAAAACAAAAACCCATTTTCTGAGGAGAAATTCAAGCTGGCTTCAGAAATTTACATAAGTAAAGAGGAGCCAAATGTTAGGGGAAAATGTCTCCAAGGGCATGTCAGAGGTCTTCATGGTAGCCCCTCCCATCACAGACCGTAAGGCCTAGGAGAAAATGGTTTCCTGTGCCTGGCCCAGGATCCCTTTGCTGTGCTCAACCTAGGGACTTGGTGTCCTGCATCCTAGCTGCTCCAGTTGTGTGTGGCTGAAAGGGGCAATCGCAGAGCTTGGACTGTGGCTTCATAGGGTGCAAGTCCCAAGCCTTGGCAGCATCCATGTGGTATTGAGCCTGCCAGTGCACAGAAGTCAAGAATTGAAGTTTGGCAACCTCCACCTAGATTTCAGAAGATGTATGAAAATGCCTTGATGCCCAGGCAGAAGTCTGCTGCAGGGGCGGGTGCTCATGGAGAACTTCTGCTAAGCAGTGCAGAGGGAAGTGTGGGGCTGGAGCCCGCACACAGAGTCCCTACTGGGGTACCACTTAGTGGCGTTGTGAGTAAAGGGCCACCATCCTCCAGACCCCAGAATGGTAAATCCACTAGCTTTCACTGTGCACCTAGAAAACCTGCAGACACTCAATGCCAGCCCATGAAAGCGGCCAGCAGGGAGGCTGTACCCTGCAAAGCCACAGAGGCAGAGCTTCCCAAGACTAAGGGAATCCACTTCTTACGTCAGCATGACCCAGATGCAGGGCATGGTGTCTAAGGAGATCATTTTGGAGTTTTAAGATTTGACAACCCTGCTGGATTTCAGACCCGCATGGAACTTGTAGGCCCTTAGTTTTGGCCAGTTTCTCCTATTTGGAATGGGTGTATTTACCCAATGCCTGTAACCCCACTGTACCTAGGAAGTAACTAACTTGAAGTCACTAACTTGTTTTTGATTTTACAGGCTCATAGGAGGAAGGGACTTGCCTTGTCTCAGATGAGATTTTGGACTCTGAATTTTTTAGTTAATGCTGAAATGAGTTAAGACTTTGGGGGAAGGCATGACTGGTTTTGAAATGTGAAAACATGAGATTTGGAGGGGCCAGGGATGGAATTATATGGTTTGGCTGTGTTCGCCTCACCACACACACACGGATCTCTTCTTGAATTGTACTCCCACAATTCCCACATGTTGTAAGAGGGACCTGGTGAGAGATAATTTGAATCATTAGGGAGGTTTCCCCCATACTGTTCTCATGGTAGTAAATAGGACCCACCAGATCTGATGGTTTTATCAGGGGTTTCTGCTTTTGCATCTTCCTCATTTTCTCTTGCCACTGCCATGTAAGAAGTGCCTTTCACCTCCCGCCATGATTCTGAGGCCTCCCCAGCCATGTGGAACTGTAAGTCCAATTAAACCTTTTTCTTCCCAGTCTCGGGTATATCTTTATCAGCAGCATGAAAACTGACTAATACAGAGCTCATTTTGCCATCAGTTTAAATTAAAATATTTTAAATTGAACCTGCTAAAATATTTATATTAATGTTTCACAATAATAAATCAATCTTGCATTCTTAGGATAAAATCTACAAGATGATGATGAATGATTCTGTGAACATTCTGCCGGTGTCAGTCTGATCTCCTCCATTTAGGGTCTTAACATCTATGTTAGTTAGGAATATTGGTCTCTGATAGTCTCTCTAGTAGCTAAGAACCCTAGAATGTACCAGTGCCTGGAACACTTGAGGGACAAACATTGTACATGACTAATAGGTATATATAGTGAAGCAAAGAAAAAAAAACTGGGGGAGGTCCTCATGGTCACATAAATTATAGAGATTTATAATGTATATTAACATATTATAGACTCTAGGATATCCTGTATTAATGAACTCTGTTGATTTGTTTTACCCCTGGTTTATTAAATATATTTTGCTAAATATACAGAATGCTATCTGAATGGAATAACTATTAACCTCTCACAGAACAGTCAAGTGTCCCATTTAACAATTTGAAAAAACACGTATAGTCTTTTTGTTCTGTGTTTGGCACATGTTTTATGCTAGCTTCACAAAATTAATTTGTATTTTCTTGTTCTCCAAGGTAACTTAAATGTAAAGTAAATAATTTTGTTTTCTGAACATTTGAAAGAATGCTCCTATGCAATCTACTAGTCTCAGTAACTTTTGGTGATAATGGCTTTTTTATAATTTAATTTTTTATGATTATTGATATGTTTTGATTTTCTATTCTTCATATGTACTTCTGAAAATTCCTTTTTCAAAAAAAGTGCCTACATATTTAAGATTGTAAAAATAATAGGAAAATGTTATATACCTTATTTTTTGAAAAAATCATTGCCATTTCTTGATATTTCACTTTTATTTACAATATTTTATTTGCATTTTCTCCACTTTTTTCTTCATTAGATTTTTCAGAGTCATTTTATATTTACTCTCTGTGACTTTACTATTATTCTTATTCAATTATCACTACTTACACTTATATATTGTTATTCTTGTCTTTTTTCAATGCTGCATAGTTTATTTGTCATCTTTATTAGTTAATTAATATAAAAGTTAAGGATCTGGGTTTGCCTGTGAGTAAGATTTTGGCAGCATTTTATAAATTTTGGCATAGACTATTCTCTTATCTGTTATACACCATATTGTTTATCAATATGGTATTTGATTATTTTGTGATTTAAGAATGATTTAGATGAATATCCTGTAATTTTTATTTTATTCATTCAATTTATATGGCTAATTTCTAATTTTACTGCATTTATTTAAAGAATTAAGGAATGAACTTGTACCAATTTCTACACTCAAATCTAACATATCAATGTTTTTAAATGTTCAATAAATGCTTTTTTGAAAAGTTGTAATTTTGTGTACAGGACATAAAACTTCACATAGTCATAATAATACCTCCTCTTTAGAAGACTGAAAATTTTATGTCTACATTATTGACCTTTTTATCTCCTAAAGAAATAAAGAGGTATAATAAGATCTTAAAATACAATTGCAGTGACTTTAGTTTACTCTTATATTTCTAGACTTCCAAAATATATTCAGAAGCTGTGGTATCTACTATACAAAACTTATAGCTATTATAATTTCATTGGGTAAAGGAAAGTTCACTAATGTGAAAGTACTTTTTGCCATCTTTAATGTATTGCTTTTAATTTTATTTCATTTGAAATGTAATGTTACCACTCATAATTTCTATGTGATTGCCTTTATATTTTGACTCTATGATTTTCAAATGTAGTCAAGGGACTCCTAGGAGTCTCTGAAACCCTTTTGAAAGCTCGTGAGGTCAATATTTTCAGAATAATTCTAAGATCTTATTTGCCTTATTTACTCTCATTTTCTCAGGAGTGTACAGAGGGACTTTCCAACCCTCATGACATGTGATGACATCATCAATCTGATGGCTTACAGAATGTGTGCTTGTGTATTTTTTTTCTGTTTTAAAAATTTCTCAGATTTTTATAAAACTTCTCGAAGAAAACACAGGAGAAAGTCCTTGTGACCTTGGGTTAGGCAAAGATTTCTTAAGTAGAATACAAAAGCATGAACCATAAAATTAAAAATTGATAACCTGGACTTCATCAAAATTTTAAAACTTCTCTGAAAGATACTGTTATAAAAAAGAGAAACAAAGAAACAACAAGCCATGGAGTAGAAAATACTTGTAAAACTTGTATCTAATGAAAGAGTGGTATCCCGAAGATATAAAGAACTATCGAGATTTAATAGCATGAAAACAACCAATGGGCAAAAGATTGGAACAAACACAATATATCATGAAAGAAGAGATACTCACAGCAAATAAGCACATAAAAATAGGCTCAACATAATTAGTTTTTAGCAAAACACAAATTAAAACCACAATAAGATAATACTATACATCCATTAGAATAGTTAAAATATTTTTAAGCTGACAATATCAAGTGCTGTGAGAATGCTAATGCTAACTAAGTGGAACTCTCAGACATGGCTGGTAAAAATGCAAAATTGTTCAATCACTTTGGTATTGTTTCTTATAAAACTTCTGATAAAGTTAAACATAAACTTACCATATGACACAACAATCCCACTACTGGGTCTTTACCCACAGAAATGAAAACATATGTCCCACAAAACCCTGAACACAGTGCTCATCGTAGGTTTATTTGTAATAACCATAAACTGGAAAACCGCAGGTATCCACTGACCAGTAAATGGATTAAAAAAATCATGGCGCAGCTATAGAACTGAGTACTGTTCAGCAATAGAAAGAACCAAACTACTGAAACAAACTCCATGTAACAACATAGATGAATCTCAAAAGCATTGTGCTAAGTGAAATAAGTCAGACTTCATAGGCTATATAAAGTACGATTGTATTTATATAATATTTGGAAAATACAAACTACACAGCCACAAAACAGGGCTAGAAGTGGAGGAGACTGTTGATCTCAAAGGAACATGGAAACATTCTGTATTTTGATTGTGATGACATTTAAACAACCTTATAGATTTGCCAAAATTCACAGAGTTTTATACATAAAGGGTGAATTTTACTGTATTCAGATCTATGAACCTGACCAAAAAAGAAATTTGGTTTTAATGTTATACCCATAGATATAATCTACATAAATAATGGCTCTCTGGAGTCCTCAACAATTTTTAAGAAGTAAATAGAGATCCTGAGATGAAAACATTTGAGAACCATTATTATAAGTCATGGTAAATAATATAATTTATATTTATTTTCTACTTTAACTTGTTAAAGCAGCATACCATTGACATTGTAACATATTCTGAGTGTTTTCAGCTTTTACTATGTAGATTAAAACATATAAAGTAATTTACTGTTAAAAATATTTTTAGGCTTACTTTAGTTTTCTTATTTTACCTTTTTAAATATCTCTACATTTTGCTATATGCAATTTTATTTTTCTCCTGTCATTTGAAAAATATACTTTGTATCTACTTGTATTACTCTTTAAGTGTCTCAAACACACAAATATAACTTTTTCTATCAGGATGAAATGAGATAATGTCTTTGATCTTTCCTATATACCTTGTGAGACCAGATATTATTTTACCCACCCTGTCCTGCTCTAATCCTTAGCTTGAGACAGGGACTACTATAAATAATTAAAACCATTTGACATTATATATATTCTTTATTAAGACTCATGCATTTTAAAAAATTATACTGATAACCATTTACGTTAATGTACTTACTAGGCCTGATTCTTTCTTCTTCATTCCTTTTATTCACTCCATTGTCAATTGTTTGAATGTTGGGTTTATTATTTGTTTTGTTTGCAATGCTGTGTCAAGTATCTTCCATCCATCCCTTCGTGTTCCTTCTCTATCCTGTTTTTTGCCCTGAGAGGCTGGCCTGAGTGACTTGCCCCATTGAGATTCCATGCACTGTTGCTTTCTGTTAGATTTGGACTATGGGACCAAGAGCTTGGAAGAGAAGGAAGAGTAATTTTTTTACTACAAAATTAGTCATTTTTTTCCTCTGTGAGGTGGCCTGAAGTTGGTATATTCCTTGACAGAAAGTCACTGATCATCTCAAGGTAACCTGCTCTGTGTAGTGTAAATTGGATTGGATAACCTGTCTTGCCTTTGGATCTACAGGGGGTGGCAGCCTGCTGTTGCCAGCCCTGGATTTTTGCCTTATCCCTTGTGGTTCTCTTACAACCCATTTACCCCTTTGCAATAAATCTCTCTGTAAACAAACTCTCCTCAGATTATCCTCAATTGAGTCTTCATGTATTCTGTGTAGAGATACTGATGTCACTGATTATTCAAAAGATTAGCAAAGAGATCGTGTGGCATAAGCTCTCTTTTCATAATTTTGTCTAGAACATGTTGAGCTTTATCAATCCAAATGCTCAGGTCTTTTTTTTTTCTTTTCAGTCTAGACACTATTGCTCAACTTGTCTTTGTTTATTGCATCTGTTCCATTTGTTTGGCATTTTTCTCTAGGTTCACATGTAGTTTTTCTGTTAGATCCTTGTTTCAGTCTTCACTAACTGCTCTCTCTCTTTGCTGTCATGTTTTTGTCCTATGTCTGCACGCTGGGAGCACTTATCACATTTATCCTTGACATTACTCATTTGGACTTCTAGAATGTTAATTCTTCCCTTTTTGGCATATTTTAATTCTGTCTACATTATTAGTTATTGGTGTTTTTTTAAAAAAAAAATTAATCCCACCTCCAATGTTTATCTCTATAGTACTACTTTTCTGGATAGTTTTGCTATTGCTTCATAAAATGTTATCATCTTGTAAATTATGTAGACTGGGTATTTTTATTAAATTTTTCTTCTGTTCTCTGCAGTAATTCACTTTCTGGGTTCTGTTCTTCTAATAAATCTTCAAGAGGGTATTCCACTCAATTTTTTTTAATGTTTAGAGACAGAGTCTTTCTATGTTGCCCAGGCTGTTTTCAAACTCCTGGGCTCGAACTTCTTCGAATTCTTCCACTTCAGCCTCCTGAGTAGCTGGGACTTACAGGCACATGCCTGTGTCCAGCTAATAATTTTTTAATGTTTTTTTCTTAATGACTTACCCACTATCTAAATTTCCCCAGCTCCATTTATCCATTTCTTGATGAGTAGATTCCCAGTCTCATATACTCATCTGAAGAGCAAGATTATGTATATGACTTCTAGCTCCATTCCTGCATCTTCTAAGCCACTACGCAGTATGGATGTGCAGGTCTTTGATTCCCTAATCCTGCCTCTTTCAGAGTAATTGAAATGTGTGAAATAATCTAATTTGCAATTTGTCTTTCTATCAGGGCTTTTCCAGATCTTCCTCCATTTTTGCCTTCAGGACATAATAGGCCACTCCCATTCTCTTTTTACAGCTGACTATCTTGCTCTAGTTTCACTCTGCTTTTTTGTTCTAAAATGTGCATAGAAAGAGCTGCTGAAGGTGAGAGGAAATGGGGGATGGTGCCTTAGCAAACTGCTAGGACAACACCTTTGTTGCGGTTTTAATGTTTGGAACTGACACAGGAACTCATAGCCAAAGGCTCAATGTGAATAGGGCTGAAATAATTCAGTCTTTCTTTGATACCCCCAAATGAACTCTGTTAGAGAAAGAAAACCATGTATAGACTACTACCCAAAGTGGAAACTTTAATGGCCTCATAATTTGTGGAGATTCTTCATAAACATGGCAATAGAATGAATTTTTTGACTGCTACTTTTCAGCATTGTTGTGTATTTGTCCATATTTCTAAATCCAGGTTGAGAGAAACTGCATCAGGACTAATAGATGCCTCAAAAGTACTTAAACCCCAATTTTTTTTTTTTTTTTTGAGACGGAGTTTTGCTCTTGTTACCCAGGCTGGAGTGCAATGGCGCGATCTTGGCTCACCGCAACCTCCACCTCCTGGGTTCAGGCAATTCTCCTGCCTCAGCCTCCTGAGTAGCTGGGATTACAGGCACGCGCCACCATGCCCAGCTAATTTTTTTGTATTTTTAGTAGAGACGGGGTTTCACCATGTGGACCAGGATGGTTTCCATCTCTTGACCTCATGATCCACCGGCCTCGGCCCCCCAAAGTGCTGGGATTACAGGCGTGAGCCACCGCGCCTGGCCCCCTAAACCCAAATTTATATATTCCTATACTCTAAGGTAGACTTTTGAAAAAGTGAGGCTGGATTGGCAATTCGGAGGATCCTTTGCCTAGTGTTGCTTCTGATGGTATTAAGATTTACATGGACTATATTTAAAAGTCTATTTTTCTTGATATCTTGAACATTATCAGCCATTATATTTATTGCTCAAATTCAGGAAAAGAAATAAATGTTTCACAGGGCTTGAAGCTTATCCTAGGAAGAATTTCTTTAAGAAAAAGAATACAAAATCAGGAACCTAAAATTAGGTACAAAATGATTACTTATTCAGAAGTGGAAAAGCTAATATAAAAATGTTTTTAAAGATTGAAAAATAAGATAAGCATCACAAAATCCAGAAAAATAAGAATATTTTTATTAATTGACACAGTTCTATAATTCTTTTTAAACTATATATTTGGCTGCTTCCTTTTAAATCACCACTTCTTAGGATAATTTTATAATATAATTTTTATTGAGAGAATAGAAAAATAATTCAGCATTACTTCTGGCATGATAGACCAAGATTCATTTGTTTTAATCAATGATACTTTAGAAAGCTTCTTTCAGCTTTACAAGTTATTATTGGTATTGTCTTACGTGTTTTTGTGTTGTTATCAGATTTGGAAAAAATTCTATTTTTATTCTCTCTGCCTTTCATTGTGGTAAAAAAGCAAATAACATTTACTATCTTTGTTTTTTGAGACAGAGTCTTGCTATGTTGACCAGACAAGACTCTGTCTCAAAAAACAAAGATGGTAAATGTTATGCGTTTGTGGTGCAATCTCAGCTCACTGCAACCTCTGCCTGCTGGATTCGAGTGATTCTTCTGCCTCAGACTCCTAAGAGCTAGGATTACAGGCCCGGCTAAATTTTTTAATTTTAGTAGCGATGGGGTTTTGCCATGTTGGCCAAGCTGGTCTTGAAACCCTGACCTCAGGTGATCTACCTGCCTTGGCCTCCCAAAGTGCTAAGATTACAGGCATGGGTCACCATGCCCAGCCAATTTACCATCTTAAGCGTACCATTTTTAAGTGTACAGTTTGCTAGTGTTCAGTATATTCACACTGTTGTGAAAGAGATGGCCAGGAATTTTTCATCTTGCAGATCTGAAACTCTCCACCCACTAAACAACTCCCACTTTTTCTTTCCCCCTGGCTCCTTATAGCCTCCATCCTGCTTTCTGTTTCTTTGAAGGTGACTGCTAGGTGCCTCATAGATGTAGAATCATACAGCATTTGTCTTTTCGTGACTAGCTTATTTCATTTAACATGATGTCTTCAACGTCCATTTATGCTGTAGCATGTGTCAGAATTTCCTTCCATTTTTTTTTCTTTTGAGAAGAAGTCTTGTTCTGTCACCAGGCTGGAGTACAGTGGCATGATCTCAGCTCACTGCAACCTCCATCTCCTGGGTTCAAACGATTCTCCTGCCTCAGCCTTCTGAGTAGCTGGGACTACAGGCGCATGCCATCACATATGGCTAATTTTTGTATTTTTGATAGAGATGGTGTTTCACCATGTTGGCCAGGATGGTCTCCATCTCTTGACCTAGTGATCCACCTGCCATGGCCTCCCAAAGTGCTGGAATTTCAGGCGTGAGCCACCATGCCCAGCCAATTTTCTTTCTTTTTAAGGCTGAATAATATTTCACTGTATATATAATACATTTTTTACATTCCTATATTTGTCTATGAACACACAGGTTGCTTCCACCTCTTGGTGATGATTGTAAATAATGCTATTATGAACATAGGTGTGCAAATATTTCTTTGAGGCCCTGATTCCAATTTTATTTTTGATATATACCCATAAGTGGAAATGCAGGGTCATTCAGGTTACTTCTTATATAAACTATAAAATATGAAAACATTTTATTTGGTTCACTCTCTGACTTTGTTACATTTAACACTTTATTTCTCCTCCACTACAGACTCCATGTTCCCACCACTAGAGAACATATTTATATCCTGATACACCTGTGCCTCTGTGTCATAGTGCTGCATGGGTCAGCACAGAGCAGGGTTACTGAATTTCTGAATACAGGCTTTTCCTACACCAGGAGAGACAACAATAACTTAAATATTCATGAAAATGATAGCGAATTACAGAAATAAATTTCAGTAAACCCAAACTAAGTATATCTACAATTCAATTTCCCTGTTGTGTCAGATTCCTGGTTCAGACCTCACAGGTTCAGCAGAGTGCTCTGCCTATCAGCTTTGGAGTCTGTCTGAATGAAACTGCACAACAGTTACAGCTCTTTTAAAGCAATTTCTCCAATACCTTTCTTTATTTTAGAATTGCATGTTTATATTGTTTTTTCTTTATAATGCAATGTATTCTCTGAGCATCTGTTTCTTGTTCATGTGTTTGCTCCATGTAGGGTCTATGAATAGTGAAAATGGATCAGCTGAGTTCTGTGGCAAGCTTTTTTAGTGTACTTTGTGAAATGCTAGTTACCTGTCTTCTATTTAATGTAAATAGCATGTGATATGGTGGCTTTCTCTTTCATACCTGACTTTTCCATGTTCGGTTTCTATAGTGGCTGCATTCTCTTTTTTAGGTCAATGTTCGGCAAATTTTGGCAATGGAAGGACATTTTGAACATCCTTTAGAAGAAAAAGGCAATTATTGTTCAAAGCTTGTTGCATCATTCAGGACCCATTTCCTGCTACCACCAGTGAGCATCATGCTAAAGGCAGCAGTTGACCTGCACTTCTGCTAAATCACTTTGGGCTATATGACATATGGACTATATATGCACATCAAAAATAATGTGCACATAACTAAACAAAACACAGTATCTCTTATGAGAGTAGGATGAATGGGACAAGAATGTAGGGAGCAGCAGACAGACAAGCATGATAAAAGCACATGAGGATCATTCCACATCATGGGATTGCTGGAGACAATAGAGACATGACTCCCACTTACTCAATTGCATTTCAGAGTAAGAAAATTCTTCCCTTGGGTCAAGAGTGATCATGGAAGGCCATGTTTAAATAAAGATGTAATTGGGTCATGGTCTTTAAGTAAAGTCCAATCTATATTGAATGGCCTGAATTCAGGCTTTCCCAGACCCCAAACTTTCTATTTTTGCTACTTTTTTCAATTCTGACCTAGGATATGACCAAAGGCGTTTACTTTGCATTGGTACTATTAGATTTCTGTATTTTCTGTTCTCCAGAATAATAATATTGGGGAGGGGGAGCATAGACTTTATTGTCAAGCAGATCTAGGTTCAATATCTCTTTCTTAGAAATCTGTAAAGATAAAATACAATATTATACCTCAGGTCCTGAGAGCGTCCTTTCCATAATTTTATCTGATCCTGGTCAAATCCATAATTCTATATTATGCACATGAATTTGTTAGTAATTTTTTTTCAAATTATGCTGCATGGTAAAGCACAGAAGTGCAGACACAAATCTGTAAAATCCCATCCCAATCCTCAGATTGCTTAAATGTTTGCCTTTTTAAGTAAAGGGAATCTAGGGAGTGGGAACCATCAAAATGAGAATCAGGTACAGGCAAGAAAATAAGACAACTTTAAGTATATGGAGATTATTGGGGGCCAGCAAAGCTTCCAATCCCCTGACACATATCTCAAGGATCTGAACTCAGTCAAGCCATGATGGGAATCCTCCATCCTAGGACCCTGATCTATTTTTCTACATTTGCTTCCACTGTTCTCCAAAAGGCTCGGGTTTTTAGATTCTAAAGACCTCTTCCATATTCCAACCTCCAAAATTTTGCTCGCATACTGTATGCTTATTCTCCCTCTCCTTAACTCTGCCTTTCCAAACTATTCTCTGGAGTTCTATTGAATTACATTTCTTCCATGAAGCCTCCATGGCTGCTATAAAAAGAAATGGGCAGAAGGGACTCTAAATCCTCTACCTTATCTGAAACAGAGCAAATATGCTTTCTCTGTTTTCCATATTGGCTCCTATGTAAGATCTCAAATATTTTTCTCTTACTTAAGTTGAATATCTACTATTAATTTTGGTCAGATTCTTTCCATCTATTGGATAATATTCTGCATATGTGTTCAATTCAGATAGAGGGTTTAGTTCCAACTAAGAGGTAAATTCTTAGTAGACAGGAACCATTCCTAATTTACATCTTTAAGCAATGTTGAGATTGCCCACAACCATGCTTGTATTGAACACTCTATAAATTTTAATCAAGGTATTTAAAAAACTTTATTTCTGTTATGGATTGAATTGAGTTCCTAAAGTGTATATGTTGAAGTTCTAACCATCCATACTTGAGAATGTGACGTTACTTGAAAATAGAGTTGTTGGGGAGATAGTAAGTGAATAAGACGGGCCCCTAATCTGTAAAACAAGCAAAAACTTGGATACAGACACATGCACAGGGAGGATGCTATGTGAAGCTGGAGATAGAGACCAAGTCGACACGACAGGAGCCAGACACCAGAGATTCTAGCAATCCCCTCAAGCTGAGAAAGAAAGCATAGAACAGACTGATTTCTCCCTCACAGGCTATGGGCCTCAGAAGAAATAACTCCACCAGCACCTTGATCTTGGACTTCTCACTTCCAGAACTGGGAGACAATAAATTTATGTTGTCTTTAGCCATCCAGTTTGTGGTGCTTTGTTATGACAACCCTAGGAAATGAGTACAGTCCCTTCAGACAGAAATAGATCAAGGACAAAATCAGTGTGATTCTCTATCTTCCTATGAAATTCTGGCTTTGACCATGAGGAAACTGCAGAAATCTGTAGTGGTCTTTTATCAGATCATAAGTCCCGTTGTGAAGGAATGTGGTCCACTGCAGGCCAGGAAATGTTGGAGCGTGTTATGAGGTTAGAGCTAAGTCTGCATTTATTGTGATTTTAGAGAAGCATGAGTAATGAGAGTGCGGCTAGGACTTGGCCCTGTGTCTTTCAGGTGATGCAATTGAAACAGCAAGGAAGCAGAGGGCAGGCCTCCTTTGGGATCACCATGGAAACCGTGGCCATGGCCCTCCTGGACGGAGACCTGGGTGTGGGCTTTCTTTGATCGCCTCTTTCCCAAAGCATGAACCTGCAGGATTAAATCCACATTGGCTGCTGCATAGGTGGAACAAGGTTTGGTGGTGGTAAACCTCAAATGGGCTTACTGCCCAAGCCTCATCAGTATAATCATGCCCCTGAAATTGTTCTCGTCCTTAGTTTATACTTTTAAAAATTTCCAGAGTCTCACAGTTAGAGTTAGAAGAGGATAGTGGCTGCTCTGGACTATGAGAAAAGCAATAAACAACCCCACAGTGGAAATACATGAAGGCTTGTTTGTCCCGAAATCTTAAGACTGGTGTGAAGCCTAGCAGAGCCTAAGATCCAGTCGCCACTCATTAAGCCTTTTTCTTAGAGATAAGAAGCTACCTTAGAAAGAAAGGTGAGACTTTTCTATCTGTGTTTTCCAGCATCCGCTACTTGGAATTCCAAGGGAGAGAGCAAAGGTGTAAAGACTGAGGAAATTCATTGATCATACTAAAACTCATATTTACTCTACATGTTACGAAGAAATTCTTTGATCTTTTATTTCATTTTACTCTCTCAGAAACCCTGTGAGCCAGATATTATTATCCTCCTTGTACAAATGAGAAAACATGTATTCATTTTTTTTCTAAAGATGAAACTCAGAGAACTGGCTCAAGTTAATACATGTAGTAATGACCTGCTGAAACCTCACATTCAGAACTTCTAGCTGCAAATCTTAAAATATTTCCACCAAGACATACTGGAGTAAACAGCAAACAGAGAAGAAAAGGAAGGGAAAGACAGATGTGTGAGAAGGGACTTCATCACTTCGGAGGAGCAGAATTAAAGACCCTAAGTGAAGAAGCAGGGCTCCATCCCAGCACTTCCTGGTCTGGCCTGGCCCTCTAGGCCCTAAAGGCTGCCTTCCTGCTGTACATGGAATCTCAGCTCTTTTCATGACTATAGTATTTGCATGATCCAACGCCTCTCCAGGCTTTCTAATCACAATTCCATTAGCATTTCCTCTCAGGCCTCTCTCCAGCCTCTTGGCATCTTTGAGTCTTATCACTTTACCTTCCGTGGGTTGTCTTTACTCCCCCTCACTTGTAGAAGCCAGAGCTGGATAAAATCTTCCAATTCAGTTTTGACCTTCTCTGCATCCAGTGTATCTCACACTCTGTTTCACAATAAATGAGTCTGTCAAAAGATTAGGACATGATTTAATTTAATGTATATCAGTTTTAAACTACATTTCAAGTAGCAAGACTCTTAAGACCAGTGTTTTATTTACTTGGCTATTGTTATGGCTGTTTTTCCTTTTACCACCTGATAATTAGACAATGAACAAGGAAAATAAATTTTATTGCTTCTAAACAATTCGATTCATCCTCATTTCCTGGAGTGCCTCACATATACATATATCATTTTGCAGTTCAGGAAACAATAAATTCTAGTAAAAGTTAAGTTAAAACTATCAAATGATAATGGAAAGAAAAGTGACTATTTCTGGTTGTCTTCATTCATCACCACTTAACCCAAAGAGCTAAATAAATTGATCATTTACCTGCCTCACTCTCTATGTGCTAAGGCCTTCACCTTCATCATCCCTGCTAGTCCCTGCCACCTAAGGAAGTGGATAGTGTAACTTCCATTGTAGAGAACAAAAACATTAATGCAGCAAGTGAGTGATCAGACTTTCCCTAGGTTTGTTTAACTCTACAGTTTTTGGCCACTGTGTTACACCACCAGAATACTGGCAGTATTCCCTATGGCCACCAGAGATAGCGATATTATCATAAGGAAAGGAGGGAAGTATGTTCTACAGACTTCTAGAACAAATAATGCCAACTTTACAAATTATAGCAGAAAAGAACAGGAATGGAAATATTTTCCTTAGAATACTGAGGGCAAAACTGAGATGGATATTTCAGTGTTTGATCATTTTACCAGATTAGTGCCTTGATCATCTTATTTTTGCCATTACTCTCTGAACCAGGGTGGCTGGGGTCATGTGTATGTCTCAATTAACCATAGCATAGTACAGTCTGGCCAGCTATGTTAATTAACTCCAATTGCTAAATGATGGAACAGTTCAGTCACTAACCAATCCAATTAATAGATGAGAGTGAGTAGCAGACAGAATGTGCCATGGCTAATTTCATCCCTGCTTGTTGATTTTTAAGTAATTGATCTGCTAACCCACTTGGTCGTTAGATGCCTGGAATACTGTGTGTGGTGTTCCAGCTATTTCACTAACACAATTATGGGCTTCAAATGCCTCTTCCTCAGAAACAACCAGCCCTGGATGAAAGCAAATACAATAGACCTATTTGATTTTTTTAATGGATACATATTCTAATACTTGGATTTTCTATCTGAAATAAATTTATTGTTTTTTCTTTGATGTCTAAATATAAAAAGTATGTAATAATAAAATAATTTGCCCCGAAAAGAGATTACTTTACACACTAGAGTCCTTTGAATTGTTACACTGATAACTAACAAGTGCTGCTGGGTATTTTTAACTAATAGTTTACAGGGTCTCACATGTTATTTCTACGTGAAATATCTTAGTGGTGCCATTTTATTTTTGTTTCAGATATTGACAGTCTCCATTGCCATCGTTCCATGTTAGAGATTCTGGTCAGGAAAAAATAGTTTAGTCAATAAACAATTAAAAATAGTGACTAGTCACATGAATAATAAAATGATATGGTTTTAATGGAAAGACCACTAGTCTAGCTTTAGGAAAATTAGATTATAATCCCAGCTATATCATAGATCCATGAGCTCAGAGAATTTTTAATAACAAGGGATGGGATTTTCAAGGCCATTTAATCCAAACCCTCAAAGGAGGGCATCTGGCAATATGAAATAAATTGTCATATTTCCAGATTCTTATCCCTTTATCCCTCTACCTTTACTGCCAATGAATCTAAGAAGAAAAAGTTAAAAAATAGTTAGTAAACATTAAAACTAATTAGACTATGTGATATATCTCATGTGTTGATTATTGTGAATTAATCTATAAACTACAGTATGATTGTTAAGATTATATGGCTAATGGTAGCCCTCAAATTTTGAAATATGAATGCCAACCCATTTTGTAAAGCTTACTTGAGGGACACTAGTTATTACAAATTATGAAATTTCTAACCATACACCTTTGTTACATTTTCCACAGATCGTTTGGTCATGATAAATCTTTTTTAGTATTAATAACTACTAATTATCAGTAGTAGTAATTTGTAATTGTAGGGAAGTGGGTAAAGAGTATAATGTAGAAATTCATAGGTTTATATCCTTCTTTCAACTATCTATTCATTCACTTACCGACATATTCAACAACCATTGATAGATGGCTCATGGACACTGAGGTACAAAAGTGAATAAAGCCTGGGCATGGTGGTTCACACCTGTAATCCCAGCATTTTGAGAGCCCGAGGTGGGCAGATCACTTGAGGTTAGGAGTTCAAGACCAGCCTGGTCAACATTGTGAAACCCCATCTCTACTAAAAATACAAAAATTAGCCAGGTGTGGTGTTGCACACCTGTAATCCCAACTACTCGGGAGGCTGAATGATGAGCATCACTTGACCCTGGGACGTGGAGGTTGCAGAGAGCCAAGATCACACCACTGCACTTCAGTGTGGGCAAGAGAGTGAGACTCTGGGGAAAAAGAAGGAAGAAAAATAAAAGAAAGTGAATAACAGCCCAGGAAAAGAGACAGATATGAAAGCCTAGGCTCACCATGCAGAGCAGGATGGGCTGTGGAAGAGGTCTAGGGATGGGGCAGGCAAGCACACAGACGATGCTGATGCAGACTGCTCAGTAAAGGACAGCCTTCCAGGAAGTAATGCCCACTGTCCGACTTGCAGCTTAAGGGATGAATAACAATAGTAACAACAAACGATATCTTACTTTTTTTTTTTTTGAGACGGAGTTTTGCTCTTGCTACCCGGGCTGGAGTGCAATGGCACAATCTCGGCTCACTGCAACCTCCACCTTCTGGGCTCAGGCAATTCTCCTGCCTCAGCCTCCTGAGCAGCTGGGATTACAGGCACACGCCACCATGCCCAGCTAATTTTTTTTGTATTTTTAGTAGAGACAGGGTTTCACCATGTTGACCAGGATGGTCTCGATCTTCTGACCTCGTGATCCACCCGCCTCGGCCTCCCAAAGTGCTGGGATTACAGGCTTGAGCCACCACGCCCGGCCGATATCTTACTTTTTAACTTTTATTTTAGAGGCACGTATATTCTCTCTTCTATCCCTTTGCTCAAATTATCCTCCCAAAATTATGTTTCTCATACTCCTCCTCCTCTGTATTTCTTTCTCATCCTTTAAAACCTACCTCCTCTATGATACCTCCTGTCCAAATGCCCACTATCCAACTCTTCCAGCAAACAGCCCATATCACATATCACATAATTCTGTAATTGTGCATCATATTTTATGCTAAATTTCATGTGTTTATCAAATTATTCCATATACGCCATACACTCTTAAAGGCTGGAAGTCATGTCCTGTTTCCCTTCTATGTTTCCACAGCATCTAGTTTGGTTACTGGGCAATTAGAAGTTACTCAATGAATAAAAACTGATAAACTGATAAACTGTAGGAGCAGTGAAATCTGTTTTTAATACTGTTCTTCAAAGCAGAAATTTCCCAATGTCTCTATCCAGTCTTTCCTGGTATGTTACATAATCAAGAGATTTAAATCTCAACAATAGATAATTATAACTTGCTTGGCAAATGCCCAAACTGCTGCCCAGATGAATGGAGGAAGAAAGATAAAAGAAGAATAAATCACAACACACATTAGCTGTCTCTGATTTTCTAATTCTACTTCCTAACTAGTATTATTTCAAGATAATCATTATATTTTAAGATTATAAGGTCTCTTTAGTGTTTATGTTACTCTCCTACACCTTTCAAATCACCAATGTCTAGCCCTACTATTCAGACAGGATTTAATTTTGAAATTAGCCTTTACAATTGAGAGACTATTTTTAAAGACCTCCCACATAGGAAATGCCGTATCCTTCCAATAGTAATTCATCCTTCTCAGCCAGTTCGTCCCTATATTTAATCTAAATCCCACACACTGCAGTTTGGGCCCATTTCCTTTTGTTTTGACCCTTGCTGTGTAAATGGAGATTAGTTGCTTATCATCAATAATAATGAAACAATTCTTTTAAAAAAATACTGTTAAATAACCCAGGCCTCTCTTGCTTAGCTGAATAATCAGTTATTTTAACCTGTACTCATAGATCTTATTTCTTGATTATTTTTACTTTCACTCCTAAGTTTTTTTTCTAAGTATTCTAAATACTATTGTGTAAAATCCAAAGCTTTAAAATGGGGCCCAGGACATTTCTGGCTATCCGTAGACATAACTGGAAAATGACCTCATGGTTGCTGATTTCTGCACTTCTATTCCTGCCTCTCAGTGTGGTGCTTCCCGCCTCTTACAGGGCTACTTTCCGGATTCGTTGCTTGATAAACTCCCCTAAAATATTCATCAGCCAATTTAAGGAAGATTACTGAGTAAGGACTCCCTTTAAGTAAGTATTGTCTTGCCCAGTTACACGATACTTTTAACTGAGGATCTCTGGGAGTCTCATACAATTTGTCTACATTTACAAGAAGTCCACGTGAATAATGCTGGTCATATGTTCTAAGATCTATGCCATCATTAGCAGCAAACTTAACCAATATACTTTTTTTCCTTGAGTTATTGACCTCTGTGTCCACACCACTCCTCTTCCAAGGTGACCTGTATTTTCATTATCACACTCTACGTTTGGTCGCCTATCCAGCCAGCCTCCACAGAATGGCTATAATCTGATTCCTTAATATGTAGAATATAATTTTAAATGCGTTAAAATTGAAATAAAGTGCACCAAGTCTTCCCAACCTACTTTTCACTGTCATAATGAGTGAGTCTGACAAGGTTTTTTTCTTTATGAGTACTCAGTACTCTGTCCAAGTTTAAAAAGCAAAACAAAATTGTAATTCAGGTCACTCCTTTTTTGACTTTGAAGATGCATGCTCATTCATTACTATCTTTCTCCTTCCACTAAGTGTAATATTGTTACCAATTTCCAGACATATTTTCCTCTATTCCTTTCCCCCACCCCAAATTATTTCCCAAGACTTGATCTTGGAATTTTTTTTTTGTTAATCCTAAGCACTTCACCCATTCTCCCTAATTCTTTTAAAATCTGTCTTGGATGTTGGTATGTTTAATGACAGCAAAACAATCCACCAAATCCATCAAACTGAACAATTCAGTAAGGAAAAAAAGAACTACACACAAGAAATCTGGACTCTCTTCCACTTCAACAACCATTCACAAGGGTTCTTTAGGACAGCCGTCATTGTGGGTCTCCTCGCCCTTGCAGGACAGAATCCAACATCCCCCCACACTTTTTTTTTTTTTTGGTTTCTGGAACTACATATTTAGTACATATTATTAGCTTGTATTGTCAAAATCACTTGAGTTAGTAGCTTTAAATATAACCTTGATGATATTTCAAATTATTTCCATTTCAAATGTAGTTCTTGTGAAGCTGACCGAAAGGACAAAGAGGTAGACTCAGGGTCAGGTTTAGCAAGTGTATTTCAACCTGCCAGGCTGGCTGCCTCAACACAGGCAATGAAGGCAGCAACCTGGCTTACAGACTATGGGGGTCATATAGGGGGTTTGCAGGTGGCTGGGTGCTATTCTAAGAAAAACTCCTTTTGGTTCTTAAGTGCTAACATCCTGCTTAATTGGGTCACCATCCTGGGTTCGAGAGCCAGGTGCAACCACATTCTGGAACCCAGGTACAAGGCGTGAAGCTGTTTTTGCTGTGAGCCTGGCTTAGCAGGGGAGCACAGGGAAGGGGTCTATGGGCTTGCCTTGATGTGACTCTTTCATTCCAGCCTTTTGTTTTACACACACACACACACACACACACACACACACACACACCACATACATATATATATTGTGAAAGGGAGAAGGGGCACCATTCATTTCTAGCTGCTTCATGCTGAGTAGGGACACTGGTTGGGGTGAGATTGGCTTGCAAGGTGGTAGTGCTGGAATACCATCATGTTTTGTATTGTGCCGAGGGTGAAGGCTTGTAACTGATTCTGCAAAAACTGGGTGAAAAGGCAGAAGAGACGAGGGCCAAAGATCAAGAAGAGGGGGAGTGTTAGAGCAGGGCCAAGGAGGGGAAGCAGCCAAGGGGCCCAGGAGCTGAGAGACCAGCCAGGCCAGGAGCGCCAGGCAGCAGAATTGTTTTCTTTTGTTTTTTGGGCTTAGTCTTTGAGTCTTTTGACTACATCTTGCGCTATTTTTGATTGGTTGAGATAGAAACAACGTTCTTTGTCTAGGAAGACACAGAGACCTCCTTTTACAGAGGTAAGTAGACCAAGGCCCCTGCGGTTCTGGAGGACAACTGCAGCCAGTGAATCTATTTGTCTTTGAAGGGTAGAAATGGTCATGTCCTTTACACTGTCTGTAAGGTTTTTGGAGAGGGAGTAATAGTAGGAGAGAGAGCTGGAAAGCCTGGCAGTTCCTGTAGCTATTCCTAGTCCCACAAGCAGAGGTATGAGCTGCACCGCCCACTGGGTCAAATAGGAGTGTTGACCAGGATGGACAAGGGCTGGTTACCTGGGGCTATACAAATTTTGGGGCTGAGAAATACCAGGGTACAGGTGCCGGTTCAATTAGTGGGAAGGCAAATATAGGTGGAGGTGTCACATAAGAAGACACCTTAGCTTGGCAGACAGAATTGGTTGTGTATGTTGAAGAGATGTGGAAATTTCTTGTTCTTTAGGAGCCACACTCCTAACCTCTTTCTGAGAGTGGCTGCAGTGAGTGGTTGTAGGGGTGTATTATGAGGGGTTTGAGGGCCCTGCAGTGCTTTATTTTCCCAGTGTAATAAGAAGCGTTTGATGTCTACCAGAATCCAGTGAGAGGAGTTACTGGCAAAGAATGGGTGGAGAAGACAGTCTTGAGTTTTAGGTGACTGTTTCACAGGAGGGCAGCCAGGGATGGAGATTTAAGCAGGGACAGTGTCTGCCATTGCAGAAGCCTGACTTCTTATTAAGGAGTAGGGTGATGTTGAGTTCCAGGTAGCTTGAAAAGCAGAGAGTAGTTTTGAATATGTTTTGGTTGGTAGGATCAGTGGAGGGTTTGAGTTGTAAGGTGAAGTTACACTGTTGGAGGTGGGGGGCAGGTGGCCTAGGAGGTGGCTGGTTGGGGAATGGCATTGAAAGCACAGTGGGGCCTGAGAAAGCAGAGCTGTTTGTGTGGTGATGGGGTTTAGTAGAGGCTGAGTTTGATTGATATAGGGAGTAAGGGAGGTGAGATACGGGCATAATACCAGGACTTTTCGTCCAGTGGGAGATTGAGGTTTATTATGTTCTGTGAAGGATTCAGAGAGTTGTATTAGTTGCTGTAAATTATACTAGAAAGGTCCTCCTAATTGAAAGTGGGGGTGATAGGTTACTCGGGTATGGATCCAGTCCTGTGTGGGGACCGAGATGGCAGTGTAGGCAGTGTCCTCCACAGAGAGGCATGGCCAGTAGTTGCTCGCCAGAGCCGGGTTGGACTGGTTTAGTTGGAACTGAGTTGAGTTGAGAGTGTGGTGAAGGTAGTGTGGCAAGGGGATGGGGTACGTGTTGCTGAGGGTGGATGGGAGCAGCTAAGCAAAGGGTAAAGATGAAATGAAGGTAAAATTTGGACTTCGTCTGGGGTGAAATCGCACAGGGTGCCTTGGAAGATAAGGTCAGTTATCCAACCTAGAAATAAGGAGAGAGTAGGTTCTTCAGGGAAGAACCATGTAATATCCTCCATGAAACAGTGAAGGAAGAGTGAAGCGATAAGAAGAACAGAGACAAGGCATTACAAAAAAGATGGGGTAGTTATTTACCAGCGACTGTTATTCCTGCTATTACTGCAATGATTAGGCAAAAACCATGGCAATGAAGGCTGTCTGCTTGCTGTTCCATGTTGAGGGTCTACAGTATATATACCTACTACAAACAAGAAAGTGAGTCAGGCAGTTCCCGCAAGAAGGTTGTAGAAAGCAATTTCCATTTAGGGATGCTGCAACACTTGATTTGTAAGAGAGAAGCAGGAACAAATAGAAAGGGGGTAATTTTGCCTAATTGTCTGGTGGCAGTTCCTCTGGAATGGATGTGAGGCGGAGTCTGGTTGGCCCAAGGATGATGCTGGAGTATTGATGAGTGGTTGGCAGGGAAGGAGTAGACGGACCAGTGGGGGCCTTGGGGCCCGTTTTAACCTGGAAAGATGACACCAAGAAGGGTGTCCTGAGAGTTTGGCCGCCATGAGCATAATGAGAAGAACCTGGAAGGGGCCTTCCCATTTTGGTTTAAGGCTTATGGGATTAAGGGTTTTTAGAAAAAACATATTCTTTTAGGAGTAGAGCCTGGTTTTAACTGGGCCTTCGTGAGGCCTTGGGAGGGTCCGGTCGGTGTGTTGGCAGAGGAGGTGTCAGACGAGGGAGAGTGTTGGGAGATATTCTCCTAGTTGAGAGTTAGGAGGGGGCCTGTTTTGTAAGAGGAAAGGGTGACCAAACATTAACTAAAATGGGCTGAGGAAGGAGGGTGCTTTTGGGCTGGCTCTGATGCGGGCTAGAGCTATGGGCAGAAGGGACGTGCATGGCTTTTGACTTTGAGAATGAGTTTGGTTAACTGAGTTTTAAGGATTCCATTTTCCCTTTCGACTTTTCCCGATGACTGGGGTTGGCATGAGATATCCAGGTTCCACTGGACACCGAGGGATTGAGACTGTTGGGTGATCTGGGAGATGAAGCTAGGGCCATTGTCTGATTGTATGGAGTGCAGGAGACCAAATCTAGGGATGACCTCTGTTAAAAGAACTTGGGGAACTACTGCAGCCTTTTCTGAGGAGGTGGGGAACGCTTCCACCCACCCAGAGAAGGCGTTTATAAGGGTAGAAAGAAACCTAGTGCTTTTCACAGGAGGCATGTCGGTGAAGTTTTCTTGCCAGTCTTCTCCTGGGATTGATCCTCTTAGCTAATTGTGGGGATGGGAGGAGGGTGGAGGTTCCCTTGAGAGGAAGTTACAATGTGAACATGATGGTTTGAGGTTTTGTTCTTTAGTGTGGTAAATAGGTGGGGGGAAGAGAAGTAAGGGTGAAAGAGAAGGTACAGGGGGCGTGCACTGATATGAAAGGACTGGTGAAGAGATGTACTATCCAGTTTCCTTGGAAGGAGGCCTTTGGTTGTAGTGAAGCATTTTTAGCTGGGGAAGACTGGGGTTGGATTGTGGGGGTAATGAGGAGGAGAGATACAGGGGCAGAGGAAAGGGAGGCTTCTTTTGCTGCCTTGTTGGCCTTTCTGTTCCTTTTTGAGATCTCATCTGATCCTGTTTGGTGTCCTCGGCAGTGTGTAACTTCTGCATTAGCTGGGAGGTGTGCAGCTTCGAGGAGGTGGTAAATAAGGGGACCATTAGTAATGGAGTGCCTGCCTAGAATGAGAGTAGGACAGTGAGGCATGATAAAAAAAAGAGTGTGAAAAAAATTGTATTAAATAAGGAACAAGTAAGGGGTTTCGTGACCTGTGGATATAAGATGAGTCCGTTAACCTCCACAACTGAGACCTGTGAGGGATGAGTTGGTCCTGAAAATTCAGGTAAAGCCGAGTAGGTGACTTTGGTATTGATTTTTAAAAAGAGATTGGCTTACCTGCTACTAACAGAGTAGGGAGTACAGGTGATTCTTCACCTTTGGTCTTGGCGAAGGGGTTGCAGGTTGGAGGTACAGGCTTCTCTGTCTGCTCACTAAGAGAACAAGACAGTCAGACTTCCAGTGGCCTGTCTGCTGGCAGATGTGGCAAGGGCTCTTTGGCGCCCATGGATTGGGATATGCCCGCTCCCAATGGCCTTCCTTGCCATGCATGAAACATGCCCCCAGAGGTTCACTGCTACTGGGTCTTTTGTGCCCCTGGGCACCATAGCCAGGCTGTTTAGGTTGGCAAATGGCTGCTACTAGAAGCTGGTATTTAGCATGATCTTTTTGGGCCTTGTTTATTTTACTTTGTTCATCCTGTTATTGAAAACCGTGAAGGCCAGGTTAAGGAGGTCTTGTTGTGGGGTTTGAGGGCCATCTTTAGCCTTTTAAAGTTTGTGCCGGATGTCTGGAGCAAACTGGGAGATAAAATGGGTGTTAAGAACTACATTGTCTTCTCAAGGGCTGGATTAACATGGGTGTATTTTTTGGAGGGCCTCTGTAAGGTGGGAAAGAAACTAGGCAGGATTTTTGTTTGACTTTTGGGAAATTTCTTTGAGTTTTTCAAAATTTACAGCTATCAGGGCAGCTTTGTTAAGGCCTGCCATGGGGCAAGTAATTATATGGTTAAGAGATGCCTGGCTGGAATCTGTAGGCTGATAGTCCCGAACCAGTTCCTCTCGGGGGGACAGCAGCCACCCCTACAGGTTTAGTAGGGTCCTGCCAATGAAGGTCATCAGCATGTGCCTGTGAGGCAAGCCTCACTCTTTCCTTCTCTTCTGGGAGGAGAGTGGAGGAGAGGATAATCTAAAGATCATGGCAGGTAAGTTCCTAAGACTGGGTAAGATATTTAAATTCTTTGATGTAAGTGTCTGGATTGGAGGAGAAAGACTTGAGGCACTTTTCGATTTGGGAGAGATTGCATAGAGCAAAGGGGACATAAATGCAGACTATGCCTTCCCTCCCTGCTACTTCTTGAAGGGGAAGTAAGGGAGCTGGCTGTGGGGGATGCTGGGTCTGGAAGTGGGTGTTCAGTAGAGATGGAAAAGAGTCAGAATTGGAAGCTGGGGGATTGCAGGAGGAGGCATACAAGGGAAGAGCTGGAGCAGGGATGTAAGGTGGAGGGTCACGGTGTTCTGGCTGAGGCTCTGAGCATTGTTGGGGAGGACAGAAGTCAGCCAGGTTGAAAGAGGATGCATCGTCCACTGAGGCAATGGGAGGGGTTGAGTGGGGTTTTGAGCAGGCGAGGAGGATTTGGAAAGTGGAGCAGTTCTGACAGAAGGAAAGGCGGTTGCAGAGGGTAAAGAAAGCCTGAACATAAGGAACCTTAGGCCATTTACTGTTGCGGTGGCAGAAATTGTCAAGGTCCCTCCTGGAGAATGTTGAAATTGAAAGTATCATTTTTAGGCCACTGAGAACCATTGTCTAATTTGTACTGGGGCCAGGCTGTGTTGCAATAGAAAATTAATCTCTCTGGCCTAACTTTAGACCAGAGGACAAGGGTGTCCAGATTTTGAAGGAGGCATCCTAAGGGGATAGCTTTAAATGGAATGCACTGTCTGGACCCCATGGTGAAAGGCCGGAAGAGGAGGCTGCTAAAGAGAAAAAAAAAAAACAGGAGAACGCATCCTCTGCCCTTCACCTAAGACATTTGAATTCGGAACAGTAACTGTCAAATTGGACATTCACAAGATGACAGGACTGAGGTCCCTGGGGCCAGAAGGGTGTCCTTAGCCCAATGCTGGGACTTTCGGATAGAAAACAGATGATCGAGGAACCTGGACAGAGGCAAACCTCCATCCAACTTACTGGCCAGGAGGTGCTGATTTGGATGGAGATAACCGCAGTTGGTAATGCAGGTCTGGGGCTTCCCTCCTGGGTCTGGAAAGGGGTTTAGGATGGGGGTGCTAGCCATGGGAGCAGGGAGAGAGAGAGAGAAAGAGCAGCCAGCACCTGTTCCCATCCCGGGTTTCAGCACCAAAATGTGAGGTTGACCAAAAGGATGGAGAGGCAGACCCAGGGTCAGGTTTAGCAAGTTTATTTCAACCTGTCAGGTTGGCTGCCTCACCATGGGTAGTGAAGGCAACAGCCTGATTTACAGATTATGGGGATTATATAGAGGGTCTGCAGGTGGCTGGGTGCTATTCTAAGAAAAAACACCTTTTAGTTCTTAAGTGATAACATCCTGCTTAGTTGGGTCACCGTCCTGGGTTTGAGAGCTGGGTGTGACCATATCCTGGAACTCAAGTGCCCTGTTTGCAAGCCATGAGGCTCTTTTTTGCTGTGAGCTCAGCTTAGCAGGGGAGAATGGGGAGGGGGGGAGTCTATGGGCTTGCCTTGCTGTGACTGTAACAGTTCTGTGTTTAGGAACTTCTATTTTGTTCTGCCTTTTGTTATTCTATATTTTCTAAATGCATACTTAGTTCTTTTGGGCCCCCTTTCTCCCTAAGCTGTTTTAGTATAGAAGTTTTTTGAATTAGTTCCCTAAGATTATTGAAACCTGATCTCAAAACATATTAACTTTACTTAACTAATAGAAAAGCATCTGTCAAGTGAGACAATCACCAGACATTAGTAGTTGAATCAAGTGGCTACAAGTAAAGATTCCTCAGTCCCAAATGCAACTGGAAATGCTAGGTTAAAATATTAGGGGCCAGGCACAGTGGGCTCACACCTCTAATCCCAGCAATTTGGGAGGCTGAGGTAGGTGGATTGCTTGAGCTCAGGAATTCGAAACCAACCTGTGCAACATGTTGAAAACCCATCTCTACTAAAAATACAAAAAAAAAAAAAAAAAAGCCAGGCATGATGCCCCATGCCTATAATCCCAGATACTTTGGAGGCTGAGGTGGGAGGATAGCTTGAGGCCTGGAGGTAGAGTTTGCAATGACCCAAGTTTGCATCACTGTACTCCATCCTGAGTGACAGAGCCAGATACTCGCTCTCTCTCAAAAAAAAAGAAAAGAAAATATTAGGAGGTATTTCTCCAACACTGTCTCTGAACTTCTCCCTTTAACCTGTTTCTCTCATTAATCTTATTGATTTCTTTAATACTTTCCCTATATATTTATTTTGAGTGTCTTTAGCTAAATATTAGGCACATCATCAAGATTCCTTCAAATCTGCCCTTCTCCCAGTGTTTTCATTTCTCTTGATCCCCACTTTCCTACTTACACGGGCTGAAAACTTTGTAAACAGAGATGTGGTTTTCCTCTTCCTTCACTAAACAGTCCTCAATTTTGCCTTCATTTCTGTCACCAGCACTGTTCATTAAAGCATTGCCTCTGACTTAAACCATTCACTGGTCATATAACATGCATCTTAATTTGTTGAATTCCCCTCCAACTCATCCCAGTCACTATATACTACTGGACTAGTGATTTCCAATAACAAGCTGTAGAGAGAAGTAAAAGCAGAGTAAGGGAAGGGCCACTTACTCTTCACTTCAAGAGATGAAGAGAGAAGTTAAAATAAATGAAAAGGTTGCTTCTCTTGATAAAATACCACCTCCCAGTTCAAAATATATATAATGCCTTCTAAAGTTTACTTTATAAAGTTCAAAATTCTTACCTTAGGTAAGTACCTTTTTATTCTGGCTCCAATTCCCCACAATTCTCCTTTGATCCACCAATGTAACAAACATTTCATTAATTCTCAAGCATATCCTGTACTTCCATGCCTTCATGGCAGTATACATGGCATTCACTCTCTTCTGAAAGCCAACTCTCCTCCAGTTTCTATGCATCATTTAAAGTTAAGCTCTTATGTGAAGTTTTCACTAACATGTTCACATATGAGAGACTCATGTCCTCTAATGTAAGAGTCTCCAAACTGGCATACACACCCACCAGGAGAAAAGCAAATGATTTGCCATAGTATGGGAAGAAAATATTTGGACATCTTTTTATAGAACATCTTTTTAAGTTATATTTCTCATTAAAAATAAGAAATAAGAGTTGCTGATTTTTTATTGATACATAATGTTTATACATATTTATGGGGTACATGAGATATTTTGTTATGTGTATAGAATATATATTGGTCAAGTCAGAGTATCTGCATATCTATCACCTTGAATATTTATCCCTTCTCTGTTTTGGGAGTATTTTAAATCCCCTCTTCTTTGAAATATACAATACACTGTTGTTAACTATAGTCACCCTATTTGGCTGTTGAACATTAGGACTTATTCCTGGTATCTAACTATATGCTTGTATCCATTAACCCATTGCTGATTTTAATATACAGATTGACACTAAGACTCTCACTGGGCCTATGCATCAGACACAGATGTCATGGAAAGTAGCCCTCAAAAATTTGGAATTAAACACTGGGGAAGTGTTTGCTATGGCAGCTATTCATCATTATTCATTTTCAAACTCTTGTGATGTATTACAGATTATGGAGATATTTGGATAGTCTCATCTAGTTTTGATTAAGCTCTCACAACATACTTAACATTTATCTTATAAAGAACCTGCAAATTAAAATTATAGTAGTAATGTAGACACCCACAAATAAAAATTGAACAACAGATATGATATTCCCCATCTTCCCAATATAAGCTTTAAATCAGTGATTTTAGACAAAACACTGACTATGGAATAAGACCAACATAAAAACCACAATGCTATCACTAAAAAGGTTATTAATATCATATTTGACAGACCAGGAAAAGTTTTATATAGTTCAACAAAATTAAAATCATTTCAAAAAATACAGCCTATTTCATCTTTACATTATATTCTAATCTCTATGCACACAATTATAATGTATGCAACATATTAGTACATAGTACATATACATAATTTATATAAAATATATATTAGTAGGTGTGCAATAATTTTATTAATGGGCTGCACAATCAAGAAGTGTGGGGAATGCTCTTCTCACCTAACATAGCACAGTTCATACCTCTTTTGTGGATTTCATTACTTTATTTCTTTTATTGTGTTTACTTATATACAGACATTATTTGCTTCTAAATTATAACCTTTTGGAGGAAAGGGCACTGTCTTGCCTTATGCATATACAGTTGTCCACTGTGCCTGATACATTCACTGATCACACTAGTGCTTGTTTAATGTTTGATAGAAGAATGAATAGAGACCTAGACAGGTGTTGAGAAGCATTAAGTTTACCCTGCCCCCATGGCTCCCTTGTGGAAGATACTTTTAGTTTGTAATTATTGGTAGGTGGGTAACAGCTGCCTAACTGGCATATTCCTGAGTTATGTGTATATGTAGAACACCTGTGTATTAATGAGAATCACCTGCCTAAGAGCAAATAAATACATGGGTGAAAGGCTGCTTGGGGCCTTCAGTCTAGAGACTTGCAACCCTGCAGGCTCTCAGGCTGCTGGTTCCCAGGCTAGATCCAGTCTGTTGGCTATCTGGGTGTCTGCCTCTCAGTACCTTCAGCCTGTTTGGGGTGGGGAATGTCCCGACTGAGCTGGATCTCAGTAAGTGGCAGTTATATACAGTAAGTGGCGCCCAAGTGTGGGGACTCGAACTCAGGATGAAGTGTTGCCAGAACAACAAAGAAAAGAGAGGCTAAACCATAGGTACCCCGAGTACTATTGGAAAGAATCCCCGGGACAAGTTGGGGAACTCGGAAGGTATCCCAGGAACATATGAAAAACTCCCCCAGGTGAGTTAGGAGAGTTTGGAAGAGGAAAAGAAAAAATTTCCCAGGGTTAGCTCAGGGAGCTCAGGATTAGCTTGAGAACATTTGAAAAAATATCCCAGGGTGCAGCTGGGGGAGCTCAGTCATATTGGCATAACGTGGGGGAAAAAAATCAAGTAAACATAGGGCTTATTTGGTATAGTCCATTTGGGCTTTGGTGTGTTTTGCCCTGGAGCTGTTTCAGACCGATGAGGAGGAAGATGATTCAGGAGAGGAGAAGGAGTGTGATAAATTATGTAAAGAAATTATAGGGCCAGGCACAGTGGCTCAGGCCTGTAATCCCAGCACTTTGGGAGGCTGGGGCGGGTGGATCATGAGGTCAAGAGATCGAGACCATCCTGGTCAACATGGTGAAACCCCGTCTCTACTAAAAATACAAAAAAATTAGCTGGGCAAGGTGGCGTGTGCCTGTAATCCCAGCTACTACTCAGGAGGCTGAGGCAGGAGAATTGCCTGAACCCAGGAGGCGGAGGTTGCGGTGAGCCGAGATTGTGCCATTGCACTCCACCCTGGGTAACAAGAGCGAAACTCCATCTCAAAAAAAAAAAAAAAAAAAAAAAATGAAATTATAGAGCAAAAAGATGAAAAGTCAAATGAGGAAAAGGTGTACCCATCAGTCCCCACTCAGCATGTTGTTGAGGATGGGCCAGGTCCTCCCAATATTTCTACCTCTGCTTCTGTTGGCATTTGTATTCCTAGAACTGTAGTAACCACTTCAGGCGTTTGTATTCCTAGAATTACGGTAACTGGTTTCACACAAGCCAGAATTCAACAAGTGATTAAAAAAGGGACATTTGGAAGCATGGCAACTTCCAGTTGTTGTACACCCTCAAGATCAGCAAGGGCAAGTCTGGGTTGCTTTTGAATCCCTTCCCTTCAAACTGTTGAAGGAGTTTAAGCAGGCCATTAGCCAGGATAGGCCTGAGTCTCTGTTTGTGCTAGGATTAAAGAACGTAGCTATTTCCTACTGGCTGTTTCCAATCGATCTGATTTGGGGAAACGGGTTGAGGGGCCCATGCTGGAGCCTACTCAGTACAAGCTATTCCCTCATCCCTATACAGTGCTTGTTCCCTGCTGCAGCTGGGAGAGCAGCAGCTTTGTGCAGCTCCCAAAGAGTAAGCAGTTTACTGGGAGAGCCACTGCAAAAAAAAATCTTCAGGAGTTTGTGGCCCTTTACCCCCTGAAACTGTAGGTTTACTTCTAGGAAGATCTAGTCTTACTGATCAAGGAGTTAGAATTCATGCAGGAGTTATTGATACGAACTTTACAGGGGAAATTCAAATTGTAGTGTCTTCTTCCATTCCCTGGAGTGCTGAGCCTGGGGAATGAATAGCAAAGCTTTTGGTGTGACATATGAGAAAATAGGAAAAGATGAAAGTAAAAGAACAAGAGGATTTGGAGGTACAAACAAGACAGCAGCATATTGGGTAAATGAAATTACTGGTAAATATCTTACATGTGAGATTACAATTCAAGGAAAGAAATTTAAAGGATTGGTAAATACTGGAGCAGATGTTTCTATCATTTTGTTCCAACATTGGCCACTTTCTTGGCCCATGGAAAATGCTCAGTTCAACGTGCTTGGAGTAGGGCAGCCCTCTGAAGTGTATCCAAGTAGTCATATTCTAACTTGTAAGGGGCCTGAGGGACAGCTTGGAACAATTCAGCCTATTGTGATGCAAATTCCCACTAACTTGTGGGGAATTGATTTGTTGCAGCAATGGGGAGCTTAGGTTTTAATACCTGAACAATCATGTAGCCGCCCCCCCCACCACCTGCCAAAAACAGGCCATCAAATGATGTGGGACAAGAGTTACGTGCCTGAGATGGGATTGGAAGAAAATTTGCAGAGCCCAAGGGAATCTTTAGGAATTAAAGGACAAAACTCTGGTCAGGATTTAGGATATGCTTTTTTGATGGGGGCCATTATTAAGTCTCCAGAACCTATTGCCTTGAAATGGATAACAAACCAACATATGGATAGAGCAACGGGCGCTAACAAAAGAAAAACTGGAGGCTTTAGAAAATTTTTTTACTGAACAACACCTGAATAAACGATCCAAGGAATAAACTGTAAGGCAATTAATCTCGTGGTGAGATCCACTCACAAAGGATTGGGAAAAAGGTAATGTTATAACCTGGGGGAGAGGATTTGCTTGTATTTTTGTAGGTCCAAATCAACAACTGGTGTTGGGTACCATCAGACATTTAAAGTCATACTACAAGCCAGGTATCAAAAAAGAGACTTGCAGAGGACCTTGATATCAGTCTCACCATTTCTGCGACTGGGTGGGGAGGGGGTCCTCTGCAAGTCTCTTTTTTTCTGCTGTTCCCACAAGGAGAACATACCAAACATCACCACTGACTTGGGGTCAAACTAAAAAAGCTTTCACAAGTAGTAGAGGAACACCTGAAGAAAACAGGACAGCTGGAGTCAGGATAGAAGTAAAAGGAAGTTTCACACATTGGGCATATATTGTTTCCTTCCCTTAATGATCTCTGGCCTTAGTGTTTTCTGTAATAATTTAGAAAATAAAGCAACAAGATTTGGTCCATCAAAACCTTGATGCAAATAAAGAATGGTCCTCTAAGTTAAGAACATGAATATGGGAATTCTGTGTGGCAATAGAGGCTGAGGTACTGTGCAACAATTCCTATGGAATTATTATTGATTATTGGTCCCCCAAGGGGATACTTAGCAATGATTACAACAGTCACTCCTCTTGTAGTAACAGAATTCAGATTGCAGATAGAGAACTACAATTACTTAGAATTTATACATACTGAGATCAACAACTCTATTGTCTGGAGAAATGGAGAACTAGTAGGACCACAACCAAAAACAGTATGGCTGATGTTAAGAGCTGAATAAAAAGAACTTTGAAAAATATCTATGGCCCTAAAACCAATAAAAGTCTAGGAAGGAAAAGAGAATCAGACCCTAGTTCTTATTCATCAGAAGTTTACAAGAAATAAAAACTTTTTAGATTCAAAGCTGTTTTAAACCCCCCATATCTTTTGGTGATGAGAGAGTTACAGGTTAGCTTTAGTAACTCTAAAATATAATGAGACTGAACATAATCTGGAGAGAATAAAACAACACGTGGAAAGTCCTTTAGACAACAAGCAAGGAGGAAGGACCTTGATGCCCCTTTTCAGCAGGACGTAGTTGTAGAAGAATGACCTCAGCTCTATTTTCTAAAAGATTTTTCAGTCCCGACTCCCTAAGAAAAATGTTAAGAGTAGGTAGTTACTCAGGTTATGAGGTGCTTAAGGAAGCTGCTAATAGATTGGCGGCCCTAAAATTTGGAGGATTTATGATTGCTGTGATGATTGTGTTACAGATCTGTTTTGTTTCTTTTTGTGTAGTTTGCAAGTACAGATCCGGAAGCTTCTAAAAAATGGTTCACCAAGATACAACTGTACTTGCTTACCTAGCTTTGTGAAAAAAGAAGGGGGAAGATGTTGAGAAACATTAAGTTTACCCTGCCCCTATAGCTCCCTTGTGGAAGATATTTTTAGTTTGTAATTAGTGGTAGGCAGGTAACAACTGCCTACCTGGCATATTCCTGAGTTATGTATATGTAGAACACCTGTGTATGAATGAGAATCGCCTGTCTAAGAGCAAATAAATTCATGGGTGAAAGTCTGCTCGAGGCCTTCAGTCTAAAGATCTGTCAGCCCTGCAGGCTCTCAGACTGTTGGTCCCCAGGATAGATCTACTCCGTTGGCTATCTGGGTGTCTGCCTCTCAATACTGTTAGCCCTCCTAGGTGGGGATCTCCCAACTGAGCTGGTTCTCAGTAGATGGATAAGTGGAAGAGTGAATATTTTGTGATGTAAATTGCTATCTAAATTTATTCCTAGTTGGATGACCAAGAAAGAACATTTAAGATAGCACTGCTAAGGCAAGAGGGGTTAAAGAACAGCTTGGGTGGGGCTAGAAAAAAATCAGCACAGGACTCTGGATTTCCCTGAGAATAATGTCATGTTTCAGGAAGTTGAAAGAAGGTAGAGTCCAACTTAGTAATGGCAACCGTTTATCTCTTTGAAGAGAACAAGGGCTCCCAACACATTCTCCTTTACCCAAAAGGAAAATGTTTGATTTCTTTCATCAACAGAATTTTTCTCCTGACCTATGTTGCCTAAACCTGCTCTATAAACCAGGGATTCATTTGTTATGTACAATGTACTGACTCATGATAAAATGCATTTGTACTGCTTCGTTTAGACGAGCACCACCACCCTGTTCATAGTATAATAGTTCATCGCAGCAGCCACATAAAAAAAATGCAGGACAACCACCGATGATAAAACATTTTAATCACAAAAGTCCTTCACGAGGCCAACATGGTAATTACCAAGGGTTTAGTGCCTCCTGCACTTAAGGAGACAGAGCCAAGCAATAATAGATGATAATGCCCCATGACACCAATAAACCTAAAAGGAAGAGAAGGACTGAGTCTAAAGGAAGGAGGTTGCTAAGGAGAAAAGGTGTCTGAATCTGATAAGAAAAGTGTAACATGTACTGCATTCAAAGAAAGGGATGAGGTAACAGGATGAACTATTGTGCGGAAAGAAAATCCAACAAAAGGAGAGAAAGAGAAAGGGAATGTACATTCCCCAATGTTATACAAGGGCTATTTTGGGGCTTAGATGCTTTACTGTATTTCAAAACACTGCAGAGTTTCAAAACCCTTAGTTACTTTGTTTCTGACAAGTCTCAGCTAAACACAGCACTCATGAAATCCAGATACCACAACAACTAGAGCCAGATTTAGTTATGAAGTAGCCTCTAGTTGCTCTGGCAGGAGATTACTAGAAGATCACAGGGTCAAGTTAGCCAAAGGAGAATCCTTACCCACTCACCCATTCCTCATCAGCACAGCACCTCGCAACTTGCAGAGGATTACATAAGCTCTGAAACAAAGTCTGAGGGAGTCCTTGGAGGGAAAATACTCTCCCCTTGCACTTGCCAAATCCAGATGCTGTTGAGTATGACAACTCCATCACAGTGTTAAGAATTGGCTGCTTGCATGGTTATGGAGCAGGAGGGGAATTTGTAATATAGCAGGAACTCACAGAGTGAGGATGAAGACTTGTTACAACATCACTGAAGTCCAGCTAGAAGCCTAAAACTAGCCTCTCTCAGGTAGTTCTGAGATTCCTGTGTGCCTTCAAACTAGTTGAATGCTAGAGACCTTTTTATGAAGAACACTGAGGTCAGAGAGGATCACATAGTTGGGGAAGCTGTAAAGCCCCATACTAGTTACAAAACAAATGTGTTAAAATGAAGTCAAAGCCAGATCTAATGTCCAAGCACTTTGCCAAAAGGTTTTATAATTTTTCATGAAGGTAGACACCCACCCACCCACCCATGCCAAACTAATTCCATTCTTGAGCATCTATCCAAGAGATAGAAAACATATGTCCACACAAAGACTTGGACAAGAATGTTTATAGCAGCTTTATTCATATTAGCATAAAACTGGAAACATCCCAAATGTCCATCAACAGAATAAACAAATTGTGGACTGCATACATATAATGAGGTATTTCTAACCAAAATTTTAAAAACCTCTTAATTTGATACATATAGCACATATGAATCTCACAGACATTATGCTGAGGAAAAGAGGCTCCGCATAATACATATTGTATTATCTAAGATATGAAGCTCCAGAACAGGCAAAACTACAGTGAAAAAAAAAGGAGAACTGTGGTTACTTGAAGGAAAGAAGGGGAAATGGATTAAAAGGGGAAATTACTCTGAGATGATGGAAATAGTCAATATCTTCAGAGAGATGGATTATATGAGTTATGCATTTATCAAACTCATTGAATTACACACAATTTTTTATTTCATTGTATGTAAATTTTACCTTTACAAAACAGTAAACAATTATTGAAGTCTAATCCATAGACTTTTTTTTTCCTAGTATAAGTTAGTGATATGGTTTGGCTATGTCCCCCGCTAAATCTAACCTTGAATTCCCATGTGTTGTGGGAGGGACTTGGTAGGAGGTAACTGCATCATAGGGGCAATTCTTTCCCATGCTGTCCTCATGTTAGAGAATAAGTCTCACAACATCTGATGGTTTTAAAAAGAGGAATTCCCCTGCACAAGTCCTCTCTCTTTTTCCCTGCCATCATCCATATAAGATGTGACTTGTTCCTCCTTGCCTTCCACCATGATTGTGAGGCTTCCCCAGCCATGTGAAACTGTAAGTCCAATTAAACCTCTTTCTTTTGTACATTGCCCAGTCTCCGGTATGTCTTTAGCAGCAGCTTGAAAACAGGTGAATACAATTAGCAATTCTGAAACGAATGTCTCTGTATCCTAGTCTTAATCAAATGAGTAAATATATTAGGCATAATGAGATCCAAGTTTCTTACTGTTGAAGAAATTTACAAATACAGAAAAGGGAGGATTAGAATTACAATGTGGTTTCAGATTAAAATTGGAGGCATCAATATGAAGTCATAGTTTTTAATAGATGGATGAATAAATGGAGACTCCCTCTATATATAATTTCCCAGATCTGTCTACTTGAGAGGACCTAAAAGTAATAACAGCAGTAGCAATGAGCATATATGTCCTCTCCCAGGTAGTTCAGAGGTCCTTGTGCGATTTCAGCCCAGTCCAGTGCTTCAAACCAAGGCAAGCCGAATATGTGTATTTAGAAGCCAAATGCATGCCTGTAATTCCAGAACTTTGGGAGGCTGAGGCAGGCAAATCACTTGAGCTAAGAAGTTCAAGACCAGCTGGGAAACATGGTGAAACGCTGCCTCTACAAAAAATTTAAAATTAGTCAGCTGGGACTACAGAGTCCCAGCTACTTGGGGGCTGATGTAGGATTGCTTGAACCTTTGAGGTCAAGGCTGACCTCCCATCTCATCATGGCCAGAAACCCAGTTTTTAAGGATTCTCTGGGGTCACTTTGGCCAAAAAGGTCTCCTTCAGTTGGTTAAGGGACTTAGGATTTTATTTTTATTTCTCAATATGAAGGGCTAATTGTATTCTGGGCAGAATATATCCAAAGGATACCAGATCCTAATCCTAATTTTTGCTTCCATTTGTACCCTGCTATCAAAAACAAGCCAAATAACCTACAGGTCATAATTTTTTAAATAAACCTATTAGATAACTGAGGATGAATGAAACCAAAAGGAACTAAAATCTAGGAAGTGACAAGCCCTTCCTAGGAACTGCCATAGACTTCCTATCATTTTTTGTAGGGTAGTCCAAGTAGGAAGAAGTCGTCATTAATAGATTTCAGGAGAAACTATCTAAACTTTGTAAGAATTTTAATGACAAAATGTCAGCTGGTGTGAGGTTTACGATCCTAAGTTCGATGCACAACCAGAATCTGCACCTACTCATCACACCTTTCCCATGGGCCTTCACTAAGTGCTAATGCAAAAGATTTTGAGCCGAGCAAGAGAGTTGAGCTAGAATGATTAAAAGAGGGTAGGAAAACTAAGGAAAGCCCTATGAAGTGCCACAGGCCTTTATTAAGTACTTGTCAGAGGCTTCCCACAGCTCAAGGAAGGACAAGAGACCTAAAAGATCTCTTTGGGGAACAAGTTTTCAAGAACTCAAGATTGTTTCAGCTCTCTGCATTGCCACCACTCAGAAACACATCATCCTAAACCCCTATGGACACTCTTTGCATTCACTAAATTCATTGCCCAGTACTCCAAAACATGGGCAATGCAGCAGAGCAGAAAGAGGTCCCTTGACCCACAGAAAGCCAGGAGACAGAACTGTACAACAAAGAGAACTCCTTAACAGTATACAAATTGAGAAGCCAGTTTAGAAACCAGAATGAGATTCTCCTTGGTTCAGGAAGCCAAAGATTATTTGTACAAAAAGGTCTTGCCCTGTTGGAGGTATAGTAGTGACTCATTCTTGAATCATTAACCTCTTGGTGAACTGAACCTAATTAAAATGACAGTAAATTTCACACATAGCTCAACTATAATTTATACAGATGACCGACAGAAAAAAGAAGATATCCTGGGCAAAAATATTGCTTCAGTCTCTACCGTATTTTGACAAAAAAATGTCCTGTACACATTCAAAAATTTCAAAACATCTGAAGAAAAATAGCACATTTTGAAAGAAAAAAATGGACTGAGAGATGGCCCAAATGTTAACATTATATCAAAAGAGACTTTAAAATAAATTTGATAAGTCTGTTAAAAGATCTAGTGTAAAAGATATATTATATAATGGGTAATTTGGGCACAGAAATAGAAACTATTAAAAAGAGCCAAATGAAATGGCTAGAAATAAAATATACGATGTCTAAGATGAAAAATTCATTCAGTCAGCTTTCCAAGAGACTGGAAACAACAGTGAAAAGAATCAGGAAACTTGACAGCAGGTCAATAAAATTGTGCCAGATTTTAGCACAATAAAGTGAAAAGTAGAACAGCAATATCAAACAAACTAAAGTATATGTAATTAGACTCTTATGAATTAAAATTCTATTAACTGTAAAGGGAAAGATATATATATATATATATATATATATATATCACTGAACAGTGATCAGAGGTAACAGTTCATCAGTATTGGAATGAACCGATAGCATGTACCATCTGATGACACATTAAAAACACTATATAACTTCAATGATACAACTATCCAAAAGATGCATAATCTGAGTGTTACCATAAGGAAATATCAGACAAGGTGTAATTGAAGGACATTCTATACAATTGATGACTTGTACTCCTAAAAAATTTTATCAAGAAAGGCAAAGGAAGACAGATATTCCATGTTTAAAGACACCAAGAGACAACTGACTGCAATCTGTGAATCTGAATTGAATCCTGGACCAGAAAAATATCAATGAAAACATTATTTGCATAATTAAAATTGAATGTGGACTGTATATTATAGTGTGTATCAATGCTAAATTTTTTGTTTTGATAATTGGACTATAGTTATCTAGGAGGTGTCTGTGTTCTTAGGAGACATACAGTAAACTAAGGATAAATGGTCATGAGGCATCAAATTACTCTCAAATGATTCTCTACAAATATATATAATATATATAAATATATATGCAGATAGACATACAGAGAGTAAGTAAGTGGGGCAAGATGTACATAATTGGTGAATCTGAAAAAAAGTATTATTGGAATTCCTTATGCAATTCATGCAGCTTTTTTGTAAGTTTGGAATTATATCATTATTCAAAGTTATTCACAAAGAGCATCCTTGAAAATAAATGATGCTGCTAGAGAACACTACACTACTTGATAAATGGTTATAGGGCAGGTAGGAAAATGCTGTGGTCAGGCAAGCAACCTAGCATTTCACTGGTGATCAAGGATATGTGTTAGTTCTGTACAGATTCTGAAATGGCATTAGCTCAGAATCTAGGAACTTTAAGACAGGAAGAAACCCTGGCACTGCCCTAGCAGTGATTTAGGTGTAGAGTCTAAGCTTCTTTGAGGAAGGTCCAAGTCTTCTGATTCTCAGTCCTCATCCCCCATGCCATCGTTCTTCACTCATTCATCATGCTACCTTCTCAAGAACATTACGGTGTTCCTAGCAGCCTTGCTGTAATCTTCACTTCGTCTTTCTCTTTAAGCCACCCGGAAACCCTGGCTCATAATATGGGTGATCACCACAACTTGTGAAAGCTAAAGTGTATATCTGCTTAATGTAATGACATTTCTTACAGGGTGGGTATTGAGTGCCAAGGAACATGAGGGCTTTGCTGGCTCCTGGGGGCAGCATAACTCTTTACTACCCTTTCTACTCCCAAGCTACCTCTTCCAAATGGAGATTCATCTTAATTACTGTCCCTCCCATTTTTATTGACTGGTTGTTGAGATTTATTGAATGCTCAGTGTGTACTTATCACTCCCCTATCACACTGATAATATAACCTATTACTTACAATTTTGTTATTTCCTGATTAAGTACTCTAGAACTAAATAAGGGTGTGGTATGTTTATGGGGAGGAGTAGAGGAATAGGAAAAGTTAGCACTTCCTTTCTCAAGAGTATGGGCACTCAATAATATGTGGCATGTAGCTTTTCTGTGGCATGAACTAGTAAGGAGAAATCTTGGATTCCTATCTCATGTTGAGTTATTGCTAGCCTGATTATTCTCCAAGCCACAGGGTAAGCCCTAAAGCCTTACAACCATATCATAATGAGATTCAACAAATTCCTCCTTCCCTGGAAACATATTTTATAGCAGTGATCCCACTGGAAGCCTGATAATCTCTTCTTCCTATAGGAAGTTCAGTTTGGCCACAGCTGTAATCATTATTGTGACCATTAATCCCAGGAGCAGCAGTGTTTTGTTACTGCATTATTTATAATAGACATTAATATTTATTTACTAAAGAATGATGCATCAATAATAGTATCTTTCTGGTCCCCCAGAAACAAGGGGCCTGGGAGTAAAGGAGACTTTATTGAAAATCATTTTACACCACAAGTCCTCTTCCATTCCACCATCCCTATACCAGGAGTAATTTTTTTTTTTTTTGCTTTTTTCAATATTATCTCCATTTTCTGCTACCATTTAGATCTTACTGAAAGCTCTCTAGTGTAGGCCCCAATGTAAGTTGAACTTGGAAGAAAAATAATTGCCTGGATGGAATTAAATCATCTGCTGTTCAAGCTGGCCGCAGTGACTCATGCCAATAATCCCAGCACTTTGGGAGGCTAAAGTGGGAAGATCACTTGAAACCAGGAGTTTGAGATCAGCTTGGGAAACAAAGTGAGACCTTGTCTCTATAATTAAAAAAAAAGAAAGAAAAGAAAAGAAAAAGAAAGAAAGAAAAAGTAGCTAGCTGGGCATGGTGGTGTATGCCTGTAGTCCCATCTACTCAGGAGGCTGAGGTGCAAGAACCACTTGAGCAAGGAGTTCAAAGCTGCAGTGAGCCGAGATCACACAACTGCTTTCCAGCCTGGGTCACAGAGTAAGATCCCACCTCTAAAATAAATTAAGTTCATTAATCAAATAAATGACCTGATATTCAAAGAAAAAGTGTGAAGGAAGCAGTAGACAAAAAATAAATACATATATAGAGATACCAAATTAGACATTTCCAACCATCAGCCGCAGGAGCTGGAGCTGACCATGGCGTGTGACTGTCTCATAACTCAAGGCAGTCCTGGGCTCTTCTACCTCTATATCTTGTACTGTTTTCTGTTCTTTCACTACTATATTTCACATAGCAGTGCTCAATAATATTTGTTAACCGAACGACCTCTAGCACGTATGTATAGAAGTGACACCACTCAGGTTTTTTTTGTTTTTTTTAATAGACAAATTGATCTCTGTCTTAGGTTTATTTAGTATTTAACTTAATCCATTTTTTAATCTTTGAAAATTAATTTTTTATTGCATTTTAAGTGAATGGCAGTTCATTCTTGATTTGGCTCTCTTTTAGTCTGTTATTGGTGTATAGGAATGCTTCTGATTTTTGCACATTGATTTTGTATCCTGAGACTTTGCTGAAGTTGCTTATCAGTTTCAGGAGATTTTGGGCTGAGATGATGGGGTCTTCTAGATATACAATCATGTCGTCTGCAAATAGAGACAATTTGGCTTCCTCTTTTCCTATTTGAATACCCTTTATTTCTTTTTCTTGCCTGATGGCTCTGGCTAGAACTTCCAGTACTATATTGAATAGGAGTGGTGAGAGAGGGCATCCTTGTCTAGTGCCGGATTTCAAAGGGAATGCTTCCAGTTTTTGCCCATTCAGTATGATATTGGCTGTTGGTTTGTTGTAAATAGCTTTTATTATTTTGAGATATGTTCCATCAATACCTAGTTTATTGAAGGTTTTTAGCATAAAGGGCTGTTGAATTTTGTCAAATGCCTTCTCTGCATCAGTTGACATAATCATGTGGTTTCTGTCTTTGATTCTGTTTATGTGGTGAATTACATTTATAGACTTGCGTACGTTGCACCAGCCTTCCATCCCCGGGATGAATCCTACTTGATCATGGTGGATAAGATTTTTGATGTGCTGTTGCAATTGGCTTGCCAGTATTTTATTGAAGATGTTTGCATCTATGTTCATCATGGATACTGGCCTGAAGTTGTCTTTTCTTGTTGAGTCTCTGCCAGATTTTGGTATCAGGATGATATCAGTCTCCTAAAATGATTTGGGAAGGATTCCCTCTTTTTGGATTATTTAGAATAGCTTCAGAAAGATTGCTACCAGCTCCTCTTTGTATGTCCGGTAGAATTTGGCTGTGAACCCATCTGGACCTGGGCTTTTATTGTGTAGTAGGCTCTTAATTGCTGCCTCAACTTTAGACCTTGTTATTGGGTTATTAAGGGTTTCAACTTCTTCGTGGTTTAGGCTTGGGAAGAGACAAGTGTCCAGGAATTTATCCATTTCTTCCAGGTTTACTAGTTTGTGTCCATAGAGTTGTTTATAATAATCTCCGATGATAGTTTGAATTTCTGTGGAATCTGTGATGATTTCCCCTTTATCGCTTTTTATTGCATCTATTTGGTTATTATCTCTTTTTTTTTTTATTAATCTGGCTAGTGGTCTGTCTATTTTGTTGATCTTTTTAAAAAACCAGCTTGTGGAATTATTGATTTTTTTCAAGGGTTTTTTGTGTCTCTATCTCCTTCAGTTCTGCTCTGATCTTAATTATTTCCTGTCTTCTGCTAGGTTTTGAGTTTTTTTTTTTTATCTTGCTCCTCTAGCTATTTCAATTTTGATGATAGGGTGTCAATTTTAGATCTCTCCTTGCTTCTCATGTGGGCACTTATTGCTATATATTTTCCTCTAGAGACTACTTTAAATGTGTCCCAGAGATTCTGGTATGTTGTGTCTTCATTCTTGTTGGTTTCAAAGAACATCTTTATTTCTGCCTTCATTTCATTGTTTATCCAGTCAACATTCAAGAGCCAGTTGTTCAGTTTCCATGAGGCTGTGCAGTTCTGAGTTAGTTTTGGAATTCTGAGTTCTAACCTGATTGCACTATGGTCTGAGAGACTGTTTGTTATGATTTCCATTCTTTTGCCTTTGTTGAGGAGTGATTTACTTCCAATTATGTGGTCAATTATAGAGTAGGTGTGATGTGGTGCTGAGAAGAATGTATATTCTGTTGATTTGGGGTGGAGAGTTCTGTAAATGTCTATCATGTTTGGTTGTTCCAGGTTTGAGTTCAAGTCCTAGATATCCTTGTTAATTTTCTGTCTCATTGATCTGCCTAATATTAACAATGGGGTGTTAAAGTCTCCCACTATTATTATGTGGGAGTTTAAGTCTCTTTGTAAGTCATTAAAAACTTGCCTTATGTATCTGGGTGCTCCTGTATTGGGTCCATATATATTTAGAATAGTTAGCTCTTCTTGTTGTATCGATCCTTTTACCATTATGTAATGTCCTTCTTTGTCTCTTTTGATCTTTGTTGCTTTAAAGTCTATTTTATCAGAGATGAGAATTGCAACTCCTGCTTTTTTTTGCTCTCCATTTTCTTTGTAAATATTCCTCCATCCCTTTATTTTGAGCCTTTGTGTATCCTTGCGTGTGAGATGGGTTTCCTGGATACAGCACACCGATGGGTTTTGACTTTTTGTCCAATTTGCCTGTCTGTGTCTTTTGATTGGGGCATTTAGTCCATTTACATTTAGGGTTAATATTGTTATGTGTGAATTTTATTCTGCCATTTTGATGCTAGCTGGCTGTTTGGCCCATTAGTTGATGCAGATTCTTCATTGTGTTGATGCTCTTTACCATTTGGTATGTTTTTGGAGTGGCTGGCACTGGTTGCTACTTTCTATGTGTAGTGCCTCTTTCAGGAGCTCTTGTAAAGCAGGCCTGGTGGTGATGAAATCTCTGAGTACTTGCTTGTTTGCAAAGGATTTTATTTTTCCTTCACTTATGAAGCTCAGTTTGGCTGGATATGAAATTCTGGGTTGAAAGTTCTTTTCTTTAAGAATGTTGAATATTGGCCCCCACTCTCTTCTGACTTGTAGGGTTTCTGCTGAGAGATCTTCTGTGAGTCTGATGGGCTGCCCTTTGTGGGTAACCTAACCTTCCTTTCTGGCTGCCCTTAGCATTTTCTCCTTCATTTCAACCCTGGTGAATCTGAAGATTATTTGCCTTGGGGTTGCTCTTCTTGAGTAATATCTTTGTGGTGTTCTCTGTATTTCCTGGACTTGAATATTGGCCTGCCTTGCTAGGTTGGGGAAGTTTTCCTGGATTATATCCTGAAGAATATTTTCCAGCTTGGATTCATTCTCTTCATCACATTCAGGTACACCTAGCAAACATAGATTAGGTCTTTTCACATAGTCCCATATTTCTTGGAGACTTTGTTCATTGCTTTTTACCCTTTTTTCTCTAATCTTGCCTTCTTGTTTTATTTCATAGAGTTGATCTTCAATCTCTGATATTCTTTCTTCTGCTTGATCAATCAGGTTGTTGAAACTTGTGTATGCTTCGTGAAGTTCTCGTGTTGTGTTTTTAAGCTCCATCAATTCATTTATATTCCTCTCTAAGTTATTTATTCTCATTAGCATTTCATCATATCTTTTTTCAGCATTCTTAGTTTCTTTGCATTGGGTTAGAACATGTTCTTTTAGCTCACAAAAGTTTCTTATTAACCACCTTCTGAAGCCTGAATCTGTCATTTCATCACACTCATTCTCCATCCAGCCTTGTTCCCTTCTGGTAAGGAGTTGTGATCCCTTGTAGGAGGAGAGGTGTTCAGGTTTCGGGTGTTTTCCTCCTTTTTGCGCTGGTTTCTTACCATCTTTGCAGATTTATCCACCTGTCATCTTTGTAGTTGCTGACTTTCAGATTGAGTCTCTGAGGGGACATCCAGTTTGTTGATGATGAAGTTATTTCTGTTTGTTAGTTTTCCTTCTAACAGTCTGGCCCCTCTGCTCTAGGACTGCTGAGGTCCACTTCAGGCCCTTCTTGCCTGGGGATCACCTGCAGCAGCTGCAGAACAGTAAGGGTTGCTACCAGTTTCTTCTTCTGCTATCTTTGTCCCAGAAGGATGCCTGCAAATGTCAGTCTGATCTCTCCTTTATGAGGTGACTCTTTGGATATATGGGGGTCAGGGAGCTGCTTGAGGAGACAGTCTATTCTTTATAAGAGCTCAAGTGTTGAGCTGTGAGCTCCATTGTTCATTCAGAACTGCTGGGCAAGTATGTTTAAGTCTGCTGCAGCAGAACTCATAAACCCCCTTTTTTTCCCTGTTGCTCTGTCCTGGGGAGTTAGGGCTTTATTTATGAGTTTCTATTGTGCTGCTGCCTTTTTTTCAGGGTTGCCCTGCCCAGAAAGGAGGCAGCCTAGTCACTGTCTGCCTGCAAAGAGGCTTTGCTGAGATGCTCTGGGCTCTGCCCAGCTGCCATGTGAACTTCCTTGCAGTCCTGTTTATATGGGTGTGGTTAGAACTGCCACAGCAATGGTGGCCCACCTCTGTAATGGTGGACTCTCTCTGTAATGGCGGGTTGCCTTGGCAATGGCGGACTACCTCCATAGTGGTGGAGTACCTCGGTAATGGTGGATGCCCCTTTTCCACAGAGCTGGACCATCTTGGGTTCAGATGTGCTTGCTGTGAAACTCTCAACCCAGAGCATTTCCAATTGCTGGGTTTTGTTTTGTTTTGTTTTGTTTTGTTTGTGGATGGGACCAGCCGAGCCTGATCACCTGGCTCCCTGCCTCAGAGCTTTTTTTTTTAGTTGAACAGTTGACTCTCTCCCAGGTGTTCCAGTCACCTGTTGAAAAGGCACTAGGATCTGTGTGATTTCTCGTACGGTGACCCAGTGCACCAGCTGCAACAATGGTGCCTAGATTCATGGTGCTTTTTTGCCCAGGAATCTCCTGGCCTGGCTCCCTGTTTCAGTCCCATTTTAATCAGATGAATGGGTGACTCTACCTTCCTGGAGCTCCAATCACCAGCTTAAAAGGGCACCCAGACCAGTGTATTTTGTACAGAGAACCACCGTGCCAGGGTGCTGGCAAAACAGCTGCACTGGTGACATGTGGGGCTCCTCCACCTGGGAATCTCCTGGTCTGTGGGCAATAAAAATCCATCTGGAAATGCGGCATCCACTCATCCTCTGTGCTTTCACTGGGAGCTGCAATTCTGAGCTGCTCCTAATTGGCCATCTTGGATCTTCCTCACCACTCAGTTTTAATGGAACTCTTAGGGCAAATATTTTGTATTTTTAAAATTCTATTCAGTACACTCCCCTCTCCCATTGGCAATCCCTCTCCTATTCACACACACACACACACACACACACACACACACACACGGTGATGTGGAAAGATCAAGGACTTTGGTATTCCACAAACTTGATTTCAAATCCAGTTCTGCCCTTATTACATTTGTGACCTTGAGGAAGTTGCTTAATCTCTGTAAGGTCCAGTTCCTTGTCTATAAACAAGATTAGGTGAGATAATGTGAAATTCACTTGCAAATGGTTTAGTGACAAATGTATTATCCCACCTCTCCTTCCAGTATTTTCTTTTTGAATAAATCATAATATAGTACTTTTTACTCCCTCAAAGTGTTAGTATGTTTTTATGTGTCCCACAAAGTAAGTTACAACACTTTCCAGTAGCTAGACACACCTTAAGCACATGACCGCATGGATATAGTTTCCATGAAGTAAGATTGTGCCACTATCCTCAAATAACCTTACCTTAATATTTAACCAGGGCTGTCTACACTCAGAGAAGCTATGCACACACAGGAAAAGTATACTCTGCCCAGAGATTTTTAGTCATGCACTCATCTTCCTTAGATTACTAGGTATATATCCCAGCAACACAGGAACAAATTAACTCCTATGGCAAAATAGCCAGCATTTAGTGTGCTGGAGCCAGCTTCCACCCTAACCTGAGAGCTGTCCTCACAAAGCTACTTTGGAAGCCAATTCCTATTCCAGAAAACTATAAAGAGATGGTGAGAAAAGGCAGGTTCCCAGAATCATCCTGCCATACCATGTTTCCATCCCTCTGAACAGTGAAGGCCAAAGTGCTGGGAGCCAGACTGCCTGAGTTTGATGCTAATTCTGCTGTTTCCTTTCTATGTAACTTTAAGGGAGGTTATTTAGTCTCTCCATGCCTTAGTTTCCTGATCTTCAAAATAGTGCTAACTATAGAACCCATTTTAAGATTTATAGAGAGAATTAAATGTCCTAATATATTTAAAGCCTAGAGTCCACACTTTCCACCCTGGTAATTGCTGAATGTTCACTATTATTATCACCATGAAGTAAAGCAGATTTGCTGGAAGTCCTAGGAAAGACCAGATTCTACCTGAAGCCACTTAACATCTAGCCCACCAATGAGTCACAGCACAGGCTAGTAATTTCTTACTAAAGAAAAGTAGGTTCTAACAAATCTGTAAGTACCAGTGTCCTCACCAGAAAGCATTGTTGTGTCTGCTTAATCTCCTCATTTGTTCCCAATATATATTTGGAGCTCAGGGACCAGCTGCTGTGTCATGAGTATTAGCTGTCACGAGGTTTAGTGGCAGCAAATACCCATGCCAGTCCACTCCCAGAAAGATCAAAAAAATGCAAGTACTATAGGTGAAAACCAGGGGACCCTGAGGCTGGTTCCCTTTTTTTCCTTTTTGAAAGTTGTGTATTTATGTTTGGAATAGTGATTTGCAGTGGGAAGGCCAGCGAAGCAGTGGAAATCTGTGTTCAGTGGCTGATGAGTGGCTTTTGACCACCATAATTTTCTTCCTGACACGTTTGACAAGAGCATTGTTGTCTTCTTAGCATCGTGACACTATCTGGGCAGACACCTGCACATGCTTGTGAAAACTGGATGGCAACTGCCCCTTCACACCTGTAAGAGTTGCTTCTCCATGACAACTCACAGAGCAACCAGAGGTATTTTTAGTAGAGATGGGGTTTCACCATGTTGGCCAGGGTGGTCTCAATCTCTTGACCTCATGATCCGCCTGCCTCAGCCTCCGAAGTGCTGAGATTACAGGCATGGGAGTGCTTCTTTAGAAGGGCATTTAAAGGATAGGTCAAGAGGCTTTTAAAAGTTGGTTTTGGATTTTCAATGCCCCTCCATCACCAAAAGAAAAATGATCTTTCGTTCAGAGGTAAGTGATAATGTATTAATCTTGGAATTTCTTTTCTGAAGAGATAGATGGTAGATAGGTAGATGGATAGATAATATAGATACACAAAAAATATATGTACATACTAGTAAATTATGTGGATGTCTATATATGATATATATATATTAATGTTATGCTTGTGTATGTATATATTTCAGAGTGGGAAGACTGCACAGTTGTGTAGGGTTTAGATGCTCCTTGGTCTATGAGGCCTGTCTTAGTGTTCTACAGTGGGGTGTTTCATAGAGAGGAATTGATCTTAATGAGAAAGAACATGAAAACAAAGAAAACAAAACATCAGCAGGCAGTGAAAAGCCAAGAGAAAAGGATGGAGTGCACATTTCAGACAAGCAATATAGAGTGTTAACTGCAAAATTAAGGTCACAGTCATCGTACTACAGGGCTTTGATGGCTGTTCATTTATCATTGTCCGTTTCTGAAATGGAATGAAGAACAAAATAAAGGCCGATTACTTGGGGTTGCTGGAAGTAAAATTGCCTAGAACATTTTTTAATAAAAGAAATAGACTCCATTAGCAGAAAAATGTAAAGAGGAAAGCTAAATTAGTATAGTAAATAACCACAGTATATAAGCTTCAGCCAACATGGTTAATTATGGAAAATTGGGGTAAAAGCTCAAACAAAAACAGACAAACATGTTCAAGAGAAAATGCCATCCTTTGTTATTAGAAAAAAAGGGGTTGGGCATGGGAACTGAAAATCCAGAAAGTTCACTTGTCTATTTTTGTTGTTTGAATCCATAGTAAAATAACCCCTTCATTTAAATGTATCAAACAATACATATAACAAGTAAGAGGCTTTAGCTTCTGAAGAAAAAAAATGAAAAGATAACAAAAACTAGACACTTAAAGCAGACGTGGGGAAAGGAAGTGACTCTATCCTTCTTTGAAGGCAGCTTCTTTGATTCCCATTCAGTTAGTAGTGTTGGAGGGAAACACTGTAAGAACTTTAATGAAGCAATAAAACTCACTTTGAAATCTTCTGCATATGCTTTGTTCCTCTCCCAGAGCTGCTCACAACTACATCCATAGAAAAAAAACAGAAACAGCACCCATAACTGACCTGTGATTGCTTATTAAACATTTACCTTAACGACTACATATAAAAGAGTCAAATATTAATACAACAGGAACTTGCAATTTCACAATTTCTCTAGTGCACAAATGGCAGCCTCAAACTGCTAAATGGGTAAAGAGAAGTGTTCCCTGAGCCTTTGAAATCCAGTGTTCCCCTTGTCTTAAAATGTTTTAAGAGAATAAACTGGCAGCGATCTACACGTTGCCTGAGTGTGCTCTCTTCACCATGTCCTCAAAGCCTGTGTAACTCACCTCTGGGCGCTGCTTCCACCCTTCCACTCCAAGGTCTCCACTTCTAACAAAACTGAACTCTCCCAGGACACAGTACAACCCATCTACCTTCCCTCTGGCTAGTGCCAAACAGCCCTCAGTGAACACCAGATGTTGATGTTAGATTTCTTTTAGTAATAGGTAATAAGGAAAATGGAGAAAGGCTGAGGCAGTTGGCTGTTTAATTCATGAAAGGTGAGAGGGAAGACATATGTGTATGTGTGTTATGTATATATGTGTGTGTTGTGTGAATACTCACGTTGCTGTTCAATATTCAATTCAATTCAAACTAAGGTGGTAAAATAACCCTTTAGTTTAAACGTATCTAACAATACATATAAAAAGAGGCTTTATATATCTATATCTTGTAGCCAAGATACACACACACACACACACACACACACATTTTAGTTTTCAGACTACAGTAGCTTATAGTTTATAAGTCATTTAATTTTCATACCATGAAACCTCAATTGTATTTCTGAGTGTTATTTTACATGTATGTTCATAGTTTAACATTTTATTTCATTAAATATTATCTTGGTCATTATTATGTTACATAACCTCAAGGCACTAAGTTTGGTGAAACAAGCATCATGGACATGGAGTTTTTCCCATCTCTTGCAGTTTCCACAACCTCTCTGGCCTGTTTCTTTTTCTACATGCTCTCTTACTGTTCTAAACTTACCTTTATTTTCTTTCTCATTATGAAAGTGAGATCCTCTTTCCTGGGATTCCAGATTAAAAAAAAGGATTTGGATTGAGAAAATATGGGCTGTAATCAAAGATTCATGGATTTTTTCCCTTAGTATTTAAGTTTTCCAGACAAAACACGAAAGGTCCTCATTCTCCAACTTTTCTAAGGGTTTTTCCCTAGGTTTATATTCTGCATATTCTTTGAAGATTCAACCACTGGGGCTCTCTTTATCAAGTCCTATGATATAATTGACTCCTATTATTTTTACCAGCTATTTAAAATGTTCTGTAAAAGTGTCATGGCATTTCAGGTATCCAGTGTTAGCTACTGATTTAGAAGAAATTTTTAGCCCTTTTTTTTCTCCAGTGGTTCATTACCAAGTCAAATTTACAAACTAATCCCTTTGAATTTACCATGCAGCTATCTTGGGAATTACTAATATTCCCTTCTATTTGAGTAACCATTTCCTCTAGCTACTTGGCAATTGTGGTTGCTGCTGTCTCCAGTAAAATACCTCCAAACTAAGAAAGGAAATTTCTCTCTCTAAATTAAATTTTTTTAAACCCTTGATCTAGAAAATAATAAATATAAAAGAAATAAGAAACCTAAACCTTTTTCTTTCCGTTGTGTTCTGCTAGAGTTTCTCATCATTCATAATACTATCTAGAGCAAGAAAAATGCTGGCTGGGTCAACATGTTTCTATTCTGGGTCTACATTTGATTTTAGAAAGAAGTGAGCACTAGAGAAAGCCACTATCTTTGTCTTCTCAAATGGTCTTTTCCTCAGGGTTGTGGCCAAGCCCAGCATAAGACCAACTATCTGGAAATGGCAGCTATTTGGAGGGAAGATGCAGCTGCATATTCTCCCTTGAGATTCGGTCATTAATAACAATGTCATTTACTCATACAGTGAGAAAGAGCACAAGAGGAATTCCGCAGCCTGGGAACTGTCAATTCCTTTACTTCACCTGACATATTTGCTGCATCTCAGCCTTCTTGGCCTGACGAAAGCAACATCAACCAATGTTTGATTTTCAAATTCATCTTGTGTCTTTTCCTAGTCTTTTTTATGTCCCATAATTTTTAAAAGTACAAAAGCCCAATACACTATTCTCTAATTGTTTGTGATCTTGTCCCACCTATTGCATTTAGGAGAATAAGATTTCTTATTTCCTATAGTGTAAGTGCTCTCTGGCAAGTAATCTCAAGCATGGAGGAAATACACTAGACAAGGTTGACAGTGAAACATATCTAAAAATGAAGATAACCTCCTACTTACTAACAAATGAGTTGCTTTGGTTTGAAAGGTTTCAGAGAACAGGAAAAATTATAAATCCTATGCAAAGAACCCATAGAGAAGGCCAATGATCCAGCTCAATAATTTATTTAATTAGGAGATAGGTAGGACAAATGGAACAATTTGTAGGAGAGGGGCTTAATCAGTGCAACTTTAAGCATGGCACCCCATGTATATAGAATCACAAAATCATAGAATTGAGAATTGTGAAGCTAGAATGGTCCTTTCAGTTATGTTAGTTCCATCCTATTTAGGCAACAAGAATTTACTTGGCTCTTTAGCTCTTTTTAAATTTAAGAGTTCAACAATTCATATATCAACTTTGATTATCTCTGCGGTTTGCTATCCCAGGGCAAAATATACTTTCCCTATTCCAACAATAAATCTATATTTAAGTGTTTTCTGAAGAAACTCATAAAAATAATGGACCCTCTTAGCTGAATATGGTGACTTTCTTCTAAGGAACCAAATATACTTTCTCCCCATGTCTGCTTAAATAAATGATGTAATTAATATATGAGAAAAGTATATCACCACTCTTATTTTATAAACCTAGAACTAAGGACCAGGGAGAGGAAATAAAAATCATGCTGTCCTTCCTTTCAAAAAATGAATCTTCTTTGCTACCAAGTGGCAAGTAAAACAAAATGAAATTTAAGAAAACGTTTAAAAATGAATTTTCTCATGTATTAACTATACATGCACTTTGAGTATTTCCCCTGTCATTGTCATGAGTTTATAGTCTGCTTCACCACTGTACTAACACCTAGATCCTAACCTAATCCCTCTAGATTTCTTTGCACCCACTTTGTTGTGCTACATTGTTATACACACACACACACACACACACACGTGGCCTTTTGGGATTTGTACTGTTGTGTCCATACTGACCAGTTACATTAGTGTTCTTATCTTCAGCATTACAAATCCACGTAATAAACACAGGGATTAGGAGTCCAGTCTGTGATTACGAAACAGCAAAGCTCACTGGCCCACACCAAGATCAAATGGATGAACTTAGTCTCATTAATGTCCTTATTAATAAAGCTAACCAGTTTCCCTAAGACAGAAATCCAATAGAAGGTACACTGAGTGCATCTAATATCTAACTAGTAGCTCTTAACTTTATCAAGTGGCACCATACAATGCACACTGAAATTTACCACTAATAGTTATTATACTGGGTGAGTCATTCAGTTCAAGACCTCAATCTTTAAGCAAAATTAATTTACATTTTGTTATGATTCTCCTGCTTATAATTCTGTTAACTGGTCTATTTTGAACTGAGTTTCCCTGATTTGAAGTATTTCATTCTATAGACATGGCAACTGGGGCATTTAAAAAACTAAAGTACTTATTCAAAGTCATGTGTTAATAAAATGGCAAACTATGATTTAAATCTATTTCAACTTGACTTAAAGTTGTTAAGTTAAATCAGTATACAATGTACTTTGCACGAAATTGAAAATGTTGATGAATTTAATGTGTTAAGCACAGGCTAAGCACTAGATCATTTCGTTATCTTATTTGAACTTCACTACAACCTCATGAGGACGTTAGTAAGTGATTTTTCCCATTTTAGGGATTTGGATTTGAAGGTATACTCTAGTCTACATCTATAACTAAACCCTGCCTTCAGCATAGGCAATTGAGTAGTCACCCACAGAGTTTCAGGGCACCATCTCAAGGCACTTGGACATAACAGTCCCTACCTCACATAAGCACGCTCTTCCATCATTAAAGAGTTAAGTCCTTTGCACTAAAGCTTCATAACTTCGGTCATCACAGCTCAAACATAAAAACTTAGTCTTTTTTGTGCCCCTATAAATATGAAAAGCTCGATAAACTTTTCTCTAGTTATTTATTATGTTGTCCCTACCTATTTAGGAGAATAAAATTTCTTCTTTCTTTTTCTTTTTTCTTTCTTTCTTTCTTTCTTTTTTTTTTTTTTCTTTTTTTTTTTTTTTTTTTTGAGGCAGAGTCTCCCTCTGTCGCCAGGCTGGAGTGCAGTGGCACGATCTTGGCTCATTGCAACCTCTGCCTCCTGGGTTCAAGCATTTCTCCTGCCTCAGCCTTCCGAGTAGCTGGGAGTACAGGTGTGCACCACCACTTCCGGCTAATTTTTTGTATTTTTAGTAGAGCCGGGATTTCCCCCATGTTAGCCAGGATGGTCTCCATCTCCTGACCTCGTGATCCAACCGCCTCAGTCTCCCAAAGTGCTGGAATTAAAGGCGTGAGCCACCGCACCCAGCCTAAAATTTCTTACTTTCTATAGTGGAAGAAATGCCTTAAATTTGGTACCCCAAAGTAGACTCTGAGACCAAGACTATGACTTATGAGATTTACAGACTTCCGGGGATATCAGAAAGAAGAAGAGGGAAGCGGAAAGGGAAGGGAGGGAAGCGGAAAGGGAGGGGAGGGGAGGGGAGGGAAGAGAAGTGGAGGGGAGGGGGCCACACAAGCTCCAGCTTGAATCTCATAGTTCCCTGTGACCCAAGTGAGAGAGTTAGGTTTTTCAGTTGTTCATTAAGGACCATTTCAAGAGCATGTACATTCCCAACTTCTTGTGAGCAAAGAGGCTCCTGAAGCAACGGAGCATGGCATTGAAAGTAAAAACACAAAGCCAGGAGGGCCCCCAAAATGGGGACAAGGGATTGCAGGGGACCTGAGCAGAGCACCAGTGCTAACTGCACACACACTGAGCCTGTTCATCCATTAGCATTTCCCCAGCAAAGAATATAAACCCCTGCGGAAGGGATTGGGAATTCTGTTGAAGCAAAAAAAAAGAAATAGAAAGTCAGCCAGGGTCCATGGACTGAGAGGGGCGTAAGGACACTGAGAGAATGATCTTGAGTATGAGGCAGCTTCTGGCATAAGGAATCAATAAGACAGAATGAATGTGAGGCAAGGAAGAGCACAAAGCAGTGAGGAAAAAGCAAATGCAAATTTAACCTTCTTCACAAGTTGACTTGGTCATCTGGGGTTTTTCTTTGTTGGACAAATTTTCAAACATCTCAGCAGCCCTCTAAGAAGAGTTACTATTACTACATACCCATGGACCTTTTAGATCCACTGTAACTACTGTACTAACGTAGCCTTTGATAAAAATAAAAACGATGGTGCATTATTATTATAAGCCAATTAAATTCTCACAATGGAGAAAAAAAAGAAGAAATTTTAAAAAATCACTCTTTTAACTTTCAAACTGACCTGTTTTGTTTTTTTCATGCCAAATATAGCTATAATGACTGCTCTTCAGAGAAGCATTAGAACTGGATTTTGTTTTCTCTTATTCTGAAATTCAAATTATAGAAATGTTATGGAGTTTACATGATGGTAGAAAAAAATATACTTTGTACCTGCTTTCAGAAACTCTGTTACATATGAACATTAATCATGTTTGGGATGATTTATTTCTGCATTCACGCTGGCCAATTTTATTGGTGTTTGGTTTGGCCGAATGGAAGAAAATCTGCTTTCTATTTCACCTCTATAAAAAGAAGAGTTACATCTATGCTAGCTTACAGAAAGTCCATACTTCAGCTTTATTCCTTAATCTCAGGCACTTTATATTCATTTTTCTTTTATATTCATCCTCTGCAGTAGCCTCTACAAAATCTCTTAATCTAGGTCTGTTCAAGTATATCTTCCTTTTTGTTTTTTTTCCCAGCCCGTTCAGAATCTTCAGCATTGTACAAAAGAAACATTTCACACACACCATGAGGCTCTTGCCACAATTTCTCGCTTTACTACTTAGTCTTCAGTGCTTGCCTCAAATAATTGTACCACTGAGACTGCATACCCATGTGCTCAGTGTCTACCACGTGGCCACCATAGCCCATCCCCTGCAGCCCCGAGAGCTGCTGTTCTTCAGCCACTGACACTCAATGGCTTTTATCACTCCCAAATACAGCCACGCTCCTTCCTTCCACAAAGCAAATGCTCTCCATCTTTTTCACTGTTGTTCAACTCTGCATTCCGAAATTTTCTCAATTCCCTCTGCCCAAAATATTCCTTCAAACATCACAAGATGATCATCGACACATGTATTTGATTTTGTATTTCATATTCACTACTACCCTCGTCTCCCTGAGGGCAGAATTCACATTAAGTAATTACTAAATTCCTAATACCCATCAGCCTGAACACTAAATAACTCTACATGGGCTCACTATAACGTTTTGGTCATGCTACACGTATTTTGATTTTATTTTTCATGAGGGGTACATCTGAGATAGAATTTCAGAGATTTTTTTTTCCACTTTCAATATTCAAAATTCTGGCCTTTGCCAGCACTTCTGCCCAGTAGCATGAAGTATAGTAAAAATTCTCTCTCTCTGCTATATATTTGTGTATCTACAATGTTTCAACTCTGTACCAAATGTTTGGCTAAGTCAATTCAGTTACCCTTGGTTCCTTTCTCACAGTCAAGTTCACATGAATAATCAAATGTAGGTCTAGATTCAATTAACTCAAAATGTTGTTATAAAATTTGTTGGCCAAGTTACTGACTTGTAGTAGTTCAGGCCACTTTAAAACACATAGATAAAAAGTAATAAATAAATCTTTTGGACATTCAATTTATACTAGAACAAAGGTTTAAATATTTTTTATATTTTCTACAAATATCCTTGGAGCTGTACACAACTATATACAGAGAGGTGAGGTTTCCAACAGCGTGTTGAGTAGAACACTTCCCTTTTCTCATGCTCCTCTATGCTCTATTTCATCTGGCAAATAATCAGGACAAGAACTTTGGCTCTTGGCTATGCAGGAGGCCAATGCTTATAGAATGGGTAAGAGGAGAGGGCCTGGATTTTAGTAGAATTATTTGAAGCTTAGACTTTGACGTCAGACATGGGCTGAAGTTCTAACTCTGTCAATGCGCTGTGAGCCCCAGGGCAAGTTACCTGGCATCTCTAGACTTCATTTTAGATCTGTTTTGCATCTGGTAAAGGAGGGCAATGCTACTACCCACTTTGCAAAGTTTTTCTTTTGTTTTGGTTTTGGTTTTTGAGACAGGATCTCACTCTGTTGCCCAGGTTGGAGTGCAGTGATGCAATCTTGGCTCATGGCAATCTTTACCTCCAAAGTTCAAGCAATCCTCCCACCTCAGCCTACTAAGTAGCTAGGACCACAGGTGCATACCACCATGCCTGGCTAATTCTGTGTATTTTTGGTAGAGATGGGGTTTTGCCACATTGCCTAGTCTGGTCTCAAATTCCTGGACTCAAGAAATCCACCTGCCTTGGCCTCCCATAGTGCTGGGATTACAGGCTTGAACCCCCATGACTGGCCCACAAAGTTTTTTAAGTGAGACAGAGCATGGACTTCTTTTTAGAGGTCTGTTGGTCCCAGGCATGGAAATAAAGGAAAATCTTGAGCTCTTTCAAGGGAAATTCCAGGTCAGCCTTGAGAATAATACAGCAACTTGATAAGAAGGTAATAGTAGCTTACAACAATAGCCAAGGAAGTTAGCATCACTAGATGTTTGGTTCCCTATAGAAACTAAAAATCACATCTTAGCATATATCCCTGAGTTGTTTTTCAGAAACCCAGACCCCCACCAAAAGGATCCACTGGCAGGTAGACCTCAGATAAGGGAGAGATGAGGACTAAACTCTGACCACAATTCTTTGCTCTAAATTTCTTTCTGAGGAACCTGGAGGAGGTAATGTGCATGAGCCAGAGCTTACATTCTTTTCTGATGGTCCCAAATTTTTAGACAAAGCTTCACTTCCTGAACCAATTGCAAATCAGAAAAGTTTTGAATTCATCTATGACCTTGTGAGTGAGACTCCCCCTTCCCCCGACTCCGCCCCCCACCTTCTGCTTTCCTGGAATTCATGCTTGGCTTTAAAACCCCTTACCTGCAAACCCATCAAGGAGCTCAAGATTTAAGCATTAGCTGCCTTGTCCTCCTTGCTTGGCACCTGCAAATAAATGCTTTCCTTTTACCACTGCAAAACCTTAGTGTGGATATCTGATCTTACTATGCCTGGGAAGCAGACCCCAATTTGATTCTATAACATGAGAATTAGATGAGATAAGATGTGTAAGGTAGGTAAGTTTGTGCTTAGATAAATCAGTGATTAATAAATGTCACCAATAACTAGTATTTTAAAATTATTATCACCATCATAATTTTAGACACTCTGCATATTCAAATATCGATGAAACTCTAAATAAAACATGATATGAGATAAAGAAATTGTGGAAACTATTAATGGAAGAAAACTCAATCAAATAAATAATGTGTTTCTGCAAAATAAAAAGAAGGTTAATACATACTGCCATGTTCCAAAATGTTTATTAAGTTATAATCTATCTTCCAAACTGGGACCATCTAGAGAGTAAAGGGGGACTGTTAGAAATGACTCCAGGACAAAAGCATAAATAAAGACCACCCCAGGCTGAATGGGACTTAGGATCATCTTAATGAACAAGACTGAGACAAAGCCAACCCTGCCACTCTAGGATTTTCTATCCAACATAATCCTTGAAAGCCTTGTTTATTACAGAGAAAATAGACTAAGCCAAACAAATTACCAACTAAATATCAAATGAAATTCAAAATAATGAACTGTAGAAAGCAGATAAATTTTAGCATCGAAGCCCTGGGGCAAGTTCTGTGTCTGCATTTAACTCTGCATTCACTTGGGCAGGTCACTGAAAATCTCTAACCCTTTGTTTTCTCACCTGAAAGTGGAAATGATAGTAATACGTACCCAATTATCATGACATATAAAAAGCTGCATTATACATTATAAAATAATAACCAACTTAGTTACTTGAATTAATCATTAAAGATAATTTCTTGAAGATCCCACTGCAATTCTCTTTCTGGGAGAAATAAAGAGAGAACAAGAAGCTTATTTATGGAATGCAAAAACAAGAAGAATCAAAAGAATGCAAAAGCATTTATGTTGCATTGATAATTGTTGAACTGATCCTAGAATCCTTTAGGTATTATTAAAATTTATGTCCTTCAAAAAATGTTGCAATTGAGTCAATAAATATTATGGTCTTGCGTTTTTTAGGTGGATCTAAAAAGTAATTAAATCAAAATGAAAATGTCTTTCTTTAAGAGACTAGGTTTAAAATGGTTTAATTCAGTCCACGAATAGGTTTGGGAGCATTACATAAAAATGTTTCCTGTGGTCTTACTTCTTCTAACTTTTTGGTTTTCAATTTGACTAAACATTTGAATTATAAGCAGGGCTTTTAAACCCTAACAATGCCCTACCAAACAATTAAATACAATTTCTGAGGTGAGGGCCTATGTGTTACATGTTTGAAAGCTTCTGCAGTGATTCTGAAGGGCAACTAGGGTTCAGACTATTTCCCTAATTCAGAGGCCAAATGTGGGGATACCTCCGAGTAGCCTTTGTACCCCCTGTCCCCTAAAGCACTGATCTTTTCATCCTACCTCTTTATACTTTCTAATCACTCAGGCCCCAGAATTCCAGTGTCTTAAACTTTGTTTTTTTTATGAAAAATTTCCAACATAGAGAAAGCTGAAAGAAAATATAATGATCAACTATATACCCATTGCAACATTATTTTGTTTCTTTCAGGTAATCATAACTGGATTAACATTTTGCTAAATTTCATTCCTGTGTATAGGATTAGATTCTGCTTTGGGTATGTTTATAATCATATTTAATTAACCTCTGGATCTGAGGAAAAGGATTAATTTAAGAACTATTTTGTGTTAAACCATACAATTATTATAATAATAAGAAATAATAATTCACAATGAAATTATCCTATTTAAACCCTTAGCCAGGTGTGGCAGTACATGCCTGTAGTCTTAGCACTTTGGGAAGCCTAGGCAGGAGGATCACTTGAGGCCAGAGGTTCGGGACCAACCTGGGCAATACAGTAAGATCCATCTCTACAAAAAGCCCCACAAAAAATTACCCAGGCATGGAGGCACTGGCCTGTAGTCCCAGCTACTTGGAGTGGGTGCTGAGGTGGGATACAGTGAACTATGATGAACTCGAACTAGGGCAACAGAGCAAGACCCCATTTATTTTTTTTATTTTTATTTTTATTTTTTGAGAGAAAGAAAGAAAAAAATAGGAGTGGAGAGGAAGAAAGAGGGGGAAAAAAGGAGAGAGAACAGAAATGTTGCTTTATTCTATAAAATGGGTATTAATAATGGCCAATTAATATTTCATTTAAACCTATGAGTAGGTGTGATGTGGTATTGACAAGAATGTATATTTTGTGTATTTAAAGTGGAGAGCTCTATAAATATTTATTGTTTACTCGTTCTGGATCTGAGTTCAAGTCCTGGATATCCTTATTAATTTTCTGTCTCATGGAGTCTAAGTCTCTATGTATCTGGGTGTTAGAATCGTTAGCTCTTATTGTTGCATTGATCCTTTTACCATTATACCTTTGTTGCTTTAAAATCTATTTTATCAGATGCAAGAATTGCAACTCCTGCTTTTTATTTATTTATTTATTTTTGCTCTCCATTTGATTGGTAAATCTTTCTCCATCCCTTTGTTTTGAGTCTTTGTGTATCCTTGCATGTAAAATGGGTCTGGATGTAGCATACAGTTGGGTTTTGGCTGTATCTTTTGATTGGGGGATTTAGTCCATTTAAATTTAGGATTACTGCCATTTGATGTTAACTGGCTGTTTTATTCATTTGTTGATTTAAATTCTTCTTTATGTTGATGCTCTTTACTTTTTGGTATATTTTTAGAAAGGCTAATACTGGTTGTTTCTTTCTATGTGTAATGCTTCTTTCAGAAGCTCTTGTAAAGCAGGCCTGGTGGTTATAAAATCTCTGAGTACTTGCTTGTTCATAAAAGATTTTATTTTTCCTTCAGTTGTGAAGGTTAGTTTGGCTGGATATGAAATTCTGGGCTGAAAGTTCTGTTCTTTAAGGATGTTGAATATTGGCCCCCACTCTCTTCTGGCTTGTAGAGTTTCTGCTGAGAGATCTGCTGTAAGTCTGATAGGCTTCCCTTTGTGAGTTACCTGACCTTTCTCTCTGGCTGCCCTTAATATTTTCTCCTTTGTTTCAACCCTTGTGAATCTAACAATTATGTGCCTTGGGGTTGTTCTTCTTGAGGAATACCTTTGTGGTGTTCTCTGTATTACCTGGGGTTGAATATTGTCCTGCTTTGCTAGGTTAGGAAAATTTTCCTGAAGAATATTTTCCAGCTTGGATTCATTCTCTCCATCTCATTCAGGTACACCTATCAAACGTAAATTAAGTCTTTTCACATAGTCCCACATTTCTTGGAGACTTTGCTCATTCCTTTTTATCCTTTTTTCTCTAATATTGTCTCCTCATTTTATTTTATTAAGTTGGTCTTCGACCTCTGATATCCTTTCTTCTGCTTGATCAATTCAAGTGTTTAAACCTTTGCATACTTCTCGGAGTTCCCATATTGTATTCTTCAGTTCCATTAATTCACTTATAGTCCTCTCTAAATTGTCTATTCTCATTAGGATTTCATCAAACCTTTTTCAATGTTCTTAGTTTCTTTACATTGGGCTACAACATGTTCTTTTAACTCACAGAAGTTTCTTATTAACCATCTTCTGAAGCCTGATTCTGTTAATGGGATGCACTCATTCTCCATCAAGCCTTGTTCCCTTGTTGATGAGGAACTGTCATCCTCTTTAGAGGGAGAGGCATTCTGATTTTGAGTATTCTCAGTCTTTTTATGCTGGTTTCTTCCCATCATTGTAAATTTATCCAGCTGTCATCTTTGTAATTACCAACTTTCAAATTAGGTCTCTGAGTGGATGTCCAAGTTGTTAATTCCCAGGGCCGAAATATGAGCAACCCACTGCGCAGGCCAAAACAGCGGCGTTAAGACTGATGGTGCTTTTCTGCCTGGGAATCTCCAGTCTGGCTTCCTTCTTGAGTTCGTAATAGGCGACTCTGCCTTCCGGGAGCTCCAAACGTCAGTCAGAAGGGGAACCAATCCCGTTTACACTGCACCAAGAGCTGCCGCGCCAAGGTGCCGGCCACAAGAGTCACACTGGCAACTCCTAGGGCTCCTCCACTGGGAATCCTCTGCTCCATGAGCGACAAAAATCTGTCTGAAAGCGTGGCATCCTCTTGTTCTCTGTGCTTTCACTGGGAGCTGCAATCCCGAGATGTTAGCGATCAGCCATCTTGGATCCTGTTTTGCCTTAAACTTGTCTCTTTCACTTTTTCCCAATCAAATCCCACTAAAAAAGATCTCTGATAAATCCATTCACATCAAAGGGTGGCTGTTGGTAAAACTTAAAGTATTAATTCGCATGGTGTTTACATTCTAGCAATGAACTAAACTTTAAAGAAAGAACACATTGAAAGTAGAAATAGAAACATCGGGTCAGTATGTAAGAGGGAGATTTTGGAGCATCTTACAGACTTTTCCAGTATCTCAGAAATCATACCAAGGAGGTCTGCCTCTGCCTCAACTTGTAAAGTTGATGTAGGTATCAGTTCATGATAAAACAAATAATACAACTTGATAAAACACCATAATATTTTATTTATATCATTATTACCAGACATTGTTAGGTGTTTTTACACATTATCTTCCGTTGTAAAACCTGATGGAAAATTAGGAATTGTTAGTCCCATTTTGGATGAGAAATGAGGCTCAGAGAGGTGAAATCACTTGTGCAGACACAGATATGAGGCTGTAACCTCGATCTACCTGACATCAAATGTAAGCTCTTTCTGCTCCTCCATATTTCTTCCCCAAGGGTGGTCATTGCTTTGGAGAATTGATGAAGGCCAGGATAAAGTGAATTCAGAACAAAAGAGGAAAAAACAGGAAGACTGATAAACTCTGCAGAAATTTAGAGCTTCTTTTTCTTTTTTGTTTTCTGTATTTTAAATTCAACCTATCATGAAGAAATGCAAACAGGTAACTTCCAAAAAATATTTATTTAAGTTTATTCAACATCTACTGTTTCTGCTATCATTTCAGGTATTATGGAGAGATCAGTAAGTCCCCATAAACTGCCCTTGATAGGAAAACTGTTGGTGGTGACAGGGTAAGCAGCACATTTAGTGTAAACTTGTAAGAGCAGAAGAAAAAAATCTGTACCATCTCAGGAATGAAAAGGGAAACCAGTGATTTGTGTATTCTATATCTAAGCCAATCTGTTAAAGAACACCCAGGTACACTTCATAATGTATTGGTTTGATATTTTAGAGAAAATATTATCTATCCACCCAGGTAATGCTTTATGCCAAACAAGTCAGCTAGGATCTTGGCTTATTGATCATTTTTAAGAACACTCAGTGAGTGGAAATAATTTATAAGATGGTAAACTATGTTCTTATTTTTAAGGCTGATTTTGATGCACTATTTACTGAATGTCTCAGTATTTGTCACTAAAAATTAGATTTTAAATTTACATATGAAATACTATGAACTATATTTCAGTGTTATATTAAGTTGTAAGATTAATATGCACAAATGAGGATAGAAATTGCTAGACAGGATTTTGAAGGAAAAAGTAAGAGGAAAAAAATGACCAAAGAGAGAAAGGAGGAAGAGTGTATGAAAGATTGCCTGTGGGACAAAGAGTAAGAAGTTCCTCACATCACACACTACTTTTGTCCCATGAAGATCAAAATTAAGTTTAAAGGGGAGAAAATAATTTTAGTGTTTTTTTCTCTGAAAGGAAAAGAAGGATAGATTGATTAGACAGAAATATGCGAGACATAATAAGTGTTCATTGCATAAGGAGAGAAAAAGAAAGTGGTACCAAATGCAGTATTTAAGCAGTCAACACAAGTAGGTGGAAATAGGGGATGCGGCAAATTCACAGAGTTTCTAAATAAACAGAAAGATCTATTTAAAATTATACAAAGACATAGAAAGACAGTGAAGTTGATGTAATGTGAATTCATTATGATACAGAGTCACTAAATAGGAGCTTGTGGCTGCTGCTAGAATAGGAAACTATAGAGTAAGTGATGACAGAAATCTCAGTGATGTATCACAAAGCAAATGGCCTTAGAAAGGACCAGATGAGAACCAGACTTCAGGGAGGCTGCTGGAATGAACAAATTGTACAGGACCGACCGCAAACATGCATAGTCTTTGTGGCAGTTGAACTTCCAATGACCACACACAATCTTTATATGAGGGCAAAACTCAAGCCCAATGTCCTTAAAAGTCAAGAAGTCCTTCATCCCAAAGAAAAAAAAACAAATGTTACCCAATAGGCAAACAATGCTGAGAGTTCACTTCCTCCAACTGTATAGTTCAGTTACTCACTCAGGATAACATCACCCTCCCGCCAGGGGTTGAAGTCAGGAAGTAGTTTATTTTTGCTGAAACTGAAGGGGGAAGTTAAAGAGAAAAACAGCTGCAACTTGGTCATTTCGGGAAAACCAGGTATGAAAAAAGAGGAGCAAGTTAAAGGAAAAGCCAGCTTGGATTTGCTCACCAGTAAAAGGCAAAAATCCCAGTGTTATTCATCTACATGTGGTGTGAAAGACAAAAAAAAGGTCAGCTGGGAACTGAGGCTTTCTGTGTCAGAGGACAAGGAGTCAGTGGAGTTATGAGGAAGTAAGATCACTTGAGACATCAAAGAAAAGTAGATCAAATCACTGGATTCCTCCAAACAGGAGTGGGTGAGGACAAACAGTGGAGAGAATCCAGACAGGGAAAATGGGGGAAAGGGAAGGTTTTTAAGATGGAAGGCAGAGAATGGAGACAAAAGAAGAAGAAGCTGCTTGTTTCAAATCAATATGTCTCCGAGAGGATATTGTGTTTCCCCAGGGATATTCTGAGGGAGTCACAGGATCAGAGCTGCGACACTTCTAACATCTGGTAGGCTAGGGCAACTTCAGAGTCTCAGGAAGCCTCTTCGTCTGCATCTTTTTCTATGACTATGAGGCCCGACAGCCAGCCCACCCTGAATTCTCTTCACTTTCCAACTTCCCCTGAGAGTTGAGTGCTTTCCTCCCTTCTTAAGGGTCAAGAAAAGTAAAAAAAAAAAAATCACCAGCACCTCCTCCCAACAGCTGAATTATTCTTCCACACTTTTATTTTGATAGCAAAGTGGTTCAAGGTATGTCTGAGTGTTGTGGAAACCCTCAAAGGGATTACAGAATGAAAAAGTTTTGAGAACCGTGCTCTAAATAAAGAACTGGAGAAGAAAACCTGTCATAATGAAAAATTAAACTAAACTACCTCAAATACAGCAAAGGAGCAACCGATGTCTTGGCAAGCACGGAGAGGAATTCATGTAATGTGCGGCTGGTAAGCAGGCCTTTTTTTGCCAAGGTCCAAGCTTCTTTCCACCTGCCCTGGGCTAAGGAAATACAAGTGGAGAATTTACAGCAATGCAATACTAATATGCAAAAGCCAAAAATAGGAACCTGAGGAAGAGTCTATTCCTAATTTGAAATTTACTATTGCCAGCTTCTACCAGTCTAAATAAACCTTTGTGACTACATGATTGAATGAGTTGGATGGGGCAGTAGACTACTATGCTCACTCCCTGGGTGATAAAACCCCAGGGACATGCATTTTACCATGTAACAAATCTGCACATGCACCCTCTGAACCCAAAAGCTGAAAAAATAAAAAATAAATACATAAATAATCAATATACTGTGGTGATTAAGAGCCGGGAACAAATCCACCATCACTTATTAGTTATGTGATCTTAAGAAAGTTAGTCATTCATTCTAAGCATTAGTTACTTTGTTAAATGGAGGTAATAATTCCTACATCACAGAGGGATGTGGTGAGGATTAAGATTTTAAAATCATTACTATTTTTGAATGCCTTCTATATTGCTTGTAATGTACTAAGTACTTTGTATGCATTTCCTCATTTATCTCTAGAGCTACTCTCTAAATAATTGGATGGATGGATGGATGGATGGATGGATGGATGGATGGAGGAATGGATGGAATTATCAACCCCTAGTTTAGAAATGAGGAATGAGATCTAGATTAAATGGTTTGCACAAAGTTTCATAATTATTGGAGGATAGCAATGATACTTTCAGACTCCAGAGTCTTTTCTTTATGTTCTACTGTTACTATATCACACCATTATCTGTATCCTGCACTTTCAGTCTCTCTTTAGTCCACCTCCTCCCTCAGTTCTGGAAGTCCGACCAGCTGTCTTCCATCCCTAATCCAATAACCCAGAATCTTCAGATTCCTTTTCTTTCCCTTAAATGCATTCTAATGGGAACACACACACACACACACACACACACACACACACTCATGAACATGCACACACACACACATGAATTCACAAACACACACACAGACACACATAGACACACACACACACACACACACACACACACACACACACACCCCTGAAAGTCCTCTTCTTCAACTTAGCAGCCAATAATGGGCCAAAAGCAGTGTGCCAGGCACTGGGCTAGGTGCTAGAGAGACAGAATAAAACACAGTGATTCACAAGTAATAACATCAGCCTTAAAGCCTGGGGTTCCATCCCACTTCTCCAACACCACACCTCCCCAGTTTCAACCCCCAGCCTAATCCTCTACCACCACTCCACACTCCCCTTGAAACTCTGCAAAGAAAATTTTGCTTTTTTAGTAGGAAGTGAAGAAATGCTGTAAGATAGTGTTTCAATTTTGGTGGACAGGTATAATATGCATGTATTTCTTTTGACAGATGGTCATTCTGGTGCTTTTCAAATCATATCCCTTAGTTGGCTCTAACTTTGATGAGAACAAATGTGATTTTTAAGGCAAATGCTCATAGCCTGTGTGCTTGAAATCATTTTTGAATTAGAGCAACTGGAGTTTTTCATCAAGTGTTCAAAAGTCACGAAGAAATGTCCAAAGTACTTAGAAGCAGAGAGTTTTCTGAATGAGGGCTAGACATATACTAGGAAATCATGATCTGCAATGGAAATCATGATCTTCAGTGGAAATATGGCTTTTTAAGACAAAGAAGACTTTGGGTTTAGAAAGCCTGATTTTTCCATGTCAGCTCCCTTCTCACTGAGAATGGAACTGTGGACAAGTTGATTAACCTCTCTGTGCAACATTTCCCTGTTTTTTCTAAAATGAGCACCATAATACCTCTGTCTCATGGTTGCTCCAGAAATTCAATAAGATAAATACATAAAGCACTTTCGCATGTAAGTGGTCAATAAATGGCAGTTGTTAACACTATTATTTTCCATGTGAAAATCAACTAATCAAACTTCTGAAAAAAATATTTAAGATAATGCGGCTCCTTTTGCCTTTTTTATTTTAAGACACACACATGCTTTCTCTCCATTTGTACATCATGCATTTTTTTAAACCTATGATGGACAACTAGCTGTATTCTGACATTGCCAGAAAGTTTTTCTGCTTAGTGGACTTTAATTATTACTGAATTACATTAGGATTCCCGTGGAATTACTTATTATAGCTGCACAGTGCCAATATGAGTCATCATGATTACATGTATTACAATGGCTACCAAGGAAACTATGTATGAGTTTCCATCCTGTAAAGTATTTGGTCACATGAAACCAACAACCAATGAGTAACATGAATACTATCCCAGGGATCTTATGGCCTCATAGACAATGAATATGTAGTTTAACACATCAAATAGGAAAGTTTGGGACAATATTTATTTTGGCCCGACAGTGTACTTCATTTTCAATAACTTAAAAATTAAAGTTATAATAGTTTTACATATCCTTAATCATTCATATATACCTTCTGTTTTTAGGGAAGCCATAAAATAAAATAATAACTAAAACTCGACAATATATGACTAGGTACTAGTATACAGATATCCCAAAGTTGTATTTAGTTACAAATGTTATTTAGTAATCTACACGGCAAACATACAATACCAAACCTACTACATAACTATATGTAAAACAGCACTAAAATAAGCAACAAAACATTGTTCTCTCTTCCCATGATTAAATCATTTCTTAGAAAATCATTTTACTACTCTATAGGTATATTCCACAGATCAGTTTTAAAGTTAGCATCAACATTAACACTGCATTGATGGATCCAGGTCTCAGGAATGAGAAATAATAAGTAGTAAAAATAAAACTAGCATGATGCTGTGTATTGCTTGATTCATAAATAAGTAAAAATTATATTCACACTGAAATAAGATTGCAACTAAGTTTGTACTGACATGGCATCATAGTTTATTCATGTAGAATTCTCTCAGTTCTGATCGCCTTTGACCTTTGCCACATAATGTCAAGACAACCCCAGACCCCAGGCTCCAGAATCAGAGGAGGGGCAGGTGAGCAACCAGAGGCACGAAAGAAAGGATGGGAAGGTATGGAAAGCCAACCCTATGGGAAATTAAGGTTTGTGGGGCCAAGTGCTGGTGGAATCATTCTACAATTTTATTCACCCTGAAAACCATATAACTTCCATGTACTATATTTCAAAGCTACTATTTCATGAAGTGGGTCAATTTAGGTAAACCGTAAATGATACCTATAAATTATAGGATTACCGTCTCTCCTATAATTTATAGGATAACACAGATATGATTAAAACATCTTATATTTTTATGAATTCAGTTGCCTCTACATACCATTCCCTCCATTTTCTTTTTCTTTTATTTTTACTTGAAGTACAGATGTTTACCCATCTGAAGGCACTGAACTTATTTTGTGCAATCAAGACATATATTATTTCAAATCAATGTGTCTCCAAGAGGATGGAGGTATTATTTCTTGAAATGTCATCAATGTAACTTTTCTAATGTCACACCTTATTTATATTATTTATAAATGAGAAGAATAGTATTGCCACTTGTTTTAAAAGTGACAGAAACCACAATCCTTCCCACTTGCTCATTAACATAGGGAAAGGCTTCAGTCATTTTCAGCTTTTATCCTTTTACCCCACTTGTAAGCTGGGTGCACTTATATTCTTACACTTTCTCCATCTGCATCAAATTCCAAAGTGGAATACAAGAAGGAAACTGGCTAATGCCATAGTTTGGGGGCAGGAATTATGCTCAGTAATGAGCAGATATATTGGGCACATAGGCATTTCTAGTACTTTTCTGTATTTTCTCATTGAATTCCTTTTACTCTGCTGAAGCCGATCTCTTTGAGGGAAATTCGAGGTCTCAGGAGAAAGAGTTTAGGTTTTCATGCCAGAGATGCCTGACCTAGAATCTCAGTCACACCTATTTACCATCTTTCCTCATCTTTAAAGTGAAGGTATAATACTTATTTCACAGCACTGTTACAAACACCAAATGCACTAAACATCCTGACTATCTGGACAGTAAAAGTAGCCCTCATCAAAGCAAGAACTTAAATAATATTGACATGGACAAGAGACAGGGAAATACTGAGTATTAGAGGGTGGTTCCCCAGCAAAGGCCCCACCCTCAAGCCTGGAAACCCACAGCCCTAAATGAGAATAGGCATTCTTGTTTTCACACTCAAAAGTTGCCTTTTGGCCTGTCACGCCCCCATTCCTGTAGCCATGTAAACCCCAGACCCCAGGCTCCAGAAGAATATGAGATGAACAGAAAAGCAAAAGACCAGCAGAACAGTGCAGCAGAGAGAAGAGAAGGAATGTCTGAATGTTGAGAGGAATTCAGCTGGGAGTAGTCAGAGAGGAGATCAGCTGTGGGATGGCCATACTCTAGGGAAAAGATCATCTTCCTACTTCATCCCTGTTCCAGCTCCTCATCCATCCTGCTGAGAGCCACCTCCACCACTCAATAAAACCCCACATTCATTCTTCAAGTCCATGTATGACCTAAATCCTCCTGGATGCCAGATAAGGACTTGGATACCTAGAAGGTCCACTGAGCTGTCTAACACTTGAGCTGACTATGGACAGAAAGGCTAAAAGAGTGCACTGTAACACGTGCCCACTTGGGCTTCAGGAGTCACCGACACCCACCTCTAGACACGACCATGGGACTGGAGCCCAAAAAGCACTTTCCCCTGGCTCCTGCACCTGCCCGTCTTCATGCTCCTCCTACCATAAAGGGTTTGAGCGCTCGGTGGCCAAACACACGAGCCACACCCTTGTTGCATGTCCTGTGAAGGGGGTCAGGGAACTCTCCCATTTCAATGCTGCCTTTGTTAAATTGTCCATAAGGATTATTCCCCCATACCGCTACCACACCCTGCCCGACCTGTTCTTTTCCCAGGGAAGTCCACATACTTTCTATCACCCAGGTCTCTTTCTTTCAATAATTACTACAAGGTACAAGGCACCACGTAGAGAATTGTAGAAAATGCCACTCTGTATGGAACCTTTCTCTAAAAAGGTAAGAGAGCAATCATACCCTATGCCAGGCATCAACCACATGCTAGGTGAGCTCGATAAACCTTGAGCTGTGTGAGCAGAATCAAGTCACCTCAAATTTCCTGAGACTGTGTCCACATATTTCTTTGGATTTTAGCACTTCTTTTTTTGAGACAGGGTCTCTTTCTGTCCGCCATGCTAGAGTGCAGTGGTGCCATCATAGCTTACTGTGGCCTTGATGCCCTTGGCTCAGTGATCCTCTCACCTCAGCTTCCCAAGTAGCTGTGACCTTAGGTATGCATGACCACTCCTAGATAATTTGGGGATGTTTTGTAGAGATAGGGTCTCGCCATGTTGCACAGGCTGGTCAGGAACTCCTGAGCTCAAGAGCTCCACCTGCCTCAGCCTCCCAAAGCGCTGGCATTACAGGCTTCAGCCACAGTGCCTGGCCTTTATCTTTGTTTTAATGTTATCTTTTCCAACATTGCATTATTATATCAGATCAGACCACAGAAATTATGAGATTTTCAAAACTGTGACAAGCTATAAAATATTCAATGTAAATGTAAAAAATGTATCACAGTAGCGTTAAATCTGGGAGACTTAACATTCTCTCCATAAAAGTATGCAGTTCACATTTCTTTAATTTCACTCTTCTACTCAAATTTTAATCCTCACTGAGACCGGGTTTTTGAAGAATCTACTCTGATTCAAAACGCGGTGCAATCTTTTCCTCCTACTATCACTTCATTAAAATCTAATGAGGTGAGGAAGGGAAAGGGGTTATGGGTTAGCCTTTAAATCTATTCAAAATACATTGTTGGAAGCAGTGCTTCACAATAAGCATAAAGATGGGCTTATAAAATAAAGTTATTGTCTAAACTTCTTTAGTTAAAATTTGTGGTGAAATTTGAGTTTCATCCTTTGTATGACACCTACATTTTCCTTCTGACTTCATCAAACTGCTCCAACAGAGGGCTCCAGTTTGCATCTGAATCAAACCCTGCACGCTGTTGGCGTAGACCATTGGATTAGATCAGCTGAAGTCCCATCTAGATAAAGTTGCCCTGAGGGGCATGAAAGGCCTCCACAGAGAAGTCAGGTAAACCCTGAATGGAGTCTTCTGTGTGGAATAAATTAACTACAAAAGGCCCCAGGTGGCTTCTCCTATCTTCCAAGAATTAACAACGTTTCATTGTTATTTGAGTAAACTTATGAGATATGTTTTTAAATGACAGAATAAATGTTGCATATACACTATATAATTCCTTCCATCCTGGCAGGAAACGGCCTCAGTTTTCTCTGGGGAACTGTGCAAACATCTGGATAATCTGGAAATCTTTTAATATGAAAAAAGTGATAATTACCCCCAAACTTATTACTTCCCACATTTATTTCTTCTTTCTCAATGATTAGGACTTTATTTCTTTCTCAAAGAGGATTTAAAGATTGTTTACCAAGGAATTAATTTGGCCATATGTCCACAAAAGACATAGTTCTCAGCCTGGTCCCCTGGAAATCTGGAAATTCACAGAAAGTTAATTTTTTACCATTTTTCTTTAAGGCAACCAAATTTCCTAATTTTACAGATGAACTTTTTTTTGTGTGTGCGAGTGTAGTTCCTATGGTTTTGAATGTTGCACTGAAATGCCTTTTTAATGTAATGAGCAGTGTTACGTGGTTATTTATATTTAGCTCTACATTCGCATTCATCACTACCCTATGGAAGAATTTTGACAAGCAATGTACAAATGTGACATGGATACGAAAGCATATCTCAGAGGTCTGGAATCTGTGAATGAATTCCATGCTCAGTATAGTGCTGCATGACTCTGGAGGAGGTTCCCAGGAAGTTGCATGGGACACAAATTCCGCCTTGAGATTTCACTCCATATTCTCTTCTGCTTCTCCAAAAGCCTTTGCCTTTCTTACACTTTTTCCTATATTCCTTTCTTGTTCTATATGTTTCTGAGTGGCTTCCTTTTATTCTTTTGCTCACTTCACTCTGTGTTCTGTAGTTTAGTCTGCAAAACGTTCATCTCAAACGCTTTTCTTTCCTCTAGTCCTCTCTTGCCACGTCTGTGTAATTTGTGTTTGCTTGGTCTCTTTATTTATATTACACCTAGAGCTGTACTAATTCATTATGTAGCCAGCATTTGAGTTCCTTTATTTCCTTGTATAGGTTTTTAGTGTTCTATGCTGAATTACAGGGACCTTGAAGAGAGAGGAAAAGCTGAGCAGCCTGGCTGGTTGCTGAGTCACCAGGCTTCACTTTGTTAGGGTATATTTTTTTGAGCTTTGGCAAATCTTGTGTTCTTGCTGGACTCCAGAATCCTGATCTGAAATAATAATTTGTATGTTCTGTTAATGGGTTTCAGTATGGGGTAATTAGTCGTTCCTCCTAAAGTTTATAAAAGTGTAAATTCTATCCTACTAGCATTTAGTATGTGATTAGAATAATAAAATATTTAATGATGTCTACTATAGGCCTGGCACTGTGACTTTGTGCTGGGGGCACAGAGTCTTTAGTCTCTCAAGAACTTTAGTGAAAGAGAGGCTTATAGAGAAGGGTTCTTTCAACAGACAATGGTAAAGACTTTCCATAAGTTCATGTTTTAGCACAACTATATTTTTAAGTATTCTATATTGAAATAATGAAAAGAAGAATTACCAATGTAATCTAGTGTTTCTGGATCCTAGCAGAAGTATCCAAATGACTTTTAACAAAACATACCCAGTTAATACCAATCATTAGATCTGTATTTTAAGAGTTTTTCCCATACCTAATAAATATGCACTTTGGCTTCAGTTTAATCCACA